>NC_090321.1:209473454-210172486 GCF_040869045.1 Eurosta solidaginis
AGGATCCTCGGTGTGGTAGGCGGAGCACGCTACCATCCCACCACGGTGGCCACCAATAGTTAGAAATAGTTTGACAAATAAATAGTATTTTTTGTGAAATATATAGTTTTAGTGTTATATTTCAATCATTAAAGGGTAATTGAGTAAAAAGTGCTAAGTCAAGAGAAAAAAATTGTTTTGAGTGAGGAAATTGTGCTAAGTCATAAAATAGCTGCTGGGTTAGCATACATGATTTTTATTTATCTTTTTCGAAGCTTCTACACTCAAAAGCATTGCAACTAAGGAATCCTCATTCACAAAAAAAAAGGTTATTTCAAAAATGATTCAGTTTTTTTCGTCTCCTGTAAAATTCGTAAAAAGTGACTTAGCACATTTTCACATTAAGCTGACGAAATACTATTTTCATAACGAAATACAAAAACTCAAAAAAAATGTTTTTTTTCCAAATAAAACTAAAAGACTTGGTATACCTCTTGTGCAAGTGAGACCCCTTGAGCGTGATTTTTTTCCTTAAGTTATGACCAATAACGGTTATGTGTAATCCATGGTTTTATTTACTATAACTCGAATACAAATACTAACACCAAATTTTTAGTCCTTTAAGGAAAAAGCTAAAAAATGCATTAAATTCAATACCGGCAAAGAACTTCATAAGAGTCGATACGTATTTCACACCCGCCATACGGAATAAATAAGCAACGCTGTAACTGCGACACTAAACCTGGCGTTAGACTGCCATGATGATGGCCACGTCCAATATATAAACGCTGACCATTGCGTCCAACACCAGTCCAAACAGCATTTGGTGGCAAAGCATGATTATACACATGCACCCAGCTATAGCCATAACCACAGAGCACATCAAACGCAATCTTATTAATCTCATAACCACCACAACAGACGTATGCACTACCTTTGTTTGGAACAAATTTTGCGGGCATCATCTCACCTTCATGCATTGCGCGTGCCACATAAATAGGTGCACGATCCGTATCATAACCGGCCACGACAGCATTGGGTGGCGTATAATGAGGTTGTGCAGGTATCCATTGATCTGTCGCTTGTTTGATGAGTACTTCATATGTTCCGATACGCACCTCATTTCCGCCGAATGGTATATACAAGCAGCCATGTGATGGATGGATTTTACCAACTGTCAAACTATTAGCATGATGACCACGTCCAATATACAAAGGCTCACCGGTACGTGTTTGGCCGCTGAGCACGGCATTGGGTGGTACTGCACCACCACCGTACGGGACCCAACCATAACCTTGACCAACTAGGATTTCGTAGTGTGATTTTGTAATTTCTTTACCACCCCAGCACACATAAGCATTGCCTTTGTTGGGTACTACTTTGGCTGGTAACAAATCGCCTTCATGATGTGAACGTCCTACGTACATCGGGGCACCATCAGAGTCATGGCCGCCGACTACTGCAAATGGTGGTAAAGGTTGATATGGCGAAGAATGTACCCAATGATGGTCTGCAATAAAAAGAAATTGGAAATCTCAAATTATTGGTGGTTTATTAGAAATTATAAATACTTAATGATATTTTATTCAATAAAGTAAATACAGACAGTATTTTGAAGATTATTAACTATGAAACAAACTAAACCAAGAAATATACCTAAGAATGGTAATACTTATATTATTATCGGGCACTTCCTATGGTTGTTTTTTTAAGAAGCGACTATTTTATATATAATATATAAATTATACATACTGTGACGAATATTAGCAACACTAATGGATACTATTTTTTTTTTTAATGGATACTATCATCTCTAAGCCGATGCTAAGCAGTGACTTGTATGCACATCAATAATTCAATCATTACGTCTACACACATGTCTATACGAGCAGCGGAGAAGCAACGCACAAACACATGCATATATCTTATCTAAGGTGCTCACAAGAGAGGGCAATAATTTGTGCAAATATTACTCGCGCGCATATGAGAAGCTATAAACATAGTTGTGGCTGGTGATTTTGTATCTGATAACTAACTAGTAAGTTCTGGAATAGAAAAGCCTAGAAGTATGCAACGAGAAATCAAAAAGTATAAAAGGCCGCGACAGTAAAGGCACGAGAATTCAGTTCCATTTAAGCTATCAGTCAGTTTGATTATTAAGCAAGCTAGTTGCAAAGTATAATTGTTATTGTGAAGTACTTTAATAAAGGCCATTTTTCCATTATTCAATATTGGAGTTATTTATTCAACAGTTTAGCGATACGAACGTTAGCAGAAGATTGCAAATAAGGGGAATTGCAGTAAATTCGTTACAATACATATGCTTTAGCCCAGCCAACATTTTGAAAATGCATTTGACCAGGGAAGTGATAAAATAGGTATCGGTGAATCGAACAGACAACGATGTCTACTCAGTAGCTGTATATACAGCAAGTTTAGGGTTCTAAACACTGTTGCCTCTACCAATTTTTTTCTTTTTGTGACCCAAATTTACTATGAAAGAGCACAAACACTTTAAAATGAAAACCAGAAGAAAGGACAATTTTTTCTATCGCTTCTAAACTTTTTCTGCTTGCATAGATAAAACTTTAATTGGAAAGCAAACTTAGCAAGCAGAACCACATATGGTACTTAAATGCGGGTGGGGAAGGGAGCTTTGATGTGTAAAAATTAAATAAAAGTGGAGACTCTTCTCCGCCCTTGTTTAATTCTTCTTGGTTTTGATGTTACGTACCTGAACTGGACCGATGCTTGCCGTACAAACAGATAACTAGCGGTCAATCTTTTGAGACTTGGTAGAAGGGTTGACCTTTCCAAGTTTTTCATTAAGGTAATGTGATTGATTGCGTCAAAGGCTGTTGAAAAGTTTAGCGCTTCGGGTATTGTTTTATGGTGGGATTCTTGATACAATACGCAATTTATTTGTGTGTTGATGCCGCTTACCGCGGAAAGCCGTGCTATGTAATTTTCTAAAACCATGTTGTTTGGCATGTCGCACGTTTGCGGTGCAATAAGGGAGTAGGACGGCTTCAAATGGCTTGGCTACTGGCAATAGGAGAGTTATTGGAGGATATGAGTCTCCAACGTTAGTTTGTTTCCCAGGCTTTAGTAGCGGTACCACCCTCGCCATTTTACATTTTTCTGGGATGACGAAAGTGGACGGCGACAGGTTGAAGACAAGCGCCAGATATTTAAATCTATCATTGCCAAGGGTTGCTTTAGATGGTTTGATGGTTTCTGCAACCTCTTGGCATTGATGGTAACACTAGACGCGCAGTGTTTATGTTTATGTGCACATCTTTTGACTTGCCGTCTAGTATTGTCCACCGAGGAATGCATTACGTGTTGCCGGCAGAAAGCGCTCACAAAATCTTCTCATCCGAAAGAACTGTATCGCCATATGGAAAAACGAGGTATTCAAGAATAGCAAGTTCGAGAAAATGCCATCTAAGGCTCTTCCCCTTAAGGTGAATGGTCATTTTTGCCAGGATAGGATATCCGTAAAACAATATGTTAATATACTAGTTTCTACTAAGATTCACAAAGATCTTAGCTTCAAATTAACGCTGTAAATTATGATAATAATAGGTGAAGTACGGATCGAAATATTTGAGAAATTTTTATCTTTCGTCAGGTTTGGCTCACATCATAAGAATAAACCATTTCCTAAAAAATATAACTGTCGAGAAATAATGCTGATATTCAGATCACCCACAATGAAGGAAACCCACATGACACGTTTCGTTTTCAATCCAGTAGTATAATTTTTACAAAAAAGGAGAACTGGAAGAAATCTGATATTTGGCTTTTAATTTAAACTTTAATTGATCTTTTCGACATATATAATAGTAGTTTTCAGCTCCCTTCCGCAATTTAGAACCGTAATGCATACTCGGTTTCGATACGTTTTCTGCCTCAAAATGCTAGATGGGTTGCGACACATACATACACACACATAAACAAATATGCTAAAAAGCGATTCACCGCGTTGAAAAACAGCACCGCGTTCCACCGAAATTGTAGCGCCTAAAAGTATGGAGTTGCAATTCAATTATACGAAAGCTTCTGTATGCACAATAGAGCGGAAAAAAAAGTAAATTAGTTGCTAACAACTTCGAACCTACAAGATATCAATTATGTACCAGATTTGACATAGAAGTATTCCAGCCTCAAGTTAGTTAAAAGTTGACGAAAAAATTTCTTATTTCATTATGATAAGTATGCGAAAATAATCTGAATTTCGCAAGGTATGATGGATAAGTATATACTCGACTGAGATGGCAAAGTTTATGGGCTCGTACCCTGGTGCCCGAAATAGTACCTATTCAGGAAGTCCCAGTATTATCCAAAAATTTTATTGGCAGATGCTGCGTTTGGTAATTAGCAAAAAAATTCCATAGGCAACTTAGCAGCTTTTGTGATTGATATGGTGCGGGGTATGTACTTTTGTATGTTGCCTATAATAAAGGCCAACCATATTTCGCTTTACAATCAAACCAGAAGCTAACAGTTGAATTGTTATCACTAAATCGGACGAAACACATGTGACATAATCACTTTGGTACCCTTTTATCAATTTATTAATTACTCATATGAATATATAGACAGTAGACTGGGTCAAAAAAATGAGTTGCAAAAGTCCGCCCCTAAATTTAAAGCTTATGTTGAGAGGGTTTCTTACATTTTTTTTAATTATTGCTAAACTTTTGTCTTGAGAATGTCTACAATTTCTTGTAATGTGCGTTTTAACTTCTGAAGTCGTTTTCGTATAGTCTTGCCCATTTGTAGCCCCTTAGGTCCACTTGCAGAACGCCAGGTTATTTTTTTAGCTCAGAGTTAATTTAAAAAATTGTGAAAAATTTATGAGTTTAACCCCTCGTATCAGGTAACCTCTGACTTAAATTTCCGTTCTGCAAGTGGGCCTTAAAGTATGATTTTATTTTAACCAAACTATGAAGAGCGTGTATGTTAAAATGATTGCAAAACCCTCTAAAAGAATATGTAAAGCTGCTCAAGGCAAATATAATGACGTTTTAATTTATAAATCAGATGTCAAATAACCAATTTAAAAGAAAAAAATTATAATTTCGGTTGTATTTGCCAGGATCAAAAAAATACAGATAAAAATCCGAACTCTCTCAACGAGATCTTGAAATTTACAGGCGGACTTTTGCAACTTTTTATTTCGTATGGGGACCAACTCAGTCTAATGGACAGTAGATTGTCTTCATATGGGAAAAAAAATATATATTGTTTTTTCTTATATAAATTATGTAAAGGTTGCTTTAAAAAAACCTGCATTATGAAGAAACATTATATCAATACAATCTTAATTATATCAAAGCAATCCACATCTCTAAAAAGATATGTGGCTTTAAGCACTTGTTATTTCTAGGAAAATTAAGCTGATGATGTCTTTAGTTCAGAGCAGGCATGCTTAACGAACGAAACGATATCATTTCGTTACGATAATCAACGCTAATAAACGAAACGAAGTCACTTCGTTCGTTTATTAACGTTAAGATCGTCAAATTAACGTTAATTTGTCGTTCTTAACGTTAATAAACGAAACGAAATGACTTCGTTTCGTTTATTAACGTTGATTATCGTAACGAATGATATCGTTTCGTTCGTTAAGCATGCTGGTTCAGAGGCATTACGAAAGAGCGAGAAGGCAGGTAGTTCTTTTGCTTTGCTGACCAATTTAAAATCTATTCTGAGTGTGATGATTTGAGGCCACCCAGTTTAGCCAACAAGACCAAGGAGATACCACAAACAGCTCATGACTTCTTGACATTTTCCGGAAAGAGAATTCAGAACTGGACCTCAAGGTTTCCGCTACTGGCCACTAAAGTACCCATTTTTAACACTTGCGCATGTTCAGAAAATTTTTAAAATTCCATTTTCCCTTAGCAATGTCAGAGTTCAGTCAGCCGCAGCTTATATGCAATTGCATCAGTTTTTTGAAAGAAGATCCGCAATGTTTGCCTATTAAGTTTGTAAGTTCTTCTGGATTCATGCAAGAATGTGAAAATTTTAAGGATCTAAAAACAGTGAAAGTTGAAAAAAGGAACCATTCCTTTGCTTACAAACTCAATTGTTTATTTAGACTGCTCCTGTAACTCCAACTACTTATAAAATGTCATTTAAAAATTAGCTAAACTTAGATCAACATGGAAGGTGAATGTTTGATATCCTTGGTTCCTTCGCACTATAAAGTGGGCGAACTAAATCCACATGAAGTTGTGAAAAAATTGTCATTATTGGACAAAGACGAATACAGACAGAGCATCGAAGCATAGAAACATTGAAAAAACAAGGTTTTTCAATTTAAAACAAGTGTTGCCAAAGTGGATTTGTCCCGCGGCAGTGATGTGGCAAATTCTCCGAGTGTATTTCTGCCATGAAAAGCTTCTCAATTAAAACTTATCTGCCTTGCAGATGCAGGAGTCGACATAAAATATTTAGGTCCCGTCCCTTCAATTTGTTGGAAAATCTCTTTTGAGGTTATCGCGCCTTGTATCAAATACCAGACAAACAATAACTCCATTATTTAAAACAAAATTCAATGGGTTTTGAGTGTTGTTTTCTTCAAGTTGACTTTCGGTAGACTCTTTAAGCCGCTTCAACTTTTGTTTATTGTTTATAGCAGTTAGATATTATAATTTCGTTGGAAAGAAAGCAAATCATTTTGCTGTAGCACTCTAATGCTTACAAGGATGTATAATAGGGTGTTTCTAAAAATACATTTTCTTTCGCAACCTTGCCCAAAAGTTTGATTTCGAATCTTAACCGCTAAGAATATGAGCTACATATGTATGTATATTAATATTAGGGCTATCACAACACAAATTGTGCCAGGAAATTTGACTTACATAGGTATTACTATAGAGAAGTGAATGCTTTAAAAAAAAAATAATAATAATAACATGTTTCGCTAAGTCTACTAAGTTTACTTCGTCAATAATTTTATAAAAAAAAAAAACTAAAAATTGATAAAGTAAAATTACAAATTATTTTTAAATAAAACTTTCAATAAACTGAAAAATGTAAATAGGTACAGTTCTCTCACTAAAATTTGTAGTGGAAATTAGAAAGTGTGATATCTTCCACCCTATTATTAGATTAAGCAAACACATTTATAGCTCCCCTCGTTGGGGACTTAAACTTAAACAACACTTTTGAACATTATACCGCGGAAAACACAAACACTTTTTTTGAAACGCCCTAATGTACTTATAAAAGCATCAATCAACATTTCACAATTTTTCGCTGCGTAAGTTCACCTCTTACCCATTGTTTGTTCGTTCGCTTTTATTTGCACAAAAAGTGTCTAAGCGCTACTATTTATTTACTTTTTTATTTGCACTTGTTTAATAATTTTTTACGTTCTTATCTTTGTTCTCTTAATATAACTTTTCTTGGTTTAATGCCTAAAACAGCTCTGTATTCTTCGATGAACGGTTTATTACTGTTGGAATTTTGAATGCAACTGACTCATTTTGTATGAAATTAAGTCGAAATTTGTTCAATTACTATTGGCTTTCATGGTTTATCATAACTTTATTTTTCTGTTTTTGTATGCGTGCGTAGATAAATCATACGTGTAGATCAGTGATGCACAACGCCAGCAGAGCTTTAAGCACAAACGCAAGCTTTATTTAGTAGTATTTGTGTATAATATTTAAATTTAGATGTTTGAAATACAAGCGAAAATTAATTCACCTCTTGTTTTGCTGATTGTCCGTCGCTGCCAGTGTTGGAACAACCCTAGAGCAAATTTGTAGCAAATATTTCGTACCAAAAGTCAAAATTTCGTAGTAAATTTCTTATATCACAAAATCATATTTTATATTAGGCCAGTTCTCTCTGTCTAGGAAACGTAGTAAACGTAGAAACTATTCCACGTCTTCTAGACCAAATGTACAACACTCAGAGAACCAGTTTCAAAATTTTTGTCACATTTATAAATTATCTACTTAAATACACATGCGTTTGAGTAAAGAAAATGTACCCCAGCGGGTTAGGGGATCAGAATATACCCGCGGCAAGTATGCCTGTCGTAAGAGGCGACCAAAATACCAGATTCAAGGGGCTGTGTAGCGCAACCCTTTAGGTCGCCAGCGCAATATATAGCTTCTCCAAACCCAATTTTCAACCTCACCTATCCGCGGCGAATCCTGTTTCACTAACAGACGAGGTTCTGGCGACCCCAAGCTCCTCATGGAACTTGGGGATGGGGTGAGAGGGAATGGCCTGAAGGTTTAATGTGGCCACACAAATCGTTCCCGAGATGGTCGGGCTAGCACCTTAATGGTGCTGTGGTACCGGAGCGTACCGGATCTGTATCCGGCAAAGGGCCATCACATCGATAACACTCCCCAAAGCCTTCGCTACAACAACAACAACAGTAAAGAAAATATAGAAACCGTAGAAAAATTTTCACAAATCTTATATGTATATTATTTCTAATTGCTTTTTTATGTGCATGCCCTTTTACGCTCTTATTTGGAATCAAAATCTATAAATAAAGTTTTGGTTGTAAAGATGGAGATTCGCGAGCTTTGGGCATTATTGCTTTTGTTTAGCTATATTTTATTAAAATAATTTGTTAAAAATAAACGATTGTGAGCACACAAAGAAATCTATTTGTACTATGGCACTATTGTGAATATTTGATTAGAACTAACACTGCATTACCGGCAGTTGCTAACTTTCGCCAGATGACAGCGCAAGTGCATGGAAATTTTTAAACAGCTGATTTCTGTTGATATTTGATATGAGACTTTTATATTTGTTGCGCAAGATGCGCACGGGTCCGGCTAGTGTGTTTTGTTGTTGCATGTAGAAACTTGACAGTAAAATGAAAAACTTTCCACGTTTTTTTTGGATGATAGATATAGAGAATACCCTATTTTAAAGTAAAGTTGACTGGGAAAGTTTAAAGAATATCTCAATTAAATTGTTTCTTCTACATTAAAATTTGGCCTCTTCCATGTTTTTACTAAGTGAAACAAATAAGAAATAATGATAAAACCCCAAAGTTCTTAATAAAAAAGTAGTAGATGATCATTCCGCATTCCAAAGACCTTGCGATTTTTGATTGTTTTTTCAAATTATTGTGACATCATCAAATTGAATATTTCAAATTAGACTTGAGAAAGGACACAGAAACTCAATACCGATTGGCTTCAAGAAACATTTTCATATTAAGTTAAAAAGCAATGTCGATTGCAGTATCACTCTATTTTGTCTGCTATTTCGAAAACGACCAATCTCAGAAAACTTTTCAATCATACCCTATTTCAGCATTGTTTCAAAAAACGCTCTAACTGAGCTTAAATTCAACACATTTTGACATTAGCTGGGTCGTTTATGAAAAAAATTCTGAGAAAGGGCCTTCTTTAACCAAATGGTGAGGTAGAGCGTTTTCGAAAAAGTAGCCCAAAAATGTTGTGTTGGAACGATAAATGAAAAAAAAAATCGAATAATCGTGTTCAAGTGAATTAATCGTATTTAATTAAAACATTTTAGTAAGCTTCAAACCATATTCAAATTTCGTTATGAAAACCGAAACAAGCTAGACCGTTGCCATGTTCTGGCAATTCCTTCCAGAATATCATAACAAAGTAAGATTTCCGTCTTGAGAAATCGTAGTAGATTCTAAATAAAACTTAATGGTGAAGTGGTAAAACTACGTGATGGACTTATTAGACTTATTTTCTATTACAATAGTGTTTCCATAACAAACCGATAACTCTTTGATAGCAAACGACATTTTGTCGATGATAAATCGACAACCCCTTGATAGTAAATCTATAAATTTTCGAAAACAAATCAATAGTTTTCATTAACAAATCGATAACTTTTCAAGAAGGCAACTTTTCTATAGTAAACCAATAACCTTTCAATAACAAATCGATATTTTTTCGATAACCCTTCGATGAAAAAGGGATAAATTTACCATAATAAACCAATAACATTACGATAGTTCACAAATAACTAACTCTAAGCTCTTCGATAGCCGTGTTTTTTTTACACGCGTATACGTTTAAGTTTGCGCGTAAAAAAACGTTTATACTCGCTTAGATAATACTTAGGAGACCCATCTAGCGGCAACTAGCTACCGAACACAAACCTCTGTTGGCCATAGTGTATAACATATAGCTGAATCGGTTGCGATGAATAGCGGACACACACCATTTGTAGAGGTGATACATATAATTAGTGTAGATGTAGAGGTGATACATAGACCCATATTTCAGTTGCATGTGAGTATAATGCGTATTGAAATATAGGAGTACTAATTTTATGTGCAGCAATTTCAGAAGAGCAGATAAAGTTTAACGCTTGGCAGTCCATATAAAGTTTAAGCGTAAGTGTAGATAGATGTAAAAAAAAATAAAATTAAAATAACAATGTTAACGATAACTAGTCGGTAACAAACCAATAGAATGCCAAGAACATTTTGATAACAATAACAACCTGCTATATTTTCTAATTCAAAAATTAATTTTGTCGAACCGTGCTAAAATTTAATTTTTTAAATTCTCGTGCCACAGTGTTTGTGGTTGAACTCCTTCGAAACGGCCCGACCGATTCTCATGAAATTTTTTGAGCCTATTGAGTAGGTTTGAGAATGGGATTTTTTCTGTTTCTCACCCCAAAATGGTAAGGGTGGTTCAGCGAAGTCACTTCATATGTATATGCATGTATATAGATGGGTATAAAAGTAAATGCATATAACAGCCCTTAGGTGAATACCCGGCAAAAAATATTTACGTACACATACATTATTTTCATAAAAGTTTTTCTGCAAAAGCATTTGATTACTTAGTAGTCCGATGATTCAATATGTTTATTGCAGAAAAGCCATAAATGTCATACATTATCAACAGCTAATCGGCAGGTGTACTATCGGAATTCTATATCTAGACCAATGTTGTTCTAAAATGTTTAGTAGTATAAGAGTAGTTCCACCAAAACTCACACTTTTCTGTTCTTCCGATGTTAAAATAGATAAAAGAAGTAAAAGCATGTTTAAATCATAGTCTATTTATCCTCTTGACTAACTTGCCTCATGATTCTTACGGCGCCAAAAGTTGATAATAAGTTTTTGGCCAATTTGAAAAGGTGACAAATGTAATTTTTTCGATTTTTTCAAGCATCATAATTTTATAATTTTTTGTATACGTTTTTATTTAGTTTTAAATTCTTTGCAAATCTTAATGCAAATGACGTTGAGCAACACCATCAGGATTGGGAAGAGTCCCTTCGAGATATTCGTAACCAAACGAGGCATCAGACAAAGTAACGCCTTACCATGGTGAATATAATTCTTACAGCAGATCTGAATCGGGATGGTACAATCTATTTATTATAAGAGCGTGGATAAAATGTGGGCGCATGCTGCTGATGATATTGATATTGACTTGGATAAAGATGGAGAAAAATGGGTCTTGTGGTGAAGGTGGGTTAGAAGAAGTGTTTGCTGCCATCATAGAAAGAATCAGCGCATCAGCACCTTGGCTGAATTCGATTCTAACGAATCAAAAATTTGTCGACTAAATTCGAGTAGCATTGAGCATATGATATGAAAGTAGTGGAACTTTATTAATAGGTTCCCTAGAAAAGCAAGAAACACATCGTACGATGGATGTGGTTTGAAAATGGATTTGATTTTTATTTCAGAACCGGAACAGGCTTGTATAGTTTTTCGGGACATTACACAAAACGAATCACGCCTATGTATGTTTACTCTAAATAGTCTACCAAAAAAAAAATACTTGGCGTTGCTTATATCCGAGAAGGCTTAGGCAGAGCTTCTCTTTCAGTTTTCATCGTACTCGTTTTTAACGTTTTCTGCCGACTCCGAACGACACACGGTGGGGATTTGGTCAATCTAGCTGACCAAAACTAAAACAGCAGTTATTTCTGTTAAAAAAGTGGTTGTCTAACTTCATTGTTATGAAAGGAAATATTTGATACTAAATTCACGGTGTTCCGCGCAGAATTACTATGGATGGAGCCCCCGGTTTCGGAGCAACCGGGGTCATTTTTTGGCATTACATGAGATATGTATGTCAACATGGGTATCAAACGAAAGGTATTTCACTCCGAACTCCTATTGACACTTTTAGGTAGGGTTCCATTTAGGGTTGCCACCTCACCTTCTTTTTTATATTTCTTTGTATATCCACTATGATCTCGGAAACGGCTTAACCGATTTGAATTAAATTTGGTACATCGGTATAGTATTACATTTTAAGACTTTTCACCTAGGTGGTGCCACTGAGGATGTTTTCACAAGGTTGCCACCTTTTGCCAATAGGGGTATCAGTCTCTTACAAAATTGGTCACCACCCAAAAAATCGCGGGTATGCGCGGCCGTTTTTATACTCAGTTGAGCAGAGCTCACAGAGTAT
This sequence comes from Eurosta solidaginis, assembly GCF_040869045.1. Classification (NCBI taxonomy): domain Eukaryota; kingdom Metazoa; phylum Arthropoda; class Insecta; order Diptera; family Tephritidae; genus Eurosta; species Eurosta solidaginis. Next base: position 209,485,859 of record NC_090321.1, read on the forward strand.
ATTAAGTTTGATTGGATAAAGGTTGGTTGTACATATATAAAGAAATCGAGACAGATATAGACTTCCATATATCAAAATAATCAGGATCCAAAAAAAATTTGATTGAGCCATGTCCGTCCGTCCGTCCGTCCGTCCGTTAACACGATAACTTGAGTAAATTTTGAGGTATCTTGATGAAATTTGGTATGTAGGTTCCTGAGCACTCATCTCAGATCGCTGTTTAAAATGAACGATATCGGACTATAACCACGCCCACTTTTTCGATATCGAAAATTTCGAAAAACCGAACAAATGCGATAATTCATTGCCAAAGGCGGTTAAAGCGATGAAACTTGGTAGATGGGTTGACGTTATGACGCAGAATAGAAAGTTAGTAAGATTTTGGACAATGGGCGTGGCACCGCCCACTTTTACAAGAAGGCAATTTAAAAGTTTTGCAAGCTGTAATTTGGCAGTCGTTGAAGATATCATGATGAAATTTGGCAGGAACGTTACTACTATTACTATATATGTGCTAAATAAAAATTAGCAAAATTGGATGAAGAACACGCCCACTTTTTAAAAAAAAATTTTTTTTAATTCTAATTTTAACAAAAAATTTAATATCTTTACTGTATATAAGTAAATTAAGTCAAAATTCAACTCCAGTAATGATATAATGCAACAAAATACAAAAATAAAAGAAAATTTCAAAATGGGCGTGGCTCCGCCCATTTTCATTTAGTGTGTCTAGAATACCTTTAATGCCATAAGTCGAACAAAAATTTACCAATCCTTTTGAAATTTGGTAGGAGCATAGACTCTATGACGTTAACTGTTCTCTGTGAAAATGGGCGAAATCGGTGGAAGCCACGCCCAGTTTTTATACACAGTCCACCGTCTGTCCTTCCGCTCGGCCGTTAACACAATAACTTGAGCAAAAACCGATATATCTTTACTAAACTTAGCCCACGTACGTACGTATCTGAACTCACTTTATCTTGGTATAAAAAATGGCCGAAATCCGACCATAACCACGCCCACTTTATCGATATCGAAAATTACGAAAAATTAAAAAAATGCCATAATTCTATACCAAATACGAAAAAAGGGATGAAACATGGTAACTGGATTGGTTTATTGACGCAAAATATAACTTTGGAAAAAACTTTGTAAAATGGGTGTGACACCTACCATATTAAGTAGAAGAAAATGAAAAAGTTCTACAAGGCGAAATCAACAGCCCTTGGAATCTTGGCAGGAATACTGTTAGTGTTATTGAATATATAAATAAATTAGCAGTACCCGACAGATGATTTTCTGGATCACCTGATCCACATTTGGTCGATATCGCGAGAATGCCTTCACATATACATCCAAGGGCCACTCGCTTTTAAAACCCTCATTAATACCTTTAATTTGATATCCATATCGTACAAACACAATCTAGAGTCAACCCTGGCCCACCCTAATGACGATATCTCGAAAAGGCGTGCACCTATAGACCTAATGCCCACTCCCTCTTAAAATGCTCAGTAACACCTTTCGTTTGATACCCATATCGTAAAAACATTCTAGAGTCACCCCTGGCCCACCCTAATGGCGATATCTCGAAAAGGCGTCCACCTATAGACCTAATGTCCACTCCCTCTTAAAATGCTCAGTAACACCTTTCCTTTGATACCCATATCGTACAAACATTCTAGAGTCACCCCTGGCCCACCCTAATGGCGATATCTCGAAAAGACGTCCACCTATAGACCTAGTGCCCACTCCCTCTTAAAATGCTCAGTAACACCTTTCGTTTGATACCCATATCGTACAACTAGAGACACCCCTGGTACACCTTTATGGCGATATCTCGAAACGGCGTCCACCTAGGGAACTAAGGATCACTCCTTTTCAAAATACTCATTAACAGCTTTCGTTTGATACCCATATCGTACAAACATATTCTAGAGTCACCCCTGGTCCACCTTTATGGGGATTTCTCGAAAAGGCGTTCACCTATAGAACTAAAGCCCATTCCCTTTTAAAATACTCATTATCACCTTTCATTTGATACCCATATCGAACAAACACATTCTAGAGTCAGCCCTGGTCCACCTTTATGGCGATATCCCTAAATGGCGTCCATCCATAGAACTATGGCCTACTCTCTCTTAAAATACTCTTTAATACCTTCCATTTGATACACATGTCATACAACCACATTCCAGGGTTACCCTAGGTTCATTTTCCTACATGGTGATTTTCCTTATTTTGTCTCCATAGCTCTCAACTGAGTATGTAATGTTCGGTTACACCCGAACTTAGCCTTCCTTACTTGTTGCTATTAAACTTTGAAACAGACACAAGCTTGTGTATTGCCAAAAAATTACTGACATGATATGCCATGAAAAAATATATATCTTTTTATTTGCAAGGTTTTTAAAAAATTTAATATTGAAGTCGTAGCATTACAAGTAGAATAACTCAGTTAAAACATGCGGTATAAAAAATCTAACACATGAATTAAAAACACATTTAGCTCTCCTAAAAGAAATTGTAACTAGATTTGATTAAGGCTAAACAAGTGAACAAGTATTTAGGTTAGAAGGGTATATTGCATTTTAATCCAAAACTACATCGAACTGCATACAATTTTTATGCAACTTTAGATGTGTGCGGTTAGCTCCGTTCACGTTGCAGATGGGTTTTGCGGTATGTATACTATTCAGTGGACATCTAGGAACGCCAGGGAGTATATTTAAAAAAAAAATTGGATTGGTTTGAAAAATCTACGTTTCGCCAGCTAGATTGATCAAATACTCCACCGAGCGACAGCTGCGAGGCAGATAAATTTCCGCTGAAAAGCGTTTCCTGGAAAAATGCACTCGAAGTATTTGCCAACCACTCCCCTAACGCACTCACAAATAATTTTTCTAAGTGAAACAACTATTTTCAAAATTTCTGGTAATGCTAAACCAGCAACTTGAACCCAGTATCTTCGGATCGATAAGGGGAGCACGCTGCCACTACACAACGGCGGCTGACTTTATCTCAAACGCGAACAAATACGGCTGTCATCGTAGTCGTAATATCTTGAAATTCATTGAATCATGAAGTTAATTCGTCAATATTTGTATTTACGAATTTAAAAATATATTATTTATATATAATAATTATACATATAATAATTTGTCGAGCATTTGTTTAACTTTATTTTGTTGAGCTAATTTGAATATTCTAGACTCCAAGTATCACGCTAAGGTCACTTTCATTAAATGAATACGACGACCCGTTATTATTTGCAAATTTACCAGTTGTCAGTGGTTATGTAATCAAATGTTTTACTTATTTCAAAAGACAGGTGTGATGACTAAGTGTTGATAAACAATTGAATTACAATGGAACACTGTGTGCAGTGGCGTGACAATAGGGTGGCAGGGCTGGCAAAATACCACGGGCCCCGACCCAATTTTTTTTTATCTGAGTATTTTATTTTATTTGAAAAGTATATTTTTATAAATTCTGCTTAAAATGCAAAGTGAGACAACTAAAAACCATAATAACATTTCAAGTTAATCGTTAAGCATTTCAACTACACTAAACAAAAAGATGTTGATTAATTTTTAGAGTTGTACACGTTACCCGTGAAGAGTAATTTTACGTACTTATGACCGTTACAATACCGATAATTGCACATCTCCTTTCATTATAAAACGTATCCATTGTTTTCTAGATATTTTGTCGCGGTACGTTGGCAGCGCGGGAGAGTATTGACAATCGGAGAATTCCCTATTTTGTTTTTACTTTCTTCGTGGCGCTGTTGCTAGCAACACTATGTTAGAGGAATTCCGGATTTGATATTTTTTATGAGGGCTCTACTGATTGTTCGATTATTTTGACAATTGGTGATTTGTATATATGATTTTTCGTATTTGTTCTTTATTTATTGAATATGAAAATGGTGGCAGTTAGTTAGGTGAAGGTTAGATAGTAAAATGTCTAGTTCCAGAAAATATTTAAGTGGAAGCGAAAAACGAAAGAGAAAGAGGGAGACTAAAGAAAAAAATAAAAAGCTACCTAAAATTAATCTGTACTTGAAAAATTATGACACAAAGTGAAGAGCTCACGAAAAGTATACCAGAATTATCAGATGCAGTGACTATCCAGGTCCCGAACAACCACAACAATGTACTAACAAAAATCAAAGAGAATTATATTTTAGCATGAACAATATTGTATCTTCGCCATATGTTACTGATAAGGGTAATTTTAAAGAGCTAACTGATCAAGTGAAAAGGTTCGTGATTAAAAACGGATATTGTAAAACTAAAGGCCCTTTCTTAATAGATAATGACAATAGGTCTAGAAAAACGTTACTATATTGTTTTCAAGTCTGGCGTGAAACTGGAACTATTCTTTAGTACTTCAGAAAGCGTATTGTGAACCTTGTTGGTTATTCGCAAATCGGGCATCTAAGAAAATACAAAATGTTTGGACTGAGGGCGATGATGACTGGAAACATATTGCAGACGCAATACAATGGCACGAGACATCAAAAATTCATCTGAGTTCCTGTCTTACGTATAAACAGTGGCGGCTACATGGAACACTCAATGAAGAGCAAGAGTCAAAGTTCAAAAAATACAAATCTTTTTGTCAAGTCAATATCAAAAAAGACAAATCTTCTTGGCGCCAAATACTTTCTAGGCTCCTTGATGGTACCCTGACACTTTCAACGTGTCATTTAGCTTTTCATTATGTTCACTGTGTAGCTCATAATTTAAATATTGTTCTAAATGATGCAGTGAGAGAGCTTAATACTGATATGCAACATTTTTTTTTTAAACATTTCAACTAATTTATAATTTTTTTTGGCACAGTATAAAAAGATGGAATATTTTATCAAGTTTTATATCTTATAAAGAAAGTGAGTCTTCAACATCAATGACATTAAAAACATTAAACCCTACTAGATGGGCAGTACGTTATGATATCCTACTTACTATCGATGCAGCCTCTTAAAGCACTTCAGTCTAAAGTACCGATCTTTCAAATGCCTTTAAACGTTTGAAAAATTGTCTAGAAGAATTGAAAAGGTATCGACATGAATTTGCAAATTTAAAAATGGAAGCAAATAGTGTAGCAGAAAAATGGTCCGTCACCCCTGAATTTTCTAAAACTCGGCAGAGGAAGGTGACACGCCATTTTGACGAGCTTTGCGAAGATGAGTGTCTGCTAGATCCGGAAAGTTTGTTCAAAGTGATCATATATTATCGAGTAATGGACATTTCATATTATAAACCAACTGAAATCGCGTTTCATTGCAATGAATGAATTTCAAGGTTTTACTGCCTCCCAGTCTTTTAAATGACACCGAAATAGAAAAGTCGTCGTGTGTTAAAGACCTTGCTGATTTATTAGTAGTAAAAAATCATTTTATGTCTTGCAGCATTCCTGAAATATGCCCCGCATTAATTTTACTTCTTAAAATTCCTGAGACTACAGCTATATAGTGCTGAACGATCATTTTCTAAACTAAAATTGATAAAAACCCAATGAAGAAACTCTATGAGACAAAACAAGTTATGTAACTTGGCTATTCTGTCTATTGAAAATTTTATTTTAAACTTTGATAGACACTTTTGCCTAACATAAATCTCGAATAAAGGAGTTTTCTTAATAAATATCTTATTAAATTAAATTGTTGTTTATAGCTTATTAAAAACTTTTATTCGAGCTCTAGGTCACATAAATATATTTGTTGTTGCTTATCGATCATATGTTCCTGAAGATGACTTCAAACTGAGGTCGAAATATCGACAACAATAAAGTCAAATATTGTAAGTATATGTATGCAAAATCAAAATCGGTTTTTGACATTTTGATATATATATTTGTGTGGCCTAGAGCTCGAATAAAAGTTTTTAATAACCAACAACACTAAGGCCGGTAATAACTACAAAAGAAACATTTTTTATTTATATTTCATTGCAAATGCATACAGGTTCCCTTACGATGTTGTTTCTTCACCAAGAAGCTAGCGAATAGATGATTAATGCACTCAGATATTACATTCTGTGGATGAATGTGAAGTCTCCAATACGCATTATGCTAGCATGGACTGCAGATCATTCTTAATTACATAAGAGAGGAGGCATATGGCCATTTGTGGGACATATACAACGGTTAATGGAGTACGCTGAAAATTTCGAAGTTTATTAAAATTAAATTGAGTACAACGTTACTATTTTTATTGATAGGGCCACATCAAAAGAATTTGCCACGGACCCCAGATGGTATAGTTACGCCACTGACTGTGTGTAATTTACAATGTTTTTATTTTGGTTAAATCCAAGGAAATAATAAAAAACATTTAGAAATATCCATTAGCATTTGTATTCTTTATCACATCGATCGATAATATTGTAGAATTATATATTTACGATGGCATATTTTCCATAACTCTCCGTGATAAGATAAGTATGTTTTTAGAAATCTGTCAATAAGTATGTGCAAATATAGTTCGATAGTCAAAGGAAACAACAAATAATAAGAATATCAAATGACTAAGTAAATTCCAATAAACAAAAGCTCTGAATCGTATGCGTATACAATTTCAATTATTTTAAAAATAAAACGAAACCAACATTTCGAGTTTTTCTCAAGCCTAACGTTTCACTGAACCATATCAAGAAAGCGGTAAAGCCTAGATTCATTTACAGCTCCTGCTCATCAGAATGACTCGCCTAAAGTGACATCAGCTGCTCATCAGATAGATCATGTAGCCGAAATATTTGAACCAACTGGAATCTACGATGAATAGAAGGCAAGTGGACCTTCAAGAGCATAACCCTGCAAACATTTTTGGATCATGTGGTCCACTTATGTCATACTGGAGTACTTACTATTCTACTCCACTGTAATGCAGCAATGGACCAAATCATGTTTCTAAACGAACATATTGTAAGCCGATCATTGATCGTTTTTAACGATAGTAAGCAGTACACGATGTTTATTGGAGTGTGGGTACTCCATGGATTACTCTGATGTAATGCTGGGCTGGAGTATATGATCCAGTCCTAGGACATCGCAATGTTAATGTGACCATATTTTTTGTATGAATTGTGGTTAATTTTGGAGCACTCGCTTGGTCCATAGCGAGTACTCCATACATGCATGCATGGAGTACCTACTCACGATTTTTGCAGGGAATCGACCTCGTTTATATTAAAAACATAAAATTATTTACCCTTACGTATGCATATATGTACATATGTTACTCAGCATTTAAAGATCACACTCTAACATAAGTGCTCTTAAACTAAAAAACTAGTGTCTAATCAGCTGCTCTTATTCACACTTCGGCAGACGCCAGAGATGAATACTAGGTATTTTATTTGCATAATGATTGTTTTTATTAGCCTCACTTTCTAGCTGCACAAACTATGTACATATGTGTATTAGGGTGGGTCCATTTATATGGAAGAAAGTTAACCGATATCGCGCCATCGATTTTTCGATAGGATTTGGGCTCAGGAAAAAAAGTTCCACTACGCATACCCAAAAAAATAATTCTTTTTTTTTACTTTTTCTCGACTTAAATTTTTAAGCTTTTTTCATGTATACATGAAAATTTTACAATCAAATGAATTTTTTTTGTTAGGTCATGAAAAAAACCTTAAAAATAAAAGTCGAAAAAAAGTAAAAAAAAAATGAAATTTCGCAGGCTCGAAAATTAATTTTTTGGGTATGCGCAGTGGAACTTTTTTTCCTGAGACCAAATCCTATCAAAAAATCGATGGCGCGATATTGGTTAATAAATCGACCCAGTCTAAATTGTATACATTAGGATGTCTCGATGTCAGATTGACTTTTTTTCATCGAAGAAAACTACACTCAAAAAAAAATTACTGAAAATGAAATAAAATGGGATTGGTTTGTAGCCAAAGAAACGCATTCCCTTATATAGACAAGCAATTTTCTCAAACACTTTTTCTTTTTCCTTGGTTATAGGAATCATTTCTTAAAAATTTAGAAAGTATTATATAAAATTTTTAAAAACTTAATTGTCTAACAGTCACGGCCGTGGATTTCTAGTCGAGGTCCGCAACTTAACACTGCCATACATCGCATAAAGTCAGTAAAGTGAACTTACTGCATTTTAGGAATTTTAATAACAATAAATTTCTGCGATTACGATTTACCCATTAACTAAACAAATACTCATTTTAAATTCGCAGTGAAAGATAAGACAAGGTCTTATATAATTTTTTTTTTATTTTCTACAAAACTAATAATTATTTTTCGAATTCTTTATTTTACTCGGAAAAAAGTTATTTTTAATTTCGCTTTTAATTTTGAGAGTAATAGCTAGCTTTTTAAACCAAAATAGTTCCAAAATTACCCGCGATAGTAATGAAAGGGCTAAAAATAGGCCAAAGTAAGTCCTGAAATGATCCAGAGGTAGTCCCGATATTATCCCAAAATTTACCCCGAAATTATACTGTAATTATTCCGAAAACTGAATGACGGGATGTCTGGATGTTTGCTTTTGTTTTCAACTGCGTTAGAATAGCTAAACTTTTGTAAAATTTGGCATATAGAAAGCTTATGGTTCGGAAGAACTTAAAATTTCCCGAAATGGTCTTGAAAATTTCGGAAAAAATATGCGGCGAAACCCGAAATTAAAACCTGAAATTTCTTTTAAAACATCCTCGAAATGGCTCCGCAAACCATCCCGTAAATATACGAAATAGCGCCAAAATGATCTATAAAACAATCACGAAATCATCCGAGGTTATGACCTCGAAATAGTATCGAAATGATATTACTTCGAAAGCAATCAGTAAACTGATCCGAAAAAGAGGTAAATTATTTTAAGCTACACCTTCGCAGTCAAGCAAATTTTGGAACAGTTGGCAACCCATATTGTTAAAATTATATCTACGACTAAGCCGCAATAAATGTTTATAAATTTTAATTGTCAAAGATAAGTAATTATATTTAACTACCAAGTATTGATTATTTTAAATATACAGGGTTCGCAACGCTTTAATAGCGATTCTAGATACTGGCCCGTTGGTCATGCTAAAATTCCAGGATTTCCAAATAAATGTTGTTGATCAAAACTTAAACCAAACAAGTAAGGAAGGCTAAGTTCGGGTGTAACCGAACATTACATACTCAGTTGAGAGCTATGGAGACAAAATAAGGGAAAATCACCATGTAAGAAAATGAACCTAGGGTAACCCTGGAATGTGTTTGTATGACATGTGTATCAAATGGAAGGTATTAAAGAGTATTTTAAAAGGGAGTGGGCCTTAGTTCTATGGGTGGACGTCTTTTCGGGATATCGTTATAAAGGTGGACCAGGGGTGACTCTATAATGTGTTTGTACAATATGGGTGTCAAATTAAAGGTATTAATAAGAATTTTAAAAGGGAGTGGTGGTAGTTGTATATGTGAAGGCGTTTTCCAGATATCGACCAAAATGTGGACCAGGATGACCCAGAACATCATCTGTCTGGTACCGCTAATTAATTTATATATGTAATACCACGACCAGTATTTCTGCCATGATTCAAAGGGTTTTTGATTGCGCCCTGCAGAACTTTTTCATTTTCTTCTACTTAACATGGTAGGTGTCACACCCATTTTACAAAGTTTTTTTCTAAAGTTATATTTTGCGTCAATAAACCAATCCAATTACCATGTTTCATCCCTTTTTTCGTATTTGGTATAGAATGATGGCATTTTTTTCATTTTTCGTAATTTTCGATATCGAAAAATTGGGCGTGGTCATAGTCGGATTTCGGCCATTTTTTATACCAATACAAAGTGAGTCAGATAATTATGTGAACTGAGTTTAGTAAAGATACATCGATTTTTGCTCAAGTTATCGTGTTAACGGCCGAGCGGAAGAACAGACGGTCGACTGTGTATAAAACCTGGGCGTGGCGTCAACCGATTTCGCCCTTTTTTACAGAAAACAGTTATCGTCCTAGAATCTAAGCACCTACCAAATTTCACAAGGATTGGTAAATTTTTGTTCGAATTATGGCATTAAATGTATCCTAGACAAATCAAATGAAAAAGGGCGGAAGCACGCTCATTTTGAAATTTTCTTTTATTTTTGTATTTAGTTGCACCATATCATTACTGGAGTTGAATGTTGACATAATTTACTTATATACTGTACAGATATTAAATTTTTTGTAAAAATTTCACTTTAAAAAATTTTTTTTTTTTAAGTGGGCGTGGTCGTTCTCCGATTTTGCTAATTTTTATTAAGCATACATATAGTAATAGGAGTAACGTTCCTGCCAAATTTCATCATGATATCTTAAACGACTGCCAAATTAATTTAAATTATTTTAAAAGTGGGCGATGCCACGCCCATTGTCCAAAATTTTACTTATATACTATTCTGCGACATAAGTTCAACCCGCCTACCAAGTTTCATCGCTTTATCCGTCTTTGGTAATGAATTATCGCACCTTTTTGATTTTTCGAAATTTTCGATATCGAAAAAGTGGGCGTGTTTATAGTCCTATATCGTTAATTTTAAATAGCGATCTGAGATGAGTGCTCAGGAACCTACATACCAAATTTCATCGATATACCTCAAAATTTACTCAAGTTATCGTGTTAACGGACGGACGGACATGGCTCAATCAAATTTTTTTTTCGATACTGATGATTTTGATATATGGAAGTCTATATCTATCTCGATTCCTTTATACCTGTACAACCAACCGTTATCGAATCAAAGTTAATATACTCTGTGAGCTCTGCTCAACTGAGTATAAAAAGTCGTTCCTGCTGCATAAGAAGTAATGCGGTCCCAAATGCACAGACTACCGATAAATGAATTGATTGTAAAATATTATTATACTCAGTTGAGCAGAGCTCACAGAGTATATTAACTTTGATTGGATAACGGTTGGTTGTACAGGTATAAAGGAATCGAGATAGATATAGACTTCCATATATCAAAATCATCAGTATCGAAAAAAAAATTCGATTGAGCCATGTCCGTCCGTCCGTCCGTCCGTCTGTCCGTTAACACGATAACTTGAGTCAATTTTGAGGTATCTTGATGAAATTTGGTATGTAGGTTCCTGGGCACTCATCTCAGATCGCTATTTAAAATGAACGATATCGGACAATAACCACGCCCACTTTTTCGATATCGAAAATTTCGAAAAATCGAAAAAAGTGCGATAATTCATTACCAAATGTGGATTAAGCAATGAAGCTTGGTAGGTGAGTTGAAGTTATTACGCAGAATAGAACACTAGTAAAATTTTGGACAATGGGCGTGGCACCGCCCACTTTTAAAAGAAGGTAATTTAGAAGTTTTGCAAGCTGTAATTTGGCAGTCGTTGAAGATATCATGATGAAATTTGGCAGGAACGTTACTCTTATTACTATATGTCTGCTTAATAAAAATTAGCAAAATCGGAGAACGACCACGCCCACTTTTAAAAAAAATTTTTTTTTAAATTAAAATTTTAAAAGAAAAGTTAATATCTTTACAGTATATAAGTAAATTATGGCAACATTCAACTCCAGTAATGATATGGTGCAACAAAATACAAAAATAAAAGAAAATTTCAAAATGGGTGTGGCTCCGCCCTTTTTCATTTAATTAGTCTAGGATACTTTTAATGCCATAAGTCGAACAAAAATTTACCAATCCTTGTGAAATTTGGTAGAGGCTTATATTCTAGGACGATAACTGTTCTCTGTGAAAAAGGGCGAAATCGGTTGAAGCCACGCCCAGTTTTTATACACAGTCGACCGTCTGTCCTTCCGCTCGGCCTTTAACACGATAACTTGAGCAAAAATCGATATATCTTTACTAAACTCAGTTCACGTACTCATCTGAACTCACTTCGTATTGGTGTGAAAAATGGCCGAAATCCGACTATGACCACTTTTTCGATATCGAAAATTACGAAAAATGAAAAAAATGCCATAATTATATACCAAATACGAAAAAAGGGATGAAATATGGTAATTGTATTGGTCTATTGACGCAAAATATAACTTTAGAAAAAAACTTTGTAAAATGGGTGTGACACCTGCCATATTAAGTAAAAGAAAATGAAAAAGTTTTGCAGGGCGAATCAAAAGCACTTGGAATCTTTGAAAGGAATACTGTTCGTGTTATTACATATATAAATAAATTAGCGGTACCCGACAGATGATGTTCTGGATCACCGTGGTCCACATTTTGGTCGATATCTCGAAAACGCCTTCACATATACAACCAAGGACCACTCCCTTTTAAAACCGTCATTAATACCTTTCATTTGATACCCATGTAGTACAAACAAATTCTAGAGTCACCCCTGGTCCACGTTTATGACAATATCTCGAAAAGGCGTCCACATATAGAACTAAGGCCCACTCCTTTTTAAAATACTCATTAACACCTTTCATTTGATACCCATATCGTACAAACAAATTCTAGAGTCACCCCTGGTCCACGTTTGTGGCGATATCTCGAAAAGGCATCCACCTATAGAACTAAGGCCCACTCCCTTTTAAAATACTCATTAACACCTTTCATTTGATACCCATATAGTACAAACAAATTCTAGAGTCACCCCTGGTCCACCTTTACGGCGATATCTCGAAAAGACTTCCACCTATAGGACTAAGGCCCACGCCCTTTTAAAATACTCATTAACACCTTTCATTTGATACCCATATAGTACAAACAAATTCTAGAGTCACCCCTGGTCCACCTTTATGGCGATATCTCGAAAAGGCGTCCACCTATAGAACTAAGGCCCACGCCCTTTTAAAATACTAATTAACACCTTTCATTTGATACCCATATCGTACAAACAAATTCTAGAGTCACCCTTGGTCCACCTTTATGGCGATATCTCGAAAAGGCGTCCACCTATAGAACTAAGGCCCACGCCCTTTTAAAATACTCATTAACACCTTTCATTTGATACCCATATCGTACAAACAAATTCTAGAGTCACCCCTGGTCCACCTTTATGGCGATATCTCGAAAAGGCGTCCACCTATAGAACTAAGGACCACGCCCTTTTAAAATACTCATTAACACCTTTCATTTGATACCCATATAGTACAAACAAATTCTAGAGTCACCCCTGGTCCACCTTTATGGCGATATCTCGAAAAGGCGTCCACCTATAGAACTAGGGCCCACGCCCTTTTAAAATACTAATTAACACCTTTCATTTGATACCCATATAGTACAAACAAATTCTAGTCACCCCTGGTCCACCTTTATGGCGATATCTCGAAAAGGCGTCCACCTATAGAACTAAGGCCCACGCCCTTTTAAAATACTCATTAACACCTTTCATTTGATACCCATATCGTACAAACAAATTCTAGAGTCACCCCTGGTCCACCTTTATGGCGATATCTCGAAAAGGCGTCCACCTATAGAACTAAGGCCCACGCCCTTTTAAAATACTAATTAACACCTTTAATTTGATACCCATATAGTACAAACAAATTCTAGAGTCACCCCTGGTCCACCTTTATGGCGATATCTCGAAAAGGCGTCCACCTATAGAACTAAGGCCCACGCCCTTTTAAAATACTAATTAACACCTTTCATTTGATACCCATATAGTACAAACAAATTCTAGAGTCACCCCTGGTCCACCTTTATGGCGATATCTCGAAAAGGCGTCCACCTATAGAACTAAGGCCCACGCCCTTTTAAAATACTAATTAACACCTTTCATTTGATACCCATATCGTACAAACAAATTCTAGAGTCACCCCTGGTCCACCTTTATGGCGATATCTCGAAAAGCCGTCCATCTATAGAACTAAGGCCCACGCCCTTTTAAAATACTCATTAACACCTTTCATTTGATACCCATATCGTACAAACAAATTCTAGAGTCACCCCTGGTCCACCTTTATGGCGATATCTCGAAAAGGCGTCCACCTATAGAACTAAGGCCCACGCCCTTTTAAAATACTAATTAACACCTTTCATTTGATACCCATATAGTACAAACAAATTCTAGAGTCACCCGTCCACCTTTATGGCGATATCTCGAAAAGGCGTCCACCTATAGAACTAAGGCCCACGCCCTTTTAAAATACTCATTAACACCTTTCATTTGATACCCATATAGTACAAACAAATTCTAGAGTCACCCCTGGTCCACCTTTATGGCGATATCTCGAAAAGGCGTCCACCTATAGAACTAAGGCCCACTCCCTTTTAAAATACTCATTAACACCTTTCATTTGATACCCATATTGTACAAACGCATTCTAGAGTCACCCCTGGTCCACTTTTATAACGATATTCCGAAAAGGCGTCCACCTATAGAACTAAGGCCCACTCCCTTTCAAAATACTCATTAACACCTTTCATTTGATACCCATATAGTACAAACAAATTCTAGAGTCACCCCTGGTCCACCTTTATGGCGATATCCCTAAATGGCGTCCATCTATAGAACGATGGCCCACTTCCTCTTAAAATACTCTTTAATACCTTACATTTGATACACGTATCATACAAACACATTCCAGGGTTACCCTAGGTTCTTTTTACAACATGGTGATTTCCCTTACTTTGTCTCCACAGCTCTCAACTGAGTATGTAATGTTCGGTTACACCTGAACTTAGCCTTCCTTACTTGTTTTTTCTATATTTTTCTATTTGATGAGAAACAAAGCAAACAAGCAAAAGAAAAAGCTCAAAAGTTAACTGTTCTTTCCAATTAAAAACTTGAAAATAAGTGTTATTATCTGAGCGAAATATAAAATCGGAGCAAAATAAAAAATTCGTTTACGATTTCATTTGCCTTTGGGGATAGCGCTCGCAGATGTTTTGAAAAAATCAAGACGCAGAATACTTGAAGCCGGCTGAACATAACGTTAGAACATAAGCTTGGCCTAAAACTCCCCACAATTAACACACATTATATATACATTATTATATATCGACTGCGTAGTGGAATATCACCCTATCTCGGCTCGTCTCTCGTTTCGAAAACGCTCTATTTCAGAATTTCTTTCAAAAACGCCCTATCAGAATTTGTTTTAAAAACACTCAACACCCTAACCGGGCTCAAATTCAATATATTTTGACATAAGCTGACGTGTTTATGAAAAAAGTTCTGAGATAGGGCTCTTTCTTCAACCGAATGCTGAGATAGGCCGTTTTTTAAACAAATTCTGAAATAGGGCGTTATTCAATCGTTTTCTGAGGTACGATCTTTCCGAACCGGCAGCCGAGATAGGGTGACATTCCATTAAGCAGTCGATATATACATAAACCTCGTTACTTTTCGGTGCCCTTATGTAAAAAAAAGTGCCAAATGATAAATCTACACATACAAATGTTTCCGCCGTATATTGTGAAAGCTTTTGCATCACCATCGACAATTTATCTTTAAACTTTAGAGCTTATTACTACCACTGATAAGATTCAGTTGAAAGTTATATGTCTATATTTTTATCTATGCAGGTTACACTGTCGTATATAAAAATAGCTTCACTTATACAAAAACTGGTAACCGAAAAAAAAACCGAACTACATTAAGAAGAGATTTGAGGTACTGGTAATTTAAGAGCGACTCTGAACCCAGTAGCAATCTAATCTTAAATCGATTATTCCACTAATTTTAATCGAAATATCGCACAAAGCAGAGTTGAGCAAAATATATTCAAATAATGAAAAAAGTAAAATTATTTTGTTGTAGGTCATTTACGAATACAAATCATTTTTTTTATTTAAAGAAATTTTATTTAAGGCAGGAATAAATTATTTTGTTCGTTATTCGAATATTAAATAAACAAGAAAAAAAACACTTGTTTTCTTTCAGTTCAAAAAAACAAATCTCTATGAAAAATTTATTCAACGATAACTCATTCACCAATAAATGAACTGTGAATAATTTTCTTAAGAAACATTTTCATTCGAATAATAAAATAGAAATTTATTCGAATAATGCCTAGCTCTGACACAAGGAAATGTAATTATATTAAAGCGAATTATTATTATGTATTATGCTAAATGCGAAAAGTTACAAAATATATATGAAGAAGTTGCAGTATTGTTAACATTAATACGCAGCCAATGAATTAAGTTAGGTTGAACTGGCCGGTCCGCGAGGACCTCACATAGACTATCAAAAACTTGGACCTACATATGTTAAAAAAACTCCATCCTCTTGGTAAATACGAGAAGCACTCTAGGACCTATGCCACTTGCTGCTTCCAAATCTGACAGATGTATCACAGCCAAATTGGACTTTTCTCTTTAATTTTTCTATTTTACTTTCGATTTTCACTTTTGCAATGTGGCAATTATACTGAATGTTATTCTTACTCTACTTAAAATTTGTATACCTTTAATGAAAATGAAATGGTTTATTAAGATTGTTCCGAGCGCCAAAAATCGTAAGTTCTTGAAGGATAAGACATAGACCCACTAATAAGTATACCGAAATTATCAGAAAGACGAGCTGTCTGGATTTAGCCAGTCTGACAGTCGTTTTAACGCAAACAAGTCCCTCAATTTTCGATATATGTATCTTGAGATTCGGTGAGTGGGTTTATTTGGGTGTCCAATTGATCATTTGTCGGAAACGATCGGGTCGGAACACTATAGCATATATTTGCCACACAACCGATTGTTCAAATAAGAGGTTTCGTGTTCCGATAGCGCTGGTGACGTGATTTCGCTTTATCTTGCTTTGATTACCTCTGTTGGTTAGCCGTTCACCAGGGTGTCGTTTGGCATTTCGATCGGTTCAATACATTATATATATCCCAAACAACCGATTGTTCATATCAATCGATAAAAGTATGCAAGTGAGGTTTAACGTCATTTCTTCCTCATTTTAACAGCCAGAAGCTTGCTTACATATAAGGCATACATTGTTGTCTGAAAAAATTGTCAAGATCGGTCGTTTGTATAATACATCGCATACAACTGTTTTTTTTTTTTTTTTTTGTTCAGGTTTTATGAATTTTTTTTAAATTTCATCAGAGTTTTTCCTAATGCTACAAAACTTATCTCAAATCAAGGAAGAAAGGGCAAAATTTAAGGACATTGTATAATTAAAACCAGTTCATATTTCGGTCGCTTCTTTATTACAGTTAATGTACACTACAATAACAATATTTTCTAATGTCATGCACGAAATATACTCAACTGAAAGCTGCAATAGTGTTACTTTTCTTTTGACACTGTGTGTAAGAATTTGTATATTTTTTAGCAGTCTGTATAAAATTTTGTTCAGTTACAGTTGTGACTTCAAATCCGAAGGAACGTCGAGTTTGACGATTGAATCAAAATCGTAAAAGACAATTAATTCTAGTTAAGTTATTTAGAAAATCTAAACAAAATGGGTAAGTAATCAACTAATCGATACAAGTATGCAAGTGATTTAGAACCTATATATCCGAAGCCGGTAGAATAAAACTATCAACGAAAATCGCGTAAATAATTCATACAAATTTTTTGAAAATGTTTCACTAATAATTAATAGCTTTGCCAAATAATAAAGGTATAAACCGCTTTTTTTGATAGTGGCATAAAAAAATACTTGGTGCGAAATACCTCTGAGAAGATTTAGGCCGAGCGTCTCTTCCAATTTGCGTCGTGCTCCTTTTTAATTTGTCCCTGAAATTGGCGGGAGGAGACCTTTTTATACCGACTCCGAACGGCCGTTGCAAAACAGTTGAATTTTCACTGAGAAGCTTTGAAAAACTTGTTTCTAACTTTTTGATGTTGCTTTGCCCACAACCTTCGGTGTGGTAGGCTGAGCACGTTACCATCACAGCACGGCGGATGTATACTTAAAAAAAACAGTTCTGGTACTAATGTTAGTACAAGCAGTTATCCCACTTACAAAGATGAGCATTAAGAAATTAAAAAAAAAAAAAACTGGACTTATACCACTTTAAAAACGGCCATGTTATGGTTTTTATACCAAGACCTTGAGAAAGTGGTGTGTTAGTGAATTGAAAGAAGACTGTCGCAGAAAACATTGCCTTAACAAAACTAAAAATAGAGCGAAAAGTTAACTAAACAATATAAAACCTAACAAACCTGGTATGAGTTTTGTTTTTACAGCTGTTAATGAAAAAATGTTTAAATTAAAGTAAAAAAATTTTTTAAACACACATAACTCATTAGCTAAATTATGAATGTAGGCACATACAAAAGTACATACATAATACATCAATTATTATTTAAATTTTTTTCTTTTCAAAATGTCCCACTTGTTTCGAAATATTCGACTATATAATTAGCTCATACCTGGAAAAGGTTACATGTCTTTCTTTGTCTACGAGTTAAATTTGTTTTCGATTTTTTTTATCTTATCAGTCACCTTTATAGTAGGTACTAAACTAAAATACAACAAAGAATTAATGCACCTTCACTTATTCTGCATGTGATACTAATATTAAAAAAAAATATTTAAAAATATATTTGTATTTGAATAGAGTTTTCAAATATGTACATATGTGTACTATACAAGCACTAGGGTGTGCCTTATTTAGCAACTTTGTTGCACAGAGAACTATCTTATAAAAATTTGCTCTACAAACAGATACTTATCTGTACTTTCAAGCATAACTCCTTTGTGAGTAAACGCAGCTATTGGAAGTGGCGAAGCACTGATGGAAGAAGAGCCTAACTTCAATAATTTTACAAACGACCTAGGCGGTTACCGCTTATAACTACAAAAATATAATTTTTTAGTCAACAAAACACATTGTTCACACCACGGAACCAGTACAAAATTTTCGATATTAATATGAGGTTATATTTTTTAATCTATATATATAAAAAGAAGTGTACATTTTGATTGTCACTCCATAACTCGAGAACGGCTCGACAGATTGCCATGAAATTTTTAGGAAAGATACAGGAAGGAGAGATGATGGTTAGTTGATTTTGAAATCCCAAATCGGTTTAGCCATATATATATAAAAATCAAATTCTGTGTGTGTGTGTGTTCGCTATGGAAACGTATTTCCCACACATCAATCATCACCAAATTTTGGTTATGGGTTCCTTCGAACATCGGGATGGTTTTAGGCTAAAAATAATTTCGATATATAAAAGGGGCGTGGCACCTCCCATACAAATGGAATCTTTGGTACTGCATACCTTTGAAGGTATACATGCCAGAACATTGAAATGAAAATTAGGTCAATCCCTAACACCACCATGAAAATGCGGAATTTGGAGAAAGGGGGCGTGGCACCTCCCATACAAATGGAATCTTTAGTGATGCATAACTTTGAAGGTATACATGCCAGAACATTGAAATTCAGTAAGGAGTTATATGAGGTCAATCCCTAACACCACCAAGAAAAGGCGGAATTGGGAAAAGGGGGGCGTGGAGCCTCCCATTCAAATGGAATCTTTGGTACTGCATAACTTTGAAGGTATACATGCCAGAACATTGAAATTCAGTAAGGAGTTATATGAGTACCGACTCTTATTTCATGTAATAAAATTTGAATTAGATTAGCATATGGTGTGATTAGCATTTTATCTTCGTAGTTGCATAATGTTATCTTTAGTGCTTTCAAAACCAAAATCCAACCTATTCCCGAAAGCTCTTAAAAGTAAGTCACTTTCTATCTGTATCTCTCTACAGCCAGACGTACGCTTCCTATGTGTCGATTTTGTAATTCTTTAGTTTAGTGTCAAAATTGTACTGAATGAAATGTCAAACCACATTAAAAAAATAGCAATCAGCCAGTTTCTGTATTTTTCCACCGTGATATCTATGCCACTGGAAAGTTGAATGTTAAACAGATGTAGAATATATCTGATGATGAGTATGACGAGGAGACTTGATAACGACGAGATGTTTGATAAATATTTTACGTACCTCTCCATAAGGCTGGCTTTTCGCATCATCGCAGATACATAGAATGAAATACTCCTTTTACGAAGCTTCACAATTTGATCGATCCTTCAATAAACAAATGTACATATGAAAGATAAACAGTAAGCTTCTTACTCAGTTTATAAAAAAAATATCGAGGAAAACATCAAATAAAAAAATATTCGATGAACATTTTTGTATGCCCATCACTAATGTTCATTTAAAAGCATGGGAAAAATTAAACAAAGAGCACATAATAAGTATTTTTTATAAAAACGATGGAATATAACAAAAATTTAAGCCATGGTTCCAATCTATACTAATATATAATTGGAAAGGTACCAAAAATTAGCTTAAATTCCATTTTTTTCAATTGCGCTTTTCGAATAAAAATAAAATAATATTTCAAGTTTTCCATTGGAATTTTTTTTTGTTTGAGCATCACTAAAATTAATTAAAAAATACGAAAAAAATGCTACGAAAAGCACTAAATAAGTATATTTATAAATATAATAAAAAATCATATTTATAAATACGTTTTACAGAAATAACAACATTTCCTTCCCCTTTATCATGTATCCCAATGTTATTAAGTCTTGCTTTTGGGGCATATATGTAAGTTGAGGTCAAATAGTAAAACAACTCTGAAAAGTTTCATCAAAATTGGAACATAAAAAATTGTGGGTGGTACTCTTGGGAAACTTTACCCCATATTTGCCTTCCTACAAATAAGGCACACCCTAATCTATACATTCAGACACAGCATGTTTCCTTAAAAGCTTCGCATAAACGGCATAGATCTGGGCAAACTTACTCCAAAATTTTAGAATAAAAGATATTTAATCGTAATTCAAATTCATGATTATTTGAAAAAGATACGCCCCTTAGATGGAAAAACCCCCAAATATTCATTTGGGAGTTTCCACCATTTCATACCCCTCTGAGCCAATAAACAAATTCCATCTTTAACTATCTAAAATAGTCTACATGTGTTCAAGTAAGGCTACGCCATTATAATTTACCAATTTTTTGCATTTGGACCCAGTGACGAAGACGTAAGCTAAGCTCAAATTTGATAACCACATAATTTGAAAAATCTTTAAAATCGTAATCGTAATTACAAAGAATTTTTATAAAGTTGCCCTTCTTTTACAAACATTTGACATACTTTTTCTATGATTCGAAACAAATCTCGAGATCTTTTCAAGAATGTGCGGCTCACAGTAAATAGCTCAACTTTGAAAGAAAAGGTGTATCGACCGTTACTGCGAAGGAGAAAAGTTTAAAAACATGAGAATTAGAATTTTCGCAAATTTAATTCTTTGCAAACGTGCCAAGCAATCGTGCCACAATACCAAAATTTCATTATGAAAGGATAAGCCATTAAATTTATCTCTAACTTTATATACGTACGTGTCGCGCCCGTTACATTTGATACATTTTCATTGAGAATGAAGGCACTGTACTCAAATCAGATATTTTTTAATCAAGCGGGAAATTGGACAGATTTAACTATATGAAGTCCACTGATGTTAGTGGTACTAATCATTTTTCTATCGTTGTCAAGATATTGACCGAATTTTGAACCTGATGACCTTAAAATATTTTACTTTAATATGGGTATCACACGAAAGGAGCTGTTAAGACTATCAAGATAGGATGCGTTTCGTTTGTAAACAGCAGATGCAATTTCAAATTAAGATATGGTAAGATGGTTTTCGTGAGTTTAGTGGGAACATTTTATAGTGTATGGTATGGAAACGATGAATTTATAATGTCGCAACCTTTACGCTTGTCTTCGACCTTTCCTGGACACTACTAAATAAGTTTTTACATTGTAATTTATCTCATTATATTTCTAGCTACTTGAAGTTTTTTGCATATAATAATTCAATCAATTGAAAGTTTTATTTAAAATTATAATAGTTTTACACAAGAGTGTCGCGACCGAAACAATGGAATTTCCCATTTATGTTATCTTTTACGAATTATATTAAAGCGAATTATTATTATGTATTATGCTAAATGCGAAAAGTTACAAAAAATATATGAAGAAGTTGCAGTATTGTTAACATTAATACGCAGCTCTAAAATAATCATTTTCTGATTTGCTGCTACCAATGAATTAAGTTAGGTTGAACTGGCCGGTCCGCGAGGACCTCACATAGGCTATCAAAAACTTGGACCTACATATGTTAAAAAAACTCCATCCTCTTGGTAAATACGAGAAGCACTCTAGGACCTATGCCACTTACTGCTTCCAAATCTGACAGATGTATCACAGCCAAATTGGACTTTTCTCTTTAATTTTTCTATTTTACTTTCGATTTTCACTTTTGCAATGTGGCAATTATACTGAATGTTATTCTTACTCTACTTAAAATTTGTATACCTTTAATGAAAATTAAATGGTTTATTAAGATTGTTCCGAGCGCCAAAAATCGTAAGTTCTTAAAGGATAAGACATAGACCCACTAATAAGTATACCGAAATTATCAGAAAGACGAGCTGTCTGGATTTAGCCAGTCTGACAGTCGTTTTAACGCAAACAAGTCCCTCAATTTTCGATATATGTATCTTGAGATTCGGTGAGTGGGTTTATTTGGGTGTCCAATTGATCATTTGTCGGAAACGATCGGGTCGGAACACTATAGCATATATTTGCCACACAACCGATTGTTCAAATAAGAGGTTTCGTGTTCCGATAGCGCTGGTGACGTGATTTCGCTTTATCTTGCTTTGATTACCTCTGTTGGTTAGCCGTTCACCCGGGTGTCGTTTGGCATTTCGATCGGTTCAATACATTATATATATCCCAAACAACTGATTGTTCATATCAATCGATAAAAGTATGCAAGTGAGGTTTAACGTCATTTCTTCCTCATTTTAACAGCCAGAAGCTTGCTTACATATAAGGCATACATTGTTGTCTGAAAAAATTGTCAAGATCGGTCGTTTGTATAATACATCGCATACAATTGTTTTTTTTTTTTCAGGTTTTATGAATTTTTTTTAAATTTCATCAGAGTTTTTCCTAATGCTACAAAACTTATCTCAAATCAAGGAAGAAAGGGCAAAATTTAAGGACATTGTATAATTAAAACCAGTTCATATTTCGGTCCCTTCTTTATTACAGTTAATGTACACTACAATAACAATATTTTCTAATGTCATGCACGAAATATACTGAACTGAAAGCTGCAATAGTGTTACTTTTCTTTTGACACTGTGTGTAAGAATTTGTATATTTTTTAGCAGTCTGTATAAAATTTTGTTCAGTTACAGTTGTGACTTCAAATCCGAAGGAACGTCGAGTTTGACGATTGAATCAAAATCGTAAAAGACAATTATTTCTAGTTAAGTTATTTAGAAAATCTAAACAAAATGGGTAAGTAATCAACTAATCGATACAAGTATGCAAGTGATTTAGAACCTATATATCCGAAGCCGGTAGAATAAAACTATCAACGAAAATCGCGTAAATAATTCATACAAATTTTTTGAAAATGTTTCACTAATAATTAATAGCTTTGCCAAATAATAAAGGTATAAACCGCTTTTTTTGATAGTGGCATAAAAAAATACTTGGTGCGAAATACCTCTGAGAAGATTTAGGCCGAGCGTCTCTTCCAATTTGCGTCGTGCTCCTTTTTAATTTGTCCCTGAAATTGGCGGGAGGAGACCTTTTTATACCGACTACGAACGGCCGTTGCAAAACAGTTGAATTTTCACTGAGAAGCTTTGAAAAACTTGTTTCTAACTTTTTGATGTTGCTTTGCCCACAACCTTCGGTGTGGTAGGCTGAGCACGTTACCATCACAGCACGGCGGATGTATACTTAAAAAAAACAGTTCTGGTACTAATGTTAGTACAAGCAGTTATCCCACTTACAAAGATGAGCATTAAGAAATTAAAAAAAAAAAAAACTGGACTTATACCACTTTAAAAACGGCCATGTTAT
Source organism: Eurosta solidaginis (assembly GCF_040869045.1). Classification (NCBI taxonomy): domain Eukaryota; kingdom Metazoa; phylum Arthropoda; class Insecta; order Diptera; family Tephritidae; genus Eurosta; species Eurosta solidaginis. The sequence continues at coordinate 209,509,673 of NC_090321.1, forward strand.
GGTTTTTATACCAAGACCTTGAGAAAGTGGTGTGTTAGTGAATTGAAAGAAGACTGTCGCAGAAAACATTGCCTTAACAAAACTAAAAATAGAGCGAAAAGTTAACTAAACAATATAAAACCTAACAAACCTGGTATGAGTTTTGTTTTTACAGCTGTTAATGAAAAAATGTTTAAATTAAAGTAAAAAAATTTTTTAAACACACATAACTCATTAGCTAAATTATGAATGTAGGCACATACAAAAGTACATACATAATACATCAATTATTATTTAAATTTTTTTCTTTTCAAAATGTCCCACTTGTTTCGAAATATTCGACTATATAATTAGCTCATACCTGGAAAAGGTTACATGTCTTTCTTTGTCTACGAGTTAAATTTGTTTTCGATTTTTTTTATCTTATCAGTCACCTTTATAGTAGGTACTAAACTAAAATACAACAAAGAATTAATGCACCTTCACTTATTCTGCATGTGATACTAATATTAAAAAAAAATATTTAAAAATATATTTGTATTTGAATAGAGTTTTCAAATATGTACATATGTGTACTATACAAGCACTAGGGTGTGCCTTATTTAGCAACTTTGTTGCACAGAGAACTATCTTATAAAAATTTGCTCTACAAACAGATACTTATCTGTAGTTTCAAGCATAACTCTTTTGTGAGTAAACGCAGCTATTGGAAGTGGCGAAGCACTGATGGAAGAAGAGCCTAACTTCAATACTTTTACAAACGACCTAGTCGGTTATCGCTTATAACTACAAAAATATAATTTTTTAGTCAACAAAACACATTGTTCACACCACGGAACCAGTACAAAATTTTCGAAATTAATATGAGGTTATATTTTTTTAATCTATATATATAAAAAGAAGTGTACATTTTGATTGTCACTCCATAACTCGAGAACGGCTCGACAGATTGCCATGCAATTTTTAGGAAAGATACAGGAAGGAGAGATGATGGTTAGTTGTTTTTGAAATCCCAAATCGGTTTAACCATATATATATAAAAATCAAATTCTGTGTGTGTGTGTGTTCGCTATGGAAACGTATTTCCCACACATCAATCATCACCAAATTTTGGTTATGGGTTCCTTCGAACATCGGGATGGTTTTAGGCTAAAAATAATTTCGATATATAAAAGGGGCGTGGCACCTCCCATACAAATGGAATCTTTGGTACTGCATGCCTTTGAAGGTATACATGCCAGAACATTGAAATGAAAATGAGGTCAATCCCTAACACCACCAAGAAAATGCGGAATTTGGAGAAAGGGGGCGTGGCACCTCCCATACAAATGGAATCTTTAGTAATGCATAGCTTTGAAGGTATACATGCCAGAACATTGAAATTCAGTAAGGAGTTATATGAGGTCAATCCCTAACACCACCAAGAAAAGGCGGAATTGGGAAAAGGGGGGCGTGGAGCCTCCCATTCAAATGGAATCTTTGGTACTGCATAACTTTGAAGGTATACATGCCAGAACATTGAAATTCAGTAATGAGTTATATGAGTACCGACTCTTATTTCATGTAATAAAATTTGAATTAGATTAGCATATGGTGTGATTAGCATTTTATCTTCGTAGTTGCATAATGTTATATTTAGTGCTTTCAAAACCAAAATCCAACCTATTCCTGAAAGCTCTTAAAAGTAAGTCACTTTCTATCTGTATCTCTCTACAGCCAGACGTACGCTTCCTATGTGTCGATTTTGTAATTCTTTAGTTTAGTGTCAAAATTGTACTGAATGAAATGTCAAACCACATTAAAAAAATAGCAATCAGCCAGTTTCTGTATTTTTCCACCGTGATATCTATGCCACTGGAAAGTTGAATGTTAAACAGATGTAGAATATATCTGATGATGAGTATGACGAGGAGACTTGATAACGACGAGATGTTTGATAAATATTTTACGTACCTCTCCATAAGGCTGGCTTTTCGCATCATCGCAGATACATAGAATGAAATACTCCTTTTACGAAGCTTCACAATTTGATCGATCTTTCAATAAACAAATGTACATATGAAAGATAAACAGTGAGCTTCTTACTCAGTTTATAAAAAAAATATCGAAGAAAACGTCAAATAAAAAAATATTCCATGAACATTTTTGTATGCCCATCACTAATGTTCATTTAAAAGCATGGGAAAAATTAAACAAAGAGCACATAATAAGTATTTTTTATAAAAACGATGGAATATAACAAAAATTTAAGCCATGGTTCCAATCTATACTAATATATAATTGGAAAGGTACCAAAGATTAGCTTAAATTCCATTTTTTTCAATTGCGCTTTTCGAATAAAAATAAAATAATATTTCAAGTTTTCCGTTGGAATTTTTTTTTGTTTGAGCATCACTAAAATTAATTAAAAATACGAACAAAATGCTACGAAAAGCACTAAATAAGTATATTTATAAATATAATAAAAAATCATATTTATAAATACGTTTTACAGAAATAACAACATTTCCTGCCCCTTTATCATGATATCCCAATGTTATTAAGTCTTGCTTTTGGGGCATATATGTAAGTTGAGGTCAAATAGTAAAACAACTCTGAAAAGTTTCATCGAAATTGGAACATAAAAAATTTTGGGTGGTACACTTGGGAAACTTTACCCCATATTTGCCTTCCTACAAATAAGGCACACCCTAATCTATATATTCAGGCACAGCATGTTTCCTTAAAAGCTTCGCATAAACGGCATAGATCTGGGCAAACTTACTCCAAAATTTTAGAATAAACGATATTTAATCGTAATTCAAACTCATGACTATTTGAAAAATATATGCCCCTTAGACGGAACAATCTATCAATTATTCATTTGGGAGTATCCACCATATCACACCCCTCTGAGCCAATAAACAAATTCCATCTTTAACTATCTAAAATAGTCTACATGCGTTCAAGTAAAGCTACGCCACCATAATTTAACAATTTTTTGCATTTGGACCGAAGACGTTAGCTAAACTCAAATTTGATAACCACATAACAAAGAATTTTTATAAAGTTGCCCTTCTTTTACAAACATTTCCATAATTCGAAACAAATCTCCAGATGTTTGCGGCTCACAGTAAACATCTTAATTTTGAAAGAAATTGTGTCTCGACCGTTACTGCGAAGGGGAAAAGTTTAAAACATGAGCACTAGAATTTTCTCAAATTTAATTCTTTACAAATGTGCCAAGCAACATCTTTATATTACAATACCCAAATTTCATTAAGAATGGTTAAGCCGTTTAATTTATTTCTTACTAATCAGATTTTTTTTAATCAAGACGGGAAATTGGACAGATTCAAGTATACGAAGTCCACTGATCTTAGTGGTACTTATCATTTTTCTATGCAAGCCTTCGTTAACGAGTTATTGACCGAATATCGAGCCTGGGTGACCTTAAAATATTTTCCTTCAATATGGGTATCACACGAAAGGAGCTGCACAGACTATCAAGATAGGATGCATTTCATGCATGCCGCGTCCGTCAGACTTTAAAATGTTAAAAAAATCAGATGTAATTGCAAATTTAGATATGGTAAGATGGTTTTAGTGAGTTCAATGGGAACATTTTACAGTGTATTGTAGGAAAATGAACTCCACACAATTTATGAATTTTATAATGACGCAACCGCTGTTCTTTGACCTTTCCTGGGCACTACTAAATACATATTTAAATTGTAAACTATCTCACTATATTTCTAACTTCTTGAAGTTTTTTTTTTTTGCTTATAATAATTCAATTATTATTTTGAAAGTTTTATTTAAAATTATAAAAGTTTTACACAAGAGTGTCGCGACCGAAACAATGGTATTTCCCATTTATGTTATCTTTTACGAATGTTGAAGTTCTTTCACTGAATATTTTAATCATTATCGACATTCAAACTCAACCATGCTTTATCGGATAAAATGTTACGCGCGCTGTCATTATCTTATTTAATTTAATTAACTATAAAATTCTTTTTATTATTTCACTTTGCTTAGTGACATCGCTTATAATCCATACTTCCATCTTTCACCATCGAATTTAAATCACAGTTATCGTCTGAGTAGTCACGATTTTGTTTACTATCATGAATGCTTTTTTTATACTGTGTGCGATCGTCTATATCTTTTATTCCTAATATTATTGCAACTGCCTATCTTCATAAAATATATATCTTAAACATAGAAGCTTCAACTAAGGAATTACCCTGTACTATACTCTTCTCAAGTTTTTAGGAATTGTAAATAATAATGTTAGGCCTTAAATGTGAATGATGTCATTTATGGGCTTTCAAGTTCTATCAGCTGTTATTTGACTAGCAAGCCGACTTTCGGGCAGAAATCAGTCAATCAAATTTGTTAGTCGTTCAGAAATGTTAGTTACTGGGTACAAATCATTAACCATAGATGATTCTGGGTAAAGCGACAATTACGTATACCTTGCTTAATTGAAAACACTATTATTTACAATCTAAGTGACCTGATTTTAAAAAAATTGAACACAGATAACGTAACTTCATAGGTTATAAAACCCCAGCTATACTTTGGACAATATAATTTGTATTTTATACAGGTGACATTGTGGAGCCCTGGGATAATGTTACTCGGGGGCCCTGTTTTCTATGGAGATGCATAGTCATCAGAAAAAAAATCAGCTTATAAAAACATTTATTTATCAAAACAAATATGACAATAAAGAATAGTAAATTACAAATCAACCTTTCTACATTTTCGTGCAGCGAATTCCTTTATTTGCTCATCAACTGCTAAATCCATTGTTAGATCACAATTTATAGAAAGAAGAGATAAATTTTTAAGTCGATCGTTCGACATTGTTGTCCTATATTTATTTTCAATATATGACATCCTGGAGAAAGAGCGCTCCGCTTCGCAGCTGGTGATGGGCAACGTCAAACAAATTTTTTAAATGGTGTAACAATTAGGAAATACACCAACAAGTTCCTTTTCATAGATAAGCTTATAAATTTCACTGCAAGATGTGTAGCAGTCTGATTTAGATTGTAGTAAATATGATTTTAATTGAATGCATTCATTTACTAAGTTTTCATCTACGTCATCTGAATAATATTTTACAATATTGCATACACTTTCCAGATCCACGCTTTCCTGGTTTTTATTCTGCAAATCCATTAAAAAATTAAATTTTTTGCTGGTTGTCTCATAGACTTGACCCCTTTCATTTAAATCCATAATTAACTTATCCAATGCAACGTTTAGCGTGTCTCTTAAGCTGTAGACTTATCGGCAAATTTTGAAGTAATTTGTCTCTTGGGCGTCGCTGTAATTTGTTTCCACACTAGTACTTAATTTATTAGCTTTCTCTTCGTACTCTTTTAGCATCTGATCTGAATGCTGTCGTACGTTGTATACGAACTCTTTCAACGAAACAATTAATTTATTGCCTTCGCATTTTTTTATTTACTACATGAAATCTCTCCAAAATTTCTTCCCAAAATGTGATCAAAATTGCAAATGAGAGTTTCGCCAGTTTATTAAATAACCTTCGTGCGTCTTTTCTGAAATCAGCTTTCTCGTCCTCATTTTCGCTAAGAGTTTTTAAAATTTTCATAATTTCAGAATAATGATTTTTTAAAGCTTTGACAGCCTCATAATGACAAGACCATCTGGTTTGACGTAAACTTTTTAACATAAATTTTAGTTGCATTTCACGATGTAACAATTCCCACCTATGGGTTGAACATGAAAAGAAACATATATTTTTTGCACCAATCGAAAAAAAATTTACAATTTCGGTTGCAACTTTAACACATTCTTCACTAACAAGGTTAAGGGAATGTGCAGCACATGGTACATAATCCGCACTTTTATTTTTTGTTTAAATAATGCTTGGAAACCTTTGTACTGACCCGACATATTGGCTGCGTTGTCATAAGACTGTCCCCTACAATTATCCAGTATCAGCCCATTTTTTTCTAAAAAGTCTTGTAGAATATTAAATAAGTGTAAACCACTACTTATTTTGATGAACGAGACACATCTTTCGTACACATTTCCCTGAAAACAGTGTCGTAATACAGTAGCAAGTTGTTCATTGTGAGACAGATCTGGATTTAAATCCAGCACGATTGAATAATACTTTGTATCGTCGTTATTTATTTGATTTATAATTTGTTTCACTATTTGTTTGCCCATAATATCAATAACTTCCTCATATACTGTTTTTGATAAGTACGATATTGTCGATTTCGGTCGCAGCTCTCGTTGTTCAATATATTCCCGAATGAATGGGTCAAACTCTGCCAATAGATCCAGAGCTCCCATGAAATTATGTGGTGAACCAAATACTTCTTCGGAACTTCTAAATACTAAGCCTCTTGTACTCAAAAATTTTATCACTGCAATAACCCGCTTCATGACAATATGATAGTACTCTGTTCCTTTCTTTGATTGATCCTGCAGCTGCTTATCTACAACAGACTTATTTTCTTTTCGCGTCAGCCAAGCTAACATAGAAATTTTATGTTCATTAGAATTTTCGTGATTTTCTAAAGACGTTCCTATGTGTTTCCAATCAGGAAATCCCGTTTAAACGGTTCTGGCCGTCTAGTGTTTGTAGTAGTAATATAATGTGAGTGTGGTAGTAAAATATCAGTGCGTCTTGTAGGGCATTGGTTTTTTATTTTTATTGGTGGCTGGGGCCCTTAGCATCTACGGGGCCCTGGGCTTATGCCCAAAAAGCCATTAGGTAGATCCGCCTATGATTTTATATCTTAGTTTTGGGGAAAACTCAGGCATGGGAAAACCCCCATTTCCCCTAACTTAAAACGGGCCTGTATGTACTCTACTAAAATATTACGCCCCTGATTCTATGTTTCATTTAAGCTATACATTTAAGAGGTTTTATAATAACAGGGCCTCCTCCAAATATTCATATGGCCTACATAACTAGAAGTATTTTTATGATTCTACTATTGAACGCTAAAAGTTTATTGATAAGTAGGTACATACAAAAAATGATAAAGGTATTATGTACATTGTACTATGTACTTATTTCTCAGAAATATCTAACAATTTTGTGTACAAACGAATTTGGACATTGATAAATTATTAGTAAATATCTTCACTTATGAGTAATGTTTTAAACATAATTACTAAAATAGTAGGTTTTTTATCAAACTAGGTATTTGTTAGAAAGCGAAAATATGACAGAAAAATTACACGCTAAGCAAGTAGGTACATATAATATTGTTCAGATAATACATATCTACTTATTTACTTAAAACAAAAAAATTATGGTAGGATGGTTCATTAGTTATGAATTTTATTTCACTGCCTCTCAAAACTGACTGCTTTCATATTGTAACGAATTTACTGCAAATCCTCTTATTTGCAACCTTCTGCTAAGTTCGAATCACTAAACTGTTGAATAAATAACTCCAATATTGAATAGTGGAAAAATGGCCTTTATTAAAGTACTTCACAATAAATAATACTGCTATTGCTCGCCAGATAGTGTCTTAATCGAAACTGATTCTAGCGCCTCTATCTGTCGCTGCCTTTTATAATCTTTGATTTCCTCGTTCGCATCTTCTAGGCGCTTCTATTTCCAGAATCTACTAGTTGACCATCAGCTATCAAATTTTTCAGCTGTAACTGCAATTGCACGATTTTATAGCTTCTCTCATTGCATACTTTCGGGAGTATCTCAGATATATGCATGTGGTTGTGCGTTGCTTCTCAACTGCGTATACGTACAAATGTGTAGACATAATGATTGATTCGTTTATGTAGATACATAATGATTGATTTATGGATGTGCATGATATCACTGTTTAGCATCGGCTTAGAGATGACAGTACCCCTTAGTGTTGCTAATATTCGTAACACTGCCCTCCACCTAAGTCTGATCGTCCCGATCAGACAAATCTCTCGATCTAACGGCTGCTAGCATCATGTACCGCTCTTCTATTTCGTGGTCTCCCAATTGCTTGTATGCGGTAGATGACACCGACACCACTGATCGTCTTCACAACTCTGTACGGGCCTTCCCAACTGCACCGATATTTGGATGGAACACCTTTCCGCCGGTTAGGGTTGTATGGCAGCACCAAATCTCCCTCCAAGAAACCTTCCGAATTAAAGTTCTTGTCATGTCAATGTTTGATCTTACTACTCATTACCCTGGGCCGTTCCCTCACACTCTGTTGTTTGGCCAATGAACTACTTCGTAGAGCTTGCGCTTGACGGATTGGCTTCGCATAATCAGTATCGTTCCCACGTTTCACAACAGTAGCGGGCTCCGGCTTGAAACTACCCTCGCATTCTTTCTGGGAAATTCGTTGCTTCGTTTTTGTGCATCCATTAGGGGTTGTCAATGCCAGTGTTTCTCTCGCAGGTACTTTTGATTTTGCTTTATTTGGCCCATTCGATCTATCAACCTTTGCCTTTGACCTCCGTGGTCTTTGTCGAGTCTTCTTCATCAGTACTCGATTACTACTGAACCCTTTCTGCAAACTGAAGTTAAGTGGTATATCCTGGTTCTTATAACGCATAATCTTTCTCCGCATATCGATCCTGATGTCATGGTCAACTAAGAAGTCCACTCCCAATATGACTTCATCAACAATCTCCGCCACAATGAATTTGGGTAGAACCATGACCTTTCCAGTTAATACTTCACATATCACTTCTCCTTGGACCTGGTTATACTCGCCCGTGACCGTACGCAACCTTTCTCCAGGTAACGGTTTTACTCTCCTGTTGACCAAGTCAGATCGGATTAAGGAATGAGATGCGCCCGTATCTACAGTCAGTACACTCTCCTTGCCATTCAGCTTTCCTTCGACGGCAAGACTGCTCGATTTTCTTCCAATTTGCGACACAGATATCACAGGACATTCAATAGCTGGGGCAAGTTTTCGTTCTTTACATCTGATGCTCATCTCCTCCAGCTTTGCGTTTACGGCCACCCAAATTGATGCAACTATTAGGACCAAGATCGCAATGACGTGCAATGTGACCGGGCTTTCCGCATTTGAAGCATTTGATAACTCTTTCACTCCGCTTTTGCGATCCTTTCAGCGCCTCCAATATTGCGTCTACCCACTCTGGCCTTTCTACTTCCACACGGCGTGCTTTGAAAACTGGCTTACACAGAAGCGACGCTGTTTCCTGAATCAGAGCTTGTGATACCGTTTCTGCGAATGTTGGCTTTGGGTTTTGCGTATGTAGATCGCTTTGTTTCGACGTCCCGTATGCCATTTATAAAGCTCTGAATCTTTACCCTTTCAGTGTATTCCATGGGTGCTAAGTGTGCCAGCCTTTCAAGATCCGACGCAAACTCTTGCAATGTCTCACCAGGCTAGAAGCGGTTCAGTAACTCCATTTGGTATATCTGTCTCCTATGCTCAGTTCCGTATCGTCTCTCTAAAGCACCCATCAATGCTTCATAATAGTTCCGATCGCCCTCTGGAATGGTTTGTAAAATCTCAGCTGCCGGCCCTTTCAATGCCAGGAACAGTGCAGCAACTTTATCTTCAGCACTCCAGTTGTTCACTGCTGCGGTCTTCTCAAACTGAATCTTAAACACCTGGAAAGGAACAGAACTGTCAAAGGATGGTGTTTTTACCTTTGGATTACTCGCTGAAACAGCTGGGCGATTTAGTTGTAATTGCTGCATACGACCCTTCAAATCATCGACTTCTGCCTGAAATTGAGCAATTTTTGCATCCTGCGCTTCCAGTTGTGATGATACCCTTGCTTCTTGTTCTGACAGTTGCGACGATATACGAGTTTCTTGTGCTTTCAACTGCTCAGCCATATATGCCTTCTGTTCTTCTAACTGTGTTTCCATCTTAGATGTAATCTGTATCGCTTGGGATTCCATCTTGGATGTTATACGGTTCTCCTGGGATTCCATATATGTCTTCTGTTCTGCCAGTTGAGATGACACTGTCGATGTTTGAGCAGATATTGCAGCTAAAATTATGTTCAACTCAGTGCTCGTAACTGTCTGCGATGTTTCATTTTTTCTTAAATTTTTGTTGTCTCCTCGCTATCAAGAGGAAAGACATACTCTTCCACGTTAATTCCTTCTGCTTCCATTTCCTCTCGTAGTCGTGCCTGAAGTTCGCGTTTAATGCCGGTTGTATTCAATCCACGGCTCTCCAACTCCTTCTTCAGTTGCTGGATCTTCAATTCACTGAATTTTGCCATGTCCTTGTTGTCCTCTGGAATTTATTCAACAATTCCTCTTCTACCACCAATTTTAACGAATTTACTGCAAATCCTCTTATTGGCAACCTTCTGCAAAGTTCGAATCACTAAACTGTTGAATAAATAACTCCAATATTGAATAATGCAAAAATGGCCTTTATTAAAGTACTTCACAATAAATAATACTGCTATTGCTCGCCAGATAGCGTCTTAATCGAAACTGATGCTAGCGCCTCTATCTGTCGCCGCCTTTTATACTCTTTGATTTCCTCGTTCGCATCTTCTAGGCGCTTCCATTTCCAAAATCTACTAGTTGACCATCAGCTATCAAATTTCTCAGCTGTAACTACAATTGCACGATTTTATAGCTTCTCTCATTGCATACTTTCGGGAGTATCTCAGATATATGCATGTGGTTGTGCGTTGCTTCTCAGCTGCGTATACGTACATATGTGTAGACATAATGATTGATTTATGGATGTGCATGATATCACTGTTTAGCATCGGCTTAGAGATGACAGTACCCCTTAGTGTTGCTAATATTCACAACAATATTAATATTAGCCGTGTTTTTTAACACGCGCGTATACGTTTCTTTTGCGCGTGTTAAAAAACGCCTATCTTCGCTTAGATAATGCTTAGGAGACCCATCTAGCGGCTGTGGTTAAACAACTAGCTACAGCAACACGGTGTACCGAAAAGCGGAGACGCAACGCTCTGATGGCCATAGGGTATAACATATAGCTGAATCAGTTGCGATGAATTGTGGACACACATAGAATACATAGAATTAGTGTAGAGGGTGACACAAAGACACATATTTCAGTTACATCTGAGTATAATGCGTATTGAAATTTAGTAGGACAAAATTTATGCGCAGCAATTTCATAGGTGTATTTATAGTTTGTCCCTTAGCAGTCAATATAAAGTTTAAGCGTAAACGGATATACGCGTGTTAAAAAACACGGCTATTATTATAGTTAAGGAAACCAACTTCTTACAGCCGACTTACGAAAAATGTCTTAAAAAGAGAAGAAAACCTGTCGCAAAATGATTAATCAAAATGTATTAGCCAGTCTAAGGCAAGGGTGCCCACGCAATAGCTCTTTGGGTTCCATATGGTTCCCAACAACATCACTTTAGATCCGGCTGCGTCGAAACAACAACCAAATAAATTTCGGCAGAATAACACAGAAACTAATCACAGCATGCTTTGAAACTCAATAAAATTCAAATTTTGAATTTTACTTTCCACTTTAGCTCCGGCTGACTCCCAACAACAACCAATAATTGGCCGGCGTGCACCCACTGCTCTTTAATTGTATTTCGTTGCTAGTTGTTGTTGCTTTCCAAGTGTACTCTTGCATTTAACTGATTTGTTTTGTTGTTTCTTATTTCAGTATATAAAAAAATGTTTCGAATTATTTGTTGTGATTCTGGGAAATATGTAAGTGGTTGTACTGTACGTTTTTGTCGTTTGGCTCCGTTAGTCAAATCAATCGTTAGTCACCATCTTCTAGACAGTCGTCACGACGTCTAAGCTTGGGCTGCCTTAATATCTGTTGCCAAACCGAACCCCTTGCCAAGTCTAAGACAACAACCAATCCCCCCAAAAAATGATATACCCAATAAACATTTTTGTTCAACATTTGAGAATTATTTACATTGAGCAAAATTTTAAGAAAACTTTAAGTCCCAAATATCAAACAACACCAAAAATTTAACACAGAATTAATATTTTCTCAAATCTTTGAGATTTTTCGTTACGTTCTTTATTGGATATATTAGCCGTGTTTTTTAACACGCGTATATCCGTTTACGCTTAAACTTTATATTGACTGCTAAGGGACAAACTATAAATACACCTCTGAAATTGCTGCGCATAAATTTTGTCCTACTAAATTTCAATACGCATTATACTCAGATGTAACTGAAATATGTGTCTTTGTGTCACCCTCTACACTAATTCTATGTATTCTATGTGTGTCCACAATTCATCGCAACTGATTCAGCTATATGTTATACCCTATGGCCATCAGAGCGTTGCGTCTCCGCTTTTCGGTACACCGTGTTGCTGTAGCTAGTTGTTTAACCACAGCCGCTAGATGGGTCTCCTAAGCATTATCTAAGCGAAGATAGGCGTTTTTTAACACGCGCAAACGAAACGTATACGCGCGTGTTAAAAAACACGGCTATTATAATATACTAATACAATGCTCACTTAACGACCATATGGCGTCCGCGGTCGCTCGCAACAGTAAAAACTTAGCTTGTGGATTCGAAGTTTATCCAAAACAAGTAAAGGTGTCAAAGTTCGGGTGTAACCGAGCATTATATACTCAGCGTGAGCTTCAATTGTATATTTCATTTCAGACAAATTACTTTTCTACATAACACGTGGCACCGCCCGTTTAACAAAAAATGTCTCCACATTTCCTCTTACAATAAAACTTGATAAATGAAATATAATTGATTCAAAACTATTTTTTGCTGAGTTATAGCTTATTATTCTAGCCTACGACCCTTTTAAACTTGTTTTATATCTAAGTTGCCGTAGTCTTTAACCGATCCCGTCCATTTTTACTAAAAGTATTTTCTGCTATATGGAAAATTTGTGTACCCAATTTTATTACGATCCGTTAATTTTTCTTCGAGTTATGGCTCCGGAAACTTAGGGAATGGCTTAGTCGTAAAAGGGGCGGTGCTACGCCAATTTGTTTAAATTTTAATTTTTTCCTATTTATTGTTATAAATCCACTTGGAAAATGAAATACCATTGATATAAAGTTCTTTTTTGCAAAGACATAGCTTATTTTATTCGTCCACGACCCTTTGAAAAATCTTTTATATAAAAGTGGGCGTGGTCCTTAACCGATTTCGTTAATTTTTCTTCAAAGCATTCCTTATAGTAAAGGCAACCTCTTTGCCGAATTTTGTTACGATAGGTTTAACGATTTTTGATTTATGATTAATAATATTTGTAAAATTGGTTTTATCACAAGTGGGCGGTGCCACGCCCATTTTAAAAAATTTTGCAAATTTTTATCAAGAGTCTCAATATCAGTCCACATGTCAAATTTCAACATTCTAGGTGTAGTATTTACTAAATTATCAGGTTTTTTAGTGTTTTCCAAAATTTTATATATATAAAAAGTGGGCGTGGTTATCATCCTATTTCGCTCATTTTCAATACCAATCTATTCTGTGTCCAGATAAGCTAGTGTACCAAATTTGGTGAAGATATCTCAATATTTACTCAAGTTATCGTGCTAACGGACGGACGGACGGACGGACATGGCTCAATCAAATGTTTTTTCGATACTGATAATTTTGATATATGGAAGTCTATATCTATCTCGATTCCTTTATACCTGTACAACCAACCGTTATCCAATCAAAGTTAATATACTCTGTGTGCAAAGCACGCTGAGTATAAAAAGTAGGGATGATTAAACTCTTAGTAATCCAAGTTTGTAAGGGATATTAATGTACCGTCGGGAGACCGTAATATACAGAATGACATGACCGTTGAGCTAAAACGGTGCTGCATAGCTTTTGATTTCGCAACAGCGGAAAAGGTTTCGGTGTCCATAGGTCTTACCAAGAGTTTTATCTCTTTCCCGAAGAGAGTTGTACGACTGTCTCTAAAAAATTACTTGTACGGTTGCTCAGTACATTGCTCAAGTATAATATAATTTCTTGTGAAAACCTTTTTTAGGAAAAGGGTTTTAGAACTCAAGAATGTCTGGCCTGAACTATGTGGATATAGGAATAAATGATTGCCCGACAGTTCATTATCCCCAATTTTAATACCTTGCGGGCAGTACAACACTAAGAAGATAATGGGCCTTGACTATTAAAAGCGAACATTTGTTCAGACTCGGTTTTTTTGTATAAAAGGTGTTTTTTTTTTCTTTTACTTATAAACTCGAATCTCAGCACGCGTTTGAAATTTGTATGCACAAGGCCCATTGACTCACCAGCAAGTACACCGAAATGATTAGGATAACGATCTGAGTTGTTTTAACTATGTCCTCTTATCTGTCTGATTGAAAGCCAATTAGTGTTTAAATTTGCTTCGCGTTAGTATATATTTTCGAAATGGATAGCATTGGATCACTATGGCATATATATACCTCCAATAAAACCGAATGATTAGATGTTTCGAATGTTTGTCATAACCCTCAGTAGAAAATCTTCATGCATCGTCCATAGTTTGGATCGTTTAGATAGGATTAAAACAGTAATTTTTGAAATAATTGAGTTCTCCGGTACGACAATTTTCGTATGAGTTGGGCTTTCTACTTAAAAATTCAAACAAATGTAATATAGCTTAGTTATATTCATAAAAGGGAACGGGTCACCCACATAGTTCGAGATAAACCTTCCTTACTTTTATAAATATCTAAATTCTTTCCCTCTACAGAAATAAGTTCCCATATGAGTTTTCAAAACCAAATCGAACGGTAAAGAGGTCCCTCTTAATATTTTCTATGCTATCAAAATGGATCCAATCTGGGCATACTAATTGAATCCACTCTGAATTTTTAAGAGTATTTTTATTCTGCGAAGAGTCGTCCAATTATTAAATTGCTTTTATGTGCGTAAACTTTTTTAATAGCTTTCCTTATAGCACCCTGAAATCCAACCCATTCGAGGTTATTATCGGTCATGAAAATATTGTAACGAATGTTAGCAGCACTGAGCGATGCTATCGTCTCTAAGCCGATGCTAAGCAGTGACGTGAATTCACATCCATAGATCAATCACTATGTATCTACATAAACGAAACAATAATTGCGTGTACACATATGTACCATGTACGTATACGAGCAGCGGAGAGTCAACGCACAAACACATGCATATATCTGAGATACTCCTATAAGTATGCAATGAGAAAAACTATAAAATTGTGCAATTGTAGTTACAGCTGAGAAGTTTGAGAGCTGCTGGACTAGTAGATTTTGGAAGCGCCTAGAAGATGCGAAGGTTGAAATCAAAGAGTATAAAAGGCGACAATTGTAGAGGCGCTGGAATTCAGTTTGATTTGAGTTTTCGACTGAGACGATTAGCGAGCAATAGCAGTATTATTTTCAAAGTCAGTTTCATTTAAGCTATCAGTTTGGTTATTAAGCCAGCTAGTTGAAAAGTATAAGTGTTATTGTGAAGTACTTTAATAAAGGCCACTTTTCCATTATTCAATATTGGAGTTATTTATTCAACAGTTTAGCGATACGAACTTAGCAAACGGGCAAATAAGAGGATTTGCAAGTAAATTCGTTACAATATTGTCACGGATATTAGCATCACTAAGCTATACCATCACTAAGGCGATGCTAAGGCCATGCCAAGCAGTATTTACGTTAATAATCAAATCATGTATACACATATATAAGGCAGCCGAAAGAAATGTTACACACAGATGCATTTACTTATACGCCTATGTGTACTCGAGAGACTGTAAACTACAAACATTCACATCAATAATTCAATCATTATGTATCTACATAAACGAATAAATAATTGCGTCTACACATATGTACCATGTACGAATACGAGCAGCGGAGAGTCAATGCACTAACACATGCATATATCTGAGAAGTTTGAGAGCTACTGGACTAGTAGATTCTGGAAGCGCCTAAAAGATGTATAAAATTGTGCAATTTTAGTTATAGCTAAGAAGTTTGAGAGCTCATGGACAATGCTAGTAGATTCTGGAAAAATGCGAACGAGGAAACCAAAGGGTATAAAAGGCAACAGATGTAGAGGCGCTAAAATTCAGTTTGAGTTGAGCTATCAATCAGTTTGATTAAGCACGCGATCTGGCGGCTAATAGTAGAGTTTCATTTGAGTTATCAATCAGTTTGGTTATTAAGCCAGCGAGTAGCAAAGTATAAGTGTTATTGTGAAGTACTTTACCAAAGGCCATTTTTCCATTATTCAATATTGGAGTTATTTATTCAACAGTTTAGTGATTCGAACTTAGCAGAGGATTGCAAATAAGAGGATTTGCAGCAAATTCGTTACAATTGGTGTCAGAAGAGGAATTGTTGAATAAATTCCGAAGACTTCGAATAAACTTGGACATGGCAAAGTTCAGTGAATTGAAGATCCAGCAACTAAAGAAGGAGTTGGAGAGCCGTGGATTGAATACAAGCGGCGTTAAACTTGAACTTCAGGCACGGCTACGAGAGGCAACGTAAGCGGAAGGAATTGATGTGGAAGAGTAAGACTTTCATCTTGATGGCGAGGAAGTAACAAAAATTGAAGAGAAAAACGAAACATCGCAGACAGTTACGAGCAGAGACTTGAACATGATTTTGGCTGCAATATCTGCTCAAACATCGACAATGTCATCACAGATGGAATCCCAAGAGACACGAATAACATCGAAAATTTAAGCACAAGAAACGCATATGTCAGAAATGTCGACACAGATTACATCCAAGATGGAAACGCAATTGGAAGAACAGAAGACATATATGGCATCCCAACTGGAATCGCAGGAGACACGCATATCATCAAAGATGGAAGAACAAGAGGAGCGCTTATCATTGCAGGCGGCACAAATGTCTTCACAGTTAGAAGCACAGGAAGCAAGGGTAACATCAAAGCTTGAAGCGCAGGATGCAAAAATCGCTCAATTTCAGGCAGAAGTCGATGATTTGAAAGGTCGTATGGAGCAGTTGCAATTAAATCGTCCAGCAGTTTCAGCGAGTAATCCAAAGGTAAAAACACCATCCTTTGACGGTTCTGTTCCTTTCCAGGTCTTTAAGCTACAGTTTGAGAAGACCGCAGCAGTGAACAACTGGAATGTGGAAGATAAAGTTGCCGCACTCTTCGTAGCATTGAAAGGACCAGCTGCCGAAATCTTACAGACTATTCCAGAGTACGAACGGAACCGTTATGACGCATTGATGGCTGCTGTAGAACGGCGATACGGAAGCGAACACAGGAAACAGATATTTCAAATAGAATTGCAAAACCGCTACCAAAAAGCTAACGAGACTTTGCAGGAGTTTGCTTCTGACATTGAAAGATTGGCTCATCTTGCAAATGCGGATGCACCCGTGCAATACACGGAAAGAGTGAAGATTCAGAGCTTTATAAATGGCATACGGGACGTCGAAACGAAGCGAGCCACATACGCGAACCCAAAGCAAACATTTTCTGAAACGGTATCCCATGCATTGACTCAAGAAACGGCGTCATTATTGAGTAAACCAGCATACAAAGCTCATCGTGTGGAAGTAGAAAGGCCAGAGTGGGTAGATACAATTTTGGAAGCTCTGAAGGGATCACAACAGAAAAATGCCGGAGTTATGAAATGTTTCAAGTGCGGTAACCCAGATCACATTGCACGTCATTGCAGTAGCAATTCCAATAGTTCCAACAATGTGTGTGGTCGTAAACGCAGAGCAGAAGGAGATGAGCAAATCTCCAAGACAAATCAATCGTTAAACTAAAGCGAGTCAGCCGCAAGGGGCGACAGCTGGCTCCCTCAATTGAATGCCCCATAATCTCTATCTCACAAATTGGAAGAAGGTCAAACAATCTTACTGTCGGAGGACATGTGGATGGAAAGGAACGTTTACTGACTGTAGATACGGGTGCATCTCATTCCATCATTCGAGCGGATTTAGTCAACAAGATGATAAGACCATTGCATGGAGCAAGATTGCGTACAGCCACTGGAGAAGACAGCACGGTTCTAGGAGAAGTATCGTGTGAAGTCGCAATTGGGAACGTCACGGTAGTACACAATTTTATAGTGGCAGAGATTGTTGATGAAATCATAATTGGAGTGGACTTCTTAATCGACCAGGGCATCAAGATCGACATGCAAAGCAAGACGATGCGATATAAAAACATGGATGTACCACTTAATTTCGGCTACGAGAGAGGTTACAGCAGTAAACGAGTGATGGTGGAAGAGAGTCAGCAAATACCAGCAAAATCAGAAGCAGTCATCTGGGCAAAGGTTGATGGAGATTGTGGGACAAACAAATTGTGGGTTGTCGAAGCAGCAAATAAATCACCACTGAATATACTTGTAGGAAAAACCCTGGCTATGACAAAACAAGATGGACGTATTCCGGTAAGAGTACTCAATGAGTTCAAGTCACCACTCAAACTGACCAAAGGAGCTATTTTGGGAAGATGGCAAGAGGCTGAAGTAGTTATTAACTGTGAACAGCTCCAGGAACACGTTTCATCTAGTAATACTGATCTTTCAAATGACACCACGGCATGGACGCAGGGGCTAGAGGAAGCCTATCAGAGTAAGGCAAAACAACTGCTCCTAAAGTACACGAACATATTTGACCAGGATGGTTCCAAACCAGGCCGCACCAATGTTGTGAAACATCAAATGGACACTGGAGATGCGAGGCCGATCCGTCAAGCTCCACGTAGTATTCCACTGGCGAAGCGGGAAGTTGTGAGTCAAATCATACACGAAATGAGCGACAGCGGCGTCATTGAACCATCAGCTAGTCCATGGAGCTCACCGGTAGTACTTGTAAAGAAGAAGGATGGAAAAATGAGGTTTTGCGTGGACTACCGGAAGTTGAATGACGTAACAAAAAAGGATAGCTACCCATTACCAAGAATTGACGACACTCTGGACTCGCTATCTGGTACGAAATGGTTTTCCACGCTGGACTTGAAAAGCGGCCACTGGCAAGTGGAGGTGAAGGAGGAAGATAAAGAGAAAACAGCCTTCAGTGTCGGTGATGGTCTTTGGCAATTTACAGTTATGCCTTTTGGACTTTGTAATGCACCAGCTACTTTTGAGAGACTCATGGACCAGGTACTGAAAGGACTACATTGGAAAACATGCTTGTTGTACCTGGACGACATCATCGTATTGGGTAAGAACTTTGATGAACATCTTAAGAATTTGGAGGAAGTCTTCCAGAGAATAGCTGGCGCTAGTCTGAAGTTAAGTCCCAAAAAGTGTGCGATGTTTAAAAAGGAAGTAAATTATTTGGGTCACAAGGTAACGACAGAGGGCATCTGCACAGCGAACGAAAAGATAGAGGCTGTAAAGGATTGGCCAAGACCACAGAACCTTCATGAATTAAGAAGTTTCCTTGGGCTGTGCACATATTACCGCCGATTTGTACCAAATTTTTCCAGCGTATCCCATAGCCTCCATGAGCTTCCATGGAAAAATAAAGCTCTTGAATGGAAGAAGGAGCAAGAAGTGGCTTTCCAAACATTGAAGGAGCGTTTGTGCACTACCCCAATGTTAGCATATCCGATACCAGGAGCAACATTTATTCTAGATACAGATGCGAGTGGATATGCTATAGGAGGCGTTTTATCACAACTGGTCGATGGACAGGAGAAGGTAGTTGCATATTACAGCCGTTCGATTGGAAAACCAGAGAGGAACTACTGTGTTACGCGGAGAGAGCTGTTTGCATTGGTGGAGTGCATTAAACATTTTCACAAATTCCTCTACGGCCAGCGATTCCGTGTCAGGACAGATCACGCAGCATTGAAATGGCTTCTGCAGTTCCGTAATCCGGAAGGACAATTGGCACGGTGGATCGAGCGACTTCAAAGCTATGACTTTTCCATTGAGCATCGAAAAGGTAGTACCCATGGGAATGCCGATGCAATGTCACGAAGGCCATGTAGTTTGGAATGCAAGCACTGTTCAAAGGCCGAGGCTAAAGAAGACATTATAGATGTCCGGCTAATGACTATAACGTGCACGGATGAATGGGACAAGGAACAACTAAGAAAGTGTCAGCTAGAAGATGCAGATGTGTCACATGTTATGCAAGAGCTCGAACGAAACGAAAGACCAAGCAGAGAGGAGATGTCAGCAGAGAGTCCCATTGCGAATTCATATTGGGCACAGTGGAACAGTTTAGAATTGATATCCGGTTGCTTGCATCGAGTATGGGAGAGTGAGGATGGTCAATGCAAGAAGAAACTGATAGTTGTTCCCAGAAAGAGGATTCCTGACGTGCTCAGCGAACTGCACAATGGTCCAAGTGGAGGTCATCTTGGAATCACCAAGGTACTCGAGAAAATTAAGCAGAGATTCTATTGGGTTGGTTGCCGTCAGTCGGTCACCGAGTGGATTGCCAATTGCGAGGTATGCAACAGAGCGAAAGGGCCCAAAACCCGAAGTCATGGCCAGATGAAGCAGTATATTTCAGGTGCACCATTTGAAAGGATCGCCATGGATGTCGCAGGCCCATTTCCTACTAGCAACCGCGGAAACAATTACGTACTGGTGGTTATGGATTATTTCAGTAAATGGCCAGAGGTATACCCAATCCCAAACCAAGAAGCAGAAACAGTAGCAGAAGTGGTTAAAAACGAATGGGTTGCAAGGTATGGTGTACCAATGGAGTTACATTCTGACCAAGGCAGGAATTTTGAATCAGCTGTGTTCCAAGAAATGTGCAAGAAGTTGGGCATTCGAAAAACACGGACAACTGCATTACATCCTCAGTCCGATGGTATGGTGGAACGTTTCAATAGAACATTGGAGGAGCATTTAAGGAAAGTAGTAGACAAGTACCATAAGGACTGGGATACACACATATCATTATTCTTGATGGCCTACCGATCGGCAGTACATGACACAACGGGCCAAACTCCCGCAAAGGTAATTTTTGGCAATGACCTTCGACTGCCAGCTGATTTGAAATATGGGATAGATGCCAATGCGGAGAGGAATGTCAAGAAATCCACTGATGTCTTAGAAGAAGAGCTGAGAGAGATACACGATCTGGTAAGACAACGAGCAAAAATTATGAGTGACAAGATGAAAGCGAGGTACGATAAAGCAATTAATTCGGAAGGGTTTCAGGAAGGAGATTTGGTGCTGCTATACAACCCACAACGAAAAAAAGGTTTGTCCCCGAAATTGCAGTGTAACTGGGAAGGCCCATACAAAGTTGTAAAACGGATCAACGATGTAGTGTACCGCATACAAACCACTACCAAACCACGAACCAAAATGAAAGTGGTTCATTTGGAGAGATTAACAGCGTTTAGATCGAGAGATTTGCCTGATCGGGACGATCAGACTTAGGTGGAGGGCACTGTCATGGATATTAGCATCACTAAGCTATACCATCACTAAGGCGATGCTAAGGCCATGCCAAGCAGTATTTACGTTAATAATCAAATCATGTATACACATATATAAGGCAGCCGAAAGAAATGTTACACACAGATGCATTTACTTATACGCCTATGTGTACTCGAGAGACTGTAAACTACAAACATTCACATCAATAATTCAATCATTATGTATCTACATAAACGAATAAATAATTGCGTCTACACATATGTACCATGTACGAATACGAGCAGCGGAGAGTCAATGTACTAACACATGCATATATCTGAGAAGTTTGAGAGCTACTGGACTAGTAGATTCTGGAAGCGCCTAAAAGATGTATAAAATTGTGCAATTTTAGTTATAGCTGAGAAGTTTGAGAGCTCATGGACAATGCTAGTGGATTCTGGAAAAATGCGAACGAGGAAACGAAAGGGTATAAAAGGCAACAGATGTAGAGGCGCTAAAATTCAGTTTGAGTTGAGCTATCAATCAGTTTGATTAAGCACGCGATCTGGCGGCTAATAGTAGAGTTTCATTTGAGTTATCAATCAGTTTGGTTATTAAGCCAGCGAGTAGCAAAGTATAAGTGTTATTGTGAAGTACTTTAATAAAGGCCATTTTTCCATTATTCAATATTGGAGTTATTTATTCAACAGTTTAGTGATTCGAACTTAGCAGAGGATTGCAAATAAGGGGAATTGCAGTAAATTCGTTACAATATGTATGCAACGAAAGAAAAATTAAGCTCAAACCTGGTAAGTGCGTGAAAAACTTGCAAAGTTGTAGACGAAAAGTTCTAAGGTCTAATAAATGGTCAGATTCTCACTGCTGCATCAAAAACCCCTATCTCGGCACAATACAAAAGTTTGGAGATAGGGGTTTCTCTAAACGAATTCTGAAATCGGGCGTTTTGAAAACAAATTCATACATACATAGGTCGTTTTCGAACTTACCGCCGAGATAGGTTGATATTCTACTCAGCAATCCATATAAACTTGGTTTCCGACTCTATATAAAAACACATTCTCCTTTCTAGATTTCTTTTTGTAAGCATCATATCTCTTATTTTTCTACTTACAGCCGAACACGCATGGGTATCTACAAACGTATTCAGCTCATTGCCAGAATTTGCCATTCGTGCTGGCCAAGACTCAGATGGTGATCCAATCTACGTTGGTCGTGCTTTCCACAATGGTGACATATTACCTTGCAAAATTGTGCCTAACAAACAACAAGCCTATGTTGCATGGGGTGGTGAGGAAATTAGTAAGGTCGATATTGAAGTACTAACAGGCCATCATTACACCTGGGTCCCCGCTTCGGGCGGTCATGTGCCACCACATGCGCTGCGTGTCGGTCAAACTGGCGATGGTGAACCACTGTACATTGGGCGCGGACATTTTAATGGTAGTCTTACACCCGGCAAAATACATCCTTCACATGGTTGTCTCTATATTCCATATGGTGGACGTGAACAGAAATTGGAAAGTTATGAAGCTCTAACACAACCTGAAACTTGGGTGAGCTCGTCGGGTGATAATATTATACCTGGCGCGATTCATGCTGGTGTTGATGCAGATGGTGATGCGATCTTTGTGGGACGTGCTTATCATGAAGGTGATATATTGCCTGCCAAGGTTATACCAAGCAAAAGATGTGCTTATGTTCCGTGGGGTGGTCGTGAAATAGTTAAGCATGATTACGAATTATTGGTTGGTTACGGTTATGGTTGGGTACCCGATGCAAATGGTGCAGTACCACCAGGTGCGGTTGTCTGTGGTCGCACCGGCGATGGTGAACCGTTGTATATTGGACGTGGTCATTATGCGGGCAGTACAACACCTGGCAAGATTCATACATCACATGGTTGTTTGTATATACCTTTTGGAGGTCAAGAAGTTAGACTGCCCCACTACGAGGTTTTGGTACGCGTTTAACCGAGAACAGCGTTCTTAAATGGAATTAAATTGTGTATTAATTAAAATTATGTATTAATTTGGTATTGTAATTTTTTTAAATAAATAAAAATAAATACAACTATTTTATTTTTAGAATGTATGCCATGGTAGATGAGAACGTGACAGCGCAAAGGGTAGTGATTTGCAAATCGATGTCTGATAAATGGATCCACGCCTTTCAGATTTCGCTTAAAATATTTTCTCTAGGTGGCACCATCAACTGAAAATATCTTACGGAGAGCAGTTAAGCAAGTTGACGGCCGCAAACGTTCGAGGCTCGAAAAAAGTGTTCTGGTGACGGGGTAGTAGCAGAAGGTGTCAGTACTCCTTCCCCTTTCGGTTGCAGTTTTTGCTGTTGCAACATCTAATATCTGATTTTTTCATTGGCAGGCCGCCGTGTTGTGGTGGTAGCGTGGTCCGCCCACCACATCGAGGGTCCTGCAACATTGAAATTGAGATTAAAGTTTTTTCAATTAGAAACAATTTATCTTAGCGGGGTCACCCCCCAGCAGTGGCTCAGCAAACAATTCCATCGTACTTGAAAATTTATCAGCCTTGTAGATGCCGCCCGGAGTTGGCATACAACCTGTAGCTCTCTTCCCGCAAATTTCTAGGAAAAAGGAAAGAAAATTCTTTTTGCGAGTTTTGAGTAAATTTCTGCCTTGGGGAACTTACCTACAAAAACGGCTTCTTTTGTTGCGAGATGGTGTAAAAGTTGTATGAGCTTCCAAATAATAGTGCAAACAAATTAAAGTTTGATAGCGCAAATGAGGGAAGACGCTCGCATATACATACATACACAAAATCACACGAAACTTGTCTTTATGGCGTGCTACTACCCACTCGCCTTTATTTAATATGAAAATATTTCCTTCCTTTGCTACATTCCTAAATAAGGAGGACATCGATCTTAGCCTAAGCCGCTCCAACTTGAACTTGAAAGAGGATCACGTGGTGAGCATTTTCCGGATGATCCCTACTAATAATTAGAAAAATTTAGCAATTCATACTTCTTCAATCCGATTGTAAACCTCACCTACCTGTGGCGAATCCTATTTATTTAGCTAGCGACGCTCTGGCGACCCCAAATTCCTCGCGGAAAAAGGGGGTTGGGTGACCTAGAAGGTTCAATATGCTTCTACCAAACGTGCCCATGATGGAACGTATTGGCAAAGGACCACCAACATCGATAAAACTCCCGAAGGCGTTAGCGGAGTCTTCTTATCGCCGCAAGAATAAGAAGAAGAGCCCTGATAATTTCGTAGATCTTGATCTGGAGTTAAATTCCTATCGACTTAATATTTTCGAATTATGGGAGAAGTTGTTGTTGTTCTTGTTGTTGTAGCAGGAAAAACAAACCAATCTACTGCGCCTTATAAAGGCTTGCCGTGGTGAAATTTTTGCGAGTCAGGCACACAATGGCCTCATGGGAATGAGTTTTCGCCGATAACAAGATGTAATTTTAAAGTGGTATTTTTCATCTTCTAATAACGCTACAGACACTCCTCGACGGTTTTTAGGGGGTATTCTCGATGATGATGGTCCT
Organism: Eurosta solidaginis; assembly: GCF_040869045.1. Lineage (NCBI taxonomy): Eukaryota > Metazoa > Arthropoda > Insecta > Diptera > Tephritidae > Eurosta > Eurosta solidaginis. The sequence goes on from NC_090321.1 coordinate 209,534,469, forward strand.
TTGTCGGATATTGATACGGCATGCTCTGAAAATTAGCAGCATTATATCTCGGGTATGGCGGCCACCGTGGTGTGATGGTAGCGTGCTCCGCCTATCACACCGTATGCCCTGGGTTCAACTCCCGGGCAAAGCAACATCAAAATTTTATAAATAAGGTTTTTCAATTAGAAGAAAATTTTTCTAAGCGGGGTCGCCCCTCGGCAGTGTTTGGCAAGCGCTCCGGGTGTATTTCTGCCATGAAAAGCTCTCAGTGAAAACTCATCTGCCTTGCAGATGCCGTTCGGAGTCGGCATAAAACATGTAGGTCCCGTCCGGCCAATTTTTAGGGAAAATCAAGAGGAGCACGACGCAAATTGGAAGAGAAGCTCGGCCTTAGATCTCTTCGGAGGTTATCGCGTCTTACATTTATTTTTATTTTTATATCTCGGGTATGATTTGATATGACCACACCGAATCTTCGAAGTCTATGAGCTTTAGCCGTCTCTTACGACAGCTTTATCTACTGCGACAATCTCCAAAGCTCCTTAACCTGAGGGGCTGATCATGAATTCTCTACTAGTACAATATTCCCAACAATCTAGACAACTTTGACCCTCTTGAAACAAAACGCCCCAACCTGTTCTATATACGACAACTGACGCCAGTTGAACATTTCAAAGGTGTCTCAGTGCCATTTTTCAACAGTCTCTGTCTATTCTTCTACATCTTCTTTCGAAAGGTTTGATGATAGACTATGATTTTTGTTCGTCGAAGGAGGTCTTGACGATTGCCTATTTAGATCAAGGTAGCACTTGTTCGCAAGAGCGATGCTCAGTAGAGTTTCTGGTGTAACGTTGATATAAAGAACAAGATCCATACCTTGGTGTTTAGTATCATGGGAATGAGCTCTCTCTCCACCACCTCTAGCCGTGCAATTCAATCGTATTGACTTCGTTCTGCGCTGCCACTAATGGAAGCGGGCAGTTCATCCGGTCCCGCATCAGCATGATTAAAACACTAATTAGTTTCCTCTCTATACCCCCTTTGCGATGTACTTTTGTGTAGAAGGATTACTGATATCAAGAAGTGCTACGATCACGGACTGCTTCGCCAAGTCTCCCATCTGGGGTCTTCTTGTTATTTCTCTTTTGCGCATCCGAGTTTCGATGTTATCTCCCACTGGCTCTTATCAATAAAACTAGGGCAATGAAGTATTTTTTTTTTTGCGGGAGGGCTGAAAAATGCCTCTTGCACCATAATTGCTGCCGTCGCAGTAATCATGTGTCCGTAGACTAAAAAACAGACCCGCCATACATAGCGACTTAGTGATTTGAACCGAATGGTGTTCCGCATGCGATCTTCGTACTATGGCATCCTTCCAGATAATATCAAATATTTGTGGATCGAAAAGGTGCTGTTTCCATTGTCTACTTTTTCGATGTTTTGCTGCTACCGTTCGTGGAGTGTCGAGCAGCTCCACGCTATTAGCTTTATGGTCGCTGTGTGTCTAGACGTTGCTTATGGACCATTTTGCTCGTCTTGCTATTTCGCTGCTAGCGAAGGTTAGATCTATAATGGATCGTCTGTTACCTGTATCGAAGGTATATATGCCTGGTTCATTTAAGAGTTCTAGCCTCAAAGAAGTAAGGCTTTCGAGAAGAACTCTGTCTCTTTCGTTGGTTCGTCTACTTCCCCACACAGATGACCATGCATCGAAGTCTCCACAGACTAGAAGCGGGTGTTTTCCTCGTGCTTCCACGGTGATCCCGTATATCATGTCTTCGTACTCGACGAGGGTCATGCTCGGAGGGGCATAGCAACTGAAGACGTATTAACTGTTGATTTTTGCTCACGTGCCCCAGCACCTATAACAGCGTTTCTCTTGCTTGACCTCTCTAATTCGGCAGGAACCCCATCCTACCCGTATTCTTTGCGTAAGGCTTATAAGTGCCGACTTCGTGCCACTGTACCCTGTGCGTATGCTTTTTATGGCAGTCACATCTGGAAGCAATATGTCGGGGTACGTCGCATCTCCCGCCTTGGAAATGATGATTGCGTCCGGCCTAGCCTTAAGTGATTTTTTCTTGCTCTTCTTTTCAGCTAACTGCCACACTCCCGTCTTTTGGGCTGCAGTGTCTTCCTTCCGCTCCGTCTTAAATTCTTTACCTCTAGGGCCGACTCGATGTACAGCACTTCTATTACGGAGGCCAAGCGCTTGATTTCCGCGTGTATATTATTACGCCCTATGAAGAACTTGCCTAGCTTGGTCATCTTTTTTTCTCCAGATGGGCTTTGCAGATTTAACTCAGCTAACGCCTGCTTAATTAGCTCACTTAATGTTGGTGTGCATGTTTGAGCTTTGCTGTCGGAGCTCCTTTTGCATAGCTTCGGTGTAGCACCCGGTGACGATGCTCCTTGCTTGCTTTCGGCCTCCGCTCCTTTGGGTTTCGTTAGCACTTTTTAAGGCCCCCAGCCGATGGGCTACGCCCTTCTGGAGAGCGAGGTAGCTTCCTTCCAACGAATGGATTGAACGCCATTTCTTTCTCCTGTGTTTGGTTTTTTTATTTTATTATTGTTGTTGCTCATCATCTATTTAATTGGGTCCCCACTTGAGGCCGCTATCTTGATCCAAGTTTGCAGTTACTTATATAGATCCCGCTCTGCCTTGGGACGTGGCACTTTCCTAGATATTCTGGTCTCCGCGACGGCAACCCCCCGACGGGTTTCATTGCGCCATGTTGCCAGGTCGCAAACCCCAATCTACCGGGTACCCCAATGCTTGCCCAAGGACGCCCAGTCCCAGGGCCACAACAGCAGTTGCGTCCTGGCCTTCCTCAACCCAGACGTAGTCACCCGTCACTTACTCCCAGAATGGCGACGTCTCCCCCTATGCACTTCAGAATTCTGCAGTTAAACTGTAATGGATTAACTGGGAAGATCACGGAGATAGTCGATTTCATGAAGCGGCACAACATCCGCATTGCTGCGATTCAAGAGACTAAACTCACAGCAAGATCTGCACTGCAAACCTGTTCTGGGTATAATGTCCACAGAAAAGATCGCGAGAGCGGAAACGGAGGCGGCTTCGCGTTTATCATACACCACTCTGTGCAATATTATATATTTGACCCTGGCATCGACCGCAGGGACAATGTCTTAGAACGTCAAGGCCTATCTGTCCGGTCAGGCGATGCAAACCTAGAAATCATCAACATCTACATCCCTCCTGCCACCTGTTGCCCCAGTGGATACCGCCCTAATATTAGCGCCTTACTCTCTGGAAACAATCGCATTATCTTAGCCGACTTTAATGCCCATCACGATCTATGGCATTCAAACTTGCGGGCAGACAGTAGGGGTGAGATGTTTGCGGATCAAATAGAAGAATAACAATAAACGGAGACGCCCCCACACGTATGGTAGGAAGCTGTCAGAGTTCGCCGGATATCTCAATCGTGAGCACAGAACTCGTAAATTGCGTCAACTGGCAGCCGATGGTAACATTGGCATCCGACCACCTGTCTATACTAAGTTCGTTCGAGCGTACCGCCGACTTCATCGTTACAGAAAAACGCACTTTCATAAACTTTAAAAAACGAAAGTGGGAGGAATACAAATCTTTTACAGACAACCTCTTTGCTGCCCTCCCTATCCCGACTGATGCCCGCCAAGGGGAGCGTGCTTTCCGCAAGGTCATTGAATCCGCTTCGGCACGTTTCATTCCCGCCGGGAGAATTCCCGAAATTCGGCCCCACTTCCCGTCGGAGGCTGCAAATTTAGCGAGAGATCGTGACCTTATAAGACAGCTCGACCCAGGCGACCCCCAAATAAGGGACATAAACCAACGCATCAGATTGCTTGTGGATGAGCACAAGCGGGCGAAATGGGAGGAGCACCTAAGAGGTTGTAACCTCTCTGCCGGTGTGGGTAAACTTTGGTCCACCGTAAAGTCTCTATCGAATCCGTCTAAGCACAATGACAAAGTTTCCATCGCCTTCGGCGATAAAGTGCTGTCGGATTCGAAAAAATGCGCGAGCGCTTCCTGCCGTCAATATGTAATGCATTCTACGGTCGACAAAGATAGACGGAGGACCAACAGACACGCACATAAACATAAGTTCAGCGCGTCACCAATTACCATCAACGCCAGAGAGGTCGAAGATGCCATTGGTCACACTAAACCATCCAAGGCAGTGGGCCCAGACGGCATAGCCATGCCGATGCTTAAAAGCCTAGGGAAAGAGGGTTTCAAATACTTAGCACATGTCTTCAACCTGTCTCTTTCCACCTTTGTCATAGCCGAAAAATGGAAAATGGCCAAGGTGGTCCCGCTACTAAAGCCTGGGAAACCAGCTAACATAGTAGAGTCGTATCGTCCGATATCTCTCCTATCGCCAGTAGCAAAGACGCTTGAAGCCATTTTGCTCCCCTACTTCCAAGCAAATTTGCAGCTAGCCTCTCATCAGCATGGCTTCAGAAAACTCCATAGCACCGCCACCGCGCTAAATGCCATCAGCACCCAGATAAATTGCGGTTTAAATCAAAACCCCCACCATAGAACAGTACTCGTAGCGCTAGAACTATCAAAAGCTTTTGATACGGTCAACCATGGCACGTTACTGCAAGACCTGGAAGGGTCTACCCTCCCCCCATGTCTTAAAAGGTGGACCGCAAATTATCTGGGTGGTCGGCAGGCATCGGTGCAATTTAGAAATGAAACATCAAAACCAAGAAGGATTAAACAAGGGTGCCTCAGGGTGGGGTCCTATCCCCACTTTTGTTTAATTTCTGCATATCTAAGCTACCTTCACCACCAGAAGGAGTCACTATCGTTTCATATGCCGATGACTGCACAATAATGGCCACAGGCCCAGACCCACAGATCGATGAGCTCTGCAACAGAATAAACGGCTACCTCCCTGATCTCTCCAGTTTTTTCGCCTCGCGAAACCTGGCATTATCACCGACTAAATCTTCCGCGACCTTATTTACAACATGGACGTCCCAAATGTCGACCATTTTGAACATCCACGTCGATGGCACTGCCCTACCGACTGTCCTACACCCCAAAATCTTGGGTGTGACGTTTAATCGGGATCTACATTTTGGTGAGCACGCAGCCGCAACTGTTCCGAAAATCCAGAGCCGTAATAAAATCCTCAAATCCCTTGCTGGCAATACCTGGGGAAAAGATAAAGAAACGCTCATGACTACATACAAAGCAATTAGCCAGCCGATTACGTGCTACGCGTCACCCATATGGTCGCCAAGCCTAAAAATTACCCACTGGAAGAAGCTACAGGCCTGCCAAAATACTGCTCTCAGAATCGCCACGGGCTGCCTTCTTATGTCCCCAGAACACCATCTACATAATGAGGCGAGAATACTCCCCATCAGGGAGAGAAATGAGATGCTAACCAAACAGTTCCTGTTGAACACCCAGAAACCTGGGCATCCAAACAGACATCTGATTGATGAGCCAACACCGCCTAGGGGCTTAAGGAGTCATCTCCGTAAGCATTTTGAGGAAATACGGCACCTGAGAACCCAGCAGTATGAAGCAAAAAAACAGAAGCAGGTCCTTGGTGAACTCCACAAACAGGCGTCGGACCTTTATGTCAGGAATTGCCCGGTGAATCCAGTACTCAAAGAAAAGTACCCAAAACTTGTGGAAGAGGAATGCATTCTCCCCAGGGAAATGCGTGTGACTCTAGCTCAACTTCGATCTGGGTGCTGTAACAGGTTAAACTCTTACCTATCCAGAATCAACCCCGACATACAAAATGTATGCCCCGCTTGCAATGTGTCCCCACATGACCATCTCTTCAACTGTATTGTGGAACCAACGCCTGTAACACCCCTTTTCTTATGGTCCACCCCTGTTGAAACAGCAAGTTTCCTTGGTCTCCCGTTAGAGGATATTGATGACAATTTGTGATCGGTCGCGGCTGTTAGGTGGGGCGAAGCACTACTGCAACAACAACAACAACAGCCGCTCTTCGTCGAGTACTGCTTATTTGATATTCGCAGCTAACCTAATTAATAGGCCGTTCATTGTCCGCCAGCAGTGGCCCCCTTGACCTGAGCACAGCCTGAAATGTAGGCTACATCTCGTGTCACAGTTTTCAAATCTAAAAGCAGCAAGTAGCAAGGGCCTAGAAAGCTTCTAGTATTTGCCTATAACATAGGTACTAGTTTTTGATGGGGTTTTTTTTTTGTTTTGTCGGGGTGCAAACTTCTGGTAACACTTTGGACTCATTCAGTCTACATATATGTACATATGTATGAGGACCTCATGGACCGGCCAGTTCAACCTAACCTTACCATTACCCATGACTTGCCCGATTGGATGCTCCTGGATTGGTCCCTCCTCCGACGATTGCTGGCTCTTCTTTCCTCTCGTGACCTCTTACTCCTCGAACGTTCTGAAGTATAGGGGTTTCCTAGCTGTAAAGCTGTTGTCGTGCAATTTGCTCCGATCTGCTTCACGGGCTCAACCAGCTGGCAGCTCTCCCGGTCGGTAGAGTGATGAGCTTCTCTTATGCATTCCGTTCTTTCCTCATCGTCCTTATTGTTTCCCTCACCTTCCATATTATTTTCAATTTTTCAATATCTTTTACGTGATTCATCCTATTAGTTGACCACGTTCTAAAACAGTTGTAAAAACCATGGATTTTCTTATTATAAAAGTAAAAATGGGAAAGTCCCTACATATGTACCTATTCTTGTGCTTCTATTCTCTTTAAATCTCGTGAATTTTCATAATATCGTTTAGATTCCATATTTTTACACTTCCATGCTATGAGGTTTCCTTGACAAGCACTCTCAGGTAGCCTATAATATAGACTATGCTTAAGAGAGGATATACATTCATACATACTTACATACATATATACATACATATCTACGAACGTACAGTTTAAAAAATGTTTATGGCCCTGATAATTCCAGTGGCTCATTAATGTTTCATGGAACGTCCAATGTTTTTCAAAGATATTTAATTTTTTTATTTCCCCTTTCATGAAAATGCCAATTCATTTGTCTATTTGCTAAATTTTTGTGTTGTAATCCAAGGCTTTTCGTATTGAAAATTGTAGATTTTTCAGACCCTCACCACAAACTGCTGGGACTACGCGCATCAAGTATACACACGTACACACACACACAACCTTATTAAAATAAAATCAGGTATCTATACATACATAAAAACATACCCATTTTGAATCTCTTTAATCATTTCAATTCAACATATTTATTCATTCTGCCTTTGCTCGTTTCGCTTTTCTGATGGTGAGTTTTTCATTCTTCGTCTACCTTTTACTCACTCAAATCGGTTAAAAGAGAATTAGAAACTGGAATTAAATCTCCATTTTCATCTCTCTTTACTTTATGCTCTCTCTCAGTGTTCCTCTCTAGAGGGCGTGTCTACAAAATGTCCGCACAACAGTTATAGTCTTTTATATACTTTGTGCCTGTTTCTCATTGGCTGCTGCTAGCCAATCAACGCTACACAATTCCACTCTAACCATTTCACTCAAAGCAACGAATGTAATTTGCCAATGTGTTCGTTTGCGTGAAGCTATAGGTTGGGACAAATGACGAAGGGGTAATCGTACTGAACAAATGAAAATTTGACGCTACAATCGTGCTTTAGCTTAGGCCTTAAAGATAAAATTTATGATGTTTAATGTAACAGCGCGGGGCTAAGTTTTACATTATAATAACTTCCCTCACAGCAATCATGTGTCCGTGAACGAAAAACCTCCACCCACCTCGATTTGGAAATTTCGCCTAGCCCGGGAGCGCTTCCGCCTTGCTTCAGAGCGGAGTTCAATATTTCTAATTGCCTTCCGTTGCCCTTGCGCCCAGGTCTTGTGTTTTTTTTTAGCTAAGTAATTATTACGAAGGCTGATTTTTTGGCAATTTTCTGGTTCGCTCAAAATTTTTCCAAAGCATTATGGACTGCAATTTTTCCGACTCTTTGTTCGAGCATTTTGCGGCCCTCTAGTTCTACTACGAGCAGTAGAGCGTCACGCACCGAGCAGTTTTCCTCACCAAACCTTCTATTGACCCATGCTTTCATATCTGCGATTAGTGTCGCTGTCCATCTGTACCGTTGTTTATTTTCACGGCGGTCTTTCTTCTGTCTCGTGGCTATCCAATTTCATGTACTTTCGATCCGGCTGTGTTTTTGCTTCCCATTTCATAATAGCTACTTATTTTCTTCTTGTAGCGATAAAGACACTCCGGTTTTTAGCAATTTAGTTTACGAACTGCGAAGCTTTTGTCACTGAATTGTCCACGATCTGCTTCAACTGCTTAGGGGGCTCAACAATATGACCGCTCTCCCGGTCGATACAGCGGCACAAGCCAGACGCTTTCGCGATGAAGTTAGAGACGATTCACTTTTGTCGATCTCCGAGCCTGTTCGTTACTCTCCCCTTCCTTATTATTTCTAATTTTCAATATCTTTTACGGGATCCATACTAATCGTTGACCACATCCTCAAGAAAGCGGATACAGTGGTCTAAGATATAAACAACAGCATCCCTTCCTATTGTAAGGCCAGTGTTCCACAGGCGGCACGTGTCCGTTTAAATATTGGCAATATAGTCACCAACTGCAAGTCATTCAAGTTATTTTAATCCCCAAAAACACTCCTCGAAAACATACATAGGACAAATTACGGCCATGCCCTGCAGCAAAAATGGCAGACAGTCATACGCCAACTTTGCACCAACGGCATAATGACTACCCCGAATTGGTGCTTGCCAACAGCGCTTTAGTCTGAGCTGTATGAATTTAAATTAATTACCCACTGAAAGGCAAAGAGTATTTCAAAACCACCTATGACTGAACCAGTTAAGGGCGCGCTCAAAAGGTCTAGGTACTAAGGGGGACAATTGCCATTTGGTAGGACATCACTTCAAGGGCCAGAACTAGAACTATGTAGTAACATCTCTCAATGAACAGTTTGCGCTTCATTGGAAGTAATCCGGTTCGTTGGAGCTAGGCAAGTACTTTTTCACGTTCCGTTGGCTATCAAAGGTTTTTAGGATATGATAACTACTGATAAAACGCTGTACTTGAGATAAACGGTAGACGGTCCTAACCATACAATGTTCGAAGTGTCGGTTGAAAGCACTTCAAAGGGTCAGAATTAGAAATAGTACCGTTTCTCAATGAGACAGTTTTGCGCTTCATCGGAAGTAGTCTGGTTCGTTGCAGGGTGGGAAGTACTTTTTCGGATTGAATCCGGTTCGCTCCCGGTACTAGCACCTTCAAGTACTATCCCGACTGCCTTGAACTTTTTGTATTTTCTTCCGTTCTTCCGTTGGCTATCAAAGGTTTGTTAGGATATGATCTCTATGATAGCTTCTGATAAAACGCTGTACTTGAGATAAACGGTAGACGGTCGTAACCATTTTGGAGAAATAAGCAGGGGACACAATTTATCTACATACATACATAAATACATTAATGTTAATTAATAATTTTACCAAACTAAAACGAGAATAATTCAGCAGCGTTGTCGTGTTATTGTCAATCGACAATGAGTTCTATGTGCGTGTTTGCCGTCGGGAAAATGTTGTGATGTGTTCTGGAAATTTCTAAAACATAGAGTAAGTTGGGTAAATATGGATAACCCTTATCTTTTTGGTGAAAAAAAGCTATATTCAAAGCTATTCAATTCGTTTTTTATTTTGAAATTTTTCGAAAATATTGCGAATTCAGCATGCAATAACAATTAGTCAATAAAATAAAATATATAAAAGATATTTGTTTAAGCGACTTAAACTATGACTTTTTTTCTTTCGTTTGTTTCATTAGCCATTGAGTGTGCTTGTAATTCTCAACTTGTTAGTGAAATATTCTAAAGATATAGTTTTAGTTTTTAATTTAAAATTGCGGTTGTTCGAGTAGAATAATACCTCAGAGCCCAGTGCTCGCCTCCATATCACATTTTTTAAGGGTTCTTCAAATAGAAGATGAGGTGGCTCATTAGAGCGAAACCTCAGAGCCCCAAGTGCTCGCCCCCAATGGATAAATACAAGAGGTTCTTCAAATAGAAGATGAGGTGGCTCATTAGAGTGAAACCTCAGATCCCCCTGTGCTCGCCCCCAATGACTAAATACAAGGGGTAATAGGGGTTTTTCAAAGCAAAACAAGGTGGCTCATCCCGCAGCCAATACCTTGGAGCCCCCAATGAATAAATACAAGGTGTAACAGGTACATAGGGACCTCTCTCTAAGTAAAATAACATACAGTCCATTAAAATAATAATTTATAAAATAAAAAAAAGATAATAAATTTAAAAAATGCTTGCTTGCAGTGGGCTTTGAACCCGCAACCCCAAACGTGTGAGCCGGGTACGTCATCCACTGTGCCACGACTCATACGCCTACAAGCGCATCAAATTACTCCCTTATAACTCATATTAAACTGCTCGCCCTCAACTGCACCACGCTTAGCTAATATTATTAAAAAACGTATGGCACTTCAATTTTAGCCATAGCAAAAATGTGCGGATAATATGGACCATCCCGTGTTAAATATGGACTACGGTGGTCCATATTAATATGAGTTTAGGAGCAGAAAAATTCGCAAATGAAATATTCTTTTTCATTTCCTGAACAAAGTTCATTTGGCCACATTGCGAGGATGTAGACGGTTCCTAAGAAATAGGTTCAATTATATTAATATTTTGGTCTGAATCCGGCAATTGATCAGTGTATGCAGGTGATACAGAAGTTTGATTACTGTTTTCTATGCTGCCTACGGGTGCTTCAACTTTTTCTGATGCCAAAAAGTCATAGTCGTTAAATATTTGACTATTAAAAGTGTATCTTCCTGCTGAAGAAAACCCTTTGACAGCTGTCTCACCGCTCTGAGCTTTCACGTACGCTCGACCAAATAATTCAATAACGTCATATTGAGCCAATGCTTTAGCATGATTTATAATCTAACACCTGATTTCCTCGGTCAGATATTTTTTCAAAGGCCCCATGAAGGAGTTGAATTTGGTGTCTTGAGTGGGGAGGAATCGTGAGAATGCGTACGTGATTTTTTCTTGCTAGCTCTATGATTTCAATGTTTCTTGTAAGACTTGTATGGTCATTTAAAATTAGTAATACCGGAAATGATTCAGAAGGTTTAACTACTTAAAGGGAGTGCTGGAACCATTTGGTGAATAAATTATTTTGAACCCATCCAGAGGGATGATTAGCATGTATGGATCCAGGAGGTGTTCCTTTCATTGGAAGTGGATTGTCTCTTTTTCGGGGAAAAATTAACATGGGTGATATGAACGATCCACCTGCACTCACACATAAAATGGCTGTAATGAAAGATCCTCTTTCAGCTGAAGCAAGGGCACGAATTTGCTTCCTGCCTTTCAGAGCCAAATTCATCAAAATTATAAACACTTATTATTGGGGGAAAATTTGTATGTTTCCATCTCTCTTTGTAGCAGATCAAAGAAAATTGCAACATTTTGTGTAGAAAACCCCTTTGCTCGAGCTACAGATGTACACGTTGGTTGACGGAACGATAAAGACGCCTCTTGAAAAGCTGATCTTATGTCATATATGTCATTGCTCGTTAGACCGAACAATTTCGCCTCCTTGAGCAATATATATTCCACAAGAGAATCATCAAGTTCTGGAGGCAGCTGCCACAACTTCATCAATAGGAGGTCCATCATCAGCAAATAAACGGGGCAATGTGGTTTTAGGTACATTATATTCCTTACACTACTTCAGAAACCTCATCTGCTTCACTTTTACATCCGAGATTGCCTTAATCACATTCTCCTTGGTCCACGTCTGTCGTTTTTTGGAATCTTGAGTCGGATTTGAAGTCATTTTAATCCTTAAAAAAAAAAAAAGAAATAACGTTGCTCGTCTTAATAAAAAGTTGTCAAATATGGCCTACTGGTCCATATTATCAACATCGTAATGGGCCATATTGTCTGCACTAAGCCATTTTCCAAACTTTTACATTTTTCTACAGATTACGAGTTGTTCATTAAAATTTAATTCCACTTCCAGAAATATATATTTATTCACTACACTTTTAATACGATACTGAGTGGCGCTGTGACGAAAAATGTACGAAATGAATTCACAACGTGGCTTCTTGGAGTTGCGGTTCAGAGTATATTAATGTTGGCCATAATATAAGCATGGGCCATATTTACCGAACTAACTCTACAACAAATTTAAACAAGCTGCAATTTCAGTTTGAACACAACAGTGATGCAGTCGAGGATAGTCTAGGAATGCTTAGCCTCTTGCCGATAGCCTCGACGTATTTTACGATGAATGCTATCGCGGCTTTCCTGATCCTAATGGCATTTTGTGTCGCTCTACGATCCACAAACTCCGCGTACACAAAAATTGTCGGAAAACTCGATACATTTGACTAGACCCACATAAAATTTTGAATTAAAGTAGGAAATCTAAGTTAACTGTTCAGCTTATGGGGTGTACCACAAATTGTACAACATACACGAAAGTTTTACCGCGCTTAATGAGTACGACCCGTGTTGGTATCGCATACCTACTTTCTCTGGATACATCTTTGGTATCTTACCTCTTTCGTTTTAAATGAGAATAGGTATCGAGCAAAAGGTGGCATCGAAACAACATTTGATGCGGGGAAGTTGAAAATATATCTGGAAACCTTGAGATTAGTGGGTCATAATAAACGTTTGAAAACTTGTGTCTTCCTACTTTCTCTTTTAATTACATACTTACATATGTCAAACCTAGTTCAAATACGTATTGGACTGCTTCTTTTTCAAAAGTTCACCTCTTTCAATGTCCCTCTCTTTACCATCTTCTTTCTCCCCCCGTCTTCATTTTTCTCTCCCTGCTATATCAAATACCCGATATCTATTTTATCAGTTGGGGAGATTAGCTAAATTTTGTTTGAAATGTATACAAATTGGCTCGCGGTATGAGGGAATGCAGAATGTGAACGGGAAGTAAGTGTACGCGTATTCTTTCGAATCGTTACGCTATAAGGGGAAATTTATAATGTAAGCGTAAGCGTAGGCACCCTCATTGTAGTTAGTGTTGTTCCAATATCACCTTACTCAGATTCGCAATATCTTCTTAACCATGAAAACCTGGCAAATGAAAAGTTTGTGAGGTTGCCACGGCTTACGAGGGATTTTCGAGCCTTCATGTGTGGGCTTATTATAAAAACATATTGTTTTGATTCATTTACTTATAACTTTAGAACGAAGAAAATAAGTCAGGTTCTGGATTTTTTATTTTGAATACTCGTCTTTGAATACCTCACCAAAAAAATGAGGTCCAGTTTTCACAGTGTCGCATTTCTTACTTTTATTTTAAATTTCATGTGAGTCTTGTTAGATTTACAGACTCCTTCTATTATTAATTAAAATCTACATAGATTTTTTTGTACCAGCTGGTTTATAGCGGAACTCAAAATGCTCAAAATCTATCGTTTGTCCAAAGTCGAGGAACTGATTGGATCTTATCACTGCGGCTTCTGATTTGGTAAATCCCCGATACGTACGATCCTACAGAACACTCTGAAATGATTCCTATCGGCAACCGTATTTGGAAACAGAGTACGTTTGGATTGCCTATTTACGCAACGGCCAAATTCGCCCAAGCGCCAATCATTAATTTCTTCTGAAAAATCCAAAATGCGGTCTCTTTTTTGAAGCCAATTTATGAACGGGATTTATTATTCTTTTTGGGAAATTTTCAAATGGAAGCTCGAAATTGCCAAATGGTGAGGCAAAATTAACAAAACAACGTTATTTTACTTGAGTAATCGATACTGCGTCAACGTACTCGATAGCTAAGAAGGTACCTGTACGAGGTTATCGACTACGAAAATTAGTTACTCGTATCGGATTGCAAGGAAAGAAAAGGAATGAAAAGAACAGGAAAGGAAAGAAAATAACCAAAACCTGTTGGTGTGCTATCAATTACTTACCGATGAGTTATTGGTTTGTTATCTATGGGTTATAGGAGTGTTATTCATTCCTGCACGAGGAGTGATCAGATTGTAACGGGTGTGTTATCGACCAGGTAAAGACGAGTTATCGGTCTGTAATTGAAGTGTTATGAACTTGCAGTCGATAAAAAAGGCTATCAATGAGTTACCTATATTTTATCGACGTTCTTTCGTTTTGTGATAGAAAATTTGAAAATTTTTGATTTCCTATCACAAAGTTATCGATTTACTATCGAAAATTTATCGATATAGTATGAATAATTTTTGGATTTGCTAATGAAAGAGTGTCAATTTGTTATCGAACGTTTACCGATTAGTTATCAAAAGTTATTGATTTTATAACGAAAAATTTTGTCACCGAAAAATTTTATCGATTTCTTATCGCAGTGCTAGAGTCTTCTTATAATTTGCCGAGGCTTTCAACAATGCCTCTAAATGGGAGATCATGGATGTTCTTAATTACATTGAAGTACATTCAGCCATAACCAGATGGATCGGCTGGCAGATGATGTTGCAATTGTCACAAGTGGAAAGTGTCTTCTAACACTTATTTAGCTCATTTAAGGGATCGGGAACTTTGGGATACACATACCTGGCCATCGTATGTCGGGTTGACAGCCAATGCAGAGAAGGCGGAAATGGTCTTGTTTTATAAGAGGTACACGATTGGACCAGGCCTAAGCTAGGAGGGATGACCCTGCAGGAGAAACCTTGCACAAAATATCTAGGAATCATTCCAGACAGTTAGCTGTCGTCGAAGCTCAACGTGGAAAAGAGTGTGAAGACAGCTTCGACGGCAGTTTATGCATGTAAAATATTGCTAGGGTTTACGTGGGGTTTATCCCACGCTCTCTCTCATTGGGTTTTTAGAGCGATTGTAAACCGTGTACTCAACTATGGAGTCCTTGTTTGGTGGACTGCCAACCTTACTCAAAAAATTAGAGGGGGTATGCAGGCTATCAATTCTTAGCATCACGGGAGCCCTGAAAATAGCCACGACGGCTGCACTGTATGCCATTCTGCACATTCCACCTGTAGACCTCGCGACAAAGAACATAACATTAACAACTGCAACGAAGCTCAGTGCCTCGAAGCTGCCTGAGTGCAGACCATACGGCCATAGTAGTACAGTGTCATCAATAACAAGGCGAACAGACTACCTGTTTCCGTATCTGCACTTCGAAGGGTCTCTTAGAGCCACAATAGAGGTGAATGGTTGCCGCAAGGCTGCCGAAATGGCGGACGAGGATATACACGGTTACACCGATAGTCAAAACATAGTGGAAGGAGTGTGGTCTGCCGTGCTGATCCGGAAATAAAGCTGCCAGATCACTGCAGCGTTTTCCAGGCGGAATTAGTAACCGTAACCAAAGCAGTAAAAACACTGGAAGAAAATAGCTTAACCTGCAGCCGCGTCAACTCTTATATTGACAGCCAGCAGCAATTAAAAATTTAAAAGTGTGTTAGTGTAAGCAATCCCTGGAAAGAATCGGGATAGGGAGAAGCATACATCTATATTAGGTCCCAGGGCATATGGGAATAGATGGGAATGAAAAAACAGATGGACTAGCTAAAAAGGGCGCATCCCTTGAAGCTTGCTCCATAGACGTCTCAATTAGATTGGGTGAGATTAAGAGAAGGCGAGAGATGAACATGATAGACCAAGCGGGAAAGGCGTGGGTCCAAGCGCGGGGCTGTAAAGTGTCGAAGATTGTGTGTAGGTCATACAACCTTAGACTAACAAAATTGCTTCTATCGTTAAGAAGAGAGGGCTGTAGACTCATGATGGGTATTCTGACTGGACACTGCCTTCTGGCGTCACATGCTTTTAAGTTAGGCTTGATCAGTGATAGTGTCTTGACGCGAACCAAAAACTCCGAAAGTTTGATCGGTCAAGTTTCAATGGAACGAAAATAATAAAAAGGTTGGTATTAATGTTACGTATAAAGGTGCTTTTAATAATTATATATTATTTGTAATAAATATAAAGGTGCTTTTAATAATTATAAATTATTGTTTAATATATATATATGTAACAATATTTAATTACAGGTTACCTTGTAAAATCTGGAACAGGACGGCTGCGTGCGATCGGTAAGCAATCAAAATCCAAGTGGCGGAAAACTTATAAAAATGTTAGCACCGGTTGTTGTCGAACGGTTTATTCATCTGTGCGATGTTTTAACATAGATAGCTTAAACCGTTCGATCACCTCTGTTAACCTTGTTGAAACAAAAAGAAATACTAGGGCTACCCCAAAAGTATAAGGTTTTGGACCGCCGGTCTAAACATGCCGGCCTCCTTGCGTCACGCAACCCTGAACTAGAACCGAACGCTTGCACCGCCGTGTTCCATTGACTACTGAAGGCTACTTCTTATTATCTAAGTATTTCTATCGCCTAGTCCTGGAACCTTGTACCTAGGCTAGAGAGAGAAAAGAAAAAAAAATAGGAACAAAGGTGGTTTCAAATTTCAATGGCACATTTATTCATTAAAAAAAAATCAGATAAGAATGCATATTCAAAATTTACTGTGAATTCATTTTTAGGTTCATCTGAATATAAATGCGAAAAGAAAGAAAAAATGATAAAATAAATAAAAAAAAATACGTATAGTTAGCACGCGCCCGACAGGACCCATCCAAATATAGTATTTTGGGCCAGTAGTGGACCCAGTATTCCAGCTGGAATGACCCCTAGAAAAATTTTAGGAAAAATGTCTGCCCCCAGCACGAGACGAACTGGAGCAGCGCCGTGGAAGCGCGGGTCCGCCAAACGTAGATTTGAATATTTCCCCGCTATTGTGGCATCTAGTGTGGTTAGTGGCGTGCGTCGATTGAAGTTCCGGAGGCATACTGCGTGCGTGGTGATGGTCGTGGATTGACCATGCTTCCCGCGCAACTTGATGAAGCAGCCCATCTGGCGATTTATGTAGGTCACACCTAGCTGCAGCTCTCGCGCGAAATCTTCGCTGATTATTGAGGTGGTGGCACAGGGATCGATCAATGCCCTCACGAGATGCAGACGCCCTCGGGCTTCAATTTTCACCACCGCGGTTGGAGCCACTGATGTGAGGGACTGAACTGGTTGTGGTGGCGCTCTTACTGGGGCCACACATCCGGACCGGAAATTCCTCGAAGGCGTGAGGTGGAATGCTGACGATTCCACTCTCTCGTGTTGACGGTGTTTACGGGATCTCTGTCGGGCTTTTGCGCTCTTTCTATTAGACGGTTGGAAAGTTTTCATTTCCAATCCGCTGGTTCTTCTTATTTCGTGCTGAAGTTGCGGTCGGAAACGCTGAGGTTCCGATCCGCCGACTATAGCTGGGTGGAATGCATGTGATTCCACTCCAGCCAGGTTTTCTAGGCGGAAAGCGAACGTTTCCGCTCCAGAATGAGTATCGTTTCCTACTTCAGAGGCGTACAACGAGATTGCATCGCTGTCATCGGCGTCATTTCCCTTGGGTCGTGGTGGTCGTCGTTGGCGTTTTGGTGCTTCCCCAATGTGGTCTATATGGAGCATTGTGTGATGGTGCTCGCTGCATCGACGGCATAATCCCTCGTTGGTGCATTGAGATGCGAGGTGAGCCTCTGATAAGCAATTAGTGCAATAATTATATATGTGAGTATCGCGTAAACGTGCGGCTGGTTCTTTCGCCCGGAAAACTGGGCATACTCTAAGCGGGTGCCGGTTACCGCATACACGACATACCAATGCGTAATGGTTTGCTTCAGCCCGTTTGCGAATGGTGGTGAAACGCGTCATTTCTGTAAATAATAATTTTTCCATTGCAGCGATTTGCTTTTTTTTGTTTTTGGTGGCGAGCAATATTTGCATGTTTGACTCTCTTATTGATGGTTGGTGGAAACAGGGTTAACTAATTTACTAGCAAAATAGCCATTGAGCTATTGTCGAACAAGTTCATTTGGCTAACAAATGATATCCTGGCGCCCTCAACACAAATCCAACGAAGAAAGAAAAACGCTTCGAAAAATGCCCTAGAAAATCTCCCACACATGCCATTCATTCAGTTCTATACATTTATCTTGATGTGCACCCAATTCTTGGTCAAACTTAATCGTAATGGTCAGTGACCATAACGATTGACCGAAAAATTGATGGTATCCAGTGCCTATACTATCATGCAAATGTATCGAATTTAGTACATATTCGATAGCATATGCATATCCCTATAATGATGAAGCCGGAAGTTTTTGATTAAAAGTGAAACGTGTCGG
Organism: Eurosta solidaginis; assembly: GCF_040869045.1. NCBI lineage: Eukaryota > Metazoa > Arthropoda > Insecta > Diptera > Tephritidae > Eurosta > Eurosta solidaginis. The sequence goes on from NC_090321.1 coordinate 209,552,683, forward strand.
TTTAATGTTTTAATGTTTTTACGTGCGGGTGTGGTTTTCGCGTTTGCGACTTTGGATTTCCACGGGAATCCAAGAAATAAGTCTCGTGAGTGATAGTGAAAGTATAAAAAACTGAAATAATATGAGGAAAGTGAAAAAAAATGTGCGCCTTTAATTAAGGCAAAATTGATTCCTCAATCAAGTAAAAGAGCCTGTAAGGCCATTGTTTTCGTTAAACACACAATAAGTGGCGGTGGTGTGATTTAGTTTTGTTGTTGTGCATAGTGAAAATGAAATAATGAAATGGCATGTTCCTACGGCACTTGTGTGTTAGGGTGTTTCCAAAGAAGTTTTTTTTTTTTTTGCTTGTGAATTCCCTTTTTTTTGTGTTAATAAAGGTTAGGACTGGAACGACCAGTGAAACTAAAATAGGTAATTCTAGAGTTTAGCTTGCTACTGCGCCAGGGTGTCCCAAATGTTGTGAGAAAAATTTTTTTTTTTTTTTATTGTGCGCGGTTTATAAATGACGGAAAAGGGTGAATTCAATGGAATTGGTAGCGGATAAATATTTCTTGAGTGACGCTGCCTTTACCATTGTGATATCCTTTCCCCATCCTCCAATACACTTCGCGAAAGAAAAGAGACAGGAAAATTTACATTTTAAGGGCACCCTTATAGTGCAGTTTTAGCAACATAAAACGGATTAAGCTAGGTGACTACGTTTGTATGTGCGGTAGAGTGTGTGGCCCCCTAAGAAAAATAAATATTTTGCACTTGCAAAAAAAAAAAAAAATAAATTGTTTTCTGAAAAAGTAGATTTTCGAGGTCAGTCCAATGCGTATGCACGCGGTATGTATCTTTGTACATATGATAATGGTGACTACCCAGCAGGCAGTCTGTTCGGCCATGAGCCGAAAAAAAGCCCCGAAAGAAGTGAAGTTAAAAGGTGAAAAAATATTATTAGCTGAAGTTGCTAAAAATGTTCGGCACCCTTTTTTTTCACTTTTAAAGGGACAAGACAAACCTTTGACGTGCATGCATTAGGCTGGACCATACAAATTTTTTTTTTTTGATATTAAATATTGTTTGTACCTTCTTTGCTTTGTGCTTATTGTGTCTGTAAATTTGGGGTTGTCGTATCTTCGGTTTCTGCACTATTCGACGGTAGCAATACCAATTTGACGAGCGGTCTTGTCACTTCTCCTCTCTCAGTTAGGACATCTACCACGCGTACCCGGTTGTCGGAACCAGGGTGTAATTTGACAACTCGCCCTAATCTCCATTCATTGGGTGGCAGGCTGTCCTCCCGTATGACCACCATGTCTCCCACTTTTATGTTGGACTTAGAATGTTTCCACTTGGTCCGCTTTTGAAGTTCTGAAAGATATTCTGTTTTCCACCTTCTGCAAAAGTTCTGATGCAAAGCCTTGAGTTTTTGCCACCTGTTCACAATTGAGGCCGGGTTTTCATCGACGTTGATTTCCGCAGGGGCTAGTAGGTGCCCTCCGACTAGAAAATGCCCTGGTGTTAGAGGTTCAAGGTCTGATGGCTCATTTGAGGCCGGACTGAGGGGTCGTGAGTTAAGACACGCCTCAATTCTGCATAATAGTGTATTAAATTCTTCGAAGGTGAACTTTTGGCTGAAAGCTACCTTTTTGAAATGGGCTTTGAAACTTTTCACCCCAGCTTCCCACAGCCCCCCCATGTGCGGAGCCCCCGGTGGTATAAAATGCCAAGTCAATGCCTGATGGGAATGTTTGGAAAGTGTTTGGGTGCGGGCGTCAGCCAGAAAGGCTTTAAATTCCGCCTTAAATGCGCGTGACGCTCCGACGAAATTGGTCCCGTTGTCTGAGTAGACATTTCTGGGGCATCCACGTCTGGCGACGAATCGAGCAAAAGCTGCTGCAAAGGATGAGGTGCTCAAGTCGCTAGTGCCCTCTAAGTGGATGGCCTTAGTCGAAAAGCACACGAACAGACAAGCGTAACCTTTGGAAATGCGACACCCGCGCCCACTATAACTTTTAATATCGAAAGGGCCTGTGAAGTCCACCCCGGTATTAGTAAATGCGCGCGAGAAAGTCGTTCGCTCCTGGGGAAGAATACCCATAAGCTGATTTTGGGCGCGTCTCTTATGGATTGTACATATTTTGCAATTGTGAATGATTGACCTAATCAGGGTTTTCACTTTTATAATCCAGTACTGCGTTCGAATAATACGCAGCATGAGTTGGTTTTCACCGTGGAGCGAATCCTCATGAACAAACTGGACAAATAGACGTGTAAACCTACAATTGTATGGTAGTATTATTGGATGGCGCTCAGGATAAGGCATATCTTTGGATGCGCCGAGTCGCCCGCCAACCCTTAATACTTCGTTTTCATCAAGGAAAGGGTTAAGTGAAAGGATTTCACTTTTAGACTCAAGTGATACTTTGGCTTTCAATTTCGTGATCTCTGATCCGTAATGTTGCTTCTGAGCTAGTTTTATCAGACGGTTCGTCGTTGTTTTAATTTCATCGGATGAAATTAGACAAGAGTCCGGCTGGCTAGAAGCTCTTGTTTTCGGATGGGTTCTTTGAAGGAATCTCAAAATATACGATATTACCCTCAAAGCTCGCGAAAGACTGGAAAACCTGTCAAGAATATCACTAATGTTGTCATTAATTGTTGCTGCATGAGCCTGCACTCGTTTTTCCTCAACGTTTGTTGTGAAGTCCGTTTCCTGGGTTGGCCACTTTTCCTTATCTTCTTGTAGCCAAGAAGGTCCCTGCCACCACAGAGTGTTGTTGATCAATTCTTGAGCTAAAACGCCTCTGCTCGCTAAGTCTGCTGGATTTGTAGCTGAATCCACGTGATACCAAGTCGAATTTCCTACTTTGTCTAAGATTTTTGTGACTCGATGAGATACAAAAGTAGACCATGAACATGGGGGTTTGCGTATCCATGCCAGTACGATCGTCGAATCAGTCCAAAGATGTATCGTAGTGTGGCCGAAGTCCACATTGTTGGATATCGATTCGATGATTTCAGCTAGTAGTACCGCCCCGCAAAGTTCCAATCTTGGGAGCGAAATGGTTTTGACTGGAGCCACTCTCGTCTTTGCTAAAAGCAGGTTAACAAGTATGCCGTCATCCCTTTCCACGCGCAAGTAGACTGCTGCGGCATATGCCTTTTCAGATGCATCACAGAAACCGTGAATCTCGACGTTTTCAGTTGGCGAATAAAATACCCATCGAGGAATCCGTATCTGGTCGATTTCCTTGTATGTTCTGGCAAAATTGTGCCATTTGTCTAATGTGGAAGGAGATAACGTTTCATCCCAACCAGTACCCTCGAGCCATATATTTTGCATAATAATTTTTGCGACAATAATTGTAGGAGCTAGCCACCCTAATGGATCGAAGAGTTTCGCTATAGTTGACAAGACTGTCCTTTTGGTGAAAGTGGAATCTTCTTCTATTGACTTTGCTATAAAGTAGAATTGGTCAGAATGTGCATTCCACCTAATGCCCAGAGCTTTCACGCTACTGGAATCCTCGAATTCTAAAAAATCTTCGCTCAGTAGATGAGCTTTTGGAATGCCTTTCAATACTTCGTTACTATTCGAGGTCCATTTACGTAAAGGAAACCCGGCTGATTTCAATGTCCCTGAAACTTCATTTCTTGCCTTTACCGCGGAGGCAATAGTATGACCACCGGAAAGCACGTCATCTACGTACATATTTTTTCTCAAAATGTTAGAGGCAATTGGATGAGAACTTTCTGAGTCATCCGCCAGTTGGAGTAAAGTCCTTATTGCTAAATAAGGAGCGCAATTTATACCAAAAGTAACCGTTTTAAGCTCGTAGAGACTGATTGGTTCATCTGGGCTTGGGCGGAAGACTATTCGTTGGTACTTTGTATGGTTAGGCTCTACGAGGATTTGCCTATACATTTTTTCAATATCGCTGTTGAAAACATATTTGAAAAGTCTCCAGCGAAGAATTAAGGTCGGTAAATCCGACTGAAGCACTGGGCCTGGCATAAGAATTTCGTTCAGACTGACGCCATTCGAAGTTGAAGACGAGGCATTAAAAACCACCCTAACTTTTGTTGAAACACTCTCTTCTTTAATAACAGCATGATGAGGCAGATAATAATTGTCCACAGCGTCAGCTGACTGTATTGACGTTATTTTCGACATATGACCCATTTTCTCGTACTCCATAAGTACTCTATTATATTCCCTTTTCAACTCTGGGTTTTTTCTAAGTCGCGTCTCAATTTTGTAAAATTGAGAGCACGCGATTTTCAATGAGGGCCCCAGGCAAATATCTGCAGGAAATTCCGCTCTGAACGGAAGGGACACGATGTATCTTCCTTCTGAGTTTCGCTGCGTTGTGCGCTCGTAGAGTTCTTCGCATATTTTCTCTTCTACTGTGGGGGATTTTGCCTTGGATATATCCTCAATTTCCCAGAATGACCTAAGCTGAATGTCTAAAGCCACTTCATTGAAAAAGGAAACCCGATTATTATTAGTTGGGCTGGCTGCATCAGCACGACCAGTCAGTATCCAACCGAAAACTGTTTCTTGGGCTAAAAGTGTGCTGAGAATGTTTTTCTTAATCCCGCCTAAGATTATTTGCGGGTAGATGTCTCCGCCCAGAACAAGATCGACTTGTTCATTGACAAAGAATCGTTTGTCCGCCAGTACAAGGTCAGGGAATGCCTGTTGTGTTAATGAACTGACGTCATGTGTGGGTAAATTGCCTGTCAATTGTGGCAAAACTAACACAATAACATCAATTGATATAAGTGGGTCAACCGGTGACCGCAGTTCTATGGCACATGCCTCTTTTACCTGCGCAGAGATTGAGTTATTGATGCCCGAAACTTGGGCATGCATTTTCCTAGTTGGCAGGTTGATTCTGCGTCTGAGTCTTTCTGTAATGAAAGAGCATTCAGAGCCAGAATCTATGAGGGCTCTTGCCGAAAAATCTGTACCATTATAGCGAATGGTTACACGAGCCGTTCCTAGTAATACACCTCTACTAGTATTCGCGAAATTTGATTTCATATTAATTGTTTCTCCTGAACCTTTTGTTTTTTCCGAACTGTGGCGTAATCGCGCTTGTTTCGACGTAGACGCCGAAACATCCAATGATTCTACAGCCGCTTTCGCCGAAGAAGGCTTCGTTTGAGCTGTCTGCAAATGCAGAAGGGAATGGTGTCGTGTATGGCACGTGCTGCAGTTGTGTGAGCTTGTACACTTTGACACGGAATGCCTCGAAGAGAGACAGTTCAAACAGCAGTTGTTACGTTTGATAAAGGAAACCCTTTCAGATGGTGTCAAATTTCTGAATTTCTGGCATGTGTGGATTTTGTGGTCGCTGTTTTTGCACATTTTACATGCGTATTTGGCGACTGTGGTTTGGAATGACCCTAACTTTTTAGGCGGTGGTTCAGAGGAATGCTTGTTGCTTTGACCCTTTGGTGGTTTCGAAGGCTTGATTCCTCTTAAACCTGAAACCGATTCTAAGGTTTGGAACCTATTTGTGAGGAATCGATCCATATCCGCCCACTTGGACGTTTCAGTTTTATTTTCTACTGATTGTTCCCATAAGGACAGGGTAACATCAGGTAGCTTTGTTGAACAGAGGTATGTGATTATCGGATCCCAGTTAGAAATGTCAATACGATGACTCTCTAATGAGGATATACAATTGTTAATATCCCTCTGTAAACGTTTAATGGACGCGCCGCATTCAGTTTCAACAGCATGAAGATTGAAAAGAATTTTTAGTTGGGTGTTGACTAAGATTCTTTTGTTCTCGTACCTGTCACACAAATTTTTCCAGGCTACATTAAAACCATCGTTTGTCAATTCGCACTTCTTGACAATTTCGCGAGCTTCACCTTGTGTCTTTTGGATGAGGTAATAGAGCTTTTGAATTGGCGACAGGTGCTTATTTAGTATATAAATGGCCGTGAACATGTCACGAAAGGTTGGCCATGTCATATAATCACCTTTGAATACATCGGTATCACACGGTGGTAAATGTAGGTTGCGTGGAGCGAAGGAGGTTTCACTTTCCTTCTCTACCTTCTCCAAATTTTCCGCCAGGTCATTTATTTTCGTCATGCACCGTACATAAACGGAATAGCATGATTTATTTTTCTTTTTAATTGCGGTAATGTCTTTAGCGCTAATGTCCTCGGCCACTAGCAGAGCTTCGAAAGCAGCTTTGGCTTTCTCCCACATGGACTTCAACTCCTGCTGCTGAATTTTCAGCGAATTTTTGGAGTGTTCGCTTGTGGGTTTGCTTAAGAATTCGATGTCGAATTCAATTACCGTGTCTGCTAGGCGGTTGAATGCTTCCATTTTTACTTTATGCTTGGAAAATTTGAAATAATTTGAAATGCACCAAGCTTTTGTTGTTGCAAATCTTGCTTATTTTGACAGAGACAGAATCTGTATCGAGGTAACCCGCTTTATATTATGTTTATTAAATAGCAATAACCACCAATAAATCGTAAATATGTTAAAATGATTTAATTTTTATAAATTTATTGGAAAAAAAATCAACGAAAATAAACGTTTTTTAGGAGTGTGAAAAATGGACTGTAATGTTACATTTCACATGTGTGTATATGTATGTGTTATTATGTTAAAAAAAATTATTGCTCGCCAACCAAACTTGAATTATGTACTTGTGTATTACTGCAAGCACTAAAGTTATGGGAATAATTTTTCAAAGCTATTTTCCCAAAATTAATTTTGTTTCTTTGGAAAGTATTTAATTTAATAACGTGAAGTGATTTTGTGAACAAGCTTTTGTAATTTCAAATGCTGAGATTCAAATGGAAAATAAGTGAGGTTATGCCCACAGTGTAGTGTTGTTGTTTGTGGAATATTAAAGCGTAAGTGCAAGTAACGAGAAGAAAAAAAAATAAATGGGATTTAAGTGATCTCCGCAAGAAACTGCTTGCAACTTGTATTGTGCTTATTCCAACAACAATAATTGTACAATGTGTGAGTGTGTGTAACTCAGCAAAAAACCTTAAGCTGTGTCAGGTACTCCTTACCACTGGTGGGGAGTAATACCTGATATTCAAAATGGGCTATTTGTAAAAAAAAAAAAAAAAAAAAAAAAAAAAAAAATCACTGCAATTTACTTGTGGTGAAAAAATTTTTTTTTTGCTATGCTCACTAAATCACTTGCATGTATTTTATTTTGCAAAATACTCCAAGGTTTTGTAAAACTGAATTATCGAAAAAAATGAAAAATGGAAACGGTGAAGTGATTTTGTGTGAAAAAAATTCTGCCGTGCAAATTTAATTAAAGTGGGGTTATGACCACCGCGCAGTGTTGTTGTTGTGGGAAGTGAAGAGGATATGAAGAGCAAGTCACGTCTAAACTCCAGAGTCAGTTGGATTACTTAATCCTCAACAGAAAATTACGTGCACTTCTCTATCACTCTCAAACACTGATTTGTACAAGTACGTGTGTGCGTGTGACACTGAAGACCCTTAAGCCGTGTCAAGTATTCCTTACCACTGGTGGGGGGAAATACCTTTAAATCACAGAACACTCGTTTCACCTTTTACCTTTCACAAAAAAATATTTTTTTTTTCTCACTTTATTATTTATATAAAACTATTCATGTGCGCACTGATAATTTAAAACCACTTACTTTTAATTTTATTGTAGTTGTCGTGGATTGTGTACTTCGATAAAAAATTGCTGTTGTTATGCCTTGATTAAATTCAGCCGCTGGTAATTTGTTTTATCAGAACTGGACTCCAAATTCTCGGTTGGCTAGCAAGGATTTCCACTGGTGCTGGAATTGCAATTTGTAAGGCGTTGTAAGGACCAAATGTCTTGACGCGAACCAAAAACTCCGAAAGTTTGATCGGTCAAGTTTCAATGGAACGAAAATAATAAAAAGGTTGGTATTAATGTTACGTATAAAGGTGCTTTTAATAATTATATATTATTTGTAATAAATATAAAGGTGCTTTTAATAATTATAAATTATTGTTTAATATATATATATGTAACAATATTTAATTACAGGTTACCTTGTAAAATCTGGAACAGGACGGCTGCGTGCGATCGGTAAGCAATCAAAATCCAAGTGGCGGAAAACTTATAAAAATGTTAGCACCGGTTGTTGTCGAACGGTTTATTCATCTGTGCGATGTTTTAACATAGATAGCTTAAACCGTTCGATCACCTCTGTTAACCTTGTTGAAACAAAAAGAAATACTAGGGCTACCCCAAAAGTATAAGGTTTTGGACCGCCGGTCTAAACAGATAGCAAATGTAAGAAGTGCGGGTTGGAGGAGGAAACGATCGATCACGTTTTGTGCTCGTGCCCTGCGCTGGTAAGTCTAAGACTCCAGCTATTAGGAGTGATGCAGCTGTCAGATCTAGAAGCAGCTAGTGGCATAGGCATACGAAAGCTTATAGTAATTGCCAAGAGGATGGAGTTATTTTATAACATAGGTCCTGGTTTTTGAATGGGTTTTAAGTTTGGTCGTTAAAGAACTTTTGGTGACACTACGAACTTATTCAGTTTATTCAGTCTACGTGAGCTCCTCATCGAACGTCCCGTTCAACCTAACCGAACCCATCGGAGTGCTACCAACTTGATATCGTCGTATTAAATTGATAACACATCTGTAACCCGTCGATAGCATCCCAATAAGAAGCAGATGACTCGGCGATAACGAGGCGACAAACTCGACGATCTTCGACAATAAGCCGATAGCACAACAATAACTTATCGGTATCGGTTGTTACTGATAAGAAGCCGATGAAGCTCTTTTCAAAAAATTCGAAATTATATGTTTTTGTACAAGTTACATCTGTTGTTATTTAACTGGGTGAACTCTACACGGTCGAATCTGAAACATGTTTGTACTACGTATATGACCAAACCAAACTAAGATTATACTCCTGAAGAAAAAAAAAGAAAAATCTAGTGGCGCTGGCCCAGTTTCCAACCGAAGTACCGAGGATTTCAGTAGATTCGTCTATCTACTGAGCTATCACATCTTTTGTAAGAAAACATATTTGACGAACATTAGTATCACTAAGTGATACTCACATCACTAAGCGGTTATTAAATAAAGGCACATCAACAATAAAGCAAGCTGCCACTCTTGTACGTAAACAAATCATTCATCATCTACACACATACATACAAGGCAACGGAGAGTTACTCATAAACACATGTAATCATCAGCCGAAGTAGTACTCACGCATATGGCTATGCCAGAGACTAAACTAGAAATATACATGTACATATATGGCTGGTAACCAATCATGAAGTTCGCGAAGTTACTAGACCTTAGGAGAAATGGGTGGACGAGGCAACAGAGAGTGTAAAAGCAGCGAAAGCTGAGTAGTCAGTATTCAGTTTTGATTTAAGCACGCTATTGGTTGTGAAGTATTAGTGTTATTGTGAAGTACTTTCAAAGTAGTCTAATAAAGACCATTTTGCATTATTTAATATAGGAGTTATTTATTCAACAGCTTAGCGATTCGAACGTTAGCAGAAGGTTTCAAATAAGCGGAATTTCACTAAATTCGTTACAATATCATAAGACCTTATATCACACACCTAGATCAAAGCGGCGATCAACTAAAAAAATCACAATGTTCAGAAAATGTGCGTCAATGCAATTTTAATTTTTCAAGAAACTTTTTCACGCTGATTAGTAGAAGTATTAGTGGTACTCATAACTTCGAAATTTCATATTTTTGATCTAGGTGTGCGATGTTTCAAAAACGAATATATGACTTTCAGCACTTTTCACAAATGAAATTTTAAATTTTTAAATTTTAAGCACCAAGTTTAAACTCTTGAGCATTGTGAATGAAACTTAGTGTGGTATTTTATCTGTCAACTGCCTGACAGGATGTTCAATATGACTACTTTTTAGCGTTTTGACAGGGTGTTCAATATGGCGGCGCCTATCTCCAGCGGGTGATAGAAAGAGATACAGAATGAGACAGCGGTAGTCAATTACAAATCAGGTAATCCAATCACTTTGGAATTTTGACGTCTATGCAGAAGATATCACACTTAGTTTCATTCACAATGCTCGTGAGGTTTGCTTTAAAATCAGATGTGTATAAAAGTTTCTATTTTTATAATTTCGAAACTTTTTGGTTTTGTTTTAACACATTTCGAATATTTTAGACTTATTGTTCAAATAAGTTTTAAAATGAAACCAATTAAAATTGAAAAAATGCAGTAGTAAATTGAGAGGATTCGATTTAAGAACAAAAAAGTTTCAAAAATTGCTTAAGCCGATGAATGGTTTTAAATTTAGGCTCGAAATTCTAATCGTGTTTTTTTTTTTATGGGTTAACCCTATTTGTCCGGGAAATTCAGTACAATTATAAAACTTTCATCTTGTAAATTAAAACTACTAGTTTTCTGGGCCGTTTGTTTACACATCGAACTTCGCGAGTACTTTTACTCATTTTTTTATCAATTATTTTCTTCTTTTGTTTATTTTCGTTAATTTTAGAAAAAATTTGAATGAATTGTGTAACTGAAACCATGCAACCAATCTCAAAAACATTTACAAAAAATCGAGAAGCTATTAAAAACCTGCAAAGAAATTTCGAGTTGCTAAGAATTTTCACTCCTATCCTCGTGCTCGCAACTGTACAACCGTACATATATTTAGATATAAGTATTACAACAAAACTTCCACTATTTGTGAAATACTAATTAAAAATCACTTGTAATATAAAAACAGACAACAAATGGAATGCTACAAAACTCGCTAAAATAAGTAGGAGTGGATGAGGGTATAAATTACATACATACACACTTACAAACAACGAAATTATCCATACTTTTTTTATTTTGCTTTTTTTTCAACTCTCGTTGGTGGCTGTTTGTGTTGGTGTAACTGCTGCTCGAAACACTTTGTGGGTTGTGTATTTCAGCTTTAAGCTGCTTTAAGTGTTATTGATGTGCTTAGACGATGGTGAATGGGAGAACGGGGGGTTCAAGCTGTGGCACGTCAATCGTTCAAAAGGGTGTTCAACTTGGATTGCTGTCGGGTTGGTCTGGTGGTAAGAAAAAAAGAATGTCTGCTTTAGAAATAAAAGCTTAGTTGATGTATTGCATTGTTGTTGTGTTATTTTTATTGAATTGGATAGAGATAAAGTGTTCGTTACGACACAATTTTAGGTAATATTATGAATCAATCACATTAAACATTAAAGGCTACCAATTAAAGTAGACACTCTATACACTTGGCACAGAATTTCTTTGGTTTATTTACTTAAAAACCAAGTCTTAATCTTTATTTAACCAAAAATACTTGGACATGTGTTAGATGTGTTTTTTATTATTATTGTGTAAACATTAGTTAGTGTGTTATCGATTTTTTATCGACGAATTATTGAAATGTATCGAAAATTTATCGGGTTTTTGTACAAAAGTTATCGATTTATTATCGAAATTTTATCGATATCCTATTGGTGTATTATCGACTTCGTCGAAAAGTTGCACGCTGTTATCGAAATATTTTCGAATTAAAATGTTATCGATTTGTTTTAAATTAGTTATCGATTCGCTATCAAAATTTTTTCCATTATTAATTGAAAAGATGTCGATATGTTATCAAGAGGTTATCGATTTGTAACCGAGAAGTTTTTTCATCTGAGATTGATCGATTTGTTATTAAAAATTGTAAAATAATCGATTTCTTATCGGCGTATTACCATCTTGTGGATGGAGAAGTCCGCCTAAATCTTATCGGAGATACGTCTACTATTATTTACTCAATTCTCATACTCCAATTCCTTCGCTATATGGCAGCCACGTCACTATTGAAGGATATAAATTCGAGACTGTGAAGGATTTCGTCTATTTGGAACCAGGTTTAACGGCAAAAACAATGTCAGCTAAGAAATCTAACGTAGAATATATAAATCTTGCCAACAAGTTCTACTTTGAACAACAACTCGACAAAATCAAAATCCGTGCGTCATGCGGATGCGCCCTTCGTGTCGATTGAGCGGGCTTTGGAGCGTATTAATCCGTTTGGGTTTATTATTATTTTTATATGTAGGCAATTGAACAGCAAAGTCCTCTGTTGATGAAAAAAATCTCGATCTACAAGTCGCGCATCATTATAGACGACTCGGATTCATGGACGGTATCGAGAGAAGATGAGATAGCTCTTCGAGTGTTCGAGAGAAATGTTCTCCGGCAGATTTATGGTCCTGTCCGTAATGCCGTAGGCGAGTATTGACGGAGGTATGTATAATGATGGACAGTATGAGCTTTACGCAGATATGACGATAGTGCAGCGAAAAACAAACCCAAAGGCTTCGCTGGCTAGGTTACGTTATGCGGATGGACAAAGACGCTTCGGCAAAGAATTTATATTAGTCGACATAGCAGTTTGGAAGCAGAGGAAGGGGCAGACCTCCGCTAAGTTTCCGTTTAGTGGTGATACTTGTATTCCAACGTGATCGATTGCGTTCTCCGGTTTAACACGTCTTTTGCTATTTGGAATAACTAAAGTAAGCTCTTAAAGTCGGTCACAAGGTCATGATCCGTATGTTCTGATAATATTTCCATGCTAAGATGATGTCTTTAGGTGCGCAATGGAGTGAGTTAGAAATGTTTTTCCCGACTGCCCCGAAAAAGGTTTTTGGTTAAACCCTGAACCCTAGGGTCTGTGTAGTTTAGTCGGCTCTTACGATAGGTAAGCCCCATACCCCACTAGGGACAGCAGTGCATGTAGGGTTTTTTGTACCGTACATAACTAGGTACCTTGCTGGGACCTCTATGCTAGTGCTTGGTACTACAAACCAGGGTCGCACCATGAGATTGAAATAGATAATCACAGTTGTTTTATCACGATGGCGGCAGCGTAGGACACTGAATCCCTGTGCAAGACAGCACTAAGATAGCACGGGAGTGAACTTCCTACGAGGGATTCAGACATTCGAAGCGCACGCACCCAAGATCCTTTCCAACCAGCCGGTCCCAAAACCAGCTTACAAATTGTACTGCGGATTGTTAATATTTGTTTACCATAATGAAATGGCAGTTTTCATAGTAATCATTACAGTGAGTTTTTTAAGCCATAAGAATAGAGATATTAGTCTCTATATTTTAAAATAGCCAAACTGAAAATGTGCAGTGTATTTACATGTGCATTCTCTAAATTTTCCCCTGTGTACTTGTATTATTAACACAATACAAAAGTATGAATGAGCAATTCAATGAACCAACCACAATCAAGTGAAGGAAAGCCAAAAGAAAAATACCAAATAAGAGGATGAAAAAATACTGCATAGGTGCGTAGCTAATCCACAGACTATTAACTGCATTTGATTACAATAGAGCCTCTATTAGAGGTAATAAAAATGAAACCGAGGTAAAATCAAGAATAAGAAAAAAAAAATAAATAAATACGAATAATAATGCTTAAAATTATGTTTGAAATTCAAAATCAAATATGGGATCGTCACAAGTTGCATAAACAGTTAGGTTAGGTTAGGTTAGGTTAGGTGGTAGCTGCCCTGATAGGGGAAGTTCACTTGGACAACATGAAGGTCCGTTGTAATACCACATACAATAAAATAACGGTAAAGTAGCTTTCTCTACTTAGAGAATCGTTGCATATCAACGATAAAGTTCCGAATGATACCGATCTCAACCTTGGATAAATCCTCCGAAGATCCAAGTGAGATGCAACCAAAGTACTTTCGCCTAGTGCTGGCAAAAGCTGGGCAATCAAGCATAAAGTGGCCTGATGATTCCACCCTACTGTGGAGGTGCAAACCACAGGTCCCGAAATCCCTACAGCCATCTTTATCCGGTTCAGGAAAAAGCTGGGCAATCAAGCATAAAGTGGCCTGATGATTCCACCCAACTGTGGAGCAAACCACAGGTCCCGAAATCTCTACACCCATCTTTATCTGGTTCAGTTGTACCGATGCGTGCTAAGAGAACCGCTTGACACAGTGGCATAGTGAGGGGGGGGGCGGGCTATAGTGTTTATAATTTGTTGTTAAATTATTAACTTTGTATTTTATACTTTGAATTTTAAATATTTTGTTATCGAATTAGTTTTTGTAAATGAAAATTTTGGTGATATCAAAATGAAAATTTTTGATTAATAATATTTGTATACTTCAAACCTAAAATTAATATTTTTAATATTTGTTTAACAACGAAATATATTGTCGATCCTACCAACGAACCTATAACCTTTAACGTTATTAATGACGAATTTTTAATAATTTAAAACAAACTTATGTCATATTATTTTCGTAAACCACAAGTGCGGTACATCTGTTAACCCTAGTGAGAAGAGATCAACAATTAAAACAAATATCGAACAGGATGAGTGCCGTTATGTGATATTGAAGAAAGAATCAAAAACAATCTTTAAAGCAGCAGCCGCTGAAACTAAACAAAAATAACTTAATTAATCGTTAAAACTTTGAGAGAAATAATAAAACAGTTAAAAACCCAACAGAAAATTGTCAAATAATTAAAAAAAAAAAAATAAAATGTTTGAGTGATTTTTCGCAACACATTGCAACATATTTTAAGTTACGCAGTATTAAAACGCTTAAAACGAGAAGTGTATATACGCTAAAAATCATTTTTGAAAATAAATGCCAGATCAAAACAATACTGCCACTGTAGCAAATACAGTCACAGCTGTGGAAATCTGATCCAACACTACTCAGAAAGTTTCATCTACAAAATAGTGCCACTAAACTCTCCCTATATTTCATTCGTACATCCAAGTATTTTAATATTCAACAAGCAACATCGTCATATAGTGTACCGTTTATTGGAACCATACAATGATCTTTAACGCCCTCTACACAAATAAGAGCATCATTATATTTTAAAGCCATTGCATATTTAAATTTATCAATCAACTCTTCCATAGTAATAAAATCGTAAATATAAATTTTAAATAATTTTAACTTTTTCTAAATACAATTCTTATTTTAATATTAAATTAAAATTTCAAATTTATTTTAAGATTATTTTTATATCTTGAAAATTTTAATATAAATTATTTAAATTTACTTATTTTTTATATAAAATTAAATATTGTATTTAAATTGTTAACTCCCTTTCCAAAAAATTTTTAAATATTTTCTAATTTTCAAATTATTCATTTAATTTTTTTTATATGGTTCTACGTTCACCAATACGAACCCGTAATTTTACAAATTCGGAAAATCAAAATAACAACTATACAAATAACACAATGGCTCACAATACAACTCAAAATTTTAACATTAATACAACACAAAACAACATTTCTAATATAACACAAGATACTTCAACACAAGATAACTTTAAACATGTTTCTTCTACTAAATCTATTAAACTACCACAATTTTGGCAAGAATCTCCCGATGCCTGGTTTTTACTTGTTGAAGGACAGTTTGAAATTAATAATATCACTGATGATAATTTAAAATTTCAAAATGTTCTAGTTACCCTTCAACGAGATACTATTTCTAAAAATTTTGACAATATTAACCCTCCTCCTCTTTTCAATAAATACAATACAATTAAAAAGATTTTAGGCGAAAGATTTTCACTCAGTGAAGAAAAAAGATTAGAAGAATTATTTTCAAAAACTGAACTTGATGATCGTTCACCATCTGAATTATTCAGATTTATGAAATCACTTATAGGTACTGACTCCATTGTAAGTCAAGAATTACTTTTCAAATTATGGATTCGTAAATTGCCACAAGAAATACAAATCCATTTAACTTCTAGTAACAATCAAAATAAAGATGAAGTAATTATTTTAGCAGACAAACTTTTTGATTTAATCAACAAACCTCATTCTTCCAAATCTCCTATAGTTTCGAGTATAAATAATAATATTTTAGAACAATGCGTTAAAAATTTAACTGAATTATCTACAGCTATTTATCAAAATTTAAATAAAATTTCTAATGATATTAATCAATTACAAATCCATTCAAAATCTAAAGATAGAAATAGTTTTAAATCTCAAAATTTTTCAAGATCCAGAAATTTTTCAAAAAATCATAATTTTAATTCACAAACAAATATTTGTTGGTATCACATAAAATTTAAGAATAACGCTCTTAAATGTATACCCCCATGCAATTTTAATCAAAATCATAATTCAAATTCCGAACAAAATTTAAACTGAAACAATCCATTATGACGGTGACGGATAATGGAACTATTATTAAACCTACCCGTCGCCTATACATATTTGATAAATTCAATAAACTTAATTTTTTTTTTTGTATTATTATTTATTATTATTTATTATTTATTTATCTCAAAGTACATTAAGACTTGGAGTCTTTCATTGCACATATTCACGGGGTTAATTACAATTTTTCTTCTTAAATTTAAGCTTAAGCTAACATTAGTTCTAGACAATACGACACAGGCGTTGTAGGTAGATAGGTTGAAACAGGCGGAGGGGAGGGTTAGTGTTTGAAGAGATCTGTTACTGCCATTTTGAAGCATCCATATGACTTAATGCATTTTATTGGAATAGGTAGAGAATTCCACAATTTCACAGCACTAACAAAGAATAATCTAGAAGCCGCTACTGTGCTATGCCTAGGGACTACGAAGTTGTGAGTTCGCGAAGATTGTACAAATTTTAGTTTCTCATAAAGATATCTAGGTTGTTGAAATTTAATTATTTTATATAAACACAAAACATTTCGGACATTTAGATAGACTTCTATGCTAAATCCAAGTATATTTTTTGAGTATGGTGAAATATGGTCAAACTTTCTTTTACAATAGATGAATCTTGCCACGTTGTTAATAGTCAAACTTAGTTTATTTTTAGATTCGCAGTCTAAATCTCCATACACATTTTCAAAATATCTTATTTGAGGCACAATCAGAGCCTTAACTAATTTAAGTTTTATGTTATGAGGTAGGCAAAAACAGGTATGCCACAGGTTTCTTAAAGTATTGTATATTTTTGATATACTACAGGAAATGTGGTGTGTACATGTTAAGCGGGTGTTGACTTTAAAGCCGAGACTAGTAACGACGGATTGATACTGTAATATATTTCCATCGAGAACTATGGGTGATAGCGCAGTTAGATCAACCGAATCGTGCGATATTGGCAGGACCTGTGTTTTTTCCGCATTCAGGCAAAGGCCATTTGTTTCTGCCCAAACTGATATTTTATCAAGATCTTCGTTTAGCCTAAAGACAAGATCTTCCCCAAGTCCTATTGGGCGTGAAAAATAAATCTGAGTATCGTTAGCATATAAATGTATTGACGAATTTTGACAGCAATGAACGATGTCGTTGATAAAAGTTGTAAATAGTATAGGACCCAAGATTGATCCTTGAGGTACCCCTGAGGGAATTTTACTACGTTCAGAAATTACTTCACCACACTGAACTTGTTGTTGCCTACTCGAGAGGTAACTTTCAATAAGCTTAATTGAAGTTGAGTCAAAACCGAAATAATGTTTCAGCTTCAAAAGTAATATATCGTGATTGACAGTATCAAAAGCTTTAGAAAAATCTAAAAGAATTAAAAATGTAAGTAATTTGCCATCGAGACTGGGGCGAATATCATCCATTACGTTGAGCATGGCTGTGGAAAAGCTGTGACCAGCTCTAAAGCCAGATTGACTGTCAGCCAGCAGGATATTCTTGCTCAGGTGAGATGTTATTTGATTGGCAATAAACCTTTCAAACACTTTCGATAAAGCTGGTAAAATACTTATAGGCCTATAATTTTGAGGGCAGTCATAGTTTTTGCTCTTGGCTATAGGGACAATGTTTGCTACTTTTCATTGGTTTGGAAACGTAGATGAGGTTATGGCAAAGTTTATGAGATGTGTAAGAGAGGGGAGTGCAGAGGACAATATTAATTTTAACAAGTAAGGAAGGCTAAGTTCGGGTGTAACCGAACATAACATACTCAGTTGAGAGCTATGGAGACAAAATAAGGAAAATCAATCTGGGGTAACCCTGGAATGTGGTTGTATAACATGTGTATCAAATGAAAGGTATTAAAGAGTATTTTAAGAGAGAATAGGCCATAGTTCTATGGATGAACGCCATTTAGGGATATCGCCATAAAGGTAGACCAGGGCTGACTCTAGAATTTGTTTGTACGATATGGGTATCAAATGAAAGGTGTTACTGAGCATTTTAAGAGGGAGTGGGCCTTAGGTCTATCGGTGGACGCCTTTTCGAGATGTCCCCATTAAGGTGGACCAGGGGTGATTCTATAATGTGTTTGTACGATATGGGTATCAAATGAAAGCTGTTAATGAGTATTTTGAAAAGGAGTGATCCTTAGTTCCATAGGTGGACGCCGTTTCGAGATATCGCCATAAAGGTGGACCAGGGGTGTCTCTAGAATGTGTTTGTACGATATGGGAATCAAATGAAAGGTGTTACTGAGCATTTTAAGAGGGAGTGGGCATTAGGTCTATAGGTGGACGCCTTTTCGAGATATCGCCATTAGGGTGGGCCAGGGGTGACTCTAGAATGTTTGTACGGTATGGGTATCAAACGAAAGGTGTTACTGAGCATTTTAAGAGGGAGTGGGCATGAGGTCTATAGGTGGACGCCTTTTCGAGATATCGTCATTAGGGTGGGCCAGGGGTGACTCTAGAATGTGTTTGTACGATATGTGCATCAAACGAAAGGTGTTACTGAGCATTTTAAGAGGGAGTGGGCATTAGGTCTATAGGTGGACGCCCTTTCGAGATATCGCCATTAGGGTGGGCCAGGGGTGACTCTAGAATGTTTGTACGATATGGGTATCAAACGAAAGGTGTTACTGAGCATTTTAAGAGGGAGTGGGCATTAGGTCTATAGGTGGACGCCTTTTCGAGATATCGCCATTAGGGTGGGTCAGGGTGACTCTAGAATGTGTTTGTACGATATGGGTATCAAATGAAAGGTGGTAATGAGTATTTTAAAAGGGAGTAATCCTTAGTTCTATAGGTGGACGCCTTTTCGAGATGTCGCCATAAAGCTGGACCAAGGGTGACTCTAGAATGTTTGTACGGTATGGGTATCAAACGAAAGGTGTTACTGAGCATTTTAAGAGGGAGTGGGCATTAGGTCTATAGGTGGACGCCTTTTCGAGATATCGCCATTAGGGTGGGCCAGGGTGACTCTAGAATGTGTTTGTACGATATGGGTATCAAATGAAAGGTGGTAATGAGTATTTTAAAAGGTAGTAATCCTTAGTTCTATAGGTGGACGCCTTTTCGAGATATCGCCATAAAGGTGGACCAAGGGTGACTCTAGAATGTTTGTACGATATGGGTATCAAACGAAAGGTGTTACTGAGCATTTTAAGAGGGAGTGGGCATTAGGTCTATAGGTGGACGCCTTTTCGAGATATCGCCATTAGGGTGGGCCAGGGTGACTCTAGAATGTGTTTGTACGATATGGGTATCAAATGAAAGGTGGTAAGGAGTATTTTAAAAGGGAGTAATCCTTAGTTCTATAGGTGGACGCCTTTTCGAGATATCGCCATAAAGGTGGACCAAGGGTGACTCTAGAATGTTTGTACGATATGGGTATCAAACGAAAGGTGTTACTGAGCATTTTAAGAGGGAGTGGGCATTAGGTCTATAGGTGGACGCCTTTTCGAGATATCGCCATTAGGGTGGGTCAGGGTGACTCTAGAATGTGTTTGTACGATATGGGTATCAAATGAAAGGTGGTAATGAGTATTTTAAAAGGGAGTAATCCTTAGTTCTATAGGTGGACGCCTTTTCGAGATGTCGCCATAAAGCTGGACCAAGGGTGACTCTAGAATGTTTGTACGGTATGGGTATCAAACGAAAGGTGTTACTGAGCATTTTAAGAGGGAGTGGGCATTAGGTCTATAGGTGGACGCCTTTTCGAGATATCGCCATTAGGGTGGGCCAGGGTGACTCTAGAATGTGTTTGTACGATATGGGTATCAAATGAAAGGTGGTAATGAGTATTTTAAAAGGTAGTAATCCTTAGTTCTATAGGTGGACGCCTTTTCGAGATATCGCCATTAGGGTGGGCCAGGTGTGACTCTAGAATGTTTGTACGATATGGGTATCAAACGAAAGGTGTTACTGAGCATTTTAAGAGGGAGTGGGCATTAGGTCTATAGGTGGACGCCTTTTCGAGATATCGCGATTAGGGTGGGACAGGGGTGACTCTAGAATGTTTGTACGATATGGGTATCAAACGAAAGGTGTTACTGAGCATTTTAAGAGGGAGTGTACATTAGGTCTATAGGTGGACGCCTTTTCGAGATATCGCCATTAGGGTGGGCCAGGGGTGACTCTAGAATGTTTGTAGGATATGGGTATCAAACGAAAGGTGTTACTGAGCATTTTAAGAGGGAGTGGACATTAGGTCTATAGGTGGACGCCTTTTCGAGATATCGCCATTAGGGTGGGCCAGGGTGACTCTAGAATGTGTTTGTACGATATGGGTATCAAATGAAAGGTGGTAATGAGTATTTTAAAAGGGAGTAATCCTTAGTTCTATAGGTGGATGCCTTTTCGAAATATCGTCATTAGGGTGGGCCAGGTGTGACTCTAGAATGTTTGTACGATATGGGTATCAAACGAAAGCTGTTACTGAGCATTTTAAGAGGGAGTGGGCATTAGGTGTATAGGTGGACGCCTTTTCGAGATATTGCCATTAGGGTGGGCCAGGGGTGACTCTAGAATGTTTGTACGATATGGGTATCAAACGAAAGGTGTTACTGAGCATTTTAAGAGGGAGTGGACACTAGGTCTATAGGTGGACGCCTTTTCGAGATATCGCCATTAGGGTGGGCCAGGGGTTACTCTAGAATGTTTGTACGATATGGGTATCAAACGAAAGGTGTTACTAGCATTTTAAGAGAGAGGGGGCATTAGTTCTATAGGTGGACGCCTTTTCGAGATATCGCCATTAGGGTGGGACAGGGGTGACTCTGGTATGTTTTTGTACGATATGGATATCAAATTAAAGGTATTAATGAGGGTTTTAAAAGCGAGTGGCCCTTAGATGTATATGTGAAGGCGTTCTCGTGATATCCACCAAAATGTGGACCAGGTGATCCAGAAAATCATCTGTCGGGTACTGCTAATTTATTTATATATGCAATACCACTAACAGTATTCCTGCCAAGATTCCAAGGGCTGTTGATTTCGCCTTGTAGAACTTTTTCATTTTCTTCTACTTAATATGGTAGGTGTCACACCCATTTTACAAAGATTTTTCCAAAGTTATATTTTGCGTCAACAAACCAATCCAGTTACCATGTTTCATCCCTTTTTTCGTATTTGGTATAGAATTATGGCATTTTTTTCATTTTTCGTAATTTTCGATATCGATAAAGTGGGCGTGGTTATGGCCAGATTTCGCCCATTTTTTATACCAAGAAAAAGTGAGCTCAGGTAAGTACGTGGGCTAAGTTTAGTAAAGATATATCGGATTTTGCTCAAGTTATTGTGTTAATGGCCGAGCGGAAGGACAGACGGTGGACTGTGTATAAAAACTGGGCGTGGCTTCCACCGATTTCGCCCATTTTCACAGAGAACAGTTACCGTCATAGAATCTATGCTCCTACCAAATTTGAGAAGGATTGGTAAATTTTTGTTCGACTTATGGCAATAAAAGTATTCTAGACAAACTAAATGAAAATGGGCGGAGCCACGCCCATTTTGAAATTTTCTTTTATTTTTGTATTTTGTTGCATCATATCATTACTGGAGTTGAATTTTGACTTAATTTACTTATATACAGTAAAGATATTAAATTTTTTGTTAAAATTTGAATTTAAAAAATTTTTTTTTAAAAAGCGGGCGTGTTCTTAATCCAATTTTGCTAATTTTTATTTAGCACATATAGAGTAATAGTAGTAACGTTCCTGCCAAATTTCATCATGATATCTTCAACGACTGCCAAATTACAGCTTGCAAAACTTTTAAATTACCTTCTTGTAAAAGTGGGCGGGGCCACGCCCATTGTCCAAAATCTTACTAATTTTCTATTCTGCGTCATAGCGTCAACCCATCTACCAAGTTTCGTCGCTTTATCTGTCTTTTGTAATGAGTTATCGCACTTTTTCGGTTTTTCGAAATTTTCGATATCGAAAAAGTGGGCGTGGTTATAGTCCGATATCGTTCATTTTAAATAGCGATCTGAGATGAGTGCTCAGGAACCTACGTACCAAATTTCATCAAGATACCTCAAAATTTACTCAAGTTATCGTGTTAACGGACGGACGGACGGACGGACGGACATGGCTCAATCAAATTTTTTTTCGATCCTGATTATTTTGATATATGGAAGTCTATATCTATCTCAATTCCTTTATATATGTACAACCAACCGTTATCCAATCAAACTTAATATACTCTGTGAGCTCTGCTCAACTGAGTATAAAAAGCGTAGACTAAGTCCATCCACATCCACAGCATTCGACTTGATGTCGTATACACACTTGGCGATCTCATCTTCAGTGCCTGAAACAAATGCTAATTTATTAGAGTGGTTGTATTCTAAGCTCTGATCCACAACAAATTTTGAAACATGGTCATGCCCTCTATTTATTCCTATGAAATACGAGTTCATTAAATTTGCATCAATAACGCAAGTTTTATCAGCCTTCGGACGAATTCCCAACGATTTTAAATTTTTCCACAGAATTTTTGAAAGAACGTTATCATTAAATTTGGTTTTGAGATAATTTATTTTGGCTTGACGCAAATCAGTTGTTAATTTGTTTCTTAATTTTTTGTATTCTCTCAACCGCTCAGTAGTAGGGTTACGCTTCCAATATTTATAAGCATTATTACGGTTTTTGATAAGCTGTAATATTCTATTATTGAACCAAGGCTTTTTATTGTCAATTGCATTGGTAGCGGAAATAGGAACATACTTTACATATAAATAATTCACCAGCATTACGAAATAAGATAGCTTATCTTCAATATGCGGAAGAAGATAGCAGTAATTCCAGTCCATTGCGAAACTTTCATACTGGAGAGCATTCATATTTATTTTTTTAAAATCCCTATACATAAGTTTCACAGCATTTTTAGTTTTGCTAAAGGAAATTGGTCAATATGCATTATATTTCTAGTGCCACTTACACCAAAGAGATCCAGCATACTTGGTCTACATTGAGGCGCGAAACGTGTAGCGTATTTGTTAACAATGGTAATACCAACAGAGTTAAATTTACATAGCAAGTTCCTGGATCTATTACTATCAGATAATATATCTACATTAAAATCACCACAGATTAGGACATGTACATAGTGCATTGACAATTCGGATATTTTATTGAAAACTATGGTAAGGTCATTGCTGTTATGGGGGTTGTAGATGCAAACAACTAAACATGTTTGAACATTATCATAAAATTCTACAAAAATACTCTCAACTAGATCTGTACAGCCTGATGCATGTATAACTTTACATTGCAAGTAAGGTTTAAAATAGATGGCTATGCCGCCACCTCTGTTACCAGTGGATCGATCATTTCTTATCAATGAGTAATCACACAACGTATACATTAAGTCTTTCATACCAACCTTGAACCAATATTCTGTTACGCATATCACGTCCATTTTAACATCATGAAAAATATAATTTAGATATTCGAGCTTAGCGACTGTTAAGCTACGAGAGTTAAAGTGACAGATATTAAAACCTCTGTTGTACTCACATGTTAATTGAAGCGCAAGTTTTAGATTATCTTGTTTAGTGCTCTCACTGATGTTAATCAGACCAACAAAATACAACAGATGCTTGCAAACGTTTAGTTACAAATATAGAATGGGAAAGAAAGGAAGAATATACAATGGGAACAGGGCAAAAAGAGAGGCGATCAAAGTATTTCTTAAGAGAATAAGCATTGGATATTAATAATATTTTCTTAATCATAACAAAATACATATGATGACATATTTATGGCTCATGCAGCGGCTGCAATGCTATCGATGTTTCCGTGATTCAGAACCTTTACTGTTTCACTGGTGCGATGGTTTCGTACATAAATATGCCCACGAATTGTAAATGCACTCACCAAATGTTTTTGTCTCTTCAATCGTGTAGCATACTGCATTAATTCTCGATTCTTTTTGGTAAGACATTCGTGCACATACAATTTTCCATCAGCATCAATCCCAATGTCACGCAGAGTCAATGATTTGTTATTTGTTTGAAATAAACTAGCCTTTGCCTTGAATAAGAGAGAGCGGTCGTGTGGCGAATTTAGTTTAAAAATTATGGGAGGAGGGTTTCTGCTATTGGTACTGTTTTTGCTTTTGCTGCGTATTCTAAAACATGATCGGATAGTGAGTGGGGCCACTTTAATTGCTTTGCATAGTTGAGAGAACAATGCAGGTAGGTTCTCATCAGTAAGTTGCGGTATTCCATACACAACAACGTCACTAGACACCAATGTATTTTCTAGATCATCGACACTTTTGCAAAGATTGTTTATGTTTTTACTTCGCTCACTGTTTTCGCCATAGCATCCTTCCAATGCCGTAACCCTCTCATCAATATTCATGACTTTCGTTTTTAGATTACATAGCTCTTCAGCAACTTCATCTATTCTTTTCATAACGCGCTCTTCACTTTCAGTTGTTTTCGCGATTATGTTCTCCATGAATGTTTCTATCTTATTTTCCATTATTTCCAGCCTCTCAAACAAACTCATCGTTGATGGACTGCTCATTAGTTTAGTTCGCTTTTGCCCTGGGGTTAGCAATTGCGGAGGGGCACCGCGGAGAGCTCTTTTTTGTGACATATTTATTAAAGTTTGTTGAAGATGAAAATAAAAGCCGACAAAAACCACGAAAATAATGCGGTTAATGTTAAAATATTCTCAGCAGGTCAACGAAAAGCTGTTGTTTTAATTTATACTTGCTTAGTTTATCCAAAACACTAGGAAATCACTCAATATATAACGATTCACCGCAGCGCCACAAAAACACGTCCACTTACAGCGATATTCCACACATTATTTTCTTATCGATACCGGAGCAGTTGTATCAGTTATTCCTTTTTCTAAATTCAAAATTTATAAAAGAAACTCAGATCTTACTTTGAATGCAGCAAACGGTTCATCAATTGAAACTTTTGGTACAAAACTACTTAAAATTGATTTAGGTTTAAGAAGAGATTTTGAATTTCCATTCATTATTGCGAACATTGATACACCAATTTTAGGAGCAAACTTTTTAGGAAGATTCGGAATTATTGTCAATATTAAAAAGTAAGGAAGGCTAAGTTCAGGTGTAACCGAACATTACATACTCAGTTGAGAGCTATGGAGACAAAATAAGGGAAAATCACCATGTAGGAAAATGAACCTTGGGTAACCCTGGAATGTGTTTGTATGACATGTGTATCAAATGGAAGGTATTAAAGAATATTTTAAGAGGGAGTGGGCCATAGTTCTATAGGTGGATGCCATTTAGGGATATCGCCATAAAGGTGGACCAGGGCTGAGTTTAGAATTTGTACGATATGGCTATAAAATGAAAGGTGTTAATGAGTATTTTAAAAGGGAGTGGGCCTTAGTTCTATAGGTGGATGCCTTTTCGAGATATCGCCATAAAGGTGGACCAGGAGTGACTCTAGAATTTGTTTGTACGATATGGGTATCAAATGAAAGGTGCTAATGAGTATTTTAAAAGGGCGTGAGCCTTAGTTCTATAGGTGGACGCCTTTTCGAGATATCGCCATAAAGGTGGACCAGGGGTGACTCTATAATTTGTTTGTACGATATGGATATCAAAGGAAAGGTGTTAATGAGTATTTTAAAAGGGAGTGGGCCTTAGTTCTATAGGTGGATGCCTTTTCGAGATATCGCCATAAAGGTGGACCAGGGGTAACTCTAGAATTTGTTTGTACGATATGGATATCAAATGAAAGGTGTTAATGAGTATTTTAAAAGGGCGTGAGCCTTAGTTCTATAGGTGGACGCCTTTTAGAGATATCGCCATAAAGGTGGACCTGGGGTGAATCTAGAATGCGTTTGTACGATATGGGTATCAAATGAAAGGTGCTAATGAGTATTTTAAAAGGGAGTGGGCCTTCTATAGCTGGACGCCTTTTCGATATATCGCCATAAAGGTGGACCAGGGGTGGCTCTAGAATTTGTTTGTACGATATGTGTATCAAATGGAAGGTGTTAATGAGTATTTTAAAAGGGAGTGGGCCTTAGTTCTATAGGTGGATGCCTTTTCGAGATATCGCCATAAAGGTGTACCAGGGGTGGCTCTAGAATTTGTTTGTACGATATGGATATCAAATGAAAGGTGTTAATGAGTATTTTAAAAGGGCGTGAGCCTTAGTTCTATAGGTGGACGCCTTTTCGAGATATCGCCATAAAGGTGGACCTGGGGTGAATCTAGAATTCATTTGTACGATATGGGTATCAAATGAAAGGTGCTAATGAGTATTTTAAAAGGGAGTGGGCCTTAGTTCTATAGGTAGACACCTTTTCGAGATATCGCCATAAAGGTGGACCAGGGGTGGCTCTAGAATTTGTTTGTACGATATGGGTATCAAATGGAAGGTGTTAATGAGTATTTTAAAAGGGAGTGGGCCTTAGTTCTATAGGTGGATGCCTTTTCGAGATATCGCCATAAAGGTGGACCAGGGGTGGCTCTAGAATTTGTTTGTACGATATGGGTATCAAATGGAAGGTGTTAATGAGTATTTTAAAAGGGAGTGGGCCTTAGTTCTATAGGTGGATGCCTTTTCGAGATATCGTCATAAAGGTGGACCAGGGGTGACTCTAGAATTTGTTTGTACGATATGGA
This sequence comes from Eurosta solidaginis, assembly GCF_040869045.1. Taxonomy (NCBI): domain Eukaryota; kingdom Metazoa; phylum Arthropoda; class Insecta; order Diptera; family Tephritidae; genus Eurosta; species Eurosta solidaginis. The sequence continues at coordinate 209,579,487 of NC_090321.1, forward strand.
TATCAAATGAAAGGTGTTAATGAGTATTTTAAAAGTGCGTGAGCCTTAGTTCTATAGGTGGACGCCTTTTCGACATATCGCCATAAAGGTGGACCAGGGGTGACTCTAGAATTTGTTTGTACGATATGGGTATCAAATGAAAGGTGCTAATGAGTGTTTTAAAAGGGCGTGAGCCTTAGTTCTATAGGTGGACGACTTTTCGAGATATCGCCATAAAGGTGGACCAGGGGTGACTCTAGAATTTGTTTGTACGATATGGATATCAAATGAAAGGTGTTAATGAGTATTTTAAAAGGGAGTGGGCCTTAGTTCTATAGGTGGATGCCTTTTCGAGATATCGCCATAAAGGTGGACCAGGAGTGACTCTAGAATTTGTTTGTACGATATGGGTATCAAATGAAAGGTGCTAATGAGTATTTTAAAAGGGCGTGAGCCTTAGTTCTATAGGTGGACGCCTTTTCGAGATATCGCCATAAAGGTGGACCAGGGGTGACTCTATAATTTGTTTGTACGATATGGATATCAAAGGAAAGGTGTTAATGAGTATTTTAAAAGGGAGTGGGCCTTAGTTCTATAGGTGGATGCCTTTTCGAGATATCGCCATAAAGGTGGACCAGGGGTAACTCTAGAATTTGTTTGTACGATATGGATATCAAATGAAAGGTGTTAATGAGTATTTTAAAAGGGCGTGAGCCTTAGTTCTATAGGTGGACGCCTTTTCGAGATATCGCCATAAAGGTGGACCTGGGGTGAATCTAGAATGCGTTTGTACGATATGGGTATCAAATGAAAGGTGCTAATAAGTATTTTAAAAGGGAGTGGGCCTTAGTTCTATAGGTAGACACCTTTTCGAGATATCGCCATAAAGGTGGACCAGGGGTGGCTCTAGAATTTGTTTGTACGATATGGGTATCAAATGGAAGGTGTTAATGAGTATTTTAAAAGGGAGTGGGCCTTAGTTCTATAGGTGGATGCCTTTTCGAGATATCGCCATAAAGGTGGACCAGGGGTGGCTCTAGAATTTGTTTGTACGATATGGGTATCAAATGGAAGGTGTTAATGAGTATTTTAAAAGGGAGTGGGCCTTAGTTCTATAGGTGGATGCCTTTTCGAGATATCGCCATAAAGGTGGACCAGGGGTGACTCTAGAATTTGTTTGTACGATATGGATATCAAATGAAAGGTGTTAATGAGTATTTTAAAAGTGCGTGAGCCTTAGTTCTATAGGTGGACGCCTTTTCGACATATCGCCATAAAGGTGGACCAGGGGTGACTCTAGAATTTGTTTGTACGATATGGGTATCAAATGAAAGGTGCTAATGAGTGTTTTAAAAGGGCATGAGCCTTAGTTCTATAGGTGGACGACTTTTCGAGATATCGCCATAAAGGTGGACCAGGGGTGACTCTAGAATTTGTTTGTACGATATGGATATCAAATGAAAGGTGTTAATGAGTATTTTAAAAGGGAGTGGGCCTTAGTTCTATAGGTGGATGCCTTTTCGAGATATCGCCATAAAGGTGGACCAGGGGTGGCTCTAGAATTTGTTTGTACGATATGGGTATCAAATGGAAGGTGTTAATGAGTATTTTAAAAGGGAGTGGGCCTTAGTTCTATAGGTGGACGCCTTTTCGAGATATCGCCATAAAGGTGGACCAGGGGTGACTCTAGACTTCGTTTGTACGATATGGGTATCAAATGAAAGGTGTTAATGTGAATTTTTAAAAGGAATGGGCCTTCGTTCTATAGGTGGTCGCTTTTCGAGATATCGCCATAAAGGTGGACCAGGGGTGACTCTAGAATTTGTTTGTACGATATGGGTATCAAATGAAAGGTGTTAATGAGTATTTTAAAAGGGAGTGGGCCTTAGTTCTATAGGTGGACGTCTTTCCGAGATATCGCCATAAAGGTGGACCAGGGGTGACTCTAGAATTTGTTTGTACGATATGGGTATCAAACGAAAGGTGTTAATGAGTATTTTAAAAGGGCGTTGGCCTTAGTTCTATAGGTGGACGCCGTTTCGAGATATCGCCATAAAGGTGGACCAGGGGTGACTCTAGAATTTGTTTGTACGATATGGGTATCAAATTAAAGGTATTAATGAGGGTTTTAAAAGGGAGTGGTGGTGGTTGTATAGGTGGTCGCCTTTTCGAGATATCGGCAAAAAAGGTGGTCCAGGGGTGTCTCTAGAATGCGTTTGTACGATATGGGTATCAAATGAAAGGTGTTAATGAGTATTTTAAAAGGGTGTTGGCCTTAGTTCTATAGGTGGACGCCGTTTCGAGATATCGCCATAAAGGTGGACCGGGGGTGACCCTAGAATTTGTTTGTAGGATATGGGTATCAAATGAAAGGTGTTAATGAGGGTTTTAAAAGGGAGTCGTGGTAGTTGTATAGGTGGTCGCCTTTTCGAGATATCGGCATAAAGGTGGACCAGGGGTGACTCTAAAATGCGTTTGTACAATATGGGTATCAAATGAAAGGTGTTAATGAGGGTTTTAAAAGGGAGTCGTGGTAGTTGTATAGGTGGTCGCCTTTTCGAGATATCGGCATAAAGGTGGACCAGGGGTGACTTTAGAATGCGTTTGTACAATATGGGTATCAAATGAAAGGTGTTAATGAGTATTTTAAAAGGGCGTTGGCCTTAGTTCTATAGGTGGACGCCGTTTCGAGATATCGCCATAAAGGTGGACCAGGGGTGACTCTGGAATTTGTTTGTACGATATGGGTATCAAATTAAAGGTATTAATGAGGGTTTTAAAAGGGAGTGGTGGTGGTTGTATAGGTGGTCGCCTTTTCGAGATATCGGCATAAAGGTGGACCAGGGGTGTCTCTAGAATGCGTTTGTACGATATGGGTATCAAATGAAAGGTGTTAATGAGTATTTTAAAAGGGTGTTGGCCTTAGTTCTATAGGTGGACGCCGTTTCGAGATATCGCCATAAAGGTGGACCGGGGGTGACCCTAGAATTTGTTTGTAGGATATGGGTATCAAACGAAAGGTGTTAATGAGGGTTTTAAAAGGGAGTCGTGGTAGTTGTATAGGTGGTCGCCTTTTCGAGATATCGGCATAAAGGTGGACCAGGGGTGACTCTAGAATGCGTTTCTACAATATGGGTATCAAATGAAAGGTGTTAATGAGGGTTTTAAAAGGGAGTCGTGGTAGTTGTATAGGTGGTCGCCTTTTCGAGATATCGGCATAAAGGTGGACCAGGGGTGACTCTAGAATGCGTTTGTACAATATGATTATCAAATGACAGGTGTTAATGAGGGTTTTAAAAGGGAGTCGTGGTAGTTGTATAGGTGGTCGCCTTTTCGAGATATCGGCATAAAGGTGGACCAGGGGTGACTCTAGAATGCGTTTGTACAATATGGGTATGAAATGACAGGTGTTAATGAGGGTTTTAAAAGGGAGTCGTGGTAGTTGTATAGGTGGTCGCCTTTTCGAGATATCGGCATAAAGGTGGACCAGGGGTGACTCTAGAATGCGTTTGTACAATATGGGTATCAAATCACAGGTGTTAATGAGGGTTTTAAAAGGGAGTCGTGGTAGTTGTATAGGTGGTCGCCTTTTCGAGATATCGGCATAAAGGTGGACCAGGGGTGACTCTAGAATGCGTTTGTACAATATGGGTATGAAATGACAGGTGTTAATGAGGGTTTTAAAAGGGAGTCGTGGTAGTTGTATAGGTGGTCGCCTTTTCGAGATATCGGCATAAAGGTGGACCAGGGGTGACTCTAGAATGCGTTTGTACAATATGGGTATCAAACGAAAGTTGTTAATGAGTATTTTAAAAGGGAGTGGGCCTTAGTTCTATAGGTGGACGCCTTTTCGAGATATCGTCATAAAGGTGGACCAGGGGTGACTCTAGAATGTGTTTGTACGATATGGGTATCAAATTAAAGGTATTAATGAGGGTTTTAAAAGGGAGTGGTGGTAGTTGTATATGTGAAGGCGTTTTCCAGATATCGACCAAAATGTGGACCAGGATGACCCAGAACATCATCTGTCGGATACCTCTAATTTATTTATATATGTAATACCACGAACAGTATTCATGCCAATATTTCAAGGGTTTTTTATTTCGCCCTGCAGGACTTTTTCATTTTCTTCTACTTAATATGGTAGGTGTCACACCCATTTTACAAAGTTTTTTTCTAAAGTTATATTTTGCGTCAATAAACCAATCCAGTTACCATGTTTCATCCTTTTTTTGTATTTGGTATAGAATTATGGCATTTTTTTCATTTTTCGTAATTTCCGATATCGAAAAAGTGGGCGTGGTCATTGTCGGATTTCGGCAGTTTTTTATACCAATACAAAGTGAGTTCATATAAGTACGTGAACTGAGTTTAGTAAAGATATATCGATTTTTGCTCATGTTATCGTGTTAACGGCCGAGCGGAAGGACAGACGTTCGACTGTGTATAAAAACTGGGCGTGGCTTCAACCGATTTCGCCCTTTTACACCGAAATAAATTATCGTCCTATAATCTAAGCACCTACCAAATTTTTTTTTTTTTCTCGGACGTTGTGGCAGCGCGCTGCCCTCAAGTGGCCCGATGAAACCAGGCTAATCCTGTTTTTGGTTTTTTTTAATTCATACATACTGTTTTTTTTTTTTTTTTTTTTATGTATCCTAATTCTTATTCATGTGTTATTTATAATTTTTTTGTTACCGAGTCTTTGAGAGGCAGTGGCTTCTTAGCGCCGAGATCTAAAACCGCTCAGCTACAGAGAAACTCATCAGCTGAGAAATATAGATTCACAAAATACAATAGACTAAAAGTAAATACAATTTTTTAATTATTAAGAGAAGATAGAACCGTCTTTTTTATGGCAAAGAGCGAGTCCGAAACATCAATTATTCTCGAGTGAGAGTTTATAATCTTCACACAAACATAGAAAAGGTTCGTGTAGTTGGAAATTGCTTCTGCATTGTTTAAGAATTATAGGTTTATAATGCCTTGAAACTCGGCATGGAACATTCAAGTTTACTTCGTTCAAAAGAAATGTGCTTGAAATCGATCCATTTAAAAGTCTAGCCATAAATAGTACACCTAGCATTTCTCTACGACTTGCAAGTGTAGGAAGAGTTATTAGTTTTAATCGATTAGTGTAAGGAGGAAGATTATACGGAGAGTCCCATTGAAGATTTCTCAAGGCGAAAAGTAAAAACTGTTTTTGAATTGATTCTAGTCTATCCACATGAACTTGATAACGCGGATTCCAAATTATCGATCCATATTCTAATATCGGTCTCACCAATGATGTAAAAAGGGTTTTTGTAACGTAAGGATCACCAAACTCTTTTGCCCATCTTTTCACAAATGCTAAAACCCCTCTCGCTTTATTGACTGTGGCATTAATATGAGGGTTGAAACTAAGTTTGCAATTCATTGTAACTCCCAAGTCGACAAAAAAAATACCCTTTCCAGAGTTTGGCCCTTAATTGTGTAGGAAGCTGGCTGTATGTTCCCACGTGAAAAACACATGGATTTACATTTTTCTATGTTGAGAGGCATAAAATTCGCATTACACCAAGTATCTAAACGATTTAAATCCGCCTGGAGTACAGAACGTTCTTCAACCGACGCGTATGACTTAAAAAGTTTTACGTCGTCTGCATACATTAAAATTTTAGAAGATTTTATAGTTGTGGAAACATCGTTTATAAAGATCAAAAACAAAATAGGACCGAGATGGCTGCCCTGAGGCACACCGGAGGGAACATCGATGACATTCGAACAAAGGTTTTTAAAAATGACTCTTTGAGTTCTACCGCAAATATAGGAGGAGATCCAGCGAGTTAGGCCAGGTTGAAAACCAAGCAATTCGAGTTTATAAACAAGTAATGAGTGGCGTACTTTGTCGAATGCTTTGCTGAAATCAGTGTTTTTTAAGTCGGTATGATGATTGTTTCTAAACCCATTAAAGGCGTGAGTTGTAAATTCAAGCAAATTGGTTGTGGTTGATTTGGCTCTACAAAAGCCATGCTGAGAACTATCTATCAATGTAGAAATCGAAAATGTAAGTGATTAGTAACGATTACTTCGAAAAGCTTAGGAATAGCGGTGAGCTTTGCTATTCCACGATAGTTTTCAATAGACGACTTGCTTCCTTTTTTATGGAGTGGGATAAGAAAAGATTCCTTCCAAGCCGTCGGGAAAATGCCATTTTTTAAAGGGAGGTTAAACAGATTAGTAAGGGGCTGGTAAATGTATTCCGCACATTTTTTAAGAAAACATGTTTGGATCAAATCGGGGCCGTATTTGAAGGATTCTTTTAGGGTCTTTAGATGTAGTAGAACATCTTCAGGCAGCAAATGTGGGGCATATATTGAGTTACTAGAATGGAGCTCATACGGATAATTTGTAGGTGATGAATCAACCACAGCAGAGTAATTAGAGTGAAAAAATTGAGCGAAGAAGTTTGCAATCTCTTGATCGTCGCTGGAAATGCTATTTCTAAACTTCATGGCAGAAGGAAACCCGTTAGTTCTGCGTTTAGAATTTACGAAATCATAAAAAGACTTCGGGTGGCAAATAATGTTTCTTTTAATTTTACATATGTAAGCTTTATAACACTTTTTATTAAGTTCAAAATACTTATGACGGAAAATAGCGTACTGTGCATAATGAGAATGTAAACCGGTTCTCTTATATAATTTGAATAAACGGGATTCTTATTTTTTAAAGCTTTTAAATCTTTAGTAAACCAAGCTTGCACTGGTTCAATGTACGAGCATGTGCGTTTGGGCACATGTTTTTCAAATAAAGTATAAATGGTTTTATTAAAATGTAAAACGTTTTCCTCTACATCCTCTTTATATCGAGGCCACGTTATCTCAGAAAGCTCTTTATTTAAATTGTTGAAATTAGTTTTGGAAAAATCAAAGCATCTGGTAGAGACACGTGTTTTGTTAGTGCAGCCGACTTCGTTGCTTATGATTTCGTAAGTTACCTCAAGAGAAGGATGGTAAACATCTTCTGGCAAAACAAGAGGTTCACACCGATTTATAGAGAATTTAGATATGTCGTCAACAAATGCTAAGTCTAAGAATTTTCCATACTTATTCGGAAAGAAGTTGGTCTGATTAAGGCAAAGATCACTAATTCCATCCAAAAAGTCATTGTTATGCATCTTGGATGATACGGGGACAATATTGTGATCAACGGTATTCCAAGATATATGTGGCAGGTTAAAGTCGCCTAAAACAATCATTGAGTCCGTGGGCTTTATCATCGAGTTGACTGAGTGTAATAGTGAAATATGGTGCATATACACTGATAGATCAGAAGACGGTGGAATATAGCAAACGGCTAAGTAAATATGACCCCGGCCTAGTAAGATTCGGATGCATTTAAACTCGATGGAATAAACTTCGGCTAAATTAACATCTTCAGATGGAATTGAAGAATGCACAGCTAGCAAGACACCACCTCCGGTCCTATTTAAGCGATCATTTCTATAGGTCTGATACTCACCGCAAAAAATTTCGGAATTTAAAACATTGGGTTTCAGCCATGTTTCGGTAAAAGCAATAATATTATAGTTACAGTGAGTGGTTTTCAAATATAAGTCAGTTAATTTAGTATTTAAGCCTCTAACGTTTTGATAGTAAATGCTTAAGCAAGATGTTAAATTAAGTTTTTTTGATCGGAACTTTGAGGAGGAATTTTTGCTACATTTTGAGTAATCTCAATAGTCTTATGCACAAATTCGCGAACAAAAGCCCGTGGCGGCCAAAATGCGCTGTCCAAAAGTTTATCAAAATCCTTTGAGTAGACATCAATTCTAAATGAAGAAATGTTTCTTTCGTAATTAAATTTAAATTTTCTTAAAGTCATGCCGTCAGCCTTAATTTTCGAAGTGACATAAGACTTGATATCCTCAACGGAAGTGTCTTTGTCAAAGCGAGATACAAAAATCGATTTTTTGAGCGGGACTACAACCAGCTTCTTAGCCGGTGCTTCTGAATAAGAAGTCACAGATTGAGAAGTAACAGTTTCAGAAGTTACAGTTTGAGACTCTAAGGTTTTTTCCGCGGCCTTAGAAGTGGATGGAACCACAGCTTGCGGATTAGGGGAAACAAAATCTATGAGCTTCACTTGCGGAAGATTAATGTTCTGAGCAGGATTAAGATTCAAAGCGTTAGGTGAGTCTTCAGAGTGTTTTTGTTTATTATCGCGGTTGTCTTTTTTTCTATTTAAACAATGCGGTAACTCATCCAAACACTTGAAGGATTTGAACAAGCTATCGTATTGATTGAACTTTTCCGTGATTATGGAAAACTCTTTAGCAATTTCAGAAAACGCATTTCGTGTTTGTCTAAACAGTTTAAATAGGTCAACCTCAGTTGATCTGCATTTAATGCATGACCAACGTACTCCCTTCTCCCCATCATTGACAGTGTCAACAACTCTAGCCGTCAGTCCCGCGCACTTTCCATGGGTGAGCCCATCGAAAAGCCAGCAAGCGACAAAACGTTCGGATTCGCTTTTTACCTGACAGTTTTTGAAAATGCAAGTCATTTTTTATAGAAAGGTAAAATAGACTAGTATAAGAATAAAGAAATGGTAGATATGTTTGTAAATTACAAAGAAAAAACAGTTGAAATAGCACTGAGAAAGGTTATATAAAGCAACTCTGAAAGTTTGGGAGCTTAGCGGTAGCTAGCAGTTTTAGAGTCACTGTCACTTGACAATTTAAAAGCGACGCAAACAGCTGCGAAGACAGTAAATTGCGAGAAAAACAATTGCAAGGTGAAAAGGTGCCAATCAAAATTGCAACAAAAACACAAATGCACAATGACTCGGCAAACACAATATGAATAATAAGAAAAGTTTAAAAATTCACAAAATCTTAACTTTTCAAAACAAACCAATTGTATTAAAATGAACTCTAGGTTTTCGCACTTATTTTTATCACAAACTAGTATTAAAATTTAGATATTATAATTTAAAACTCGCAAAATAAACACAGCAAAATAAAATGCAACTTCACAGCTATAATGACGTTTGCGTTTTGTTCGACTTATGGCATTAAAAGTATCCTAGACAAATTAAATGAAAAAGGGCGGAGCCAGGCCAATTTTTAAATTTTCTTTTATTTTTGTATTTTGCTGCACCATATAATTACTGGAGTTGAATGTTGACATAATTTACTTATATACTGTAAAGATATAAAATTTTTTGTTAAAATTTGACTAAATTTTTTTTTTAAGTGGGCGTGGTCGTTCTCCGATTTTGCTAATTTTTATTAAGCATACATATAGTAATAGGAGTAACGTTCCTGCCAAATTTCATCATGATATCTTCAACGACTGCCAAATTACAGCTTTCAAAACTTTTAAATTACCTTCTTTTAAAAGTGGGCGGTGCCACGCCCATTGTCCAACATTTTACTAATTTTCTATTCTGCGTCATAAGTTCAACTCACCTACCAAGCTTCATCGCTTTATCTGTCGTTGGTAATGAATTATCGCACTTTTTCAGTTTTTCGAAATTTTCGATATCGAAAAAGTGGGCGTGGTTATAGTCCGATATCGTTCATTTTAAATAGCGATCTGAGATGAGAGGACAGGAACCTACATACCAAATTTCATCAAGATACCTCAAAATTTACTCAAGTTATCGTGTTAACGGACTGACGGACGGACGGACATGACTCAATCAAATTTGTTTCGATCCTGATGATTTTGATATAATTCCTTTATACCTGTATAACCAACCGTTATCCAATCAAAGTTAATATACTCTGTGAGCTCTGCTCAACTGAGTATAAAAATGCATGCATATGTATATCCGGAAGCGCCAGAATGCAAGCGGTTAGCGATATCAGAACAACTTAGAACAATTAGCAGACGACACTAATACCACAAGTGACACCAGAGGCGAAGCTACAATTCTATTGCAAAGTATACTAAATTTTAGCTTCATAACATTAGTTCATTTATGGTATGAAATCTTAAGGAGGAGGAGGTGTGTAGTTCATATTGCAAGATCCGGGGATGCATTTTAGAGAAGCGTATCATGTTCTTCAATCATTATCGACCGAACTATCGGAAATTCGAGACACTGTCTGTGAAAAAACAATAGAAAAAGCGAAGTCTGTTTGTGAAAAATTGGATATTGATATAGTAAAACGTGTTTGAAGACGCCGCAAAATGCTCGGAGAATCGGATTGAGATGTTGGGCTTTCCGCAGATTGTGAAATTTCTCGCGTTATGAAAAGTGTTCTCGATCGTCTCCAACAAGAAATACGTACAAGATTTACACGACTAAATGACCTTCATTTGGATTTTTCTTAGACGTTGGAAATTTGTTAAACAGGGATAATAACGACTTAGAAAGAGGAACATGGGTGAATTTTATATTACAGATTTCGGTGGAACAAAACCTTTTATATTTATATTTTGCCCGGGGCGCAAGAAAACCTCACTACGCCATTGGCTTGACAGCTGCCCAGGGTATCACTATGGCCCGGGACCTAGATAATCTTAGTTATTGTTGTTGTTGTTGTAGCAATGCTTCGCCCCACCTAACAGCCGCGACCGATCACAAATTGTCATCAATATCCTCTAACGGGAGTCCAAGGAAATTTGCCGTTTCAACAGGGGTGGACCATAAGGAAAGGGGTGTTAGAGGCGTTGGTTCCACATTACAATTAAAGATATGGTTGGTGTCATGTGGGGACACATTGCAAGCGGGGTATGCATTTTGTATGTCGGGGTTGATTCTGGATAGGTAAGAGTTTAACCTGTTACAGTATCCAGAACGAAGTTGAGCAAGAGTGACACGCGTTTCCCTGGGGAGTATGCGTTCCTCCTCCACGAGTTTTGGATACTTTTCTTTAAGTACTGGATTCACCGAGCAATTCCCGGCATAAAGGTCCGACGCCTGTTTATGGAGTTCACCAAGGACCTGCTTGTGTTTTTTCGCTTCATACGGCTGGGTTCTCAGGTGTCGTATTTCCTCAAAATGCTTACGGAGATGACTCCTTAAGCCATTATGCAGATGGTGTTCTGGGTACATAAGAAGACAGCCCGTGGCAATTCTGAGAGCAGTATTTTGGCAGGCCTGTAGCTTCTTCCAGTGGGTAATTTTTAGGCTTGGCGACCATATGGGTGACGCGTAGCACGTAATCGGCTGGGTGATTGCTTTGTATGTAGTCATGACCGTTTCTTTATCTTTTCTCCAGGTACTGCCAGCGAAGGATTTGAGGATTTTGTTACGGCTCTGAATTCTCGGAACAATTGCGGCTGCGTGCTCACCAAAATGTAGATCCTGATCAAACGTCACACCCAAGATTTTGGGGTGTAGGACAGTCGGTAGCGTAGTGCCATCGACGTGGATGTACAAAATGGTCGACATTTCGGACGTCCATGTTGTAAATAAGGTCGTGGAAGATTTAGTCGGTGATAATGCCAGGTTTCGCGAGGCGAAAAAACTGGAGAGATCAGGGAGGTAGCCGTTTATTTTATTGCATAGCTCATCGATCTTTGGGCCTGGGCCTGTGGCCATTATTGTGCAGTCATCGGCGTAGGAAACGATTGTGACTCCTTCCGGTGGTGAAGGTAGCTTAGATATGTAGAAATTAAAAAAAAGTGGGGATAGGACACCACCCTGAGGCACCCCTTGTTTAATCCTTCTTGGTTTTGATGTTTCATTTCTAAATTGCACCGATGCCTGCCGACCACCCAGATAATTTGCGGTCCACCTGTTAAGACATGGGGGAAGGGTAGACCCTTCCAGTAACGAGCCATGGTTGACCGTATCAAAATCTTTTGATAGGTCTAGCGCTACGAGTACTGTTCTATGGTGGGGGTATTGATTTAAACCGCAATTTATCTGGGTGCTAATGGCATTTAGCGCGGTGGCGGTGCTATGGAGTTTTCTGAAGCCATGCTGATGAGAGGCTAGCTGCAAATTTGCTTGGAAATAAGGGAGCAAAATGGCTTCAAGCGTCTTTGCTACTGGCGATAGGAGAGATATCGGACGATACGACTCTCCTATGTTAGCTGGTTTCCCAGGCTTTAGTAGCGGGACTACCTTAGCCATTTTCCATTTCTCGGGTATGACAAAGGAGGAAAGAGACAGGTTGAAGACATGCGCTAAATATTTGAAACCCTCTTTCCCTAGGCTTTTAAGCATCGGCATGGCTATGCCGTCTGGGCCCACTGCTTTGGATGGTTTAGCGCGACCAATGGCGTCCTCAACCTCTTTAGCGGTGATGGTGATTGGTGACGCGCTGAATTTGTGTTTATGTGCGTGTCTATTGGCTCTCCGTCTATCTTTGTCGACCGTACAATGCACTATATATTGTCGGCAGAAAGCGCTAGCGCATTTTTTCGCATCCGACAGCACTTTGTCGCCAAAGGCGATGGAAACTTTGTCTTTGTGCTTAGTCAGATTCGATAGGGACTTTACGGTGGACCAAAGTTTACCCACACCGGTAGAGAGGTTACAACCCCTTAGGTGCTCCTCCCATTTTGCCCGCTTGTGTTCGTCCACAAGCAATCTGATGCGTTGGTTTATATCCCTTTTTTGGGGGTCGCCTGGATAAAGCTGTCTTATAAGGTCACGTTCTCTCGCTAAGTTTGCGGCCTCCGCCGGGAAGTGGGGCCGGATTTTGGGAATTCTCCCGGCGGGAATGAAACGTGCCGAGGCGGATTCAATGACCTTACGGAAGGCACACTCCCCTTGGCGGGCATCAGTCGGGATAGGGAGGGCAGCAAAGCGGTTGTCTGTAAAAGATTTATATTCTTCTCACTTTCCTTTTTTAAAGTTTATGAAAGTGCGTTTTTCGGTGACGATGAAGTCGGCGGGACGCTCGAGCGAAATAAGTATAGGCAGGTGGTCGGATGCCAATGTTACCATCGGCTGCCAGTTGACGCAGTTTACGAGTTCTGCGCTCACGATTGAGATATCTGGCGAACTGTGACAGCTTCCTACCATACGTGTGGGGGCGTCTCCGTTTATTGTGCAGAACGTCGTTTCTTCTTTTTGATCCGCCTACATCTCACCCCTACTGTCCGCCCGCAAGTTTGAGTGCCATAGATCGTGATGGGCATTGAAATCGCCTAAGATAATGCGATTGTTGCCAGTAAGTAAGGCTCTGATATTAGAGCGGTATCCACTGGGGCAACAGGTGGCAGGGGGATGTAGATGTTGATGTTTTCTAGGTTTGCATCGCCTGACCGGACAGATAGGCCTTGACGTTCTAAGACATTGTCCCTGCGGTTTATGCCAGGATCAAATATATAATATTGCACAGAGTGGTGTATGATAAACGCGAAGCCCTCTCCATTTCCGCTCCCGCGGTCTTTCCTGTGGGCATTATACCCAGAGCAGGTCTGCAATGCAGATCTTGCTGTGAGTTTAGTCTCTTGAATCGCAGCAATGCGGATGTTGTGCCGCTTCATGAAATCGAATATCTCCGCAATCTTCCTAGTTAGTCCATTACAGTTTAACTGCAGAATTCTGAAGTGCATAAGGGGAGACGCCGCCACTCTGGGGGTAAGATACGGGTGACTACGCCTGGGTTGTGGAAGGTTGTGGCCCTGGGACTGGGCGTCCTTGGGCAAGCATTGGGGCACGCGGATGATTTGGTTTTGCGACCTGGCAACATGGCGCGATGAAACCCGTCGGGGGGTTGCCGTCGCGGAGACCAGAACATCTATGTCGCAAACATATATATTCTGTGCTGGTAAACGGTGCAAACGGAGGTAGGGACTTAGAGTCTGTTTCCCTGACCTACACGATTGCTGCCTTAAAAGAGGGGGGGAGAAGACGGGGGCAAGGGCTGATGCTCAGAATTGCTACCGACTGTACCACGAAGGTAGTAGTTATGAGTGGTAGCAGCTGTTAGAGTTGTTGGCGCCGTGGGGTGCGAGCAGCAGCGGGTACTTGGTGTGGCTTGCTGATCAGTGGGGCTGCTGGAAGATAGTGGGGGGGGGGGGTGCTTAGGCGTAGACTACGGGACGCCCCTGGGCGTGAACATTAAGGAGCCACAAAAGATTTATAAAAGTTACGTGGACGTCGGGTTTTGGGATCAAGCCCAGAACAACCTGTCCGATGCAACCATCCCTTACAGGAGACACACTGAACAGAGTATGACCGTCCTAAAAAGATTCTTTTCCGGCAGATGCAGCAAAACCATTTCTCAAGACCGGGGTCAGGAGACGGACCCGGATTGGATTCGATGCCTTCCCGGAGTAAGAGAATATGGAGCAGTCCTGCTGCAAGGATTTGGAGGAGGGACGCAACAAATTAAATGGGGTCACACTGAAATGACAGTCCTTGGTCGGGAAAAATCCCGAGTCGCTCCGGTACATAGAACCGACTGCCTTGGGAAGCGATAATCTTAGTTATAAAATAGTTCGATGCAATCGCAAGCGAGGTCAGGCACTCCCAGACCACACTCGATCGCACTGTAGTAGCTAACAGAGTAGATTTTAAATTTTCTAAGCGTAGTAGCACTGGAACACATTTCATCAACCGCATCCTTAATCGCAGCAACTTCCGCTTGGAAGACACTGCAGTGACCAGCCAACTTAAACTTGCGGCTTAAATTTAGCTCTTGACAAAAGACCACCACCCACCAACCTTTCCGCTCAACTTCGACCCATCCGTGAACAAGTTAACCGGTCCCCTACACCAGACGAGTCCTCTTGCCCACTCCTCTCTCGGGGGAATGACTGGGGTGAAGGTTGTATAGGGAGCAGTTATCGGAATACAATAGTCCGTCCTGTCAGGGATAAAGTCGAACCTGGTAAGAAGGCTAGAGTTTCCGAAGTCAGAAAGCCCGTAGCCCATATCACGAAGCCTGACCGCCTCCCCCGCAATATCTACTGGATGTACATATGTATGCATGGCATTCAGTGCCAAGGTAGGTGTTGTTCTAAGAGCGCAACTGATACCGACCAGCGCCGTACGTTGCATTGACACTAACTTGCATAAACAGTACTGAACACAAAAAATAGCAGCTTAAACCAGCCCTGTTAAAAAGAGCCAATAATCTCGCAGTATAAGAAAAGAGTAACCTACTCAGCGATATCAAACGGACATGCAACATAATATAATAGTTGTTTAAGTCGTTTCAAAACGACACTGACTCAGAATTGGGAGTGAGGAACGTATGTATATCGACTAACTTATTAGGAAGATATTATTGTTGGAAAAAGTAATGATGTTTAGACACAGTAAGACGTTTAACACTCGCGGAGCATATGCAAGCCTATAGGCACAAATGACAAACCACATGTAAGTTGGGAAACTCACACAAACGCACGTCAACATATGCGTATGTATTTATAAAAATTCAGATATTTAATAGAGCCCTGGGTACTTGCCCCGACGGCAATAAAAATTTGAAGATGAAAAAGAAACCGACCCAAAGGCACACGCACACACACACAAATGCATTAATAAATAGACAAAGCAAAAAATTTTGTCGGTGATCATAAAAAATAAGGAATGTCGAAGCAGAGTTGGTAAAAAGATCTTTTTTACATTGTAAGTGTAAAAAAATAGTTTTACCCAAAAATATTTTTGTTTTAATTTTTATACTCAGTTGAGCAGAGCTCACAGAGTATATTAAGTTTGATTGGATAACGGTTGGTTGTACATATATAAAGGAATCGAGATAGATATAGACTTCCATATATCAAAATAATCAGGATCGAAAAAAAATTTGATTGAGCCATGTCCGTCCGTCCGTCCGTCCGTCCGTCCGTCCGTCCGTCCGTTAACACGATAACTTGAGTAAATTTTGAGCTATCTTGATGAAATTTGGTATGTAGATTCCTGGGCACTCATCTCAGATCGCTATTTAAAATGAACGATATCGGACTATAACCACGCCCACTTTTTCGATATCGAAAATTTCGAAAAACCGAAAAAATGCGATAATTCATTGCCAAAGGCAATTAAAGCGATGAAACTTGGCAGATGGGTTGACGTTATGACGCAGAATAGAAAATTAGTAAGATTTTGGACAATGGGCGTGGCACCGCCCACTTTTACAAGAAGGTAATTTAAAAGTTTTGCAAGCTGTAATTTGGCAGTGGTTGAAGATATCATGATGAAATTTGGCAGGAACGCTGCTACTATTACTATATATGTGCTAAATAAAAATTAGCAAAATTGGATGAAGAACACGCCCACTTTTTAAAAAAAAAAATTTTTTAATTCAAATTTTAACAAAAAATTTAATATCTTTACTGTATATAAGTAAATTAAGTCAAAATTCAACTCCTGTAATGATATGATGCAACAAAATATAAAAATAAAAGAAAATTTCAAAATGGGCGTGCCTCCGCCCATTTTCATTTAGTTTGTCTAGAATACTTTTAATGCCATAAGTCGAACAAAAATTTACCAATCCTTCTCAAATTTGGTAGGTACATAGATTCTATGACGGTAACTGTTCTCTGTGAAAATGGCCGAAATCGGTGGAAGCCACGCCCAGTTTTTATACACAGTCCACCGTCTGTCCTTCCGCTCGGCTGTTAACACAATAACTTGAGCAAAAACCGATATATCTTTACTAAACTTATCCCACCTACTTATCTGAACTCACTTTATCTCGGTATAAAAATAGCCGAAATCCGACCATAATCACGCCCACTTTATCGATATCGAAAATTACGAAAAATGAAAAAAATGCCATAATTCTATACCAAATACGAAAAAAGGGATGAAACATGGTAACTGGATTGGTTTATTGACGCAAAATATAACTTTGGAAAAAATTTTGTAAAATGGGTGTGACACCTACCATATTAAGTAGAAGAAAATGAAAAAGTTCTACAAGGCAAAATCAACAGCCCTTGGAATCTTGGCAAGAATACTGTTAGTGGTATTGCATATATAAATAAATTAGCAGTACCCGACAGATGATTTTCTGGATCACCTGGTCCACATTTTGGTCGATATCGCGAGAACACCTTCACATATACATCTAAGGGCCACTCGCTTTTAAAACCCTCATTAATACCTTTAATTTGATATCCATATCGTACAAACACATTCTAGAGCCACCCCTGGCCCACCCTAATGGCGATATCTCGAAAAGGCGTCCACCTATAGACCTAATGCCCACTCCCTCTTAAAATGCTCAGTAACACCTTTCGTTTGATACCCATATCGTACAAACATTCTAGAGTCACCTCTGGCCCACCCTAATGGCGATATATCGAAAAGGCGTCCACCTATAGACCTAATGTCCACTCCCTCTTAAAATGCTCAGTAACACCTTTCGTTTGATACCCATATCGTACAAACATTCTAGAGTCACCCCTGGCCCACCCTATTGGCGATGTCTCGAAAAGGCCACCTATAGACCTAATGCCCACTCCCTCTTAAAATGCTCAGTAACACCTTTCGTTTGATACCCATATCGTACAAACATTCTAGAGTCACCCTTGGTCCACCTTTATGGCGATATCTCGAAAAGGCGTCCACATATAGAACTAAGGATTACTCCCTTTTAAAATACTCATTACCACCTTTCATTTGATACCCATATCGTACAAACACATTCTAGAGTCACCCCTGGCCCACCCTAATGGCGATATCTCGAAAAGGCGTCCACCTATAGACCTAATGCCCACTTCCTCTTAAAATGCTCAGTAACACCTTTCGTTTGATACCCATATCGTACAAACATTCTAGAGTCACCTCTGGCCCACCCTAATGGCGATATATCGAAAAGGCGTCCCCTATAGACCTAATGCCCACTCCCTCTTAAAATGCTCAGTCACACCTTTCGTTTGATACCCATATCGTACAAACATTCTAGAGTCACCCTTGGTCCACCTTTATGGCGATATCTCGAAAAGGCGTCCACCTATAGACCTAATGCCCACTCCCTCTTAAAATGCTCAGTAACACCTTTCGTTTGATACCCATATCGTACAAACATTCTAGAGTCACCCTTGGTCCACCTTTATGGCGATATCTCGAAAAGGCGTCCACATATAGAACTAAGGATTACTCCCTTTTAAAATACTCATTACCACCTTTCATTTGATACCCATATCGTACAAACACATTCTAGAGTCACCCCTGGCCCACCCTAATGGCGATATCTCGAAAAGGCGTCCACCTATAGACCTAATGCCCACTTCCTCTTAAAATGCTCAGTAACACCTTTCGTTTGATACCCATATCGCACAAACATTATAGAGTCACCCCTGGCCCACACTAATGGCGATATCTCGAAAAGACGTCCACCTATAGACCTAATGCCTACTCCCTCTTAAAATGCTCAGTAACACCTTTCGTTTGATACCCATATCGTACAAACACATTCTAGAGTCACCCCTGGCCCACCCTAATGACGATATCTCGAAAAGGCGTCCACTTATAGACCTAATGCCCACTCCCTCTTAAAATGCTCAGTAACACCTTTCGTTTGATACCCATATCGTACAAACATTCTAGAGTCACCCTTGGTCCACCTTTATGGCGATATATCGAAAAGGCGTCCACCTATAGAACTAAGGATTACTCCCTTTTAAGATACTCATTACCATCTTTCATTTGATACCCATATCATACAAACACATTCTAGAGTCACCCCTGGCCCACCCTAATGGCGACATTTCGAAAAGGCGTCCACCTATAGACCTATTGCCCACTCCCTCTTAAAATGCTCAGTAACACTTTTCGTTTTATACCCATATCGTACAAACATTCTAGAGTCACCCCTGGCCCACCCTAATGGCAATATCTCGAAAAGGCGTCCACCTATAGACCTAATGCCCACTCCCTCTTAAAATGCTCAGTAACACCTTTCATTTGATTCCCATATCGTACAAACACATTCTAGAGACACCCCTGGTCCACCTTTATGGCGATATCTCGAAACGGCGGCCACCTATGGACTAAGGATCACTCCTTTTCAAAATACTCATTAACAGCTTTCCTTTGATACCCATATCGTACAAACATATTCTAGAGTCACCCCTGGTCCACCTTTATGGCGATTTCTCGAAAAGGCGTTCACCTATAGAACTAAAGCCCATTCCCTTTTAAAATACTCATTACCACCTTTCATTTGATACCCATATCGTACAAACACATTCTAGAGTCAGCCCTGGTCCACCTTTATGGCGATATTCCTAAATGGCGTCCATCCATAGAACTATGGCCTACTCTCTCTTAAAATACTCTTTAATACCTTCCATTTGATACACATGTCATACAACCACATTCCAAGGTTACCCTAGGTTCATTTTCCTACATGGTGATTTTCCTTATTTTGTCTCCATAGCTCTCAACTGAGTATGTAATGTTCGGTTACACCCGAACTTAGCCTTCCTTACTTGTTTTTCAATAATTTTAACGTTATTTTTTTCAATAATGTCGGAAGTGGTCATGGTTCAATCACAAGGGGTTTGCTCGGCTGACAAATTTTTTGACAATTGCAGCCATTTTGCTCCCAAATCGAATTGACATTCGTTAACTGTGTAGTTTCTTTGCGAATTTTCGAAAAATATTAGTTGTAGAAATAGTTTACAAATACCAGATAAGTATTGAACTGCATAATTCCTTAGAACAAGTTTTTTTAATTTTATTATGAATTTGGTAAAAATGCCATGTTCTATTAGTGTGGCTGTACATACCAAATTTTATGAAAAGTACGGACACCAAGGAATCGTGCACATTCGTAAATCTAGGAACATAGGTACGAAGCCTAAACCAATTGAAAAGTCATCGTTCAACGTCAAAAACTCGACTAGTAAATCGATTCACGTAAAAATGTCATTAGTAAATAATGGAGATGCTATGACGAAATGTACTCATTAAGCATGTTAACTTATTCATTCCGTATGTTCGGAACATTCATCTCCATTTAAAATTTTGTGGAATCGGTTTATTTTTGGAATATTATGTATATTCTTATTTGATATATTCGGACCTCGTGCGATAATATCAAGCAATCGTGTTCTAAATTAACCTTAATCCGGAACACTTTCATGAATACTTAACGGAAAAGAGCTTTCCGAAATTTCAGAATAAAAAGGTGAATACTCCCTGTGTATCAGGACCGCACAAAAGCTTAACTCTGCTGTCAAAATCAAGGCCGGAATGTAAAGTTCTAAGACAATATGCCAGTTTTTTTTGTCAGTTCATTGCGCTGCTGAGTAGAGTATCACCACCCTGTGATTGCTATTCAAAATCGTCATATCTCAAAATAGTTTCCAAAATTTCCCATTTCAGGATTTGTCACAAAAACGCTCTATAATCAGAATTAGGTTGAAGAACGCCTTATCTCAGAATGGTTTTCATCATGATTCAATTACTAGAAGGTTGTTCTCCAATGATTACAGAGCCTTGACACTCCCCAATTTAAAAATCTGGACGAGTTGCTTTTACGAATTAGGAAAAACGGGAAATTATTCAATCCCATTCAACGAAAATTGTAGTAGAAAAGTAACTTAAGCAGTATATTAGTGATAATAAATTTGTAAGTGACAACAGGTTTTGTGGGAAATAACTCATTTTCTAGTTAATATTTCGTGAATTGACAAAGAGTTATGTTGGATTTGTCATTCTTTCAGAATTTGTTTGAAGAACGACGTACGTCAGAATTTTATTCAAAAATACACTATTTCAAAATTTGTTTCAAAAACTCCGCATCTGAGCATAATTTCAATGCATTTTGACATAAGAGCATTCTGAGATAAGACGTTCTTTAACCTAATTCTGATATACGGCGTTTTTGTGACAAATCCTGAAATGGGAAATTTTTGAAAAATATTTTGAGATAGGCCGATTTCGAACTGGCGGCCGACATGAGGTGATACTTTCTCTCTTTTCCTTTTAAGTATTAATGGAAATGTTCCGGATAAACCATTAATCTGGAGTATTCCGAACACGTTCGTTTGATGCTACCTCACGAGGTCCGAAGATTCCAGAAAACGATTCCACAAATTCTTAAATGGAGACGGATGTTCCGAACACGCTCAATGAGTACATTTTGTTATGGCATCTCCATTATTTACTAATGACATTTTTACGTAAATCGATTTACTTTGAACGATGCATTTTAAATTGGTTAAAGTTTCGTGTGTTCATAGGTTTACAAAAGTGCACGATTCCTTGGTGTGCGTACTTTTCATAAAATTATTTATTTTCAGTCACATTAATAGATCCATGCCATTAGTTAATAAATTCATCATCAAATTAAAAAAAAAGTTTCTAAGGAATATGAAGTACAGTACATAACTCTTTATCAATTCACGACATATTCAATAGAAAATGAACTATTTCCCCCAAAACTTGTTGGCATTTACTAATTTATTATCACTAATAAACTACTAAAGGTACTTTCCTACTACAATTTTCGCTGAAGGGAACTCAATTATTCCCCATTTTTCTTACTTCGTAAAAGCAAGCCGTTTAGATTTTTAAATTTGGTCACAGCTCTGTCAATGCTCTGTTATCATTGGAGAACAAAACCTGGTTATGCCTTGAAGGTATCGTTGTGCTGATATCAAAAAACAATATGAAAAAAATTTCGATGAGTGATTTTTTCCAAATAATTCCAAGATTTTGTTAAAAAAAAGCTCAAACTTCGAAATATTATTTGGTTTTTGATAACAACGAAACGAAATTCTTTTGATAATTTTTTGTTGTTTTTCTTGGTTCATGTAGCCATACTTCAAAATGTGTAATGTTTGCCTGTCCTTATCGCTACGTATCTTTAACAGCAAATTGGGTAACTTCCCTTTTGTTTTAAGACCCAAGTAAGGAAAAACTTAAGATTATATTTTTGTTTCTAATTGCACATGGGTAACGATACGAAGAAAGGATTGGCGTGGTTCGTTAAACCGCCAAACAGTTTAAACAGTTAAGCAACAACTAAATGGGAAGAAGATTGGCCGATATTTTTAGAAAAATACCCGCAAGAAGGGGTATAGGTGAAGTTCACAGATTCATATAAAAATCGTAGTCCAATTTAAGTTGATATATTTTAGGGCAAAATCATCTACTCCAGGTCGAAATACTCTATTTCCTTGCTTCTCCATGGAGCACCTGTGGTCTCCAAAAAGTTATAAAAATAACTTCATTGCGCACTCATAAGTAAAACGAAAGCTTTAGTTGTCAATCTATATAGGAGTACTGATATGACAAAATGGAACACATGGTTCAAATATTTCAAAGTAAAGGAATATTTTTTTATTGAAAAGTGTTCGAGTTAAATGGCGTTTTAGAAAGCGATATACTGAAGCGAACAGAAAAATTGCAATGAACCTTTTTATAAAATTTTGTAAATTATCTTCTTCTTTTTAGCCAAATGTATTTTAGTCTAACAAATGACAAGTTTTAGGTCTCTCCAAATGAAATCCTAAATTTTTTCACATTGGGTGTTGTTTACTATATAATTTGGCAATTAAATTGAGGTTATGTTGCGAATAAAGTGGAAGGCAGTCGAATGGAAGTAGAAAGAGCAGAGTTGCATTGGATTAATATATCTTCAATCATTGTAATAATATTAAGGATAAATGTAGAAAAAATAATTAAATACTTGAATAGGTATAACCAAACATTTTCTCTCAATTACTGCAATTAAGGTGTCCTAAATGCTATATATTCCAAAATTATCACAGTTTATGTCTGTTTAAAAATTTAACTTGCATTTTCTGAAAGTCTTTCATAATGTGGACGTTAGTAATTTTTGTGTGGGTATGCTAACTTTGAGCGATCAGCTGTTAAGGGCCATTTAATGGTGACTTATAACCATAAAACCATAACCAGATAAAATAGCTGATCGAACCTACCTTATGGAAATCAATGTAATCGATTAATGGTACAATACCATAACACTAATGCCATAACCATACCATAGCCAACCAATTGGTTTTTGGTTTCTCGCCATATCCATAACCTAAAAATATTTGAGTTGGTGAATTTAATAACTTTTTGTGGATTTTATTCATTGTTTTGGATACGCTATGACTAAGAGACTTATATTTTTTGGAATATGTTTGTAATTTTTCCGGTTTTCTTCATTTTTATGAAATGCTCACGATTTTTAGGTTAAGGCACCATTAATCGATCACATTGGAGATAGTTATGGGTATGGTTACGACTATGGCGTTAGGGTTAAGGAAGTTTACTAAACCCTTTAGTTGTGCTACTCGTTAAGGTTCACAATGATATATGGTGCTTTAAAGCCATTACAACCCACAAAGAAATACGCTTTTTCAAAAAATAGTTTAAAACCCTGTACAACCTAACCAAACATGTGCCTATTTTAAAACATGGCAGTATTGTTTTAAAGAAAATGCTGCAAATCATGCTCTTCAAGTCACTTTTCGTGCCCGTCCTGCTATATGGTGCAGACCCATGGACCATGACAACATCAGATGTTGCGGCTCTGGGAGTTCTCGAGGGAAAAGTTCTGATTTAGATTATGGACCTCTACGCATTGGAGACGGCAATTACCGACGAAGATTTAATGATGAGCTATACGAGCTTTACGCAGACATCAACATAGTCGAGCGAATTAAAACGCAGCGGTTACGATGGTTAGGTCATGTTTTGCGAATGGAAGATGGCGCTCCGGCTAAGAAAAATTTTTATCGGAACCCGTTTATTAAAGCAGAGGAATAGGTCTGCTTTAAGGACCAGGTGGAAAACGATTTAAATTTTCTTGTGTGACCAAATGGCGCCTTGCTGGTCGGCCATAACCGTTTAAACATTTAAGCGCCAATTAAGTCAGTTAATTGAACATTGTGCTCAAAGGGTGTTAATTCATTTTTCGTTTAAGCTTATAATCTTATTGAGGTAACAACAATCTTTGTTAACCTTCTGTAAAAGTAAATCCCCTGTACGACCTAAGTAATTAAGAGTGAATAATCTTTAGTTGAGATGATTTGATGCAATCGGTCAAATCAATGCAGGTTGAATGGCAAATGAGAGAGATAGTTTACTTTATGCAAAGTCTTCATTTATTTAGGAAGTCTTGCCAGTCATCCCTGCATTGCGATAACAGACAACAATGGGAATCACAAAGGAAGGTAAAATTTTTCTCCACCTTTTTCTCCCAACTCAGTGAAGGTCTTCCATTTCCCCTGCTATAAATTTTGTGCATCAATAGATTATTTTTTCATTTTATCCATTCGCATAATATGATTGATTGTAATATGTTTAAAGCTGCATAAAGCTTATACAGCTCATCAGTAAAACTCTTTCTAGAAACGCTATCGGCATAAAGAGAAGAAAAATTAAGTATGCCAAAATTTTTTCTTTCTAATACCAAGGGCCGCAGGACCATCTTATCTTCCTTCGCGCAGCCATTATATCGGGGTCATACTTCAAAATAAGTATTATTATGAGTGGCTTACAACGCGTAATTTTTGTTGATCGGGACAGAACATAACTGTTTAAGTTACTTAAACTATGAACATTTTGCGTTCGTTTGTTTCATTAGCCATTGAGTTTGCTTGTAATTCTCAACTGGTTAGTGAAATATTCTAAAGACATAGTTTAAATTTTTATCCCAGAGCGGGGTTTTTCAAAGCAAAACAAGGTGGCTCAACACGCAGCCAATACCTTGGAGCCCCCAGTGCTCGCCCCCAATGAATAAATACAATGTGTAACAGGTGCATAGCGACCTCCCTCTCTAAAAATAATAACGTAACATACAGTCCACAAAAATAACAAATAATATAAAAACAAAAAAACTATTCGCCCGTCGAATCACCAAAGCTTAGACATAACTTAAAAATTTTCCAATAACACTTTTCGGCAAGAGGCCTTCACAATTTCGAATTTTTACCCGTCAACAGGATTTGACATATCGCGACAACAGAACAAAAAAAGAGGAGTGTCGCCTACAACTCTCACACTTACCGATATGTAAGACCTCATCTTGTAAACCTTTGATCATATTAAATAAGCCATATAGGTGTGGTGCAAATATTTTGGTGGGTATTGTATACATATACTATGTCCATATATTTGTTCAGGGTTCTGGCAACAACAAAAGCAAGGATTGAAATTGAATAATAATTCGAAAAGCAATAAGCTGTGACAGAAACTGGAATAACGAAATATCTCATACATGCACACACATAAACAAGTATGAATACATATATGTATGTGTTTTACGAATGCTCGCATGGGTTCGCATGTGGGATTGAAGTCATTTCTATTGAAGGTTAGCATAGTAGGAATAGTAAATGCCAATTGGAAATGATGAAATAGGAGTAGGGTTAGAAATATTTGAAATTAACGGTTGTTTTATGGGGTGTAAAGTAAATTGTAATAAAAATCGAATGTACTAGATGACACAATAATCATTTACCAATGTGCGCTTTCAGCGATTACAAGTGTTGAATATTTCATTTGGCAACTCGCCGTTCACGCACCAATTGCCGGGTTCGCTGGAATCCTATCACATTCTCACTACGGTGACAATGAAAAATAAGTTCCCAATGCTCAGATTATATTATATAGGGCAAATATTGCTCTCACGGAGTGAGTTTGAGTATCGAGAGGAAAGAATATATATATATTTATTTTTTATTTTTTGCTGAATAAGTCCACGATGGCAAACTTTCCCAGGCTCACTGTAAAACGGTGTGTATGTTTTTGGTCTGCCACGAGATGATGGATCAAGTCGATACATGGACTGCTGATACTGTGCACATCCAGAGCGTTAGCACTTGGCAGCTGGCAATCACTTCGCGATCCATTTTCTGTTGAGTTAATTGATAACTTGTGAGGCTAATGATGGATGTTTTTGTTGCAGTAGAGATGTTCATACAGTCGATTTGCCTCATCTCATTCGTAGGTGCTGTACCTTTTTTACACAACAGTACTTTTCTCAAGATTCGTATCACTTTTCTCATTCCCAACTGTCAACGGCAATATTTGAGTACCTAGTTTCCCCCACACCACTGAAGCTGTCTGCACACGATCCCTGTAGTAGACGTTACAAGGCGCAATTGATTTTATTACCCTATCTATATGCTTATTTTGGGTTGGCGATCTCTGGTTCTTCATAAGCCGATGTCTGGCTTCAGGGCCGGATTAACAAGTAGGCAGAATAGGGAGTTGCACCGAAAAATGAAAAATATTCCTAAAATTTTCTTACAAACATAAAATTCTAGAGAGTGAAGAAAAATATAATCAGAACTGAAAAAAAAATTTTACTCAAATAAATAAAACTCTTGACCGCATTCAAAAGGCGACGACCGACGAACTAGACAAGGTTCCTAAAAAGGGCATTTCCTACTCATTTGACAAATTGTATTAGCGTGCAAAGAAGTGTATCCAAGTGAAAGGAGAGTATATTGAATAATAAAAAATAATTATCCCAAAATGTACACTGGTTGTTTTTATTTTGAAATAATTGGAAAATTGGAAATAATTTTTGGAACAGAGGGTGTAGAAGCCTTCAACTCTAATTTTGACTGCTATGCGTTCAGTGAATAAGTCATTGCAAAGTGAAAAAGCAGATTTTTAAGAGAGAGAAGATAGTTTAGTTTGAATCCGTGAAAAGTTCAATGATTTCGAGGAAAAAATAAAACAATTATTACCTGCTATAGGTTATACAGAAATCGTAAAACGTACTCGTCGTAGAAAAAAACAACCTAATGAGGGAAATGCTCCAGAAGTAAATTTTTCGCCTCACGATGATTTTAGGACAAAAGGTTTCCTCGAAATCATCGATAATCTTCACAGTGAAAGTGAGATTTGTATTTCTCATCAACTTTTTCAGAGAGATTTGCATTTCTCATCAACTATTCTCTAAGACCTCCACGAAGCTATATATAACTTAGTTATTTTTTATTCTAGAGATTTGGAAGAATTTTTCATTGAAATGAAACAATTCCAAAGTTACGTGAACTCCATATACACTGATGCACAAACAACTCATAGCCATTTGTATAATATTCTAATGGAAGATCAATTAGGCGATGTATTTCCTAACACAGAAATAGCTCTTCGGATATTTTTAATGTTAATGATCACAAATTGTTCTGCCGAACGATCCTTTTCGCAATTAAAAAGAATCAAAGCTGCTGAAAGAGTTACAGCGCAACAAGAGCGCCTCGAGAAGTTAGGTATACTTTGCATTGAGTCAGATTAATTGAATAAAATCGATATTGATGACATAATTTATGAATTTGCCGAAAACAAATGTAGAAAACGATATGTTTAAATGTAGATAGTAATTTTATTGATATTATTACATTGTGACAATAAATCTTTTATGAAATATATAAGTTTGTTTTTTTAATCGAAAAAAGAAGGGAACGGACGTGAAAAAGGGCCCCCAAATTCATGGTTGCCTAGGGCCACGTTGAAGGTTAATCCGGCCCTGTCTGGCTTAATCCACTTAAGCAACCGCATTTCCTAAAATCATATTACTTGATACGTTTCATGTCAAATAGACTCTGTATGGACTGGTTAAAGCTACTTTACAGTGGCTCCCTTTCTGTACTTGGCTAACGGAGAAAATGGCAACCCAGTTATCGGTGCCATTTGTAATCAGTACAGTGATTTACATGACGCCTGGATACCGGATATCTCTGATTGATACGCACTCACTGATTCTGGGCGACGTTTGTACCGGGTGGCTGATGAAAGCCGCTACCAAAAAAAAATTAAATAACTTTTTTTCTTTTTAATGAATCTGGTTAATTTTTTTTTTATTTTCCAGATTGACTTTTACATTTAACAAAAATGGATAACTGGGACACTGAAACAAGAATTTGGATTGTTCGCCGCTATCACGCACTGGAGTCCGTAGTTTCGGTTCAAAGAGAGTATAGGCGCACGTTTAGCGGCAATCCTCCGAGCAGATGGACCATAACCTTACCATCGAAACCCTTCAGTTCGAACGGAGGAAACAATCGCTGCTGTAGCTGCTGCCATACACAACAATCCACGTTTTTTGACAAGAAGTTTATCTGCTCAAATGGGTGTAAGCAGACAGTCATTACAGTCAATTATGCACAAAGATTTGGACTTATTCCCATATAAAATTCAAATAGCCAACAAACTGAACGCTGCAGACTTGCCGATTCGCTTGGAATTTTGACAGAAGATGCTTCAAATGGTGGAAGAGGATGGAAACATGTTGAACTGTCTTTTCATGTCTGACGAGGCCCATTTCGATTTAAACGGCAACATAAACAAACAAAATTATCGAATATGGAGTGCTTCCAACCCACAGATACTCCATGAGACGGAATTGCATCCACTTCGTGTCACAGTGTGGAGTGCAGTTTCATCACGCTGCATTATCGGGCCCTACTTCTTCGAAGAAAACGGTCACAACGTTACGGTTACTGGAGACCGTTACTTGAGCATGTTGAGAGAGTTTTTCTATCCAGAATTACGCCGAATGAGAATTTCTTTCAACTCTGTGTGGTTTAGCCCGACCTGTTATGACAGAATTGCGACGAAAATTTCCCAATAAGCTGATATCCAGAAACTCCACATCCCGTTGGCCACCCAGGTCGCCTGACCTTACTGCACCTGACTTTTTCTTGTGGGGTTATTGCAAACAGGAAGTCTACAAAGCAAAACCAACAAATTTGAATGAACTAAGGCAATCCATTCGAGAAACAATTGCGGCTATTCCTGTCTCAACTCTCCAAGCAGTAATGAACAACTTCTTGGTAAGATGCCGCATATGCATCAACGAGCAGGGGGGGGGGGGGGGGGCATTTAAAGTCCATTATGTTTAAAACTAATTAAACTATATTTAATAAAATTGAATGAGCTTTAACATAAATAAAAGAAAAATGAATTCCATACACTGAAAAAAAATTATTTGAGTTTCTTAATGTAGCAAAATTCATCAGCCACCCGTATATCGCCGTGGTTGACACTGCCGAACACACGCCATTTTAGTTGAAACTGCCGAACATTCAAGTGAGTTCACCTGCCTCCCAATCCTTCTCTGTGGGAGAGAGTATCCTATGCTTCGCATCGATGGATTGTCATAGGGCATATGTATTCCGTTTTTGATGTAATATCGGGGTTACTAACATATTTATCTGTATGTATATATGTTCCTGTATGTACGCCCTTCC
Organism: Eurosta solidaginis; assembly: GCF_040869045.1. Lineage (NCBI taxonomy): Eukaryota > Metazoa > Arthropoda > Insecta > Diptera > Tephritidae > Eurosta > Eurosta solidaginis. Next base: position 209,608,556 of record NC_090321.1, read on the forward strand.
TATAGATCTAAAAACCTAAGCCTAAGGGAATTCTGCTGTTTCCTTGGCACTCTACACGAGTATTAGTGCCACAGGCAGATCATTTAACTTTTCCAAGCAGTTTTCTCAAGTAGTTAATCTCGACTACCTTCCTCTTATCGTGTGAGCATTATGTGCGCCTATGTCGTGAGTTTTGGACTCAGACCACACTTTTTTGCATTATGCTGCAGGAATACATAGATATGTAGTCCCATATGCTAGTTTGGCTCCATTAAGAGAAAGACCTCACTAGCTCCCAGCTTAGGTTGAACTGGCCGGTCCACGAGGACCTCACATAGACTGATTGAGTCCGTAGTGTTTATCTCCAAGCTTATTCCTTACTATTTTGGACTGCAAATTCCGCTGGCCACCTGTGGTTTTCTCCTCCATAGCTGGGCCTCGAGTCGGCTCAGCAAACGTTGGGCGGACACCACCTCTTGCAGGGTAGCAAGATCTTTCTGGCCGGAAGTGGATGGCAGGAGGTCTGACGACGCACTTGGATCTGCCGGGGATTTATCCAAGGTTGAGATCGGTATCATTCGGAACTTCATCGTTGCTATCCAACGATTCTCTAAGTAGCTATATTTACGTCACCGTTATTTTGATATATGTGGTATCACAACGGACCTTCATGTTGTGCAAGTGAGCATCCTTTATCAGGCTAGCTATCACCAAACCTAACCGAACCTGAACTGCAGATCCTACCCTTTTCAGCTAAAAAAATTTCAGCCACACCTCTGTGCTCACAAATGCTGACTTCGTCTCGTTTTATTTTGGTGTTGACAGCCGCAAGCTATCCAACTTTGTACGCATGTGAATTAAAAACATTGGGCTTTTGGAAAGAAGACTATTCTGGTCCTTAAAGATAAACTCCGACCAGTGTATCACCAGCGAGCAGGTTTTTCATAGTAACGCTGAAATGATTTCATACGGATCTGGGAGTTTAAATGAACAAAAACCATTGATTACACACTTAGTTTATTTAGGGCGGGTAATACTTCGATATACTGCATTGGCTCCATTTCGCTGGACCTACAACCTACAAGCAGGTACTCTTTTTCTGCGGAGATCAATCCTATTTCCCCAAAAATAATGGGCAATATATTTAATTTGAGGGCCGCCGTGGTAGTGTGCTCGCTGTGCGTTTGCGTTTACCGATTCTTCACTCATTTCAAAGTATATGTTTGCAACAATTAAGGAATGTGACCAACCTTTTCAACTAACATGCCCCAGCGGGTTAGGGGCTTAGAATATACCCGCGGCAGGTATGCCTGTCGTAAGAGCCGACTAAAATACCAATATTCAAGGGGTTGTGTAGCGCAACCCTTTCAAGGTGTTTCCAGCTCAAAATATAGCTTATCCAACCCAATTGTCAACCTCACCTACCCGTGAAGAATCCTAACAGCCGAGGCTCAGGCGACCTCAAGTTCCTCATGGACCTAGGGGTGGTAGCGCAGGACGGCCTTGAAGGTTTCCTGTGGTTATACTAAATCGTTCCCGAGATGGTCGTGCTGGTGCCTTAATAGTGCTTGTTAACGGAACGTACCGGATATGTATCCCGCAAAAGACCATCAACATTTATAAAACTCCCAAGGCCTTCGGAGAGTGTCCTTATCGCTACAACAACAACAACAGTATTTCAAGGCTCAAGAAAAGCAGGACCAATTGTTTACAAATAAGTTTTATATGTGCTGATTTGGAGCTTTACAGCCGATGAATTAAAGGCAAAAAGTTTTAAATTTTTTTTCCCGTTCCCTCCTACTCGTTTCGATGCTGTCGCATCTTCTTCAGGGAGTATTCAATTACTTAGTAATAACTAGAAAACCCCATATTTAGTACGTTTAAATCCACTGTACTTAACTTATTTAATGTTGGTGGTTTTGCTGCCATCTTCGTACTGTATATAAGTTTTTTTTTCAATTTTTGTTGTTATATCGGCCTACTGATTTTAAGATCGCGGGTTCGAATCGAGCTCAAGGCCTAACAATAATTTTTTATAAATATTATTGTTATGATAAATTTTTTCTTAATTGAAAAAATTTTTAAATTAGAATAGAAGAAAGAAAAAATTTTGACAACTGCCAAAGCTCGTTGTATAGATCCATTTCGGGAACTGCTAAATTCCTTCATCGGCAACGTTTAGGCGCCGCTGCTAAAAATTTATCATAACAATAAATAAAAAAATAAATGTAAGGCGCGATAACCTCCGAAGAGATCTAAGGCCGAGCTTCTCTTCCAATTTGTGTCGTATACAAATTGGCCGGACGGGACCTACATGTTTTATGCCGACTCCGAACGGCATCTGCAAGGCAGATGAGTTTTCACTGAGAGCTTTTCATGGCAGAAATACACCCGGAGCGCTTGCCAAACACTGCCGAAACAATAATAATGATAAAAAATTATTGTTAGGCCTTGAGCTCGATTCGAACCCGCGTTTTTTTTTTCAGTTAAAATTGATAATTCTTAGCGGGCTCGCCCCTCTGCAGTTATTTGGAAAAGACTCCGAGTATATTTCTGCCGTTAAAAGCTTCTCAGCGAAAATTTGTCCGTGTCGCCAATATGTAGCAAAAATTAAAACGCCGCAAATTGGAAGAGGCGTCAATCTCTTCGAAAGTATATTGCGCCTCTACTTTTTTTAAAACAAGAAATTCTTCGAAGAATATAAGACTGTTAGGAAGAAAGCTCGTAAATTCTACCATAAACTCCGGGAGATATTTGTGGAAAATTCAAGCATACCCGATTACAAGGACCTGGTATTCGACTAACAGAGTATGCGTCGGACCTGTATGCCAGAAATTGCCCGGTAAACCCAGTACTTAAAAAACAATACCCAAAACTAGCAGAAGAGGAACGCACTCTCCCTAGGAAAACGCGCGTCACTCTAGCTCAACTTCGATCTGGGTACTGTAACAGGTTAAACTCTTACCTATCCAGAATCAACCCCGACATACAAAATGTATCTCCTGCTTGCAATGTGTCCCCACAAGACATCAACCATCTATTCAACTGTATTGTGGAACCAACGCCTCTAACAACCCTCTCATTATGGTTCACCCCTGTTGAAACAGCAAGTTTCCTTGGACTACCCCTTAGAGGACATTGATGACAATTTGTGATTGGTCGCACCTATTGGATGGAGCGAAGCACTGCTACAACAACAACAAAGTTATGGAGAAACTCTTTTCCTATTTCCTCGCTAGATATCGAGGTAGACGACAATCCCGATAAGTCTGTTATCATAAAAAATCGCCGCTAGGTGGCGCAAGGATTGAGATATTCACAAAAATCGTATTTGTGGTACGATTTGGTCCATATTTGGAAAACATATTACATACAAGAATAGAAAGCGACCTATGAAAAAAATCGCAGCTAGGTGGCGCAAAGATCGAGATAATCAAAAAAATCGTATTTGTGGTCCGATTTAGTCCATATTATGTGTTCCAAATACATACATGAATAGAAAGCGACCTATGATGTCCGATTTGGCTCATATTTGGAACAAATATTACATACAGTCCGGTAGAAGTGATCAAAATATTTTGAAGCTGGAGGAGGGACAAGCATACGTGGCGCAGAGTCGAGTAAAGTCTTTGGAAGAATTATGTGTTGAGGACTTAGATTGGAACAAATTTTCAGGAAAGATTCCTTGTAATAATGAGTCACCAAATGAACTAAATAGAATGAGAAATAATGGCAATTAAATAAAGACTAAAAACTTGAAAATAAAATAATTTAAAAAAAATTTTTTTTAGTTAAACGGTTTTATTGAAAACAATACTTACATGAAGTAATAATAATATTAAAAGCTAGTAGCTAAGCGTGGGGCAGTTGAGGGCGAGCAGTTTAATATGAGTTATAAGGGAGTAATTTGATGCGCTTATAGGCGTATGAGTCGTGGCACAGTGGATGACGTACCCGACTCACACGTTTGGGGTTGCGGGTTCAAAGCCCACTGCAAGCAAGAATTTTTTAAATTTATTATCTTTTTTTATTTTTATAAATTACTATTTTAATGGACTGTATGTTATTTTACTTTGTTTATGGTGTATTTAAAATACGGGACGATGCAAAGCATCGGTACACCTTATTTATGATATCTTTATTTTAATGTATTTGTTTGTTATTTTTAAATTTGTTTAGAGAGAGGTCACTATGTACCTGTTACACCTTGTATTTATTAATTGGGGCGAGCACTGGGGGCTCCAAGGTATTGGCTGCGGGATGAGCCACCTTGTTTTGCTTTGAAAAACCCCTTGTATTTATTCATTGGGGGCGAGCACTGGGGGCTCTGAGGTTTCGCTCTAATGAGCCACCTCATCTTCTATTTGAAGAACCTCTTGTATTTATTCATTGGGGGCGAGCACTGGGGGCTCTGAAGTTTCGCTCTAATGAGCCACCTCATTTTCTATTTGAAGAACCTCTTGTATTTATTTATTAATTGGGGCGAGCACTGGGGGCTCTGAGGTTTCGCTCTAATGAGCCACCTCATCTTCTATTTGAAGAACCCTTAAAAAATGTGATATGGAGGCGAGCACTGGGCTCTGAGGTATTGGCACCCCATCTTATACTTGAAGAACCTCAATTTTAAATTAAAAACTAAAACTATGTCTTTAGAATATTTCACTAACAAGTTGAGAATTACAAGCACACTCAATGGCTAATGAAACAAACGAAAGAAAAAAAGTCATAGTTTAAGTCGCTTAAACAGCTAGAAAATAATTAAGTAGGTCCTAGGTACTAGTCATCACAGTCCTCATTAATCTGGAGCGTTGATCAGACAATTAAATAAAAGCGTTGGACGCGTCATGTTTCTATTGATAGTCATATATAAGTCCAACTGAACCTTAATCAGGTTATGCTACGCCTCACATTTTTAGAAATTTCACTCGCCCAACGCTTTTATTTAATTGTTTGATCAACGCCCTAGATTGATGAGGACTGTGATGACTAGTACCTAGGACCTACTTAATTATTTTCTAGCTTTTAGTATTATTACTACTTAATGTAAGTATTGTTTTCAATAAAACCGTTTAACTTAAAATTTTTTTTTATTATTTTATTTATTATCTAGGTAATCTGATTGTAGCAACAGCTGGATTTTGTTTACCCAACAAACATGGAAAACATTTCTCTAGCGAAATATATATTTCCGGAAGTGATATCCAACATCATTATTTAATTATTCTTAAACCAGTTAGTTCTCGATATCCAACTTCATTCTCCAATCGCTATCCAACCTTTGAGAAATGTTGTAAAATTAAACGTTTTCAGTTGATCTCCAACGTCATTAATATTTTCCAATTATTATCCTAATTTCGAGAGATTTTGAGAAATATACAGTTCTCAAATGAATATTCGTCACATTTCTCCAGTTAATATCCTACATTACATATTGAGTTGAGGTGGAGTTGAAAAAATCTCCAAGGTGGTACCACCAAAACCAACAGCTGTTTATTGTGATATATAAACACCCGCATGATAACAGTAATGAAGCGTAATTAATCAAAAATAAATTATATAGGCAGCCTGGTGTGATGGTAGCGTGCTCCGCCTACCACACTGAACATCCTACAACATCAAAATTTTAGAAACAAGGTTTTGCAATTAGAAACAAATTTTTCAAAGTGGGGTCGTCCCTCGGCAGTGTTTGGCAAGCACTCCGAGTGTATTTCTGTCATGAAAAGCTCTCAGTGAAAACTCATCTGCCTTGCAGATGCCGTTAGGAGTCGGAATAAGACAAGCAGATTCCGTAGCGCCAATTTGTAGGAAAAATTAAAAGGAGCACCACGCAAATTTGAAGAGAAGCTCGGCCCAAAATCTCTGCGCAGGTTATGGCGTCTCACATTTATTTATTTTTTAAATTATATATATTTCATTTTATTTTCGTGAAATACTGTAGTTGTAGTTGTTAATTAAATTTTTTTAACTTAAATTATAGCATTTTTTGCTTTATAAAAATTCCCTCTTTTGCTGAGTACGCTATGATTCTCGAGTTGAGCCACTGTTTCTAAACAAATTTTGAGATTTTAGAATATGTCTAGTTATCAACATGAGCTCGAATGGCACTCAAGCCCAAACGCTTGTTGGGTATATTCGACGCCATTTCGAACGAACGCAAATAACTGATAGGTTAACTAGAGTTTAACCCTGCCAGATCGGCCGTTTAAGAAGGGCTTAAACTACAGTAAAAACAAGTAAGGAAGGCTAAGTTCGGGTGTAACCGAACATTACATACTCAGCTGAGAGCTATGGAGACAAAATAAGGGAAAATCACCATGTAGGAAAATGAACCTAGGATAACCCTGGAATGTGTTTGTATGCCATGTGTATCAAATGGAAGGTATTAAAGAGTTTTGTAAGAGGGTGAGTTTTGTAAGAGGGAGTGGGCCATAGTTATATTGGTGGACGCCATTTAGGGATACCGCCATAAAGTTGGATCAGGGCTGACTCAAAAATTTTTTTGTACGATTTGGGGATCACATGAAAGGTGTTAATGGGTATTTTAAAAGGGAGTGGACCTTAGATGTATATGTGAAGGCGATTTCGAGATATCGGCCAAAATGTGGACCCAAGAATGACCCAGAAAATCATCTGTTGGATACCGCTAATTTATATATGTAATACCACGAACAGTATTCCTGCCATGATTCCAAGGGCTTTTGATTTCGCCCTGCACAACTTTTTTATTTTCGTCTACTTAACATGGTAGGTGTCACACCCATTTTACAGAGTTTTTTTCTAAAGTTATATTTTGCGTCAATATACCAATCCAATTACCATGTTTGATCCCTTTTTTCGTATTTGGTATAGAATTATGGCATTTTTTTATTTTCCGTAATTTTCGATTTCGAAAAAGTGGGCGTGGTCATAGTCAACAATACAACGTGAGTTCGGATAAGTACGTGAACTGAGTTTAGTAAAGATATATCGATTTTTGCTAAAGTTATCGTGTTAACGGCCGAGCGGAAAGACAGACGGTCGACTGTGTATAAAAACTGTGCGTGGCTTCAACAGATTTCGCCCTTTTTCACAGATAAATCTAAGCCCCTACCAAATTTCACAAGGATTGGTTAATTTTTGTTCGACTTATGGCATTAAAAGTATTCCAGACAAATTAAATGAAAAAGGGCGCAGCCACGCCCATTTTGAAATTTTCTTTTAATTTTGTATTTTGTTGCACCATATCATTACTGGAGTTGAATGTTGACATAACTTACTTATATACTGTAAAGATATTCAATTTTTTGTTAAAATTTGTCTTTAAACAATTTTTATTTTAAGTGGGTGTGGTCGTTCTCCGATTTTGCTATTTTTTATTAAACATACAATATAGTAATAGGAGTAACGTTCCTGCCAAATTTCATCATGATATCTTCAACGACTGCCAAATTAAAGCTTGCAAAACTTTTAAATTACTTTCTTTTAAAAGTGGGCGTTGTCACGCCCATTGCTCAAAGTTTTACTAATTTTCTATTCTGCGTCATAAGTTCAACTCACCTACCAAGTTTCATCGCTTTATCCGTCTTTGGTAATGAACTATCGCACTTTTTCGGTTTTTCGAAATTTTATATATCGAAAAAGTGGGCGTGGTTATAGTCCGATATCGTCATTTTAAATAGCGATCTGAGATGAGTGCCCAGAAACCTACATACCAAATTTCATCAAGATACCTCAAAATTTACTCAAGTTATCTGTTTAACGGACGGACGGACGGACATGGCTCAATCAAATTTGTTTTCGATACTGATGATTTTGATATGTGTAAGTCTATATCTATCTCGATTCCTTTATACCTGTACAACCAACCGTTATCCATTCAACGTTAATATACTCTGTGAGCTCTGCTCAACTGAGTATAAGAATTAGACTGATAAGCTGCAGAATAAGTTTAAGCGTAGTTTAACTGACAAAAGGAGTTGAACTTGTACTGAAAAACCGGGCCTTAGTATGGTACACAATGGCAGTAACGTCCAATGTAACTCGTTACGCAAAGGCAAAAACCGCCTAAGCGACTAAGCACTTCATTCGTTATTTCATACAAAAGCAGAAATCCCGTTTGCTGATGAAAAGGAATATCAAAGCCGCATACCTTAAATGCCTGCATATCTATTTACTAAAGTGTTTTCTTAAATGAGCGCCTTGAGCTTATGCTACACACATACATATGTACATAATTTCCAGCCAAAGTACACCTTCCTGTTTCCGGAGCAGATATGCTTATAATATACATGTGAGTGTGTGCAAGAGTGTATGTATGTAGATATGTATGTATGTAAAATTCAATATTACGTCTGCCCAAAAATTTAGGAATACGACAAAAAAAAATGCATGCCTATAAGAAGCACAAAAATGAGTCGTCATACATTCTTGCATACATATGTATGAATGTGTATATGGAAAAAGTACATAATACCTTAACCCTATGTACATATGTATATGGAATATGGATATACATACATACATATGTATACATTTCCACATTTTTATTGTCAACTTCGCAAATGCAACTCTGTAGCTAGTTTGTTCGAAGAGCAATAATATCCGAGGAATACAAACATACATACACGCATAAGTACATAATTATTTTAGATTTTATGTGCATGCACACGCAATGCAAATGCACGCAAAGACCAAAAAACGTATCTGCAATAAGTAAAATGAAGGTCCGACACACAAACATACATGTGCATAGATAATATGTTTGTATGTATCTACACTCTTCATTAGATGAAAAGCAAAAGTTGAAGCTATTTTTTAAATTTTATATCTATATACGCACACACATTTATCTATAATTTGTATGTAAATCCCTATGAAGTGTTTTGTACATAATAATTCCAATAGCAATGCATATACAAGTCCTCGTCTACGTTCATTTACCTATGGAGTACTCTTACAACAGCATAAACCCACTGCTCAATTCTCCTATAAACATACATACAATCATTCGTATGATATTGTGAGCATATACAAAAGAGCATATATATGTATGTATATATATACATACCAAAATTTTTACTTCAATACATTGTATATACAACGACCCAAAGTGTCGACTGTCGCCCTACCACAGACGGGAAAAAACGACAGTAACGATACACAATACCATGCACAAGTAGATATACAGTGTATATTATACACACAGCATGGCATGGCATGTGGAGTGGCGTTGTGGATACAAAGAAAAAGCGGGACCTCAGGTGACTCTTGCCCCTCATACAAGGAAAGCAGTGTAAATTTCGAATTGAACGCATCTTTCGGGCGTTTGTGTCAAGATTTTGACAGTGTCAAAGTTTTTGATAAGTCCGAGATTTTTAAGCATCGACATGGCAATCTTCTCCGGACCAAGTGCTTTAGCTGGTATGCGTTGAAATAAGTGAGCACAACGCCTTGAAGTGTCCTGGCAACTTGTGATAGGAGAAATGTCGGGCGATATGAGTATTCTTTCGCAGGTTTTAATAACGGTACAAACCTCGCCATTTTTCAGGAACAGGCACGTAATTTCTTCGCAACCGATAGCACTTTACCGCCAAAGGCGATGAATATTTTATCAATGTGTCTAGTTGGATTTGAGAGGGACTTTGCGGTTGACCATAGCTAATCAGCACCGTCCTCACATTTCGCCTGCTTGTGTTTATTTAATGTCTCTGAATTGGCAGTCCCTAGGGTCTTGTTTTCTCACAAGGTCACGATCTCTCGCCAAGGTTGCGGTCTGGGCTTGAGGATTTAGCAGAATTTCGGTATTCTTTCAGTCGGAGTAAACCTTTGAGAAATGGAAGGGGTGACGGGCATCAGTCGGGACTGAGAGGGGAGCAAAACGATCGTCTATGTATGCTGCATAGTCCGCCCAATTTAATTTTTTGAATTTGATGGAAGCACGGCGCTCAGACCTGATGAATTCGACTCATCGGTTGCAAATTAAAGCATCGGTTGTAAGTTGTCAAGTCTTGTACTAACGATTGTGTTGTCTGGCGAGCTATTACAATTTCCTATCACACGTGTGGGAGTGCCCCCCTTTAGAATGTCGTGCCCTATATTTGTTCCGCTCAAACCTGCTGTCAGCTTGCAGGTCGGAACGACACAGTTCGTGGTGGGCAATTCCCTTTCCCACTGTCAAACTCTGCTATGAGGTCGAGAAAGAGATGGAGTGTGTCGATTTTCTTATAGTGGAAAATATCTAGGACTTGGCGTATAGTGAAAACCGGGTCGGTAATAAATTAACGTGGTTTGCTGTTGGTAAAAGCTTGTTAATGTGTGCTGGAGCGTTTCCTTTCTTCAAAAATAATTTATTCGCCAAGTGAAGGAATGAAGAAAAACTGTTCTCATTTTCTGTAGACATCTGCATAAGAAAATTGCATACTACTTTTTGTCTATTTAAGACCCACTTGCAGAACGAAAAGTTATTATTTTAGCTCAATAGGTTTAAGAATAATTTCAATAACTACCCACATTTGAGCCGTTATTTTTGTTAAGTCATAAGTTTAATATAACCTACAGTTATCCTCGTTACCAAGAGGAGTTTTAAGGAAATTTCAAAAAGATTGACCAAGTCTCACTATCAAAAATAACGGCTGGTTAATATAGTCGGCATTTTATTCCGGCTTTGAAGTCAAATCCAGTTCGGGCATTTGCACTTCGAAGCTTCTGCAGTTTTTAAAAATATTACCTCATAAACTGGAGTGGTCGCTTCGATTTTTTACTTTTTTCTATAGTTTCTCCTGGGCGTATACGCAACTATTTGGAAATTTTTGTATCCAACGTTTCAAGAGAAAAAGAACTCAAGTTATTCATATTGCAGATAAGAAGCGTATATCAAACAAGTAAAGGTGTCTAAATTCGGGTGTAACCGAACATTATATACTCAGCGTGAGCTTCAATTGCAAATTTAATTTCACAGATTAATTACTTTTCTACATAACACGTGGCACCGTACGTTTAAAAAAAATGTCTCCCCATTTCCTCTTACAACAAAACTTGATAAGTGAAATATCATTGAATCAAAAGTATGTTTTGCTAAGTTATAGCCTATTATTCTAGTCTACGACCCTTTTAAACTTCTTTTATGTCTAAGTTGCCGTGGTCTTTAACCGATCCCGTCCATTTTTACTAGAAATATTTTCCACTATAGGGAAAATTTGTGTACCCAATTTTATTACGATCCGTTAATTTTTCTTCGAGTTATGGCTCCCGAAACAATTCAAAAATTGTAGTGTTTTCCAATTTAATGTTATAATTCAATTTAAAAAGTTAAATTCTAACGATCTAAAGCACTTTTTCGCTAATATATAGCTTATTATTTTCGTTTACGACCCCTTTAAAAATCTTTTATATAAAAGTGGGCGTGATCTTTAATCGATCTCGTCCATTTTGCCTAGAAATATTTCACGCTATAGGGAAAATCTGTGTACCCAATTTCATTACGATCCGTTAACTTTTCTTCGAGTAATGGCTCCCGAAACATAGAAAATTGATTAGTCATAAAAGGGGCGGTGCCACGCCAATTTTTTTAAATTTGATGTTTTCCCTATTTATTGTTATAAATCTACTTGGAAAATAAAATACCATTGATTTAAACTCTTTTTTGCAAAGATATAGCTTATTATATTCGTACACGACCCTTTTAAAAATCTTTTATATAAAAGTGGGCGTGATCATTAACCGAGATCGTTAATTTTTCTTCAAAACATTCCTTATAGTAAAGGCAACCTCTCTGCCGAATTTTGTTACGATAGGTTTAACGATTTTTGATTTATGATTAATAATATTTGTAAAATGGATTTTATCACAAGTGGGCGGTGCCACGCCCATTTAAAAAAATTTTTTTTTCAAATTTTTATCAAAAGAGTCTCAATATTAGTCCACACGTCAAATTTCAACATTCTAGGTGTATTATTTATTAAATAATCAGGTTTTTTGTGTTTTTCAAAATGTTATATACATAAAAAGTGGACGTGGTTATCATCCGATTTCGCTCATTAACACGCTTTTATTAGCTTGGCCTGTATGCAACGGAATTTTTGAGCTTAATTTTCACCGGTTTCTAGAAGTCTGAATAATTTGAAACTTTGCATACGTATCAAGGACCGATGACAATGCATTAATGTGATGGTGTGGTGACATAAGGTCAACGGCCATAAGGTCAATTGGCCTTATTACCACTTTGAATGGCCATAAGTTTGATTGAAACTTTGCACACGTATCAAGGATCGATGACAATGCATTAATATGATGGTGTGGTGACATAAGGTCAACGGCCATAAGGCCAATTGGCCTTATTACCACTTTCAATGGCCATAAGTTTGATTGAAACTTTGCACACGTATCAAGGCTCGATGACAATGCATTAATATGATGGTGTGGTGACATAAGGTCAACGGCCATAAGGCCAATTGGCCTTATTACCACTTTGAATGGCCATAAGTTTGATTGAATCTTTGCACACGTATCAAGGCTCGATGACAATGCATTAATGTGATGGTGTGGTGACATAAGGTCAACGGCCATAAGGTCAATTGGCCTTATTACCACTTTGAATGGCCATAAGTTTGATTAAAACTTTGCACACGTATCAAGGCTCGATGACAATGCAATAATGAGATGGTGGGGTGACATAAGGTTAACGGACATAAGATCAATTGAACTTATGACCACCCCAAATGGCCATCGATTTGAAACCTTGCACATAATGCGAAAAACGCATTCCTCTATTAATGATAGAAGTGGATGCATGGCACATCTACGAAAGAGCATACTGGAGCCATTTTTTACACGCCTTTATTAGCTTGGCCTGTATCTATCTATGTATCTATGTATCCATGCATGTATGTAACGGAATCTGGAGTGGAGCCGAGAGCCCCGGTAATGCAGAGCTCCGAAATCCGTTGCACCTTTTGAAGCATTTTAAGATACGTACTTTTAGCTAGTGCAGGCCACCAGACCAAGGCATCATAAAGAAGAATTGGGCGCACAATGGCTGTGTAAATCCAGTAGGCCACCTTAGGGGAGAATCCCCAGGAGGTGCCAATTGCCCTCTTGCAGGTAAACAGCTTTGCTGCTGCCTTCTTGGATCGCTCCACTATATGGTCACTCCATAATAGCTTCCTATCCAGAATGACTCCCAAATACTTGACTTGATCGCTAGACGCTAAGAACGTACCCCCGATTCTTGGCGGTGTAAGATTTGGTACTTTGTACCTCCTTGTGAAGAGGACAAGCTCGGTTTTATCCGGGTTGACTTACAAGCCTCTGGCGAGTTGTACTCCTGGAGCAGCTCCAGGATGTCAGCTGGGTCCGTTGGCGTCACTGGAACCCAGGTTCTAACCCTTGGTCTTGAGGGGATATCACGCGCCTCCACTACCTTGAGGCGCGCGCCCGGTTATACCACACCTATCAGCGTGACGGCGGTCCTATAGAGGTTTACCGACCTGGCGTCGTCACAGCCAATTAGCTTGGCATTGCCCTGGAACTACCCTGCATCGGTGTAAGATGGCGGTGGACCAGGGTTGTCTTTCTTAACCTTAACAGCCACCGTAGCGAGCGCGGCCACTTCCACTTCCACTGTTGTTTCGGGATCCTGCCATCTTGGCTGCTCTCGTCTATAATGCCAATGATCTGCCGACCCTTGGCAATTTCGGCGAAAGACCGCGTCCAGCCCCCTGCGTCTTGGCCCTTTTCGGTGCCGTGGGGTTGGATTAATCCAAGGACCGCTGGCGTTTCGAGGTTTCATCACTCTCGATAAAAACTTTTAAAATTACTTGAACTAAAAAATTTAAAATGAATAATAGTTTAAAAAAAATATAAAAACACGCTTTTATAGTTAACCGAACTAAAAAGTAGAAAATAATTTTCAATTAAAAAGACTTTATATAACAGTAGTAGAAGATCAAACAATCATTCATAGTTAACCACCTCACAATAAAATTATAAAAAAATTTAAGTTATTAACAGAATAATTTAATTCATAGTAAAAAGCGTGGGGTGCTTGATATTGAATGTTACAATCATTCTATTGGCAACTATCTGAGAGGAAAGATATGAAATGTCAAATGCACCCACGCTTTTTAATCTGAATTAAATTATTCTGTTAATAACTTAAATTTTATTATAAAAGCGTGTTTTTTTAGTTTTTTTAAATTATTATTTATTTTCAATGCCAATCTATTATGGGTCCAGATAAGCTCGGTGAATATATCTCAATATTTACTCAAGTTATCGTGTTAACGGACAGACGAACGGACATGGCTGAATCAAATTTTTTTTCGACACTGATGATTTTGATATATGGAAGTTTATATCTATCTCGATTTCTTTATACCTATACAACCAACCGTTATCCAATCAAAGTTAATATACTATGTGTGCAAAGCACGCTCATATCAATTTTCACACCTTCCACTAAACTTTAGTTATTAAAGTATCACAAAAGCACGAGCTAATGGAGAAAACATCGGTCCCTTCTTAACAGTACGCCCCTGGCCACAAGCAATGGCTTGCAACTCGTAGATTCGTTTGTTGTGCAAATGGCATCAGCAACAGCGGTGGCCGACGGGCTGTCTATCTCGCAGACTAGTCGTTCGACAGTTAAATCGACGTGTGTTCAGTCAGTCGCACAATGAACCCGAGAAACAGACAGAGAGCTACAAACACTCATACACTTTAATATTGAGGTCTTTGTTTGTTGATTTACTGTAGCTGCCTTGGATGACTGCGTTGGTACGGTGGTGGTATGACTACTTTAATATACAAATGAATGTATCTACAGATAGGCATACATATATGTGTTAATACATACATACAACTTTGCAATTATATGCGGGTCGCTGTGGCTGATACATACATACATCTGTATATCTGTAGGTGTTTTTGATATTGAGCACGTTTTTATACTCAGTTGAGCAGAGCTCACAGAGTATATTAAGTTTGATTGGATAACGGTTGGTTGTACATATATAAAGGAATCGAGATAGATATAGACTTCCATATATCAAAATAATCAGGATCGAAAAAAAATTTGATTGAGCCATGTCCGTCCGTCCGTCCGTCCGTCCGTCCGTCCGTCCGTCCGTCCGTCCGTCCGTCCGTCCGTTAACACGATAACTTGAGTAAATTTTGAGGTATCTTGATGAAATTTGGTATGTAGATTCCTGAGCACTCATCTCAGATCGCTATTTAAAATGAACGATATCGGACTATAACCACGCCCACTTTTTCGATATCGAAAATTTCGAAAAACCGAAAAAGTGCGATAACTCATTACAAAAGACAGATAAAGCGACGAAACTTGGTAGATGGGTTGACGTTATGACGCAGAATAGAAAATTAGTAAGATTTTGGACAATGGGCGTGGCAACGCCCACTTTTACAAGAAGGTAATTTAAAAGTTTTGCAAGCTGTAATTTGGCAGTCGTTGAAGATATCATGATGAAATTTGGCAGGAACGTTACTACTATTACTCTATATGTGCTAAATAAAAATTAGCAAAATTGGATGAAGAACACGCCCACTTTTTAAAAAAAAAATTTTTTAAATTCAAATTTTAACAAAAAATTTAATATCTTTACTGTATATAAGTAAATTAAGTCAAAATTCAACTCCAGTAATGATATGATGCAACAAAATACAAAAATAAAAGAAAATTTCAAAATGGGTGTGGCTCCGACCATTTTCATTTAGTTTGTCTAGAATACTTTTATTGCCATAAGTCGAACAAAAATTTACCAATCCTTCTCAAATTTGGTAAGAGCATAGATTCTATGACGGTTACTGTTCTCTGTGAAAATGGGCGAAATCGGTGGAAGCCACGCCCAGTTTCTATACACAGTCCACCGTCTGTCCTTCCGCTCGGCCATTAACACAATAACTTGAGCAAAATCCGATATATCTTTACTAAACTTAGCGCACGTACTTACCTGAGCTCACTTTTTCTTGGTATACAAAATGGGCGAAATCTGACCATAACCACGCCCACTTTATCGATATCGAAAATTACGACAAATGAAAAAAATGCCATAATTCTATACCAAATATGAAAAAAGTGATGAAACATGGTAACTGGATTGGTTTATTGACACAAAATATAACTTTAGAAAAAACTTTGTAAAATGGGTGTGACACCTACCATATTAAGTAGAAGAAAATGAAAAAGTTCTACAAGGCGAAATCAACAGCCCTTGGAATCTTGGCAGGAATACTGTTAGTGGTATTGCATATATAAATAAATTAGCAGTACCCGACAGATGATTTTCTGGATCACCTGGTCCACATTTTGGTCGATATCGCGAGAACGCCTTCACATATACATCTAAGGGCCACTCGCTTTTAAAACACTCATTAATACCTTTAATTTGATATCCATATCGTACAAAAACATACCAGAGTCACCCCTGTCCCACCCTAATGGCGATATCTCGAAAAGGCGTCCACCTATAGACCTAATGCCCCCTCCCTCTTAAAATGCTCAGTAACACCTTTCGTTTGATACCCATATCGTACAAACATTCTAGAGTCACCCCTGGCCCACCCTAATGGCGATATCTCGAAAAGGCGTCCACCTATAGACCTAGTGTCCACTCCCTCTTAAAATGCTCAGTAACACCTTTCGTTTGATACCCATATCGTACAAACATTCTAGAGTCACCCCTGGCCCACCCTAATGGCGATATCTCGAAAAGGCGTCCACCTATAGACCTAATGCCCACTCCTTCTTAAAATGCTCAGTAACAGCTTTCGTTTGATACCCATATCGTACAAACATTCTAGAGTCATACCTGGCCCACCCTAATGGCGATATTTCGAAAAGGCGTCCACCTATAGAACTAAGGATTACTCCCTTTTAAAATACTCATTACCACCTTTCATTTGATACCCATATCGTACAAACACATTCTAGAGTCACCCTGGCCCACCCTAATGGCGATATCTCGAAAAGGCGTCCACCTATAGAACTAATGTCCACTCCCTCTTAAAATGCTCAGTAACACCTTTCGTTTGATACCCATATCGTACAAACATTCTAGAGTCACCCCTGGCCCACCCTAATGGCGATATCTCGAAAAGGCGTCCACCTATAGACCTAATGTCCACTCCTTCTTAAAATGCTCAGTAACACCTTTCGTTTGATACCCATATCGTACAAACATTCTAGAGTCACCCCTGTCCCACCCTAATGGCGATATCTCGAAAAGGCGTCCACCTATAGACCTAATGCCCACTCCCTCTTAAAATGCTCAGTAACACCTTTCGTTTGATACCCATATCGTACAAACATTCTAGAGTCACACCTGGCCCACCCTAATGGCGATATCTCGAAAAGGCGTCCACCTATAGAACTAAGGATTACTCCCTTTTAAAATACTCATTACCACCTTTCATTTGATACCCATATCGTACAAACACATTCTAGAGTCACCCTGGCCCACCCTAATGGCGATATCTCGAAAAGGCGTCCACATATAGACCTAATGCCCACTCCCTCTTAAAATGCTCAGTAACACCTTTCGTTTGATACCCATACCGTACAAACATTCTAGAGTCACCCTTGGTCCAGCTTTATGGCGATATCTCGAAAAGGCGTCCACCTATAGAACTAAGGATTACTCCCTTTTAAAATACTCATTACCACCTTTCATTTGATACCCATATCGTACAAACACATTCTAGAGTCACCCTGGCCCACCCTAATGGCGATATCTCGAAAAGGCGTCCACCTATAGACCTAATGCCCACTCCCTCTTAAAATGCTCAGTAACACCTTTCGTTTGATACCCATATCGTACAAACATTCTAGAGTCACCCTTGGTCCACCTTTATGGCGATATCTCAAAAAGGCGTCCACCTATAGAACTAAGGATTACTCCCTTTTAAAATACTCCTTACCACCTTTCATTTGATACCCATATCGTACAAACACATTCTAGAGTCACCCCTGGCCCACCCTAATGGCGATATCTCGAAAAGGCGTCCACCTATAGACCTAATGCCCACTCCCTCTTAAAATGCTCAGTAACACCTTTCGTTTGATACCCATATCGTACAAACATTCTAGAGTCACCCCTGGCCCACCCTAATGGCGATATCTCGAAAGGGCGTCCACCTATAGACCTAATGCCCACTCCCTCTTAAAATGCTCAGTAACACCTTTCGTTTGATGCACATATCGTACAAACACATTCTAGAGTCACCCCTGGCCCACCCTAATGACGATATATCGAAAAGGCGTCCACCTATAGACCTCATGCCCACTCCCTCTTAAAATGCTCAGTAACACCTTTCGTTTGATACCCATACCGTACAAACATTCTAGAGTCACCCCTGGCCCACCCTAATGGCGACATCTCGAAAAGGCGTCCACCTATAGACCTAATGCCCACTCCCTCTTAAAATGCTCAGTAACACCTTTCATTTGATTCCCATATCGTACAAACACATTCTAGAGACACCCCTGGTCCACCTTTATGGCGATATCTCCAAACGGCGTCCACCTGTGGAACTAAGGATCACTCCTTTTCAAAATACTCATTAACAGCTTTCATTTGATACCCATATCGTACAAACACATTATAGAATCACCCCTGGTCCACCTTAATGGGGACATCTCGAAAAGGCGTCCACCGATAGACCTAAGGCCCACTCCCTCTTAAAATGCTCAGTAACACCTTTCATTTGATACCCATATCGTACAAACAAATTCTAGAGTCAGCCCTGGTCTACCTTTATGGCGATATCCCTAAATGGCGTTCATCCATAGAACTATGGCCTACTCTCTCTTGAAATACTCTTTAATACCTTTCATTTGATACACATGTTATACAACCACATTCCAGGGTTACCCCAGATTGATTTTCCTTATTTTGTCTCCATAGCTCTCAACTGAGTATGTTATGTTCGGTTACACCCGAACTTAGCCTTCCTTACTTGTTATTTATGATGTTTGCATAAATGGCCAGAGAAGTACATATAGTACATGTACCCGTTGTGTCTGAGCGGCAAATAAAAAAATTATACTCAGCGGATACAAAAGAATACTTACTTGCATATTGGTGGATATTTATGTTTTAGTTAACAAATTTTTTTCCTTTTTCTAACATTTCGCTTTTTACACTTTGATTATATGTATGTATACCCATATGATCATAATGTGTATGTACCTACATTAGGGCGTATCAGTTTGTATGCAAACCAAAACGCTGAGAATATAGTTTCAACATTTATGTAGGTATCTTTTAAATATATATATTATTCTGTTTTATGAGCTCTAGGCCTGTTTTAAATAAAACAACTCCGTTTGTTGCTTATATGTATTTAATTTCGATATTTCGATCTCAATCTGAGATCATCATCAGGAATCTTCCACTGTGATGCAAAGACTTTGAAGATTCCTGATGATGATCTCAGATTGAGATCGAAATATCGAAATTAAATACATATAAGCAACAAACGGAGTTGTTTTATTTAAAACAGGCCTAGAGCTCATAAAACAGAATAATATATATATTTATTCATTAACGGCCAATAAACTAATTAATTATGGTATCTTTTAAAGATTTCTAAACAGGAGCAAAATTTGTTTCCACATTTTACCCAAACATCCCTTGGATACAAAAAAAATAAGTCGCCTACATTTGACTATGGATATAGTATTGTAACGAATTTACTGCAAATCCTCTTATTTGCAACCTTCTGCTAAGTTCGAATAACTAAACTGTTGAATAAATAACTCCAATATTTAATAATGCAAAATGGCCTTTATTTAAGTACTTTCAAAATAACACTTCTATTGCTCGACAGATAGCGTGCTTAATCGAAACTGATTCTCGCGTCTCTACTGTTGCTGCTTTTATATTTTTTGATTTCCTCGTTGCATCTTCTAGGCGCTTCCAGAATTTACTTAGTCACTGGTTTATAATTATAACTACAGATGCACGTGTGTAGCTCTCATATGCGCGTGTGTTTGTGAGCGACACTTCCACAATTACAATTGCACACTTTTGGGAGCATCTCAGATAAGATATCTGCATGTGTTTGTGCGTTGCTTCTCCGCTGCGTGTGCGTACATATGTGCAGACATAATGATTGATTCGTTTATGTAGATACATAATGATTGATTAATGGATGTGCATACAATCACTGCTTAGAATCGGCTTAGAGATGGCAGTACCCCTTAGTGTTGCTAATATTCGTAACAGTATGTATACTGACTATTTCAGCTAAACACTTTTTTACAAATTTGGTTTTTGAGTTAAGATTGAAAATTTTTAATTTTTATCTGTTTTTCTGTGCGTTAGTTTTCTCGCTCAAGAGTATTCATTTGTCATCGTTTTAAAGCCGTGAAGAATACTTTATGCGCTAAAACAGGTAGGTATAGTAGATAAAACTTCAGAAACTTTGGTGTAATGACAAAAAAGCTCTCATCAGCACTTACAAAACAATTGGCCGGCCGATTGCGTGCTACGCGTACCCGATATGGTCGCTAAGCCTAAAAGTTACTCACTGGAAGATAAAACAGGCCCGCCAAAACACTGCTCTCATAACCGCTACGGGCTGTCTTCTTATATCCCCAGAACACCACCTACACAATGAGGCGAAAGCAATCCCCATTAGGGAGAGAAATGAAATGCTGAACAAACAGTTTCTATTGAAAACCTGAGCATCCCAACAGACATCTGATTGATGAGACCACACACCGCACAGGGGCTTAAGGGGTTATCTCCATAAGCATTATGAGGAAATACGGCACCTGAGAACACAGCCGTATGAAGCAAAAAAGCACAAGCAGGTGCTCAGTGGTATTCACAAACAGGCGTCGGACATCTACATCTTACCTATCCAGAATCAACCCCGACATATAAAATGGAGATTTTTTTAGCCATGCCCGCCCCTTCGTCCGTCCGTGAACACGATAACTTGAGTAAATCTTGCGACATTTAATATCAGCAAGTTGGACTATAACCAAGCTTACTTTTTTTTATGTACACATGTACATATATTCAGCAAATAATGCATATTTAAATTTTTAAATAGGGCCGTTGCACCATATGTGAGTCAAAAATGGCTTAAGTTGTCAACGAACAACTCTTACAGGTTACCCTTATCATAGGGAATGCAAATTTTATGTTAAAGGATTTTAAAGGGATCTTAGGCGAATATAATAGGCAAAAACAAATTAATTTAAATGTTCTTTTACAAGTGCATTTATAACAAAAAATTAATAAATAAAAAAAAACTTGAAAATTGGACGTGAAACCGCCCTTTTTGAGCAATTTTTCTTCTACTTTTCGTGATCAATAACTGGAAAAAGAATTTACCTAACGTGAAAAAGGTTGGTACACTTATATCCTCTATATTGATAACAATTACGACCTTATTCCGAACGTTACCGGTAAATTTGTTATCGGAGTTATATGTCACCGAAAAGCGTTACAAGTTCATGTAATCACGGTTCTGGCGTACACACCACCTATTTTGTTGGTAGCCTTGTTATCACCAATCAGAAAACGAAAAGTTCTTTGTCATTTTTGAACGGGTTAAAATAATTTTGTTACCAGCTTAGAATAAGGGTGTTAGTGTCAAAAAACTGAAGCGGAATGAACTAAATGAAATGTTCGCTAACACCCGAACATAGACACAACAGTTTTTTCTACAAAACCTGGATGAAACATATTAAACTGGTATACCAGATATGCCCTAATGCACATTATTAGACTGACTTGAAATGCGGGTACTCGACTACTTTAGTTGTTGGTAAAGCAATATTTGGTGGCTTCTTTATTTTTTTGCTTTCGTTGTAGCTGAATGAGGTAGATATAGATAGCGTTAACGTCAATTGCACAGTCTGCGTCAGCAATATGAACTAACAACTTGAAGTACATACATACATACATATATGTGTGTAAGGATGTACGTATGTATGCATATACCTTGGACTTCAAGGACTATTTATACAGGCATTACATACATCCATATAGGTACTATATATCTATTTCCCTTTCCTTGAACATTGAGTGCTTTTATTATATACTATATTTTTATCTGCAGACTCAATGATTTTCGATATATATGTATTTATGATGTATGTAAACATATACAAAGTCAAGCAAAAATTGCTCAACACTGGGTATGAGTAACTGAGCTTCGTCTATACTTATAGGCGAAGAGAGTAACTCTCTAAAAGACTGCATGTACCTATGTGTGTATATAATTTTTATATGACAGATTTTCGTGATAGAAGTAAAATCGGTAAAATCATGTAATATGCACGGATACATACTTCGGCTCGAAGCTAGTAAGTGCCTACATTGAAGCGTTTGCGGTTACATGATTCAGTAGATATGAATTAAGAGTTTGTGCGCGGAGCATGTAACCAGTAATTAAGGAGGCCATATGTACATGCATACATACCCGTGTACATGTTCATGTAATCGTACGTATCTACATATAAATATACATATAGGTACATATAATACAACAAATGCAACGACAGCAGAGGATAGTAAATTTAAAACAAAGCCATGCATAATGCATTTGATTACCAAATCACTGGATTATCATAGAAAGCATATGGTTGACTATGTACTGAGAAATTTACGTCATTGAGGATAGATTAAATTTGTGTGTTTAGCTGGAGTAATGGTCATTACAGGGCCGGCTCAAGAGCATTTGGGGCCCTAGGCGAGTTATTTTTTGCGGCCCCTTTCTCCCGTATTTATAGAAAGAAATTGGAGATCAGAAAATTAGAGATCAGATATATTAAATTCAAACTTAGTGTTAATAAAACAAAAAAATATTTGTTTTCATATTAAATATATATATTTTTTTTTCAACAAAAGAACGAAAATATAACACAAAAGTATTTTTAATTATCTTAGAGTTTACTAAAACTTCATTTTCCGCGCCTTCAACTCAGAGAAAGTTGATATAATTTTACTTAAATCTAATTTTTGCGCAATTTCCTGCTCTATTGATAGCATTGCTAAACCGACAAGCCTTTCTTGAGTTATGGCCGAACGCAAGTACGTTTTGATTAATTTCAGTTTCGAAAAGCTACGCTCGCCACTCGCAACCGACATTGGTATCGTCAACAAAATACTAAATTGGGCATGAGACCAGACAAGTTGTGTTGTAAAATATAACTAAGGTGAAAATTATTATTTGTTTAATGAAACTAAATATAGGGCCCCTACAAATTTTTTTTTTTTTTTGCAAAAAGGATTTTTAGTACAAAAGTTTTTTTTATCGAATTTGGTGCCCCCTAGAACTTGGTGCCCTAGGCGGTCGCGTAGTTCGCGTATATGATAGAGCCGGCCCTGGGTCATTATGTATATAATGAAATTAATTATCTTCCAATATCCGTCGTGCTCCTCTCAATTTTTCCCACGAATTGACCCGACGGGACCTACATGTTTTACGCCCACCCCGAACGGCATCTACAAGGCAGATGGGTTTTCACTGAGAAGCTTTTCTTGGCAGAAAAACACTTGGAGTGTTGTTTGCCGCCAAATTACTGCTGAGAGCGACCCCTAGCCCCAGCGGGTTAAGGGGCTTAGAATATACCTGCGGTAAGTATGTCTGTCGTATGAGGCGACTAAAATACCAAATTGATTCAAGGGGTTGTATAGCGCAACCCCTCTCAAGGTATTGCCAGCGCAATATATAGCTTCTCCAACCAAATTGTCAACCTCACCTACGCGTGGCGAATCCTGTTTCATTAACAGCCGAGGCTCTGGCGAGCCCGAACTCCTGATGGATGGATCGTTCCCGAGATGGTCGGGCTAGTACCTTTATAGTGCTTGTTACCGGAACGTACCCGATCTGCTTCCGGCAAAGGACCATCAACATTGATAACACTCCGCCTTCGGTTGCACTTGGTGGTATGCCTACTTCGACGATGGTTTTCTCATTTCATTCTGTGTCAGCTCATTAGCCATCTGATCAACCTCTGATTCTCCTCTCACCCGAATCCCAAATAATGGATATTTCCCAAGTGTTGGTTTACGCAGCTTAAAGTAGTTTACATGCCATACTAGGGCTGGTATATGGTGCAACTGGCGCTTTTATTTCTGTTTGGCTGTCAGAAAAAATAGATACCTTGCCAGTTATGTTCCGAACCTCGAGTAATTTGTGAGCTCGCCAAATGGCAAGGATTTCTTCTTGAAACATGTTACAGTAGGGACCGGGCTTTCACTGAAAGAAAAAGACTAGTAAAATCAACCGAAATACGGGTCAATTCAACCGAAATTTCTGTCAATTTTTATCCATCGCAACAACGAATCGTTGATTCGTAATTGACCGTTTTAGTAGTCAAATGAACAAAAAAAGTTGTTGCGACAAAAAAAAAAAATAGATGTAAGGCGTGATAACCTTCGAAGTGATCTAAGGCCGAGCTTCTCTCCAATTTGCTTCATGCTCCTTTTTAATTTTTCCTACAAATTTGCGGCACGGGACCTACTTGTATTATGCCGACTCTGAACGGCATCTGCGAGTCATATGAGTTTTCACTGAGAGCTTTTCATGGCAGAAATACACTCGGAGTGCTTGCCAAACACTGCCGAGGGGCGACTCCGCTTAGAAAAATTGTCTTCTAATTGAAAAACCTTATTTCTAAAATTTTGATGTTGCTTTGCCCGGGGTGTGAACCCAGGGCATTCGGTGTGGTAGGCGGAGCACGCTACTATCACACCACGGTGGCACTTGCTAACCGAACTTCAATTGGGCGCATATCAAATATGCTGGCACACATTAAACATCATACACTTTATTATTTTGTTTTATTAAACACACTTTCGCCGAATTTTATAATTTATTTAATTTATAGTATTGAACTTCGCTTTGCAAATAGAAATGTGCCTGTTTCTCAATTCTTTCAGTTGCAGCTCAGCTCATTCCCAATTTCTTCTCTCGCATGTAGTTGCCACACTTGATTGTTTCGAACAAAACTTGTATAAATGTTTGACATAACGTTTTAAATAGAGAAATTGTAAATTATAGAAAAGTAAATAATCAAATCGCAGGAAGGTAATTCACCACTGGAGTAAGTTTACAGGTAATTCGGCAAGTTTAATTTTCGTAACACTTTAAGGTGAAACGATTCCAAAACAACTAAAACTTTTATGTTGTCGGAAACATCGACATTAAAAAAGGATGTTTTTTATTATCTTATTAGATACGTTCACGTTCGTAAAAACTTTAACAAAATGTTACTAACTTTGGAAAAATCCTGTTCGTTCAAACAAAACTTTTGCAACAAGAGGGCGCAATTTTGCATTTCGCTTGGAGGAGAAGTTGCAAAATTGTACCCGATAAATAGGTGTCCCGGTAAATTCATTGCACAGTAAATTCAAAAAAGTGTTTTTCGTTTTGTATTGATAAATGAAAAACTAGTTTTTTGTTGTTTTCCCATTTTGTGTGTTTTTTCGATTTCGTGGTTTTCTTATTTTAGTGTTTTTTTTTTTAACAAGTGGCACCATCGTCATAAGTACAAAGTAGAGAGCGCAGTGAGCGTAAACTTCTCTTTGAAATTTGCTCATGAATTGACTGTTGACCGCTGTTGAAATGACCAGTGAGATCAGTTGTGTTAACAAAAAAATCAGTTAGATTGATTAGGAATCTGTCAATTTTACAGAATTTTTTAACTTAAGAGCGACAATT
Source organism: Eurosta solidaginis (assembly GCF_040869045.1). NCBI lineage: Eukaryota > Metazoa > Arthropoda > Insecta > Diptera > Tephritidae > Eurosta > Eurosta solidaginis. Next base: position 209,634,215 of record NC_090321.1, read on the forward strand.
TCTCTTCTGTTGAAATGACTAAACTGATTTGTTCGCTTGACAAAGAACTCGGTCGAATTAACCGTAGTTCGATCAATTTCACCGAAGCTCCGTTAAGTCAAGAACAACAAAACAGATTTGTTGATTTTACTAGCACCATTTCTTTCAGTGCAGTGCGAGTTTAAGTTAAATGGAGTTTAAACCTGCTCTATTGGACCCTTATCTGTCAGAAGTGTTACAATTTTATGTAAACGGCCATAGTGGACACGCATAACGTCCAAGATTGAAGCACAAGAAACGCGTATTTCAGAAATGTCGACACAGATAACAAACAAGATGGAAACACAGTTTGATGAACAGAAGACATATATGGCTGAGCAGTTGAAAGCACAAGAAACTCGCATATCCTCGCAGCTGGAGGCACAGGAAGCAAGGGTATCATCAAAACTTGAGTCGCAGGATGCAAAAATCGCACAATTTCAGGCAGAAGTCGATGATTTAAAACGTCGTATGGAGCAATTACATCAAAACTGGCAAAATTAAATTCCAGTCAAGCTTAACTGCAGTTTAAGCTCGCACTGAAAAACCAGGCCTATGAAGGCAGTTTGAACAGCATAGTAAACTATAGATTGATTCTATCTTTGAAGCCATCGGTGTACATTCTTCAGCACCCAGATTCTCTAAGTCTCAGTGCGGTTTGCACTGACGTACATTCATGCATATAGTATATCGAAAGTAGTTTTACGATGTGGTCTAAAGCCGCCGTTGGGAAGGTGCATCAAGCTCCGGTGGCACCAAGGTCCGCAGTACGCTAAATTTTCAGTAGGCTGGTGAGATTGTAGTTCTTACTAAGGGCTTCCCAGCACACTACATAGTCAAGCGTCAGCACTGGTCGCACCACTGCCTTATAAAGCCATAACACCATCTTGCGTTGAGATGGGGTGGACTTAAAGTCGCAGATGGCGATACGGGCTTTCCGTATCCACTCTTCCATGCACGCTTTCAAGTTGAGTTTACAATCGATAGTTAGACCCAGAAGTCCTCGTAAGGAGTAGTAGATCTGTCTTCTCCGGACTTAGCCTAGGAACACATCCATATGCCTTATAGCCTTATGGCCAGCGTACCAGTACGACATTCCCTGTCTATTCAAGTTAAAAATCATGTTTAAGAGCCTTTTATAATGAACCAGCGTTGAGTTCTCATACGTGGAAAGACCCGATGATATCGAGCTTACACGAAGATCAAAAGTTACCTTAGTCATACCAACCGGCTTATTATTTGAAGTATGAGGGCATTCGTGTCCAGCTCACTTTCTCTACTCTTGCCTTCCATATCGCTGTGTATAGGTTTCCATTTAAGTATCGGGCCAACTCATTGATCTTGTGTTAGCCGCATACGACACCAAGGCATACAGTGTCTCACTGCCTGAGAAAATTGAAAAGCATTGACAAAACTGGATCGAATTTTTCAGCGCAATTACTAAAGCCCTTGACGTGATGTAGCGTTATATGGACGTAATCAGTTCTGTGAAATAGGATAATATAAACTACCAAGACCGAGGGAAGCTCCTTTTTCGAAAATCTAATACGACTTCGGGCTTTGAACAGTAGTGGCCTCCATTCCCCAAAGGGGTTGGGTATTCATGATTTTACCACAGTCGGAAAATTCCGCCTCCACTGTGTAACATCTTCGAAGGGGCTGTGGTTGCTTGACTTCGTCGCTGGTTGAAATTTAGTCATAGCAGTACCAGGATCCAGCATAAAAAGGAACTCCAATGCCTGACATTCCAATTATGACAAAGTGGGAAAGTTAATACCTGGGCTAAGAACATCTAAAAAACAGCGGGAAATTACTGACTATCGGCCGAACTGATCTAACATGGAAGCGAAGAGCTGGTTAGACACATGCAAGACAAACCGAGCCAAATACCGCATAAACAGCTAGTTTAATATTGCGAATAAGGTTGTAGCTAGCGTATTATGCGAAATACTGGAAACTAACGAACTAATTGGAACTTATGAGAGCGCCTTCGAACCTGGTAAATATAATCCCGATGAGATTTTCAAGACATTCCAAATACTGCAGAAGACTCAAAACCTTTGGTCAGTGTCAAGATAAGAGAAACGACGTGCAACGACGGAGCAACCAGACCCATTAGATCGATACTAACTGGTGGCCCATTAGTACACTGGTGTGTAAAAAAAACTTCTTATTGTGGTCTTTAGAAGGTATTTTCTTCTGTTAGTACCAATTTGAGCTCTAAAGACGGGTCCGCATAGTATAAATGGGCCAGCTAAAAGAGATACACCCTCACAAACTTTAATTTTATTTCACCAACTATGGACGAAAGCGCGACTTTGTAAATATGACCTCAAAGGTCAAGAGAATACAAATATGTTACATGCAGCAGCGAATAGAAAAACCGCAGTGGATTTTTTTTAAATTTCCTCAAATAAAGTCTACTTTTTTATTTTGGATAATTTAAGAAAAGCTTTTCTCAACTTTGTAGCTGAAACTAGGAAAATTTTACGAAGATTCAGTTCTGCAGGCCAATCAATTTTAGTCCAACAAAAAGAAAGTTCTAAGTTCTCTCAACTTTTTGACTTCTGACAATTTGTTTTCAGAAGGGTGTTTCAGATTTTATACCATATAAAAAAATTTGTTTACCTTTTGTGTGGCGGAAAATTTTCAAAACCCTTCGGGGAAAAAATTGCCAAAAATTAAAGTCTATTTTGAGAGGCCTATAACTTATACTTTGTTGTTTTAAAATCAATTGGGCTCCACATCTGCATACTTACAAAAAATTCAGTGGTCTCCAAACAAAAATTTCGAAAATTATTTTCCCGAATTTTCGAATTGTTTTACATAGTTTCAGTAACAAAATTCATGACAGCGTTGTCTTAAATTATCGAAAATAGTGTAACGAATTTAGTGCAATTCCTCTTATTTGCAACCTTCTACTAACGTTCGAATCACTAAACTGTTGAATAAATAACTCCACTATACAATAATGCAAAATGGCCTTTATTCAAGTCTTCACAATAACACTACTACTTCTCGACAGATAGCGTGCTTAAATCAAACTCATTCTGATTGCTCAGCTGGCGCTCTTTTATACTCTGTGCTGTGTCGCTTGCATACTTCTAGGCGTTTATATTTCTAGAATCTACTACTTATTTATCAGCTATAACTACAGATGCACGCCTATAGCCTCTCATATGCACGTGTGTATGTGAGTGATACTTGCACAAATTATTGCCTACTTTGGGGAGTATCTCAGATATATGCATGTGTTTGTGCATTGCTCTCAGCTGCTTGTATGGACATATGGGTAGACATAATGATTGATTTGTTGATGTGCATACAAGTCACTGCTTAGTATCGGCTTAGAGATGTGAGTATCACTTAGTGTTACTAATATTCGTCACAATCGACAAAGTTTTAAAAAAGTTGTCACTGCATTTTTTTTGTTCACTGCTGTAAATTAAAAAAAAAAATTAATGCCATATAAACTAATAACTATTGTGAATTCCTACAAGTGAAAAATCATACAAGTGAAAATGAGGATGCCAAGGAGTTTGGGAAACGTTGGGTTTATGAGTGAAGTTTTATCTTGCACTGTTTAAATATCTGACCATACAAGTCTATAAAAAATTAATTTTGAAAAATCTTTCTATTCCTCCATTGCCATACCTACCTGTCAAATAATTGCTAACAGCGAGAACGGCTGTCGCGAATGGCCAGAGAATGGAAGAGAAGTTTGTTTTTGCTCGCGGTTAATAAATTGAAGCGCCATCAATTGCCCATTTGTGTTTTAAACCAACTTTTCTTTGAAATGTGTCTGCAGAAACCGAGACTACAAACTAATATTAATTTGTAAAATGTAGCTTATAGAGAAAATTTGAGCAGAAAGTTAAGCAAACTTTTAAAATATGTATATAATGCAATGTACCAGTCGTCTTCAAACATTTTTAGAAAAACAGTATTGAGCAAATGATTTAAGTAATCGGACAGCGATTTAAACGTCTGTTTACTATTGTGAACGTTTTTTCAAGCATTCGCCACTTGTATGAATTCACAATGCTAGTAACAATAAAAATATCAATTTCCGCTGTTTTTTAAGGAAGAAAATATTTTGTACCGAAATCCTCTCCACATAAACTTCATATCTATGGGCGGACTTCAGCAAATATGTACAGGATCCTTTTTTTAACGCATAAAATATCCAAATTTTGTTTGTTATAATAATGTATGTATTTGTTTTTTTTTTATAAAAAAATACTTTTCGCCCTTAGGACATCAGTTAGGTAAATAAAAATAGGGATGATATCGTGTATCAGACTTTAGTTAAGGGTTAAACTTGATATGGAGATCGTTTGTGGTCATTATCGTAACAATGAACACAACACATCCCTTTTTAATCAAACAAGTAAGGAAGGCTAAGTTCGGGTGTAACCGAACATAACATACTCAGTTGAGAGCTATGGAGACGAAATAAGGAAAATCAATCTGGGGTAACCCTGGAATGTGGTTGTATAACATGTGTATCAAATGAAAGGTATTAAAGAGTATTTTAAGAGAGTAGGCCATAGTTCTATGGATGAACGCCATTTAGGGATATCGCCATAAAGGTGGACCAGGGCTGACTCTAGAATTTGTTTGTACGATATGGGTATCAAATGAAAGCTGTTAATGAGTATTTTGAAAAGGAGTGATCCTTAGTTCCATAGTTGGACGCCGTTTCGAGATATCGCCATAAAGGTGGACCAGGGGTGTCTCTAGAATGTGTTTGTACGATATGGGAATCAAATGAAAGGTGTTACTGAGCATTTTAAGAGGTAGTGGGCATTAGGTCTATAGGTGGACGCCTTTTCGAGATATCGCCATTAGGGTGGGCCAGGGGTGACTCTAGAATGTTTGTACGATATGGGTATCAAACGAAAGGTGTTACTGAGCATTTTAAGAGGGAGTGGGCATGAGGTCTATAGGTGGACGCCTTTTCGAGATATCGTCATTAGGGTGGGCCAGGGGTGACTCTAAAATGTGTTTGTACGATATGTGCATCAAACGAAAGGTGTTACTGAGCATTTTAAGAGGGAGTGGGCATTAGGTCTATAGGTGGACGCCCTTTCGAGATATCGCCATTAGGGTGGGCCAGGGGTGACTCTAGAATGTTTGTACGATATGGGTATCAAACGAAAGGTGTTACTGAGCATTTTAAGAGGGAGTGGGCATTAGGTCTATAGGTGGACGCCTTTTCGAGTTATCGCCATTAGGGTGGGCCACGGGTGACTCTAGAATGTGTTTGTACGATATGGGTATCAAATGAAAGGTGGTAAGGAGTATTTTAAAAGGGAGTAATCCTTAGTTCTATAGGTGGACGCCTTTTCGAGATATCGCCATAAAGGTGGACCAAGGGTGACTCTAGAATGTTTGTACGATATGGGTATCAAACGAAAGGTGTTACTGAGCATTTTAAGAGGGAGTGGGCATTAGGTCTATAGGTGGACGCCTCTTCGAGATATCGCCATTAGGGTGGGCCAGGGTGACTCCAGAATGTGTTTGTACGATATGGGTATCAAATGAAAGGTGGTAATGAGTATTTTAAAAGGGAGTAATCCTTAGTTCTATAGGTGGACGCCTTTTCGAGATATCGTCATAAAGGTGGACCAAGGGTGACTCTAGAATGTTTGTACGGTATGGTTATCAAACGAAAGGTGTTACTGAGCATTTTAAGAGGGAGTGGGCATTAGGTCTACAGGTGGACGCCTTTTCGAGATATCGCCATTAGGGTGGGCCAGGGTGACTCTAGAATGTGTTTGTACGATATGGGTATCAAATGAAAGGTGGTAATGAGTATTTTAAAAGGGAGTGGGCATTAGGTCTATAGGTGGACGCCTTTTCGAGATATCGCCATTAGGGTGGGCCAGGTGTGACTCTAGAATGTTTGTACGATATGGGTATCAAACGAAAGGTGTTACTGAGCATTTTAAGAGGGAGTGGGCATTAGGTCTATAGGTGGACGCCTTTTCGAGATATCGCCATTAGGGTGGGACAGGGGTGACTCTAGAATGTTTGTACGATATGGGTATCAAACGAAAGGTGTTACTGAGCATTTTAAGAGGGAGTGGACATTAGGTCTATAGGTGGACGCCTTTTCGAGATATTGCCATTAGGGTGGGCCAGGGGTGACTCTAGAATGTTTGTACGATATGGGTATCAAACGAAAGGTGTTTCTGAGCATTTTAAGAGGGAGTGGACATTAGGTCTATAGGTGGACGCCTTTTCGAGATATCGCCATTAGGGTGGGCCAGGGTGACTCTAGAATGTATTTGTACGATATGGGTATCAAATGAAAGGTGGTAATGAGTATTTTAAAAGGGAGTAATCCTTAGTTCTATAGGTGGACGCCTTTTCGAAATATCGCCATTAGGGTGGGCCAGGTGTGACTCTAGAATGTTTGTACGATATGGGTATCAAACGAAAGGTGTTACTGAGCATTTTAAGAGGGAGTGGGCATTAGGTCTATAGGTGGACGCCTTTTCGAGATATCGCCATTAGGGTGGGCCAGGAGTGACTCTAGAATGTTTGTACGATATGGGTATCAAACGAAAGGTGTTACTGAGCATTTTAAGAGGGAGTGGACACTAGGTCTATAGGTGGACGCCTTTTCGAGATATCGCCATTAGGGTGGGCCAGGGGTGACTCTAGAATGTTTGTACGATATGGGTATCAAACGAAAGGTGTTACTGAGCATTTTAAGAGGGAGTGGGCATTAGGTCTATAGGTGGACGCCTTTTCGAGATATCGCCATTAGGGTGGGACAGGGGTGACTCTGGTATCTTTTTGTACGATATGGATATCAAATTAAAGGTATTAATGAGGGTTTTAAAAGCGAGTGGCCCTTAGATGTATATGTGAAGGCGTTCTCGCGATATCGACCAAAATGTGGACCAGGTGATCCAGAAAATCATCTGTCGGGTACTGCTAATTTATTTATATATGCAATACCACTAACAGTATTCCTGCCAAGATTCCAAGGGCTGTTGATTTCGCCTTGTAGAACTTTTTCATTTTCTTCTACTTAATATGGTAGGTGTCACACCCATTTTACAAAGTTTTTTCCAAAGTTATATTTTGCGTCAATAAACCAATCCAGTTACCATGTTTCATCCCTTTTTTCGTATTTGGTATAGAATTATGGCATTTTTTTCATTTTTCGTAATTTTCGATATCCATAAAGTGGGCGTGGTTATGGTCAGATTTCGCCCATTTTTTATACCAAGAAAAAGTGAGTTCAGGTAAGTACGTGGGCTAAGTTTAGTAAAGATATATCGGATTTTGCTCAATTTATTGTGGTAACGGCCGAGCGGAAGGACAGACGGTGGACTGTGTATAAAAACTGGGCGTGGCTTCCACCGATTTCGCCCATTTTCACAGAGAACAGTTACCGTCATAGAATCTATGCTCCTACCAAATTTGAGAAGGATTGGTAAATTTTTGTTCGAATTATGGCAATAAAAGTATTCTAGACAAACTAAATGAAAATGGGCGGAGCCACGCCCATTTTGAAATTTTCTTTTATTTTTGTATTTTGTTGCATCATATCATTACTGAAGTTGAATTTTTGACTTAATTTACTTATATACAGTAAAGATATTAAATTTTTTGTTAAAATTTGAATTTAAAAAAATTTTTTTTTAAAAAGTGGGCGTGTTCTTCATCCAATTTTGCTAATTTTTATTTGGCACATATAGAGTAATAGTAGTAACGTTACTGCCAAATTTCATCATGATATCTTCAACGACTGCCAAATTACAGCTTGCAAAACTTTTAAATTACCTTCTTGTAAAAGTGGGCGGTGCCACGCCCATTGTCCAAAATCTTACTAATTTTCTATTCTGCGTCATAACGTCAACCCATCTACCAAGTTTCCTCGCTTTATCTGTCTTTTGTAATGAATTATCGCACTTTTTCGGTTTTTCGAAATTTTCGATATCGAAAAAGTGGGCGTGGTTATAGTCCGATAACGTTCATTTTAAATAGCGATCTGAGATGAGTGCTCAGGAACCTACATACCAAATTTCATCAAGATACCTCAAAATTTACTCAAGTTATCGTGTTAACGGACGGACGGACGGACGGACGGACGGACGGACGGACATGGCTCAATCAAATTTTTTTTCGATCCTGATTATTTTGATATATGGAAGTCTATATCTATCTCGATTCCTTTATATATTTACAACCAACCGTTATCCAATCAAACTTAATATACTCTGTGAGCTCTGCTCAACTGAGTATAAAAATGTGTATGTTGACAGAAACTTTAGTAAAATATGTAACACAAAAAAAGAATAAAAACAAATAGAGCAAAAAGGATTAAACAAGGGTTTTAACAAAACTAACTACACCTTGTTGCATTACACCTTTGTGCAGTTCAGCCTCATTTTTTTTTCTTCGAAAAATGTAAATTTGTTTTTTAATGTTCTAAAAAATTTAAAAGATTTATTTGTGTTATCTTTATTTAGATAGCTATCCCTTTTTTTTGATATAAATATGTAACTTTTTACCCTAAGGCGTTAGTTGTATAAACAACAGGCATGATGCTATTTAAGGGTTAAACCTGATATGGAGATTGTTTGTGGTCATTATCGTGATGATGCACACAACGCATCCTATTGCAGTGGGGTTAATTTTACCTGTGTCTCTTTGGAAATAATTAATTCATCATACCGTTATGTTAATGCATTGCGTCACTTCTGTGGTAACGATACACCCCGCATTGTCACACTCCCAACAAAACATTACCAATTATTGTATTATGTTATACCCTTGAAATTGTTATTTTATTAATCACCGCTCATAGATCATAGCGTTGTTGTAAAACATTTTTAATTTGGATTCGTCATCAAAGCAAACATGAAAAAAATTTTAAGATTACAAATTTATTAGCTTTATGCTGGGCATTGATTTAGTCAATTATTTTATATAAACACAATACCATATATTTGTGCGTACTTAAATATCTACAGCTGCAAACACAAAAGTAGCAGTGGCAGTTTAAAAAAAATCATCAATTACCCGGCAGACGTTGTTCTACCCTAACTTTGATATATCTGCATAACCTTTAAGAAGTTTTCATCTTACACTCCCTCCCACTTTCACCCTATTTTCTTCATCATTTTATTTACTCTTCTCTTTGCGTCTCTTTATCCCTCTCCGTCTTTTCTATCCCTTCTTTTCTCTCTAGCCCCCTTTTCCTTCTCCATCCCCGCTCCATCTATCCCTATCTTCGTCTAACTCTATCTCTTTCTCCATCCCTCCTTTTTCTTCTCAATAGATTTTTTATTATTTTATTCTCAGTCGTTTATTCCTAGTCTCAGTCCTAGTTCCAGTCCCAGTCCCAGCCCCAGAGTGTTCTATGTATTTTTGAATTCTGTTTCATGAAAGAAAAAAATGTTCTAAAAAACCAATTGCGGGTATAAAAAATACCCGATCCGATTCTCAAACGTACTCAATATTCGCACTAATTTTCATGAGAATCGGTCGAGCCTTAATTCTATGCAGTGGTTTCTGAGTGACGTGATTTTTTAAATTTACAAATTTTCTATTTAGAACTTTTTGGAGCATGCAGTTTTGTGGCCCAATCAATTTTAGTTCTACAAAGTACAAGTCTTTAAAAATTCGCATTTTAATCACGACATTGTTCTTTCGAAATTAAAGGTGCTTTCAAAACTGTGCCTATTGGTTCTTTGTATCGAGGGGGTATCTTCAGATATATTTGAAGGGAGCCTTCCTCCCATGCCGCTTCGGTTAACTTACTACAGCAAGGGGCACAGCCATGACAGAGAGTTTTTTGTCACCCACTTTTAACGGATAGGGAAGAACGTGTAAAGTCAGCGAGGTCGGTGAAAGAGCGATCTATCAGCACAAGACTAGAGTTAAACGGGTACGAAACAGAGAGTGAAAGATAATTTTGTCATACATAATATCGGAAAGTATCAAACATTTTTCATTGCTTGGTCGCCTAAGTCGATCCACTCGACCGCGAAATGAGCACGTGGCTTGTTTCCTTGGGACAGTGGCATCATCGACAATGAATTTGCTACAATCGTTTATACTGCAAATGGGGAGATAAAATCTTAGTTCGGGAAGAAGAGGCAGCGATCAGCTGAAGGCGGCAAGTCTCCTCTTAAGAGGCGGAAGAAGATTTACAAAAGCCTCAGCTCCGGGATAGCGAAGCAAGCTTTCCGCAATAACGAAACTCTACATCTGCCAAACAGAGCTAAAAGGAAAGTCTGTGTATCCAAAAATAAATGACGAAGCGGTAAACTAAAGGTAGGAAACGACGAGACTCTTTACTCGGATATACCAAAGGGGCTAGGTGACGCCTATCAAGGGATGCCAGGACTACATCCTTCAAAGCAGCAAGGAGGGTTAGGATATACTAGGCACAAATTTGGAAAATGCCCTGGGATACGGTATTGATCTGCACCTCAGAGAGAAAAGTTCTAAGGACAACAACCATAATAGGTTAAAAGCAGAGAAGGTAGAAAAGGAGCTTAATAACCTGAAGTTGAAGGCACGAAATGGCGGCGTAGCCAAAGTAGCGGCGTTTTTTTTAGAGGGACAAATAGCTAAATTTTGCTTCTAGTTTATATATACATAAATCTCGAATGAAAAAAAAAAACAGTATATTTTCCTGGCATGCTGCGACATAGCAAGCCCCACCACCAGAAATGTTCAATGGATGTTTAATGGATCAAGAGGCGTACCAATGACGGCTCGTCATACGCGGATTTGAATGCGCACCACGGCATGTGGTGAATAATGATATAAACGATAGGGATGAGTCCTTATTTAATTATATACTCCAGAGTAGTCTATAGGCTGGCTGAGATGAGTTTCTGTGCAGGCATAGAGTGACCCTTTTCGGAATAGTGAGGTTGGGAAAGGGAGATAGGATAACGGGCAGTGGTCACATATAGGTGCAGAGTCCCTTAAAGCGCGTTATAATTTCCCGAGTATCTTTAAAGAACGTCTTTTATGGCGGTCACTGGGGTTTGAGATAAATCTTTAGAAAACAAGTAAGGAAGGTTAAGTTCGGGTGAAACCGAACATTACATACTCAGTTGAGAGCTATGGTGGCAACATAAGGGAAAATAACCATGTAGGAAAATGAACCGAGGGTAACCCTGGAATGTGTTTGTATGACATGTGTATCAAATGAAAGATATTAAAGAATATTTTATGAGAGAGTGGGCTATAGTTCTATAGGTGGACGCCATTTAGGGATATCGCCATAAAGGTGGACCAGGGGTGCCTCTAGAATGCGTTTGTACGATATGGGTATCAAATGAAAGGTGTTGATGAGTATTTTAAAAGGGAGTGGTGGTAGTTGTATATGTGAAGGCGCTTTCCAGATATCGACAAAATGTGGACCAGGGTGACCCAGAACATCATCTGTTGGATACCGCTAATTTATTTATATATATAATACCACGAACAGTATTCCTGCTAAGATTTCAAGGGTTTTTTATTTCGCCCTGCAGAACTTTTTCATTTTCTTCTACTTAATATGGTAGGTGTCACACCCATTTTACAAAGTTTTTTTCTAAAGTTATATTTTGCGTCAATAAACTAATCCAATTACCATGTTTCATCCCTTTTTTCGTATTTGGTATAGAATTATGGCATTTTTTCGTTTTTCGTAATTTTCGATATCCAAAAAGTGGGCGTGGTCATAGTCCGATTTCGGCCATTTTTTATACCAATACAAAGTGAGTACAGATAAGTAAGTGAACTAAGTTTAGTAAAGATATATCGATTTTTGCTCAAGTTATCGTTTTAACGGCCGAGCGAAAGGACAGACGGTCAAATGTGTATAAAAACTGGGCGTGGCTTCAACCGATTTGGCCCTTTTTCACAGAAATAAGTTATCGTCCCAGAATCTAAGCCCCTATCAAATTTCACAAGGATTGGTAAATTTTTGTTCGATTTATGGCATTAAAAGTATCCTAGACAAATTAAATCAAAAAGGGCGGAGCCACGCCCATTTTGAAAATTTCTTTTATTTTTGTTTTACCATATCATTACTGGAGTTGAATGTTGACATAATTTACTTATATACTGTAAAGATATTAAATTTTTTGTTAAAATTTGTCTTTAAAATTTTTTTTTTAAAAGTGGGCGTGGTCGTTCTCCGATTTTGCTAATTTTTATTAATCATACATATAGTAATAGGAGTAGCGTTCCTGCCAAATTTTATCATGATATCTTCAACGACTGCCAAATTACAGCTTGCAAAACTTTTAAATTACCTTCTTTTAAAAGTGGGCGGTGCCACGCCCATTGTCCAGAATTTTACTAATTTTCTATTCTGCATCATAAGTTCAACTCACCTACCAAGTTTCATCGCTTTATTCTTCTTTGGTAATGAATTATCGCATTTTTCCGGTTTTTCAAAATTTTCGATATCGAAAAAGTGGGCGTGGTTATAGTCCGATATTGTTCATTTTAAATAGCGATCTGAGATGAGTGCTCAGGAACCTACATACCAAATTTCATCAAGATACTTCAAAATTTACTAAAGTTATCGTGTTAACGGACAGACGGACGGACGGACATGGCTCAATCAAATTTTTTTTCGATCCTGATAATTTTGATATATGGAAGTCTATATCTATCTCGATTTCTTTATACCTGTACAACCAGCTCTGCTCAACTGAGTATAAAAATTTCTTCAATTAGAAAACTATTTTTCTCAGCTGGGTCGCCCTCAGCAGCGGTTTAGCAAACACTCCCAGTATATCTATGTATTTCAGCCATGAAAAGCTTATCAGCGAACATTCATCTGATGGCAGATGCTGATCTGAGCCGGCATGAAACATGTATGTAGGCCCCTCTCGTCAATTTGAAGGAAAATTAAGTCTAGAGGTACTTACGTCAAAAATTCGAAGATTTCGGTTATAACGTTTGACAGCATGTTCTAAACCGCGAACTAACATGAACGCGACTGTCGCAAATTAGGCACTCTCAAACCAATATAATGAGGTGTAGCGAAGTTAAGTTCCATTCAATTAGCGGGCATACCATCATGCTCTTGCAGGTATATTTGGAAGATAGAATCGTCTCCCTATACGGGACCAACTAACAACACACTGCACTACAACAATTAACTCAACATTCTAAATATGACTTGTGTTGATTCGATACTTACGTTGTTCAACAACTTTTGTAAGAAGAAATAATTTTTAAATTTCAGACGAAATTATCTTCCTATCAAATCTAATAATTTATTCGTACAAAATATTAAATCCAATTACACACATTTAATTCCGAAAAAACAAAATATATTTCAAACGAAAGCATAATCAGGCAGGTGTGTTATATAATAAGATACAGATATGTACATATGTCTATGAGTAACTACCACCAATATGAATGCGTTTAATGAAAAGTTTATTCCTTTGACGCAATCGTAAATTCATCAAGGGCTGCCGCTGTACACAAATGTAGTAGATTACCCATTGTATGTAAAAGTTGAAAAGTACTAGTACGAGGCGTTCATGTGGATATGGATTTCATCCCTTCCGGGATATATAAAAACCCAACACATATGGCATGTGGAAATATAAAAGGTTCGTATGTGTTTTCTACACTCACCCTGCAGAAAATCGCACATCGAAACCAAAGTTGAACTGGCAGGTCAATTAAGGCTCTAGATAGACTGAATGTGAAAAAGTGTTATATCGAAAACAAGAAACTACGATATTCCTGCTTAATCTCGAAAAAACATAATTAAGTTTAGATCAACTCCTGCCAAAACATGGTCAAAGTACCTATAGGTTAGGTTAGGTTGAACTGGCCGGTCAATAAAGACCTCAAATAGACTGAATGTGTCCAAACGGAAGAACCCCAATCAGATGCCAGGACATATGTATGTTATAGAATAACTCCGTCCTCTTGGCAAATACTAACAGTTTTCTAGAATTCAGCTTAAATGCTGCCTCGAGATCTGGCAACTCTGCCGCCCCTAATAGCTGGAGCCTTGACCTAGCGAGCGCAGGACATGAACACAGGACGTGCTCAACCGTTTCTTCCTGCAGCTCACACTTCGTACACTAGCTGTTACTGACGAGGCCTAACTTATAAGCATATGACACCAGAAGGCAGTGTACAGTCAGTATGCCCATCGTGAGCCTTAAGTATTCTCTCTTCAGAGATGTGAGCCACTTTGTGAGTCTAATATCGTAGGCTTTGCACACACCTTTCCTGTTTGATGGATCATATGCAATTCCTGTCTCTTTTGATCTCTCTCAAACGGATTGGGACGTATATCGTCGACTCAGCGAGTGTTGCACCCTCCCTTTCCAACTCATCGGCCTTTTCGTTACCTTAGTCAAAGAATAAGTTCTAGAGAAAATTTCGAACGCGTGCGATATTACTACGTGGATATCAATTCCTAAGCAATTTCCCATAGAGCTAAGCTTGAAACTTGGAGCATTGATAGATCAATGAGAATGCAATGATTAGGATAAACCATTCTCCAACTTGGGTAAGAGATTAAGATATTATGATAAACATATTGTAACGAATTTTATCCTCTTATTTGCAACCTTCTGCTAAGTTCGAATCACTAAATTGTTGAATAAATAACTCTAATATTTAATAATGCAAAATGGCCTTTATTCAAGTACTTCACAATAACACTTATAATTCGCAACTAATAGCTTGCTTAAATGAAACTGATAATACTGCTATTGCTCGCTAGATATAGTCTTAACTCCAACTGATCCTCGCGCCTCTACTTTTGTCGCCTTTTATACTGTCTGGTTTCCTCGTTGTATACTTCTGGCTTTTCCATTCCAGAACTTACTAGTTAGTTATCAGTTACAAAATCACCAGCCACAAGTACGCTTCTCATATGCGCGTGAGTAATACTTGCACAAATTATTGCCCTCTCTTGTAAATACCTCAGATAAGATATATGCATGTGCTTGTGCGTTGCTTCTCCGCTACGTGTACGTACATATGTGTAGACATAATGTTTGAATTATTGATGTGCATCAAGTCACTGCTTAGCATCGGCTTAGAGATGACAGTACCCCTTAGTGTTGCTTATATTCGTAACAATATGTACTTAGAAAATTCATACAAACAGGAACGTTTTTGCGATCAATTAATAAGTAGCTTCACGCTAAGCTACAGACTTGAGGGAGGCCAATAACGTTGCAATAGAGAGTACAAAACTAAAAGGGAATCTTGCTATCTAATTTAGATATGCTTCCAATAGAACTGGGAACCCAGAGACACTATATTGAATTAGAAAAAAACGTCCATAAAAGGCATACGGCTAAAGATCTTAGGAAAATTCGTGTGAAACTAGAAATTGCGCATTCTGCGCAACAATTTCATAAGTGTAGATAAAATTGTGCATTTGGCAGTCCATATAAAGTTTAAGTGCATATGTATATACATGAAAAAAAAAACACTATTGTTTACCTAAGTTCGGTAGAGTGTATTCGACCTTCAAGGTTTTGGCTCCCAAAAACTTTTTACAATAGCTATTGTTGAAATTTCGAAACCCAAATTTATCAAAATTGTTTTTTTGTTAAGTGGACATTTTCCTCCACTATTTGATGTATTTATATGAAGTAAGTGTTTCCAAAACTGTTATCTTAGTTTATATCAGTATTTTGCAAAAAAAC
Organism: Eurosta solidaginis; assembly: GCF_040869045.1. Taxonomy (NCBI): domain Eukaryota; kingdom Metazoa; phylum Arthropoda; class Insecta; order Diptera; family Tephritidae; genus Eurosta; species Eurosta solidaginis. The sequence goes on from NC_090321.1 coordinate 209,649,907, forward strand.
AACTGTTTCGAACATTTTATAAAAATGTCATTATATCTTACACAAAAAACATAATTATTTCATTGATCTTCCTCATTAATTTAGTACTGCTAACATATTGCAGATCTTTACTTCAGTTTTTGATATAATTATATTTTTTCTTATCTAGTATCTGAACGTCGCTATTATTAAGTGCTGCGCTTTTTTATTATTAACAGTTGCAAAATTTTCCTGCAGGGAATGATGCATAGTTTGTTATTCTCGCATGAGTTATTGACTGCTGCTTAATAAGGCTTCTATGTACTCATATAAGTATAATAACTTTATATATTTTTCTGAATTATGCAACCTTTTTCTATTGCTGAAATATTCCTTTTAACTTTATTTTTGAACAGGACATAACTTTTTTAATAATCTGGATAATTCGAAATTGTTGATTAGCCTGCTTATAAAGCGCTTCAATCAAAAATTGTATTCAATTAAATATGCATGTATGTAGTTATTGAATGAAGCAAGATTACTAATTAATATTTCAAAGATGCAATTAGTTGGTAACACCTGCCGAATCCTTCAAATGGCAGGTTCCATGATTCCGAACCATAAATCAGGACAGATATAATGAGCGGCGTATACAGTATGATCTTGATTCGCCAGGAGAATATGAACTTTCCAATAGCATACTGCCAAAAGCGATGCGACGAAAGTACACATCTTTGATGATAGCAAGCACTTTAACTTGTTCCTGTTCACTGCAAAACCTACACCGTTGGAGTTTGATACCGATATCATCAGCAGACACCTTACATTGCACTGCATTACATTGTACCCATGGGGATTTGCTGGTCATATTCAGTATCAGGTTAAAAAATATCGCTCGACTAAAAGTCGTTGGAGAGGTAGTGCCCCCGGTGTGATTGATGTTGCTCATTTTATTTGGTAAAGTAGTTCGTTTTTCACAGGTAACTAAAATTCAGACTTTTAAAGCTGCTTCCAAATCGACAGAGGTGGTTGGTGTAGATTTTACTATCATTGATCCAATCGTGGATTAAGCATATCGTTAAGAACTGGTCAATAGTAAGGTGGCTAGAGTGATGTGGCCGAAAGTTTCTTCCAACATCAGGGACTACGGTATATATTAATCACCTCTTTTGTTATTTAGAAATGAGGATAAGTGTGCCTCTAATAACTTAAGTATACTCTGAACCCAGGTTTCTATATTGTCATTATTATTTGTGAGCAGTTGAAGATCCTCCCAATCCTCTTTTTCACAGTACCGATATAGAGTAAACAAGTAAGGAAGGCTAAGTTTGGGTGTAACCGAACATTACATATTCCTCTGAGAGCTTTGGAGACAAAATAAGGGAAAATCACCATTTAGCAAAATTAACCTAGGGTAACCCTGGAATGTGTTTGTATGACATGGGTTTCAAATGGAAGGTATTAAAGAGTATTTTAAAAGGGTGTGGGCCTTAGTTTATAGGTGGATGCCTTTTTGAGACATCGCCATAAGGGTGGACCAGGGGTGACTCTAGAATGTGTTTTTACGATATGGGTATCAAATTAAAGGTATTAATGAGGGTTTTAAAATGCAGTGGCCCTTAGTTGTATATGTGAAGGCGTTTTCGATTTATCGACCAAAATGTGGACCAGGGTGACCCAGAACATCATCTGTCGGGTACCGCTAATTTATTTATATATGTAATACCAGGAACGGTATTCCTGCCAAGATTCCAAGGGCGTTTTATTTCGCCCTGCAGAACTTTTGTCATTTTCTTCTACTTAATATGGTAAGTGTCACACCCATTTAGCAAAGTTTTTTCTAAAGTTATATTTTGCGTCAATAAACCAATCCAATTAGCATGTTTCATCTCTTTTCATATTTGGTATAGAATTATGGCATTGTTTTCATTTTTCGTAATTTTCGATATCGAAAAAGTGGGCGTGGTCATAGTCGGATTTCGGCCGTTTTTTATACCAAGATAAAGTGAGGTCTTTGATAATGAATTATCGCACTTTTTCGGTTTTTCGAAATTTTCGATATCGAAAAAGTGGGCGCGGTTATGGTCCGATTTCGTTCATTTTAAATAGCGATCTGAGACGGGTGCACAGGAACCTACATACCAAATTCTATCAAGATATCTCAAAATTTACTCAAGTTATCGTGTCTACGGACGGACGGACGGACGGACGGACGGACATGGCTAAATGAATTTCTTTTTTCGCCCAGATCATTTTGATATATAGAAGCCTATATCTATCTCGATTAGTTTATGCCGTTACGGATTACCGTTATGCGAACAAAGTTAATATAATCTGTGAGCTCTGCTCAGTAGAGTATAAAAATATGCTCCGACTGTTTGGTTCTCTTGTTAGATCGAAGATTGGTCTCACAGAGCAGGAGCGAGAATAAAGTGAAGAATTTTTTAGTTATCCTCTTCATGAGTAGCTGTTCATCGCAAACTTTGCTTTTGCTGATATTCATGTAGCTTTTTAAGCTGAGAAATAGTACAGAAGATGCCCATGTTACGAACCGCTGTGATCTCATTAAATATGTCTATACCATAAAGCCATTGTAAATTTTACCAAGTAGCGCAACTAACAGCTGATCGGTGAAAATTCGCACATTCACACGCACAGTTCTCGACTCAGTTTCAAAACAAAACTAGATTATTTAATTCAAATTTTAAAGTGAGATAATCCTTACAAATTTATGTATACAGAATATATATGGCGTTTTTGTTGTTATTAAAACAATAGTTTTATTTATATTAAAGCTTTTATCATTTTTTTTTTTAACTTTGAAAAATCTCCGAACACCATTCCTTCATTATATGACATTCGACTGCCTAGTCCACTGCCTTCCACTCTATTCGCAACATAACCTCTACTTAAGCTGCCAAACTATATAGTAAACAATGCATAAAGCAGTGTACGGCAGACTATTCATCGGGCTTCGTTAATCCTCTAACTAACAGCACCTGTTGAAACAGCTTCTTGCCTGGCTTATTGGTACTTAACTATTTAAACGGTTTTTGCAGTCCAGCAAAGCGCCTCAGTAGCCAATCGAAAATACGAAGAAAACTTGGATCGTTATCCAATTTTTCCTTTCAGACGGAAGGAAGAAAAAGTTGTTCCGTCACATGAACCTGGAGCCTTCGGCATGGTAAGACAGCACATTACTTCTATATCATCGCTTCCAGGCATCACGTTAAGTTCATCGAAAATAAACCAAGTAGCTACGCTGGTCAAGATAGGTATGCGACTTATTGAAGGTCCAGGAAGTTCTCTTATCAACACCCGAAGGCGTAAGCAGAGGAAGGAGCAGGTGAAGAAAGATTTGACTGCGCTTGGTGTTCTAGTTTATGAGAGTTATAGGGTCGACAAAGGGGCTGCATTAATTGAACTTTAGAAAACTCCTTACTTACTTAATTGGCGCTTAACCGTTTAAACGGTCTGGCTGTCCAACAAGGCCTGTCAGTCACTTCTTCCTTGAGTTAACTGGCACCAGTTGGAATGTAAATCGTCTTCCACCTGGTCCCTCCAGGGGAGTAGCGGCTGCCCTCTTCCTCTGCTTCCATTGGCGGGTTCCGATAAAAATGATTTCTTAGCAGGCGTATCATCTTTAATTAGCGTAACATGCTGTATGTCAGAGCTGACGTTGTTACTTGTGTTAAAGCTGGTTATAATATATACGAAGTCTTTTACTATTTCAAAATTATGGCTGCCAACAGCGGCGTGGTTGCCAAGGCGCAGACGAGCTGCTCCATGACAGCAAAAATTTCGTTTAGTCCGCACTTACCACCAAACCATCCTTTCCGCTTCGTTTTCCAGTTTGAAGCAAGCAGAACTTAAGGTGCGGGTGTTCAGGCCAATGATATCATCGGCGTACGGCAGTAAATGCACGCTTTTAAGGGATTTCTTTGCAGAGCGGTTTAGTTCTGCAGGTAGTATAATTTTCTCCAGGATCAAATTAAAGAAATCGCATCTCGTTTAGTTTAGAACGGCTGGGAGATATCTTTTTCAATTCACCTTGAGCTGGTCATCGTTATTTTGCACAACCGTATAATTTTTGCCGGGAAACAAATTCAGACTTAGCGGCATTTAGGCAGCTCCTTTTCGTGCTGTCCAAGCCGACTTTAATTTGGCGCTGTGTGAAAATCTGGTCGTTGGTAGATTTACCAGGTCTGAATAGGCACTGATAAGTTCCAATCAGCCGATTCACGATGGGCTTGCACAATACACTTGACAGGACCTTATATGCGATAATAAAAAGGATCTTACAGGTGGTAAAACGAGGAAGAAAGCTGTTCATTACCATTAGAAATCTTAGTCGGCAAAGAAAAAATTTAATGATAGTTTATTTCATAAAATACATATCTGCATAATTAGTTTTTCACACACAATAAATTCATATTAATACATACGGACACAATTACCCTGCAAAAATTGCGAGTACTCCATGCATGCATGTATAGAGTACTCGCTATGGACCAAGCAAGTGCTCCAGCATTAACCACAATTCATACAAAAAATATGGTCCAATTAACATTGCGATGTCCTAGGACTGGACCATATACTCCAGCTCCGCATTACATCAGAGTAATCCATCGTATAGTGATTACAATCGTTAAAAACGAGCAATGATCGGCTTCCATTGTGTTCGTGTAGAAACACGAGTTGGTCCATTGCTGCATTACAGTGGAGTATAATCGTAAGTACTCCAGTGGACCACATGATCCAACGATTTTTGCAGGGTAGTTTAAAATTCCAATTTGAGCAGCGCTTGAGTTACAAAACACTTTAATATCCGCTTCAATTTATCTATGGCATCGAATCGAGCAATTTAGAATGTGTTCAAAACGGCGAAAGTCCGCAACTTTACAATATTACTGTCACACAATTCTAATTACAAGCCATTACTCGATGCGGTTTTACACTCTCCTGGCTACGCCCCACCTCCCTCGTTGTCTGATTATTGGCTTGGCACACAACTGGGTACCACTTATCCACCATACATAAATATATCCACGTTTTTCAATGTAGGTACGTAACTAAGAGCTCATTAGCATCATTGCTCCCATCGCCGATCCCCCATTTCTGTCTTCTCAGATGCATATGTGCATAAATACATACATATGTATGTAGCTATGTCATTAGGGTGGTTTTTCTTTCCTACCTGCAATATGGTGAAACGTTGTAGGAGTACTCGAGAAGGTTATACGCGAATAATCCAGACGAGTTGGAAGCAAGCAAGTAAAGAAACTCACGGGCAGGCAATGTAAGCGGCGTTAATCCAATGCATGAATATTAGTTTGATTTTATTTTCATTTTGATATTTGGTATTAAAACAAAAAAACCGTGAAGAAATGTAATCCGTAAACATTGAAAAGCTGTAGCTTTATTCGCTCTACTTTTGAGGCAATTTATTAATAAACCCGCCTATGCAAATCTGACTTTGTCCTAATAAGCACCCGAGTCAATCCTTTCAACCTATAACGCCGATTGGAAGCAGCAATCATTAAACTCCCTTTGAGATACACCGCCATAACAATAGGAAGATCGATATATCTTCCTTGAATATTATAAGGAAAGTTTCATCTCCTTTCGATAGCGTATATTATTCTGTACCTCATAAGTATGAGATTAGATAGGATAAGTGCCTTATAGAGAGTTGTTTTTGCTTGAAGAGCAAGACCTTTATTTTTCAAATATCTGCTCACTTCTTGGTAGCACAAGATTTATCGATGTAGATTCATATTCATATGTACAGACGTTTTAAGTCAATATTGCTGCGGCTGCCAAGGCCATTCTCTCTTCCATTACGGCTTGTTCACCGAAAATCGCACTTTTTAGACAAGGCAAACCCATGTCGTGCGACTTCTTTATTCTGATACTGGGGAAGATAATTCTAGCAGCAGATGGAAACAGCGACGGTACAATATTTTATAAGAGCCTAAGTTTTGCTTTCTGGGATAAGGAGGCGAGAAGCCTCATTTGGTTTCGCATGGCTTGGTTAAGATCATTCGCAATCCTTACGGAGCTGATGTTATTGCTCAACGTCATATTCAGCACAAAGGTAACTCCTTTTCGCGCTGTGAAAAGCGATCTTCCATGCGTTCTTTCGATCATATTAGGCATATAGTTTTCTGCATCGACTGCTGAGTGCTGAAAATGGTCTATCTCATAAAACGTTTGAATAACGCCCTATTTCTGAATTCGGCTGAATAACCCTCTATTTCAGATTTTTTTCATAAGCACCCCTGCTAGTGTCAAAATGTATTGAATTTGAGCTCAGATAGGGCGTTCTTCAACCAAATTCGGAGATTGGGCATTTTTGAAAACAATTTTGAAATAAAACGCTATTCAAACGTTTTCTGTGATAGTGCGTTTTGGAGACGGCAGCCTAAATAGGGTGATATTCCACTCAGCAGTCAGTTTTTTACCAACTCTTCATCTCCTTGTTTACACAGATTTGTGGGAAGTTTCTTCTCAGCCATTCTCACGTCGTCATAGTCGGGTAGCAAAAGGTGTATTGATCCCTATGGAATTGCGTTATCAGGTTCGTCAACTCCTACTCCATCTAGCAATGACAAAAAGTGTTCCCTATATAACCTAAGCACGTTCTGTATGTCGGATATCAGCTAGCTCTTATCTTTTCTAAATGATGAAGCTTTCTCGGTCCGATCTTGAAACCATCCGTCAGCTACCGTATTTTCTTTTACAATTCTCGGGCATCTTTCCTATCGGTTAGCTTCTGCAGCTACTCGCACACACGTTACTTGCCCTTACGTCTTTTTCTTTTAAGTAGACGGCTCTCTCCCTCTTCCCGTCCCTATGACGTTTCAACACTCCACACATTGCTGCGCCCGTACACAGCGTGGCCTTATGGTCAGCGTTCTTCTTTTCGATCCATCACGCCACCGTACCAGTTGTTTTTGTGGACTCAGTGTAAACCTATACAGTCCGCAGCGGCGGTACGCAGTGAGTGAGAAATGTGGTACTCTCAGTTGGGGTCAGTTATCTGGAAACAGGGACAGTTGATGTGACGTGTCTCGCACGCTAAAATCGCCTTCCTCTGAAAGAGTTCGGACATTCCACGTACGGCATGTCATAATTCTTAAAGCTTAGGAAACAAATGTTCACCAGAAAATGAAACACCCTAATTTCCATACTCGTACACTGGTACATGCCGCATTAGCATTATAGTGAGCCAGCAAACAACTCAGCCTATCAACCAGTCACTGATACAAACCTATATTTATATATTTATGTATATTTATTCAGTCGCAATTTAAGTCTGATCCCAATTGCTTACAAAAAGTGACAAGAAGAAAAATAAGAAACAGGATTCATGCAAGTACGATTTGAAAAGCGCGTCATCGCATAAAGTAGCTTACTGTTGGATGCCAAGCGCTTTGCCTCTCACTGCTTTCCTGCCTTTTAATCCACGTCCACCTCTCAGTAATAGCTTTAACTTAAATTTCCATCATCACGCATTCAACTTTCTTATAAATGTAGATACTCATACTTCATATGCGTTTGTGTGTATGTGCAATTTATTTGATATCGCAAGTACTTCGTTTTTTCTGTAAGTTTGTGCTGACTGAGTTGACTTCCGGTTGATGTGATGCGATCTTCTTAGCTCCATGTACTAATGACTAGATTATAGCAACGTAGCTCGATGCCATACATATGCATGTGAATGTATGAGTATACGAATCATTGGTTTCTACTTTTCCGTAAGCTGGTGAATGGCTCTTGCCCCAAATTCGTCTAATGATGCCCCACGAAGTGCGTGAAGCCCCTTTAGCGTTCATTATTCTCAAATAATCGTACTCATATATGTATGTACATACCCACATACATGGCTCAGGTTTCGGGTTATTCCTTGTTCTTGTTGTGTTTATTGTTATTATTTTGTTCATTTGCTAACCTTTAGTCGTCTTGTTAATATTATTCGTTTCGATTAACTTATTCGTTTCCATCATTCCATCACGAAGTTTTCATGTTTTTTTGGCCCTAAAAATCTTGTTCGTTTTGTTAACCCTTAATGATTGGGATCCCAAGATGATATCTCGTAAATAGTTTGTTGTACAATATACGCTCAGAGGCAATGCAACATTATGTATTCTCATATGTATGTATGTATACAGGCGATTGTTATTCTCATATTAAATTGGCTATTAAGTTAAGAGCAAGGTTAATTTATAAACCGGTAATATTTCGGAAGAGAGGTGAGTATGTCAGCAGTATATTTGGACATAGTGAAGTATAACAAGAATTATGGCATTCCACAGAGATACAACCTCGTTTGCCTATTAAAAATAGGACTGCTTACCAAGCAACAAACCTAGATAGGCGTAGCTACTCACGGTGGATACTGTATAATTCACAAGGAAGGCAATTAGACGGAAAATGGCGTGGTCTTTATTCAAAACATGCGTAGCCAGACATATAAGTATATGCGGTATGTCAGGTGACCATCGTCAAAGACGGGAAGGTCCCATTTACATTGTGCATTTGTGCCTCTGTTGTGGTATACAAATCAGACACTCATCATGGCGGAGAGTGGTCACTAGTCATGATGATGGGAAGATGAGCGGTAGACATCTAAGTTGGTGATAGAAGAGGGGGCGGACATCGAAGTAGCCTGGCGAGTGCCAAACGGCCGGTAAAAGTTCTGGACGGTGAGTCGGTTGACGGGTAACTCAAAATTACAGATGCAATCGGTGACAAGAGAACAGCTGGCTGTTGTCGGGCGGTAGAGTTTATGACAGCAAAACAGCTGATCGGTGGATGATTGCAGGTGCCCAAGAGGGCGGCAGGATTGGTGGACGATGGTGCGGCGGTCGAGTTACAATATTAGACAGCGTAGGTGAACCGGATCGGTAATAGATGCGAAAACGCACGTAGCAATTAGCTTCGTGTGGTATGCGTCTCCTATATGGTCGCCTAGCTTAAAAAAAAATACATTGCAGGTCTGTCACAACACCACGCTCAGAACTGCCACAGGATGGCTTCTTATGTCCCCAGAATATTATCTACAGTGAGGCGGAAGTACTCCACATTAAGGAGATAAACGGTATGCTGAACAAACTGTTTTTGCTAAATGCTCAGAAATCTGGGCATCCTAACAGACATCTGAATGAAGAGCCCCCGTCTCCCAAGAAATCAGCTGTTTGAACCAGATGAGCATAAACAGGCCCTCTACCTCATCAACGAAAAGTAGTCAAAGTCAGACTTCACAGGGAAACGCGCGTCACTCTGGCACAATTTCAATTTGGATACTGCAATACACTTAACTCTTATCTAAATAACCTGAGGAACGGTAACCAATTCAACGATGTCTAAAAGACCCGATTGATCGATGCCAATTAATCGGCGGATTGGTGAACAGTGAGCCGATGTTTTATGCCCTAAGACGGCGTCCAAATAACCGGTGCAATGATACCAGATGAAGCGAACCCGGTGGCCTAGCCTCGACGGTATCAGTGTCTTGGAGAGGAGGGAGATACGACCCGTGGATTGCAGTCGATATCAAAAGTAATCAACCGGAGTGATTCTCGATAGTGGAGGGCTTATACAGGGTAAGGGAAACTCACACCTAAAAAGAATTCTGGGTGGGGTTTAGCCGAGGCCGAACTTCTCTTCCTTCCAATTTGCGTCGTGTTCCTTTTTAGTTTTTTCTACAAATTGGCGGGACGGGATTGTATTATGTCAACTCCGAACGGCAGCTGTAACGCAGATGAGTTTTCATTGGGAAGCTCCTGATGGCCGAAATAAACTCGGAGCATTTGCCAAACCACTGCCGAGGGGCGTGTTGTAGGCGGAGCACACTAAAATCAACCTCTGAGGTGGTGAGACAGTCTAATAACTCGTGAATTCAATAAAAATTGCAGGCAAAACTCGATATTCGATCAAATTTGACATTACCTGGTTCACGGTTGACCTTAACTCACTCACACCAAGGAGCGAGCTTGCAGGTTCTAAGGTAGTCTTTCCATTTTATCGGTTTGAGCTTATCAACCAGTCGCATGATTTCTGGTCTGGGTTGATTCTAATACGAAACAAAAGAGTAGCAAAAGACCAGTCGTAAATGTGTCGAATCCCTGAAAATAACGCATTTGTTTTTTTTTGTGAAACTATGTTACTTTGTATTCAATTTTTAAAATTTATATGCTACTAGACGACCCGGCAGACGTTGTCCTGACCTAAATTTGACCTATCTGCATACATTTTAATAAGCTTTTTCCGTCTGAATCTGCCCTCTCCTCTTCACTTTTTCCTAATCCTTTTATTCACTCTTTCCTTAGTCTTTTTCGCTTCATCTCCATCTTCGTCTCATTCTGTCTCTTTCTCAATCTCCTTATCTCTTTTCTCTTCTCTCAATTTCTTCTTATTATTCTGCGTCCCTTATTGCCTGTCCCAGAGGGTGGTATGTATTTTATTCCAGTCCCAGTCCCATTCCCACTCCGAGTCCCAGTCCTAGTCCTAATCCCAGTCCCAGCCCGTCTCGGGATAATATATTACTCTGTACTAAAGCACACATCAACAGCTTTCATTTTATATCAATATTCTATAAACACATCCTATGGGTACCCGGGTCCACGTTTTGGCCTATAACTCGAGACCCTACTCACCCAGGGGTATGAAAATTACCCTCTAACAAAGCACTCATCAACAGCTTTTATTTGATATCCACATTCTAGGGGTACCCGGGTCCACGTTTTGGCCTATAACTCGAGACCCTAGTCACCCAGTCACCTATCCTATATTTTAAGTTAGATCAAACTACACATGAGGTGCAAAACAAATTCAAAATCGGTTCAGTAGTTTAGGAGTCCATTGGCCTCAATTGTGTGATACGTGTTTTTTATATATTAAGATTTGTTTGGTCTTGAGGAGCTCTATAATAATTACTAATGTCCTTCTGTAGTGTGCAACCGTTTCCGTATAGTCGTTTTTTTCATAGCTTGGCGAAACGAAAAGCATACTTTAAGGAGGAACAGCTCCATTAGCCGACAAAAATCAATTAAAACGACTTCTAAACTTAATTGAAAGGAAGTATAGAAAATTTTAACGAACTATAGAGCCTATCAAAGGAAAATAATGGCTTACGAACTTTCAAAATCGAACTTCAAATAACCAAGTTGTAACTTAAAATTTGGGGGTGGTCTTTTGCTACGTTTTTTTCGACCTGGGCTGGGTCCTAAAGTCCCTTTGTTGCGGATCTCTTCAGTTGAAATGTCTCGTCGTTAGCTAGGACTGCTGCTTCGATGCCTTCCTGTCAATGTGAAGGTTACTGAAGCCGAGTTAATAATAGACGTGGTTTTTTTTACACATCGACAATTACACATTGTAGTACGGAGAAATAGTGGAGACACAAATTATTTTGGTCATAGTGTATAACGCATACCAAAATTGAAAGTGGCGATTAGTAGAGACAAACACTTCTTAGTACTAATTTTATGCGCAACAATTTCATAAGTGTAGCTTAAGTTAAGCACTTATGAGTCCATATAAAGTTAAGTGCATATGTATATACATGTAAAAACAACATAGCTTACATTGCAGACCTCTCGTGTCCTATCAAAACTAAGAAAATAAATAGACAAATAGTTTTTTTTTTGTATTATCATTATTTATTAATAAATTCAATTCTTATATTAAAATCCCTTCAATATCGCAGTCATACGAAAATATTTAATGTTTCTTTCACACTTAGGACTAATTGCTAATTTAGCCTTTGATCATATTTTTACAATTTAACTTTTTATATTTCTTTTTTTATTTAACTCTAAAAATATTATTTAGTATATACATATGTACGTATTTAGTTACATGTATATGGAAGTGGATGTATGTATGTGTGTTTTTATAAATAAAGAATACAATTCACTGTTCTTTTTACTTTTATTTCCTTTAAATTTCAGTCAGGGACGGGGAAAGGAGGCTTTACAAGTTTTTTTTTTTTTTGGGTCGTTAGTACATACATATTTATATGTACATATGTATATGAATTTTAAATTATGTATTTATTTTACAAGGCTTATGACTAAACAATCTTAAAAATGTATGTATGTATACTAGACTGGGTCGATTTATTAACCGATATTGCGCTATCAATTTTTCGATAGGATTTGGGCTCAGAGGAAAAAGTTCCACTACGCATAAAATAAATAAATGTAAGGCGCGATAACCTCCGAAGAGATCTAAGGCCGAGCTTCTCTTCCAATTTGCGTCGTGCTCCTCTTGATTTTTCCCTACAAATTGGCCGGACGGGACCTACATGTTTTATGCCGACTCCGAACGGCATCTGCAAGGCAGATGAGTTTTCACTGAGAGCTTTTCATGGCAGAAATACAATCGGAGCGCTTGCCAGACACTGCCGAGGGGCGACCCCGCTTAGAAAAATTTTCTTCTAATTGAAAAATCTTATTTCTAAAATTTTGATGTTGCTTTGCCCGGGAGTTGAACCCAGGGCATACGGTGTGATAGGCGGAGCACGCTACCATCACACCACGGTGGCCGCCAACCACTACGCATACCCAAAAAAATAATTTTCGAGCCTGCGAAATATCATTTTTTTTTTCGACTTTGATTTTTAAGGTTTTTTTCATTACCTACTAAAAAAATTTTCATATGTATACCCTGTCCGACCCAAAAATGTCCGCTAAAAACGTTGTCGATACCAGTTTTTTGAAAAAAAGAAAAACATTTTTGGGTCGGACATATGAAAATTTTTTTAGTAGGTCATGAAGAAAACCTAAAAAATCAAAGTCGAAAAAAAGTCAAAAAAGTGAAATTTCGCAGGTTCGAAAATTATTTTTTTGGGTATGCGTAGTGGAACTTTTTTATCTTGAGCCCAAATCATTCCGACAAATCGATGGCGCGATATCGGTTACCTTTCGTCCATACAAATAGACCCACTCTAATGTATACTATTTATTACAAGTAATGTAAGCAAATGCAACACTTTAGACATAAAAACGTACACTCGCGGGGAAAAAGTAGAGGCACAACCACTTTTTGCTATTTTCACCTAGTTTTGTTTATGAAAAATAATTTTCGCTTTTTTTTTTATAAAAAAATGTATAAATATGTAATAAAAGCATTTTAAATTAAGTTCAAAATTTTATACAAAATGCGCGAAAATTCGAAACTTGAATCTCATATTACATTTTTTTGGCCTCAAATGCGTACTTCCAAAATGAGTCATTTGGCTTCGTTCGCACTGCGCTTAACATTCCCTGCAAGACTCGACTACGAGGACACCAATCTATCGCAAAATATATGCACTGACATACATACATATGTATATATTTGATTAAATAATAGTACGATAAAAACAAGAAAACTATCAAATATACAAAGCATTTTATGGTAGAATGGTCAGTTTGGCTTCAAAAAACTAGTGAAAAGTGCTATTTATAACTCTGGTATGGCACTAAGATCATGATAAGTCGTTTAACCATTCGGGTTCTTGCCGTGTTTCTTTTAGTAAGAAAATGTCAAATGCGTCGCATTTGTATTTTTCCGCCAAAATGACGCATTTGGTGCTGTGTAAATGTGATATTAGATAAAATTTTAACTAAGATTTTTTGGAATTTTTCTGAGTATGCAGATTTGTAGCCCATTTAATTTTAGTAAAATAATCCCTAAGGACATTCGATGATTTTTGGCAATTTTTTTTTGTCAACTGTGTTAAGCAGGTTCTTCCTTACGTTCAAAAGTTTGTATGTCGGAAAATGCTCAACTCAATGCTCAGCTAAAAAACTGCATACTCAGAAGAATTCAAATTTTTACTGAAGATTCGTGTTTCGAATTCGAATTTTGGCGAATTTTGTGTAAAATCTTGAACTATAGTTTATATTCATTTTTTTACATGTTTCAACATTATTTATTATTTTGTTTAAAAAAATATTTAAACATGTTTTTATAAAAAAAAATGGCTGCGCCGAAGACTTCATACCTTTCATGAATGGGGCTGAACAATAATCTTATCCCGTTCTTAATCTACAAATAATCGGATGTATAAGATAAGAAATATATATTGAACAGATGTACATACCTAAACGATTTTTAAGATATATATAAAATGAAAAATGACTTATCTGAACGATCGGTTGTATGGGACATTATATATATCTCCGATCGATATATAGCTCCGATCGAAATGATTTTACAGGAAATCTTCTATGATATATTAGAATATATATCACCCAGTTTCACGTTTTTATATTAGAAACTAAGGGAGAAATGGCCAAAAATCTTTCTATCTGAACGATCGGTTGTATGGGATAGGTACATATATATAGCTCCGATCAAAGTGATTTTTTCAGAAAATCTTCTATGATATATTAAAATATATATCACCGAGTTTCACGTTTATAATTTCTAAATTGCGGCAGAAATGGCCAAAATCGTCTTATCTGAACGATCGGTTGTATGGGAGATATATGTTATAGTGGTCCGATCCTACCGGATCCGACAAATGTCTAATATAATACAAAAATACATTCTTGTGCCAAATTTCATTGAGATATCCCAAAATTTGAGGGATTAGTTTGCGTTCAAACAGACAGTAGGACGGACAGACGGACATGGCTATATCAATTCAGTTCGTCGCCCTGATCAATTCGGTGTACTTAATGTTGAGTCTATCTTCTATATTTCTCAACGTTACAAACATCGGATCAAAGTTAATATACCATTTCATGTTCATGAAAGGTATAAAAACCAAAAAGTCCTTGTGCCTATACTTTTCTCCGTTGAGTTGAGATAATTAAATATGTACGTACAATTGTATATGTACATATACATATGTTTGTTTTATGCACGCAAAATAGTAAACAAAAATAGAACAATGATAGATAACAAAAACAAAATTTAATTAAACAGAAATTATCAGTTCTCAACCTTTTTACTGTTTAGTATACAAATAGTATCTAGTAATTTTTTTTTTTAATATAAACGCCAATTTAGTTAAAATGTATCAAATATTCATAGGTATTTGTACAAATTGAATGTATTTTTCAGGGATCGCAAATAACTGTTATTGCTGAAAATTTAAGCCAAAAAAATTGAGTAATGCCACCTACATAAGATAATATACCAATGGATTTACTTAGACTTTTTTGTGCCTTACTATAAACATCTAAAAAAACTGTTATTTTTTAAGTTTTAAATTTTCCTCGGAAAATAACAGTATATATGTTTTTTCTCATTTTGTTCGGCAAATAACAGTTATTTTTTGAGTTCTTTATTTTTCTCCGAAAATAACGGTTACTTTTCGAGTGTTTTCTTTCGCTCGAAAAAAATTTCTAATTTTTTCGAGAATAGAAAAAATCTAAAAATAACTTTTATTTTCGCGAAAAACTGTTATTATCCGAGTGAAATAAAAAGCTCAAAAAGTAACTATTATTTTCCGAGAGGAATTAAAAACAAAAAATAACCGTTATTTTCAGAGAAAAGTAAAAAACTCAAATCATAACAGTAATTTTGCGAGCGATATAAAAACTCAAGAAATAACTCTTATTTTCCGAGCGAAAGAAATAACTGAAAAAGTATTTATTTTCCAAGCGAAAAAAAAGAACTCAAAAATAATTATTAAAAAGTGATTTTTATAATAAAACTCATAACGGTTACGATCTCTGATTATGCAGATGTAGATTAGGCAACGCTGTCAGGCAATGATTTTACAACTGGAATTAAATTCCTACAGCGTTGCTCTAATCTTCACCTAAATTTTGACTTTCATCTAACCATACGTCGTCGTCCTCATTTTGCCTTCGTTGCGCTGCTACTTACATTGTTGTTGGTATTGGTATTGATGCTGCTGTTTTTGGGTGATGCAGAAGACGCATTACTTTTACCTGAGTTCGATTTTGAAGTAATTGCACTAGCGGTACTAGTGACACCTGGCGATACGTTCGATGTAGATGCTTTACCCCCACCCATTACGCTAGCAGCCATACTCTCTAGTGCTAGTTTTTCCGCCGAGCCATTTTTCAACTTGTGCATAAATTCATTTAACGCTTCGGCACGCTGCATACGTGACAGCTGTTCCAACATAAAAGCTTGTTGATAGCTATAGTGATGACTTAACTGCTGTGGATTTGGGTAAGGATAGAACATACCGCCTGGTTGAGAAGCGGCTGCTGCTGCTTGCACCTGAGCGCGCAATAGATTATCCTTGAAAAGTTTGCTGAAATCAGCGGCTGAGACACCGCTCAAATGTGGAGGCATACCTTGTAGGCCAGCAGCCATAGCGGCTACTTGTAGCGGGCTGGGTGGCGGAAGGTTTTGCATGGCAGGTAAGCTCGGCAAAGTTGGCAGCGTGGTAGGCGACATGCCTGGATGTGATGAAGAATGCAACATTTTGTTGGCGTTGTTGTTCGAATTTGCTGCATTATTGATGCTCGACGTGCTAGGCGGTGGCGTGCCAGTCGATTTTGTGTTTGCTGATAATTTATTAGATGACTGATGTGCTGGCGAAGGCGCTTTGTTCGGCTGAGTTGCATTCGTGCTACCATCCTTTGCTGCACCCAACGCATTCGGCGAATGTGCGTTTTTAGGTTGCTGATGTGCGATTTGGGGTTGTAATTGTTGAGTTTGTTGTGTTCCCGGTGATTTCTTAGGCGGCGTCACTTTCTTATTCGCATGAATTTTGACCGCAACACCACTTGGTGAGGAGTAAGTGCCGATAATATTAGCCGTTGTCACTTTTGGTGGCACTACTTCAGAAATAGCAGTGGCAGGGTTTTGACGCGGCAGTATAGGGCGAAATTTTTTGCTTGCCTCGCTAGACGTTGCGCTATTAGGTGATTTATGCTTACTATTCGGTGACAAGTTCGGATTTTTCTCGGGACTATGCATAGGCGATCGCTTCTCTGCACCACTCTTTTGCTGCAATGCTTGTGGTGACTTTTGTGGCTCTGTAAATTTTGAATTTGCAATTAGCTGACTATTTTCATGCGAGCTTTTGGAGGTAGACGAATTTCTTTGTGGAGACTTTGCTGTAGTATCTTGGGAAGCACTGGTTTGTTTGTGCATATTTTGTGGTGCATTGCTAAATGGCGCCTTTGGCGCTGGCATGCTATTTTGAGGTTTCTGCGGCATTTGCGCTGAATTCGTGCCGCCAAATGTTGCTGCGTCTGTGCTGTTACGCCGCGCTGTTGAATCCGCAGCGGTGGCGGTATTCACAGACGGTGGCATGAGCAGTTTTAGCGATGATGATGATGACTTCGTTGTTGTTGCAGTTTGTTTCTGTACAGGCGGTGAAGCACGCTTCGTTTGTTCTGCGGTCTCGCAAGACTGATCGGGCAATTTTAGTATTTCAATATAATTATTAACGGGGCTCTTATGTTTGTGATGCGTAGCATTATTTGTTTGTGATTCGCTATCTTCACGTGTAATTGTAATGGAAAGTGATGACGGAATATTTATGTTGCATGATGTGAGCAAGGACTTAACCTTCAGTTGTTTTTCTGGTGGATCTTCTGGACTCGGGCTGCGCGCAAATGGATAAACCCGTTTCGGTGCTTGCATTTGATTAGCTTCGAATGAATTTTGACTGGCGTCGCCATGCGATGGTTCGTTTCTGCCGCCTGTGTAACTCGCATTCGTATTGGAACTTTCTTTTTTAGTGGGCGGCGCTGGAAACAGCTCAGCCATTTGATTATTAGTACCGCCTAAGATACTTTGCAAAAAACTGCCGCTTCCGCTCGAGGGACGTGGCGTATACTTGTATGTGGGTACTGTGGGTATATTATAATTAGGCATATACTGGGGCGAATTCGGTGAGTATATAGGCGAATTGGGAGTATACATAGGTGTGCGGCAACCAGGTGGTGCCTCGTTACCTTTTGTCTTGGAAGCGTTATACAGCGCGAGATTAAGATAATTATTCGAATTGCCAGATTTTCCAGCTTTCGCAGTTGATTTGTTAGCATTTCCGGCGAGACGGGTTTGATTCACATTTTGCGCTGGTGATTTCATTGGTGTAACAGGTGGACCCATCATATTGTTCTCAGGCGTTATAGTTGTACAACTAGAGACTGATTTGGGACCATAAACCTTGCCTGATGATTTTGCATTACTAGCAATGGACTTAATCTCTGTGCCAGCATCCTTCAGCAGCTTATTGACATCACTGGGTATATTTGCAAACGGGTTGGGACGACTGGCCTTTGGTAGTATAGGTTGATAGCGTTTGGCAATAGGCGTGCGATTACCGGGCGCCGCCATTTCTATGCGCTGAAACGGTAGTGGCGGTGGTGCCATTGCGCTAATTTTTGGTGCTGATGTGCTCACTTTTGCGGTGGGCTTTTTAGGTGGTATGCCAATTGGTGGGCGCATCATTGCCAGATTGTTACTTGCTGTACTGGAAGTTGTTGTTGTTATTGTGTTGTCAGCATTTGTTTTTGATGTTGCCATAGTAGTTAACGGTTTTTCACTAGCAGGCGACTTGTGCACCGGCGATGCATTCGGTTTTGTTGTCGTCGTATTGTGGTTTGGGCTTGGTGGTGGTAATTTAATTTTGAAATCCTCCGCAGGCAGTGGCGGTGAAAATTTCGGTTTCTTCGTCATATGCTTGCTGAGTTCTTTAATTTTACGTTTCGCCGGTAGTGCGGCTGTTTTATAAACAGCGCTTATTGTTGTTTTGAGTGGTTCACGCGCAGCGCTAGTCGGCGATTTCACAACGATTTTATGTGTCTGTATTGCTGTAGGACTGCGTTTTGGCGACTTGTCGGGTGATTCTGTTTTGACAGACTTAATTGGTGTTAGCGAAAAAGATTTCAAAAACTGCGATTTTTGTTCTTCATCCTCATTGCTTGCTGTGGCAGGCTCTGGTGACTTTTCTTCTACTCTAGGATTGCTCTTCGCTAGCGGACTTACTTTCATTTGTGGACTAATTTGTTCAGCTTTAATTGTAAGCGGTGGTACTGTGAGTGGACTAGGCGTTTTTCTTTTGCGCTCACTACTCAACAAATGCTTGGGACTAGAGTCTTTATCTCGTTTGCTTTTCAGCTTCCACTCTTTCTCAGGACGTACAGGTTTAGTGATTTCACGACGATGTGGATCGGACATATTTATGATAGTGACGCTGTTATGCTTTGAAAGATCAATTTTTAATTTAATATTTTCTACTTTGCGTTCTTCACGCGGTGGTTCGGTAGCATGTTTCAAAGCTTCTTTAGCTTCGCGCTTTTCTTTTGTTGAAGTTTTCGGTGAGCTATGTGAGTGGTGATGGCCATGTTGCGCCTTCTCCGCCTTACGCTCTGACGTGGAGCTTACCAGCGAGCGTTGTTGTTTGCTATCTGTACTTGAGCTGACTTGTGGAGATTTTGATGTTTTTGACATCTTCGTTGCCGGTTTTGCGCTTGTTGTTTCATCACTGGTTTCACATTTTGCCTCAACTGGCACCACAACCTCCTCTGCTTTGATATCAACTGGCGTTTTTATAAGCGGTTCATTTACATTCAGTGTAGACACTACAGGTTTGGGTATTATTGTCATAGCAGCATCTGGTACAACAGCGGGAATTTGTGTACTTGCAGCAACATCATCGGCTTTCGGTGCAATAATCGGTGGAGTTGGTGCTATTTCGGCAACTTCATCTTTTACCTCTACAGGCATTACAGCCGTTGTTTTACGCACCTTGACAATGGGACGCAAACTACGTTTCACACGAAAATAGAAACGCATTGGCGCATCACGTTTCCATGTGTAAATATATGCGACATCCATGAGTGTGTAGTGATCGAGTAAAACGATCGTTTTTACCTTGTACATGAGGTCAATATTGAATCGTTGTACATCAATATCGAATTTCCCATATACAAATTTCTTCAAATGCCCAACGGTGCACATGGCGGGACATTGAAGGTAGCGTGGTTTTAACAATTCACCGTAGTCACTGTTTTTCCGTACCAGCTCGCTGTTAGAGAAGAGAAGAAAAGATAAAAAGGGGAAAAAGTTGTAGTTTTATAAAATTAAGAGGGTTAAGTATTTCATGGCTCTTTAAAATATGTAGATCGATTTTTTTTTTAATTGGTTACGGTGACCATATGCCTAAAAAGAGAAATGTTTTTCTAACGATTCTGATTGTTTCTGCCTTTTCTTTAGGAAATGAGCCAGGGACAGACCTGTTCAATAGAATATCCCCTTAAGATACGGTTTGCTTTTTCCTTAAATTTTAATTTTTGAATACTAGGAGCTGAGATCGACATGTTCTGAGTTTTATTTTGTTCTTACCTGACATAATGTAATATGATGCTGATCTAAAAAGAGGATTATTTTGATAAGAACTACTATCTGCTACGTTGGCTACAACGATCTCGCCTTTACTGGATAATAATAAGTTAATTTTTATACTAAAATTTTCTTTATAAACTATGCCCTCAGGAATGCTCCAACACTAGAGTACATAATTTTATATTTCTGAGTACTTTGCAGATCTGTAATAAATATGATTTCCAAATACTAATATATACAATTGAGAACAAAAAAACTGTAGATAACTCTAAAAGAAACGAAACAAATAATGAATCAACCAAGCTGAGACAGTTATGCAAGAACTAATATAATTAGTTGCTATTTTAACACTTTTTTGATAATAGACAGCAGTAAATTGAGATGGATAAGGAAAGAGACGTGAAGGGAAAAGTAGATTGAAAGAGATTAGAACGTGGATAGATATTAAAAGGCAAACGATAACCAGTTTTGGGGGAGAAGGAAGAGTAGAAGGAAGAGGAAACTATAGTGTAAAGGAGGAGAGAAGTATAACCTTAGGTTTATAAGAAAGGAGTGGGAGAAAGGAGAGGGCGTACTGGTGAGAAATGTAAGTAGGTTATACATAAAATCTTTTCCAGCAACGCACCGGGTAACCGCTAGTTTTATTATGAATCCACGCATCACACATTTGTAACCGACCAATGGCAATTACTACATTAAGACAAAGATAACATAAATATAAAACATAAAACGAATGCCATACAGCCCGATGTCGTCGTTAAAACAGTTTCAAAACAATCCAAAAAAATAATCTTGAAACAGTCACAAAATGATCCATAGATAATTCGAAGTTGTCTCAAAACAAACCGAAATCAGTCAGAAAACAATACCAAATTTAACCGGTGGTAGTCTTAAAATCAACAAATAGTGCTGCAACGCCCCATTAATAGGTACATTACAGATAGATTACATAGGTGAAATTTGGTAGACAGACAGATTGTGGTGCCGCAAGCAATCTTGAAATAATTTTGAAATCAATCACGATGGTTGCGATATGATTTTTAAACCGGCGCGATATAGCTCCGAAAACGGTCTCGAAGCGATCCGAAACATTCTCGAAAAGAGTCCCGAAACTATAAAGAGATAATCCCGAAATGGTCACGAAATAATCTCGAATTTTTTACTTATTCTAAAGACAATCGCTGTCCTTCAAATTGTTGTACAGTGTTAAGTAGCGTTTGTTATCGCTAGAGAAATTAAAAATTCAAGTTTGGCCGGAATCTAAAAAAGATATAGCCCAGACGAAATGATCAGGATGACGATCTAAGTTTATTTAACCATGTCTGCCTGTCTGTTTGAACCCAAACTTATCCCTTAATTTTTGAGATATTTTGATGAAATTTCGTGAACGGTATCCGATTAGACATTTGTCGGAACCGAGCAAATGGGGACACTAATGCGTACCTGTATCCCACTATTTCCAAACGATTTTTCCGAAAAGGGGGGTTTTGTCAATCATTCCTCAATTTAACAGATAGAAGTTTCAAATTCCACCAAATGCTTATATATGGCATATATTGTTGTCTAGAAAAGGAAGAAATCGGTCGTATATCTATGGGATATATACAACCAAATGTTCAAATAAAAAGTTCATCAAAGCTATCTCGTGTAGACAACAAGAACCGTGAAACTTTGTGTGAGGATTAAGTACCAATCGATTCTTTTTTTGATAGTTATCGAAAATCTCGCTTAAGTACGCCGGTTTATATATTACACATTTTATCAGCTGAAGATTCGGATATTAAGAATGGCATGATATAATGGCTCAGCTATATTCATGAGAGATATGAAGTCTTTGGCACATCCGATGACAGTTTGTACTTACTGTACCAAGGAGGGCAAATCGACCACTATGCTAATAATTTCCGTATATTTATTGACGTCTTCTTTTTCTAGTACTTACAATGTTCTGGCAGCTGAATTATATATAATAATTTAGGGCGATATGTATCCAAAAAGTTGCAGACGAAGCCTATTTTCCAATTTTTGATTTAATTAACTCTTCAAAGTGACGGCACCTATGATGAATTTTTGCTAGGAAGCTTTTTATATTTCTAGACTGTGAGGGACGAATGGTCACCGCAAAAATGCTTTGAAAATTTCTATCAGTCATATTTACTAGGGTGGTCCTTAGACTGAGTCGAAAAAAAAAGTTGCTCTGACTTCTGACTTTCACCTCGTATAACAGCTGTTATACTAAATTTCTCAAAAAAAGAATCCAGCCCTTCTAATAAGGGAAAAGAGCGGGCCACGCCCACATTTTTACTTTTTCAATTTGCTGAACGCGTTAACAAAAAAATAAAATAAAATTTCGAAATGTAGAATTTCGAACTTCGTAAGCCGATATCTATTTTTTGGAGGCAAAGTTCGAAAAACGGAGATAGTACTTTGTTTACTTAAGCCTCAATCTCTACGAAAAAGTGAGTTTTGTCCAATACCCAGGAAAAAAGTTGATTTTGTCGCATGGTGTTATTATTATAAATACGAAACAACAGGTTTCACTCACTTATTTACTTTGACTTCCCCTATTCATGATATTTGGCATATCTTTATTAACTTTTGTATGCAAACCCTGCAATTTTTCCTCCAAAAATATCATGAGTTTCAGGTCTAAGTATAATAAGAATCAGGTAAAATAACAGTTGCAATAAATATTGAATGTGCTATAACTTTTTGTTTATTATTTTAGTAATATGGTTTCAAAGCAACATTTTCTTGAATTTTTAAGTACTTCCGTTTGGTAAGGAAAAAACATACATTAGGGTGGGTCAAATTTTGTTAGCTGACTTAATCATGTGAAAACGACTTCATAGGTTAAAAGGACATTAAGCGGAAATGTGAAGTTTCTCAAGGCCAAAATAATGGCATATCAATTTTAAAAATCGGACGTCAAATAACCAAGTTACAACGAAAAAACCGTTTCGGCTGTATTTCGAAGGATCAAAAAAGATTTAAAAAAATGTTTCCGAAAGCCTCTCAACATAATCTTGGGGCGGACCTTAGCAACTTTTTTTTTGTATGGGGACCAACCCAGTCTAGTGGTCCTTATAGTATATTAACTATCAAGTCTCACCCTTTCAAAGGATATCGTATATCAAGTTCAAGAATATCAGATATACATAAGTTTTAAGGGGTGTCCAAAGGTGCCAAAGATTGCTCTATGAAGACTGAACAAAATTAAAATTGATTTTTTTTTTATTGCTAATATCCAAAATCCATAATACTACAATTTATTACATCATTTGGTCCCGATAAGAAACGGTAAAGGTAAGTTAGCATAATGTAATCTGTGCTTAGACCCCGGTACAGCACGCCTTTAGATGAGATATCGCCAATACTATAATATAATCGATTTTGGAGTATCAGAAAAAAAATATTTTTGAATCTCCAGAGAGAAATCTTAACTTTGACCCCAATTAAAAAATCGATGATTTGATTTTTGTATAAGGATTACCCTAACGTTTACATTAAAATAACACAATATCAATACTTACTCAGTGTCTGCGAACTCTAGCGAGAGTGACATATAATCCGACGGACTAAAGATGAGATGCTCAGTATCCTCACCCCGTTGCTCGGGCGTAGCCATAGCAGCATCTTCAGGACGATCTTTGTAGAAAGCGCGTTTGCGCATTAGCTCCCGTTCATAGAGACCGGGTACTAATTTATAAACGATTGCTTGTAATGTGGTATCAGGCCTGGAAATAAAAAAAATGTATGGTTGAAAAATAAGAGAATCATGGTTTTTATTATCTTAGAAATGTTATTCGAGAAGCCTAGAATTTAATAAGTAAGGAAGGATAAGTTCGGGTGTAACCGAACATTACATACTCAGTTGAGAGCTGTGGAGACAAAGTAAGGGAAAATCACCATGTTGTAAAAAGAACCTAGGGTAACCCTGGAATGTGTTTGTATGACATGTGTATCAAATGGAAGGTATTAAGAGGAACTGGGCCATAGTTCTATAGATGGACGCCATTTAGGGATATCGCCATAAAGGTGGACCAGGCCTGACTCTAGAATTTGTTTGTACGATATGGGTATGAAATGAAAGGTGCTAATGAGTATTTTAAGAGGGCGTGGGCCTAAGTTCTATAGATGCACCCCTTTTCGAGACATCGCCATAAAGATGGACCAGGGGTGACTCTAGAATTTGTTTGTACTATATGGGTATCAAATGAAAAGTGTTAATGAGTATTTTAAAAGGGCGTGGGCCTAAGTTCTATAGGTGGACGCCTTTTCGAGATATCGCCATAAAGGTGTGCCAGGGGTGACTCTAGAATTTTTTTGTACCATATGGGAATCAAATGAAAGGTGTTAATGAGTATTTAAAAAAGGAGTGGGCCTTAGTTCTATATGTGGACGCCTTTTCGAGATACCGCCATAAACGTGGACCAGGGGTGACTCTAGAATGTGTTTGTACGATATGGGTATCAAATTAAAGGTATTAATGAGGGGTTTAAAAGGGAGTGGCCCTTAGTTGTATATGTGAAGGCGTTTTCGAGATATCGACCAAAATGTGGACCAGGGTGATCCAGAACATCATCTGTCGGGTACCGCTAATTTATTTATATATGTAATACCATGAACAGTATTCCTTCCCAGATTCCAAGGGCTTTTGATTTCGCCCTGCAAAACTTTTTCATTTTCTTCTACTTAATATGGTAGGTGTCACACCCATTTTACCAAGTTTTTTTCTGAAGTTATATTTTGCGTCAATAGACCAATACAATTACCATGTTTCATCCCTTTTTTCGTATTTGGTATAAAATTATGGGTTTTTTTTTGTTTTTCGTAATTTTCGATATCGAAAAAGTGGGCGTGGTCGTAGTCGGATTTCGGCCATTTTTTACACCAATACAAAGTGAGTTCAGATAAGTACGTGAACTGAGTTTAGTAAAGATATATCGATTTTTGCTCAAGTTATTGTGTCAACGGCCGAGCGGAAGGACAGACGGTCGACTGTGTATAAAAACTGGGCGTGGCTTCAACCGATTTCGCTCTTTTTCACAGAAAACAGTTATCGTCCTAGAATCTAAGCCTCTACCAAATTTCACAAGGATTGGTTAATTTTTGTTCGACTTATGGCATTAAAAGTATCCTAAACAAATTAAATGAAAAAGGGAGGAGCCACGCCCGTTTTTAAATTTTCTTTTATTTTTGTATTTTGTTGCACCATATCATTACTGGAGTTGAATGTTGACATAATTTACTTATATACTGTAAACATATTAACTTTTCTTTTAAACTTGGAATTAAAAAAATTTTTTTTTTTAAAAGTGGGCGTGGTCGTTCTCCGATTTTGCTAATTTTTATTAAGCAGACATATAGTAATAAGTGTAACGTTACTGCCAAATTTCATCATGATATCTTCAACGACTGCCAAATTACAGCTTGCAAAACTTCTAAATTACCTTCTTTTAAAAGTGGGCGGTGCCACGCCCATTGTCCAAAATTTTACTAGTTTTCTATTCTGCGTCATAAGTTCAACTCACCTACCAAGTTTCATCGCTTAATCCGTATTTGGTAATGAATTATCGTACTTTTTCGATTTTTCAAAATTTTCGATATCGAAAAAGTGGGCGTGGTTATTGTCCGATATCGTTCATTTTAAATAGCGATCTGAGATGAGTGCCCAGGAACCTACATACCAAATTTCATCAAGATATCTCAAAATTTACTCAAGTTATCGTGTTCAATCGAAGTTTTTTTCGATCATGATGATTTTGATATATGGAAGCCTATATCTATCTCGATTCCTTTATACCTGTACAACCAACCGTTATCCAATCAAAGTTAATATACTCTGTGAGCTCTGCTCAACTATATGTACAACCGAAATTTATATAATACTTATTACACTGTGCTACAAAAACAAATAAAAAAAATCAAAAGCTGTTGAATTTCTCAATGCTCATAGTTCTTCATTTTTTTGCCTAACGCATCATATTTCATATACACGTATTAAAATACTGTTTTAAATATCCTAAAATTAAAACTTTTTGAAAAAAGAACAAAATGGTTGCGCAATGCAGCGCCGTAGGGGGCATCATGGTGTGCAGAACTTTTATGTCTGCGGTATTTGTTTGCATTCAGCCGCACGTGCGGCGCACTTCGTCATAAGCCACAATAACGCAAGCTGCACCTTTTATGTAAACTAATTTTTTATATATAAAACAAACCCAAAAAAAACATTTTTCAAATGTTGTAAAAGCAGTTCAACCCTTTAACTGCACGTGTTCAGTGCGTAGAGATCAACAGAATTCGCAGGCTGTAAGTTTTGTATAATTTATTAATTTTTAATGTAGAAAAACAAATAATAAAAAGTTTTAATTTTTTTTATTTTTATTCAGTTTTCACCACTTTATCAAAGCGAGGATCACAGAGGGGAATATTAAAATTGAATAGCACATTAGCATTGTTGTGATGCGTTGAACGAATTTTGCCCTTAAAAGCGTAACAATGCGATGAGAGATGGAAGCGGGACATTGCAATCCGCGGGACAAACAACTCTGAAAATATGAGATGAATGTAAAAATTAACTACAAAACCGTGAGTTTGGAATAGAAACATTCCTTAAGCGTTGCATACGTTTGGTTATGTCAAGAGGGCGTGCGTTGGAATTTCCCACACTTCCACTTGCAGACATTTTTGTCCGTTGTGAGTGGCCTCAGTGAGTACCGCGTGGCGGCACAATCGTCGACCCAATTTACATCTTAGTGGTCGTCCTGTTTGCATTCCTGGAAATTGGCAGCGGAAGTGATGAATCGATTCTTCTTTCTCCTCATCCTAAATGCTTCTGCAAAGGGAGCTTGTTGGTATGCGCCACCGTCGGAGCATTGGTGCAACAGCACGATGACGAAAATGAGGAGAACTAAGCTAGTAACTTTAAACCCGAACATGGTCATAAGGACCTTGATACCTAACCACCAATCCGGTTTGTTCACAGCAAGTATGTTGCCTTAGTCTTATATTTTTCGATTTTCCTTAGGAGGTAATCCAGAGGTGGTTGCACGGAGCTGTCCGTTATCTACAAATTCAATCCCTTCAATATCGCCGTGTGCAGGGGTTCCACAAATGGAGACATTGAGATACCTTATGAACATTAGTGAGGCTCGATACCACCACATGATATCCAACTATATCACGTTCGATTTGACTGCCTTTAAAGCGGTCTGGCCGTCGACAAAGATAGTTATATTGGTGTTTGGGACGTGACCATCCTGTATCGTTCTGGCTGATCTCTCTATGGCAGATACCTCCGCCTGGAACACTGGACTCGTGTATGTGTCAGGAAGTTGGAACGATTGATTTACCTGCAGATTCTTTGAATACATCCTAATTCCAGTTAGCTTTTCCATTTTCTAGCCGTCGGTGTAGATTGTGATGCCCCTACCACTGTTTAGGCCTTCCACCCACTCCTTCCTTGAAAGATATCTTACGTTCTTCACGTGGGAGTCAAAAACCGCCTTGATATGGTCGGTGTTGGATGTTAGGTCAGTTATGATTCCATTTAATAGTACCCTCGCCTTGTCATCTAATATTGTAACGTGTACCAACGCCAATCAGACGTACCCAGCCTTGCTACCCTTTGTACCTTCCCACCCCTCCGTTGATTGCTCTTTTTGTCCAGAGCTTTTCACTAGACAAGAGCTCCATACGTTAGTATCGGTGGAATTACTGTGTTGTACATGCTATGGACAACATGCGGTGACAGCTCCCAGCTCCTCCCGAAAGCAAACTCAGCTAGCTTAAAAAGTTGCTTTGACGTTCAAACTTTTGAGCATAAAAAGGACCCATGCAACTATGTAGTCTTGGGTTCCATATCGTACAAGTGCCTTGCAGATGGCCTACATTTGAAGTTGTTGAAGGCACTGCAAATGTCGAGGAAAGTTGTCAACGTGTATTCTTAGCAGTTCTCGAACGTTGCATAAATTTGAACTTTCAATACGAAGATATATTTAGGATGCCTTCGACTGATTAAATGTTTATCAAACCAATGTACATATAGATATACGCCGCCGATAAACGCCGCCGCCGCCGCCAATTTGAGACGTTTTTCGCACGCCGCCGCCGAATGTCAAAAATATCGGCGCGTTACTATATTTTCAACTCTTTTAAGACTGTCTACGCCATTTATTGTTCATCTCGAAAATTGGTCCGATATGGTCGAAAGGGGTATCAAGGGATGCGCATCACTACCAGTTATAAAATTTAACACTTTCTAACCGTTCAAAAGTTATTTGAGAAAACAGGCGATTTCAATGCCAGCTTAACACGGATTTCGTATCACCGAATTCACCAAGTTATTAAAACAAAACACTTAAAGAAAAGTTATAATATAAAAATCCCAAAATTTCGCAATTGGATTTTTATAACTGGCAGTGATGCGCATCCCTTGATACCCCTTTCGACCATATCGGACCAATTTTCGAGATGAACAATAAATTGCCTATAATAAATTTAAATGATGACTTCGCATAATTTTTTCAAAAAATTAACAAAATACAATGAATTTAAATAAAATGTCCCAATTCGAACATATTTTCAAATTTTCCTCAAGTTGTTAAAAAAGCAAGTTACACGAAAACGGGGCCGAATTTTATATCCCGATTGGCTGAAAGAATAAGCGAAATCAGTGATGCAAAGTCCTTTAGTAGGCTCCAGTGGTTTAAATTCTCCTTTGAAATGATTCTCAGCTCACACTTAAATTGCATATATCTTCAACACGTATGAGAAGGGTTTGAAAAATCACTTTATTAACTATAAAATACCATCTGAAATCTTAATTTTGATTTTCACACATCATCATTCAACACCCAAGTATCCCGGTTTGACATTTCCTAAAGTTGGCGGCCCTATCCCCAACTAGTCCTTTGGAGTGAATCACATTGGATATAGCCTATCAAACATGTTTAAATACGACCTACACGTGGCGGCTCCAGTTACAAATGTGAATACGTAGGCACAACCAGGTGAGGCGTTGTCCTTCGCAAGAACACTTAAAGTGGTGAAGCAAAAGCTTTCTCAAGACAGTCGACCAAATTACCGGGTGTTCTACTACCCTAACGTAGGGGACAGTCGAACTTGTCTGAGCTCTTATACCATAAGGCCGGAAACGAAGAATATTGAGGTCAATGTATCGAACACAAACGTCTGCAAATTTTGGTCTAAATTTCTAAACTTTTTTTATACCTATAGATGCACCCAAGGATTATACGATTTTCACCCATGAGTTTCGTAATGATATCCACTTAGACTGCTTATGATTTCGAGGGCGGTATCCTTGACCGAATAGTTACTCCCTAACGTTTCAAGATTTTTTTTTGTGTAACTCGCATAGCGCGACAAAAACATCCGTAAGAATGTCTTCGGGGTTACATCTAGAGCTTCGAGGAAAGTGACGTCGACGAAGGTATGAGTTCGAAGTCGCAGTCCTATGGATTCTGTGCTGACATATGGTGCAAGGGCCAGGATGCGTGGTAGCGACTGGTGGTTGGGATTGCTACTGTTCGCACATCGGCAATTGTAGCTCCTAGAAACAGCCGAAAAAACTGAAAGCGCCCTTTGTCACGATCAACAATAAGCCAGCATTGATGCTACTCGTTAAAACTGTTCCACGAGAGTCATAACTATTAGTAGATAATTGATAGCAACCGTAAGTCGCCTTTGTGCGTGACCAGCATGTAGCCATAAATGATTTAAAGAAATCGTGGCGACGTCGGGTATTAGAGTTAGCCCAGAACACATCCTTCGGTGAAACTACGCTACAAAGTGTGACCATTTTAAGTATTTCTCTCTCTCCGCAAGGAGCTACTCCCGAAATTTTTTGAACGATCCACGAGATTTTGAAGCAAAAACCGCAGATATTTCCGAAATGGCCGAGACGTCGACTGACTTCCTTAAATACATATAAACAAAACCTTTCTAAATATTATTTTTATTTAATTTTCGCTTTACAAGACTCCCAGATATCGATCTGCAAGTTAATGATATTGTTCCAGATCGTCAAAAATACCATTGCCATCAACAGTATGTTTCCATATTCATTAGTTGTGGACAATATGATACTCTGAAATCCAGCCATTCAATTCAGAGGTTTACGCCGATCACTTTGTCGGCGCGCTGGCCATGCCACCGCCGCCGATTAAGTGACCGGCGTAAAGCTCTAGTATGTATATATCACACACATCCAATAGGAAAAGCTCGATACAATACGATCTACCTACTTCATTTCAAAAAACTATTTATTTTCCCTAAATTCTAATGCAATCGTATTTAAATCTTTAATCGCAAACAAAGCTCGAAAATCAATGCCCAGAGAGTCCTAATACAATTATTTATACCCACACAGTAACAAAAACAAAGTCGCATTTCGTAGCTTAACTCTTACCCCTTTACCAAAATAAAAAACCTCAGCCATTCAAAGTCACAATGTGGTCGGGTGATAATGCAATCAAATGTAATGTGGTGTGAAAAAAGTTTTGGTCTTTTACGAGTCAAACGAATTTACTAAATTTAATGAAAATGTACACGAGTATACAATAAATATATATGTATGTATTTGTTGTAGTTCGCCCTTTTTAATCAAAAATGTTCCATTTAAGTACCAAAGCATTTGGCTAATGCAAAGCGCAAACAAACAAACTTTGTACACACAAATTCGTATACATAAAACATACACACATTCATACATATAAGAGATACAAACGACACTATTGACTGCACAGCATCCATAGGTGTAGAAGGAGGAGTAGAGACAAGCGACTGCTACCCCTAGGCTCAACTAATGGTTACATTGTACTTGGAAAATGCGTTTTATGAAAAAAAAAAAATATTTGCCACCACTATCTACGGAGCTCGATTTTCCATGGCCAACGATAACATAGCAAGGACACTGACAGTTTGTTAATGCTTTTTAAAGATGACCCTAGCTGCTGTTGGTTACCTAAATGCCGTCTAACTACAAGTACAAGCTGATTCAGTTAAAAAATAGCCCTTTCATAACCTATTTGGAATTTTCAATCCCTAGACAGAATTTGTTATCCAGTCAGAATTCATGAAAAACTATACAGTCTCCATAAAACCCCTAGACATAATTTCTATTCGGGCAACACAAGAATGATCAAAATATGTATGTTGAATACATGCGAATATATGGGTCATATTGAATTTGGGTTCTAAAATTGCATTTAAGCCTTTTCACTTACTTATATAAAGCTCCTAACGCGGAAAAAACAGGAACATTCTCGTGTCGAAAAAATTTCAGTTGGAAAACAAAAACAATTTAAGCGAATTATTTAATTACCTATATTAATACCTTGTTCCGCTTTAACAAACCCAAAAGGTTAATGCAATTGTTCGCAATTTTTTGAAGTATGAATTGCTACAACAAAATATTTTAGTTGTCACATTCTACCTTTGCCTTGTTTAATCATCTAACCCTTGGTCATAGGTCATCTACGCCCATGCCAACATCAGTGTGCCCAGGCCAAAAAAAAAAACCACTAACGGCGTCGTAGCATATGTTTTCATCGTTGATGGTGACGCTGATGGCAAGCGACGCATTGTGACGTGGTGGGTTACTTTATCAGTAGGTATGAAAAGTTTTCAAAGAGCACCCAAGGAGCTGACTTAAGCTGTAAACACAATGCCGAGCGACGACGATATACGCCGCGTCGGGCGATGACATTTTTCAAATTACGCCCAGACATTTCGGCTACTTAAAACACAATGCCGGGCGAAATCATAGCTGGGGAATAATGATTAGTAATCCTAATGATTAGTAATCGGATTAGAAACTTTTATTTTGCAGAATAATTGATTAATTAGGATTAGTTGGCTATACTAATCGATTACTTATTGATTAGATTAGAACTAATCAAAAATCTAATCGCGATTAGTGACGATTAGCATATCTAATAAAATCTAATCAAAACTAATCAAAAAAAATTCGATTAGATTTCTCGATTAGGTTTGATTAGATTTGATTAGATCATTTGCTGGAATAGTCAGTACCGCAAGATGGAATTCATTGTCTGAATTTCTTTTGAAAAGTTGGTAGTAATGAAGTCTAATATAAACTTTTTGTGATACATATGTAATATAAATCAGCATACATTTAAAACGTCGATAATCTCGTGTTTTTTTTTTTCAGAACGTGCCTTTAATTTTTATACTACAACTAGTATGAGAAAAAGTGGAGATAGACCCGCCAATAAGTGTACCGGAATGACCAGGGCTATGAGCCGAAGACAATCCCGTCCTTACTTGTTT
This sequence comes from Eurosta solidaginis, assembly GCF_040869045.1. Classification (NCBI taxonomy): domain Eukaryota; kingdom Metazoa; phylum Arthropoda; class Insecta; order Diptera; family Tephritidae; genus Eurosta; species Eurosta solidaginis. Next base: position 209,682,460 of record NC_090321.1, read on the forward strand.
AATAAGATTTATGTTTACAGTGAAATTTTGAATAAAAGTTCTTTTAAGTTTGTTTCTTTATGAATTAAATGAAAAAAAAACAACAAAAATATTTCAAAATAGTGGATCAAAACTAATCAAGAAATCTAATCGCATTTTTTTTTTGATTAGTTTTGATTAGATATGCTAATCGTCGTTAATCGTCATTAGATTTTTGATTAGTTATGATCTAATCAATTAGTAATCTAAAATATTAAAGGATCAAAAAACTAATGATTAGATTATTTTATTTTTCTAATCGTAATGATTTCTAATTCTAATCTAAGTTCACCAGCTCTGGGCGAAATTGACGCTGTTTATTCAGAGTGGCCATTATTTAGAAATAAAGATGAAAATAATTAACACTTTTTTAAATTCTCTGCTTTAGCACTTGACTGCTAAAACACGCCCAAAATGTTAAGAAATTAATAAAACAACACAAAAATGTTAAGAAATTAAATTAAAAATTATATGTAAAGAAAAAAAAAATCGTTTTTGGATATTATGTTTTCTTTTTTATACTTAAAAAATTTAACAGCAGCAATCCTTGGGATGTTTGTCGTCATCGCCCGGCGGCGACGATTGAAATAAATCTATCGTCGCAAAACGACGTTGCGTAAATTTCGCTCTTGGCGTTCATTGTGTTCACCTTCATGTAATTATGGGGATTATATTTTTGACAAGGCGATGTTCGTCGCGTTTATTTCGCGGCGTCAGGGCATTGTGTTTCAAGCTTTAAAGCGGAGTCATTGGTGCCGTTTGTCGTATCGCTGTAGTCGTATCCCTAACGTAATCAGCTGTTTATCGTTACGACGGTAAACCAAAAACCAATTGGTTGGCTACGATACGGTTACGACCTTAGCGGCACCAATAATCGATTGCATTGATTCCCATAAGGTTGGTCGAATCAGCTGTTATAAGGTTATCGATAAAGCACCAATGTCTGCAGCTTTAAGAAAAACGAGTGACTGACGCTGCTTATTCATTTACATATTTACATCCATACATGTTTATGTAGGGAGATAGATATCTAGCTCTAGGAATTCCATTACCTATGACGACAACACACATTTCATTTTGTATTCAGCGCACACTCGACTTACTGACAGCAGCAGCGTTGTTACAACAACAAAATAAAATTGATAATGATAACAATGATAAAATATAAAAATAAATCAAGTAAAAAACGAAGGCATTTTAAAATGATTAAAAAAATGAAAATTGATAAACAATATACCAGCATACCTACATACATATGTACATCCATGCAGGCCAAGCCATCAGATAGCAGAATGAGCATACAAAAGAGCGAACGGGAATATAGTAAGAGCGGCACACACAAAGGTACACAAACTCAACGACACAAAATTTTCTGTCCTTTTTTTATCAAATTTTTTTTTCTAGGCTATGTAGCGTTTTTACGATTATGCTTTGTTCGCACCTTCGTCGACTATTTCATACTTTCACATCAAATTCGCTACATTTTCAACCACATCGAAAGATAATAAATGTATGTATATATTTATATAGTTTCTCATTAAAGCAGTTTTGGTATTATTTTGGTATTGTTTTCGTTCTTCGCGCTTTAAAAAGTCGTAAAACAAATGAGAATGAAATACTCGCTTGCCTTGTGTGTATTATTTAGAGACACATTGGAACTAGAACGCGCTAGGTATACAATGAGAAATGGCACATTACAGTTAATGCAGCCCACTTTACCGGTTCATGTATCTCGCTCGCAAATAACAGCTGTTCTCGCAACGTAAATGCAATATGCACACATATGAAGTCGATAATACGACGGCCCACTGCCACTCTTATTAGTTTCTATGTATATGCCGTCGGCAAATCGCAACGAAACCCCGCCCGTCAATTAATTGCAAGTGTTTATTGCTCCGCATGCGGCAATAAGGTAGAGCACAACATCACATGGCAAACAGGGTGAGTATAACACAACTAAGACAGTAAATAAATACAGGATTCTAAGAAATACTTAAGGGCATGGCTGTCGTAAAATTTCGAATTGAAATCAAATCATTTAAAAAAAAACAGGGATCGAAACAGTTATAAGTTTTATCATAATAATCGCCTTTTATTGTTTGTTATTTTGTTTTTCGCTCAAAAGATAACAGTTATTTTTTGAGTTTTTTATTTGGAACAGTAAATAATAATTGTTTTTTTTTCTCAGAAATTACGGGTTTTACTATAAAAATCTTTTTTTTTTAGATAATTTTTAAGTTTTTTATTTCGCTCAGAAAGTAACAATTATTTATAAAGTTTTTTATTTTGATCGGAAAATATATGTATTTATTTTTATCAGAAAATTTGTAATTTTTTGATTTTTTTTTTCGTTAAGAAAATAACAGTTATTTATAAATATTTTAAGAATTCATGAGCTTAACACCGGCTTATAATAATTGAATTTCAATTATTATGTTTTCTAAGAGAAACTGAAAAGAAAGAAACATTTACTGGCATATTGCAATGGACCCATTTCTAAAACCGCCAACGTAATCATCATCAGGCAATTTTGTAATGTTATCAAAGGTTTCACCGGGATTCGAACCGTGAATCACATGGTGAAACTGCAAAAGCCTTTAACCACTAGGCCATCCTGCTGGTATTTGTTTTCATGCTTAATATAGAGACAAAAAATTTCTCAATTGTATTGTTAGTGTAGAAATAAGAAAAACTGAATTAAGCATGAAAACAAATACCAGCAGGATGGCCTAGTGGTTAAAAGCTTTTGCAGTTTCACCATGTGATTCACGGTTCGAATCCCGGTGAAACCTTTGATAACATTACAAAATTGCCTGATGATGATTACGTTGGCGGTTTTCGAAATGGTTCCATCGCAATATGCCAGTAATTGTTTCTTTCTTTTCAGTTTCTCTTAGAAAACATAATAATTGAAATTCAATTATTATAAGCCGGTGTTAAGCTCATGAATTCTTAAAATATAAGTATGAACTGAACACACCATTAAACAAAAATACAGTCATTTATAAAGTTTTTTATTTTGATCGGAAAATATATTTATTCATTTTTATTTTTAGAAATTTTTATTTTGATCACAAAATGAATTATTTTTAGATTTTTTTGGTTTAGAAAATAACAGTTATTTTCGATCTTTTTCATTTCTCTCGGAAAAACACAGTTACTTTTCGAACGTTTTTGTTTCGCTAAGAAAATATTTGTCAAGTGTTTTATTACGCTCGCAATAAAACAGTTACTTTCAGAAGTTTTGTTCTTCGTGAAGCTATAGCGACACTCCCGAAGGTTTTGGGGTGGTTTCGATGTTGATCCTTTGCCGGATATTGATCCGCATCCAAAGTACTAGCTTGTTTTGTCGATCTATGACGCGTCTTACAACAGACACGTAGCCAACCGCGCCGGCAAATCAACGTCTCTGCCTGGGTGCCTGTTCGCAGCAAAATCGAAAGGTACAAAATTACAGATGAGGTGGTCAGGGAAGGTTTCGTAGACGTTAACTAGGCTGTGGTCCCTGTAAGACCACCATTGGGCGATCTCATGGGGAAAATCGAATAATAAACGAACTTGCCATGGATCATCCGGGACGATTGATTACGATTCCACGTTTGTGTATACAAAGGAGCTTCATGCGGAAACTAATCAAATCTAGAACCTGGAAAGTTCAAACCTGGAAGGTTCAACGTAGTCATGGAATAGTCGGTTTATGAGCGCACGTTTTTTCGATAGTAGGTACATAGGTAGGTAAAGGATGTTGATTTTCTGTTCTTCCTTGAATTAAACTCGCTTGAGAGGAAAAATAAATAAAAGCTGGGAACCAATAACTCCTTCGAAGAACCAATACCTCCTTGGGCACCAAAGCTGAAACTTTTTTTTGCCCGCCTGGTTTAAAAAGTTACTAAGAAACTTTAACTTTTTTGAACCTTCGAAAAGTATACTGAAATTTCAATTCACATGCGAATTTTGATGCGAAGGTGGATTTCGAATGCGATGGAAAATTTTAAGGTAAATGCGAATGCGCACTAATTTCGTTAAGGCAATTTCTGACTGACATCGAATGCGACATCGTTGCTTAATTCCACTAAAGAATATTGACAGGTTTTGGCAAATTTCGCTGACAATTTTAATGAATATTTTTCAGGCATGCTTAACCAACGAAACGATATCATTTCGTTACGATAATCAACGTTAATAAACGAAACGAAGTCATTTCGTTTCGTTTATTAACGTTAAGATCGTCAAATTAACGAAATGATTTCGTTTCGTTTTCTGCCATATCAAAACGAAATCAAATCGTTTATGTTGATTATTAATTTCAAACTATGCTGGCAAAGCTGAATGATGGCGGAGTCATTAAAGGTGAAAGCATTATCCAAGCTGATTGCAACTTTTCTCATGAATTTTGACAGTACGAACATTTCTCAGAGTATTTTTGACATTACCACCAACGAATTACACAAACAAATTACATAGAGTTTGTGTGTGTATGTGCGCTCGTTGTTGCCACCTTACGGCTTCACCATGGCTATAGCATTGCCAGCACAATTCAAACATAAAGTATCACGTTTTCGTTAACGTTTTTAACGTTAACGAAAGCTTTTCGTTTCGGTTAAAAACGAGATACAATTTATCTTGATAATTTCTTTATCGATAATATTTCGAAGTGTTTCAACGGAAACGGTGGAAATTTTTTGATAAACGATTAGCTTAACGTTAAGGTGCATCCCTGATATTTTTTGAGGTATTTATTTCGCTTAGAAAATAGCAGTAGTTTTTTTAGTAATTTTTTTTTTTCGATAACTTACGATCCCTGAAAAAAATAACAAGTAGCATGCAGCATCAACAATCCACTGAAATTCTTTTAATTGGAATTTTTAATATGTTTCCGGAAAGCAGGATATACTTATCCCTTCAAGGTGAGCTCATATGCTTTTGCGCGAACAGCTTACAATTCTAATTTAGAAAATTATTATGTTTCGCTTTTATATTTTGGCAGTGCTGGCTGCAGCGCGACCTCTGACAGCGTATCTTTCCTTTTTTGTTGGTTCCATCAGACAGCCACCGCGTTACAACACACACGCCATTCAACCCAAGTCACATACATGCCACACTACTGGAGGAGCATCGACGCCGACATTGATAATCAGATCATATCAGCAATAAACGAATTTCATTCACCCAAAATTGCTACGAAAGGGATGCAATGCAATGTGAAGCGAATTTTTTTTTTTTTCTTTTTGCGCGCGTTGAAAGAAGGGTGAGTTTTTGTGCTCAAGTAGTTTTGTGTTGAAATATTTTATTTCTCTCAAGATGAATGCGGTGCACATTTTATACACAACCGAACAGGCAAGACGTGGAATAACATTTAATATAAAGGAATAAGAAAAAAGTATAAGTTCGGAATGAAAAATATGAGAGTTAAATGTATGCAGTTTGAAGGCTCTAAGCATGGGAATGCTTGCGGTGTAGCGATGTATTTGAATCGGAATTAACCGTATTCAATCACCTTCATGACATCAGACTCAAAAAGACATTAGAAGTAACTAAAGGCATTCTCAAGACCGAAATAGCAGCATATATATTTTAAAAATTGGATGTCAAAATAAATGTCAATAAAATAATTTATATACAGGGTGCCCAAATTGTAACGAAAAAAAAGATTGATCGAATTTTGCCACTTTTTCGAAAAATCGGCGCTCAAAGCTCTAATTTCAGCCGGTTGTCACTCATCACATCTTGTTCGAGGAATCAGATATGGCACATTGGAAAAGCATGAGCTCCCCCTTTTTATAGCCAAAAAATATTTCCAAAATAATTCAGACCAAACAATGCCAAAAACTCCTAAAATGGGACCTTATATTTTTTGTTCGTCTTGGTCTCAGGAATACTTGGGGCGAAGAGTTGTAATGCAATTTTGGATCAGCCTGTATATTGCACCCAAAGTCTGTCAATGCTTCAAATTTTTGTGCGAACTTTTAAAGTTTTTTTTTTTGTTTTTCACAGGTTTTGAAACTTGACAAATTACTCATATCTCCTTAACACTTACATTTCCGAAATAAAACCTAATCAACATATAGTCAAGTTATATGCATGTGTAACTCATCTTCCCTAATCGAACTAATTCAATCCTTTTGAAAAAGTGAGGTTAGTTTACTTCTATAACAAAAAATTTATTATGTTTTACTCACTTTATATTTGGCTTGGCCGTGTTTATCATCATTTCACAGCGTGGGCAGTACTGCTCCATTCGCAAATGTTTGATCAGGCAGCTATGGCAGACTGAAATTAGAAGAATGAAAAAAATTAAATTTGTTTACTTGCGATGGGGATATACATAGGTCGGAGTAAACGTAGATGTGGATATAGATAAAGGTGAAGGTAGGAATATCGATATGGGTAGAGGTAGATGAAGAGCCAATGGTATAGGGATATGGAAAGGATGGGATGAAGCAAGATGTGACAGGGAAATTAAAAGACGAAAGAAAAATGGTGATGGGGAGTGAAATATACAAGCGAGACGTATGGGGAAAGGAATAGAAAGACAGGTCGAAGCACCGATAGCAACCGGGGGGACAGGTATCAAGATATGATCAGAATGGGCAGGGAGTGGAAGAAAAACGACAGATCTTATTTTGTTGACATTTTTTTAAGACTGTGATAGGATAACTATAAACGCATAAATGGAAAAGCTAACCGAAATCCAGCATTAACTTAACTAACAACACGGTCATCTCGAAAACGATTTGGTATGCCCACGTTGAACCTTTTATAAAAATAAATAAGAGGCGCTAATACCTCCGAAGAGAATTAAGGCCGAGCATCTTAACCAGTTTGCATCGAGCTCCTTTTTAAGGCAGATGAGTTTTCACTGAGAAGCTTTTCATGGCAGAAATACTGTCGGAGTGTTTGCCAAATCACTGCCCCAACCCCGCTTAGACAACTTTTTTCTCATTTGTTTATGTGCTTTGCACGGGATTTGAGCCCAGGATTTTCGGTATGGTAAGCGGAGCACGCTACCACAATACCACTACGGTCGCCTTTTCTTTAGAGCGGTGGATTTAGTCACCTCCTGCGATAGACGGGCATCCATATGCGTGAGCAGGTAAATCAATCGTACCGACTTCCTGACTCACGCAGTGTCTTCTAGGCGGAGGTCTTTGTCATAGAGAGAGCAGCCAGACTGCTTCAGTATAGTACAGTCTCAGACACTAATGTAAACCATGTCGACATTCAGGCCGCCTTGAAGGCATTGGAATTCAACGGTGAGGTATACAAACAAGCGCTCTCTGCAAAAGCTGTCAGGATGAAGAGGAAGAAGAGTCGCTTCATCACTTTCTCTACCGGTATTCAGGACTGCAAACAGAACGACTCAGATTTCTGAGCACACAGTTTTCCCATAGTCTAGCAGAGGTTTGAGAGCTGGATTTTTTACTCCTACTAAAGGTCATCGGAGAAAGAAAGTGGTTCGTTGTGGACCACTAGGAAGTAATCTGATTGGACGAATGTGCCGACACCCGGTACTCGCTGAGATTACTCATAATGGATACATTTGTCTCCGGGTGGAAGTATGTGATATTCTTCCTATTCTATCCTTACCCAATCTAACCTAAAGGGAGGTGGTTCATCACCTGCTTTGTCGATGTCCAGCATTAAACGACAGACTCCGATTTCTCATCGCACATATTTTTGATAGTTTTATGGAGCTAAAAATATGGATTTTCGATTCCTACTTAAATTTAAGATATTTTGCTTGTATTAATTTAGAAATATCTGGTTGGACGAAAGTTCCCTGTCCTGGGTTTTCCAATGGCCAAAAATTTATCCGAGTGGAAGTGTGTGCACACCCTCGCAACCCAACCGAGCCCAACCTTCTATCAAACTATTTAACTACATTTCAACTGCAAGTTCGAAAACGACCTATCCAAGAATATGCTTCCAAAACATCCTATTTCAGAATTTGTGTCAAAAACCACATTCTTAAAATGGGCGTTTTCAAACGGTAGCCGATATAGCATCATATTCCCCTAAGAAATCGATATAGATTAGTGAATTCGAGTTTGAATATCTTTTAATATCAAAATTATCTTTCAGATACTTCTAAGTTCGGGTGTCAAAGCAATTTGCGTAATGAGCACTAAAAAGGTAATTAGGTAATTAATCAAATCCTGCCAGGAAAAAGTCATATTCGGAATATTGCAAAAAGGCTCCATAAGATCGTTGTTCCTATTTGCAACTAAAATAGACAATTTTTCACAACCTTTCAAGTAGATATTATAGTTCTTAATAAATCTTCATTAAAACCAACAACAGTAGCTACTACTTACACGAATGTAGACACTCGACAATGGTTGTGGCATCGATGAGGTAACCATTGCACAAGTGACAAATTATATGTGAATTCATGACGCTCAACAGTACTTTACGAGGCTTATCCATAATCAGATTATCCACCGACGCATCATCGGTGGTTGTATGTGATGAGCCAGCAACATTTTTGCTTTTTTTCACTTCTGTCGGCGTCGCAGCAATTGAGTCCTTGCGATTTGATGGGGTCGTCGTAGAAGGCGTTGCTTTTTGGTTAACATTTGTTGATGCTTTTTGTGTTGTAGTTGATGCTGTTGAAGTTGTTGCTATTGCAGTTGTTGTCGATATTATTGTTGTTGTTGGTGCCTTTTTTGTCGATATTATTGCTGTTGTTGGTGTCGTTGTTGCTGCTAGTGTTTTTGCTGTAATTGTAGATAACTTCTCAGCCTTGCCGATCATTTGTGGATCGCATTCCTCTTTTATTTTCATATCATTTTGATTTATAGTAGAATTTATTGTTGTTTGTGCATTTGTTACGACTGCTGCTGCTGGTGTTGAAGTGACGCCATTACATTTAATGGTTGGCGAGGCCACTGGATCCACAGCTTTCGAAGCGCCTGTTGTTGTAGCAGTGTAAGATGTAGTTGTTGTCGTCAGTGATTTAGTACTGCAATTAGTTTGCGCAGACGACGACGACGACAATGGTGATGAAGTGCCAACAGGCGTAGAAAATGTCTTGTTGTTCGCGCTTTTGGCAGTTGCACCATTAACGGTATTCATGTTTGTTGTTATGGTAGTGGCATGGTTGAAGGACGATTTTGCTACTATTGTTTGCTTTTGCATTTCATTTGTTTTAGCCTTCATCATGACATTGTTGGAATTTTTGTTTATTTGCTGTTGTTGTTGTTGCTGCTGTTGATGTTGTTGCTGCTGTTGATGTTGTTGCTGCTGTTGCTGTTGGTGCTGCTGTTGCTTCATTTGCTGCATACTATCCAACCGCTCCAAGCTTATACCCCCACCATTCCTTTGTTGATATGCCACCTTATTGTTGTTATTGCTGTTAGCATAATTTTGTTCACTTTTTCCAGTATTATTGTTGTTGTTGTTGTTAGTGTTACAATTTGTGCTTTTGATGCTATTGTTATTATTAAAATTATGCATATTTTTGTTGGCGGCCATACTGACATTTCCATTGCCATTGCCATTGCCAAGCTGAGAGTGCGAAGGTGAAAAGCTTCGCTGCTGTGAGGACATTGTGGGATTGCGATTTGTCGCAGATGACGTAAATATTGTTGTTGCCATTGTTACTGTCGCGGTTGATGGTGTTGGTACGGTGGCCACTGCTGACGTGGCTCCAGGCACTGGTGACATTGTTACGCGTTGTTACACACACACGCGCGCAGTCGTTCACAAGGTGCTGAAATGTTTCAAATCGAAAAAATATTCTGAAAATAGAAGAACAAAATAAAGAATTTGTTAGAAAATGCGTTTGAAAAAGTGGAATTCAGGAATGTGTGTATCTTGAGGAGAATAAACAGTTATGATCAAACATTTTCTTAAAAATAACTGCTAGTTTTAACATTGTGGTTTTGAGGGTAAAGGAAGAAGAGAGGAAACCTTTGAAAAATATTATGGCACAGTGGGCGTTGCCATGCCTTTCTCAGAAAAATGGTAACTGGGAACCTCTTCGAAAATATTTCAAGTAGGCAATAATTGGCCTAGTGATGAGGGCAGATCAGTGAGAGGGGAAGAGAAGGAGGAACAAGGTTTGGGAGAGATGAGACAGCTAGGTAGGAAGAGAAAATGATAAAGGTGAGAAGGGAAAAAAGAAAGTTAGAAAAAAGCAAAGTGAAAGGAATGTACAGGGGGAAAGGAAGACATGACGGAAAGGATAGAGGGAAAAGAGAAAGAGGGGTGGGTAACACCGAAAGGTAGGAGTGAAAGAAGGGAAAAGAAAAGAGTGGCAAAGAAGGCTGAGAAGAAAAAAATTACAGCTAAGAAGGATAAAAAGAGGGATGTAATGGAATAAGAAAAAAGTAAATTACGGAAATAAACAGGAAGACATGGAAGAACAAGAAGAATACAAGATAATTAAAAAGTTTAAACAGAAACCAGGAAGAAAATGAAGGGCGGCGATTAAGATGAAGAGAAAGCTGAAATCCCCAACGGGTTGGGAGACTTAGAATATACCCGCGGCAAGTATGCCTGTCGTAAGAGGCTACTAAAATACCAAACTGACTCAAGGGGTTGCTAGCACAATTGATAGCTTCTCCAGTCCAACTGCCAACATCACATATCCGTGGCGAATCCTGTTTCTTTAGCAGACGAGGCTATGGCGACCACAGGTTCATCATGGATCTAGAGGGTGGGAGCCGGGATGGCCTAGAAGGCTCCATATGGTAATACTAAATCGTTCCCGAGATGGTTGGGCAACTAGCTTACTGGTGCTTGAGACCGGAACGTACCGGATCTATACCCGGCAAAGGACCATTAAGATCGATTACTCTCCTCAAAACCTTCGGGGAGTCTCCTTATCACTACAACAACAGAAGAGAAAGCTGAAAGAAAGTGGGAACGAAGGGAAAAGAAACATAAAGTTAGAGACAGATAGAAGGCAGAAAGAGAACAAGTGTGATAAACGAAAGGGAGAAAAGGAAAGACAGAAAGAAGGGAAAGCTAGAAGCCATGGAAAACAAAAGTATGATGGTTAGATGGGATAGTCGAAGAAAAGAACGGAGAAGGCGGGGCAAAAAATTAAGAAGAGAGAGGAACGGAAAGAATGAGAGAGAGAGGAGTGGTAAGGAACGGTAAAAGATACAAGTAAGGAAAGCTAAGTTCGGGTGTAACCGAACATTACATACTCAGCTGAGAGCTTTGGAAACAAAATAAGGGAAAATCACCATGTAGGAAAGTGAACCTAAGGTAACCCTGGAATGTGTTTGTATGACATGAGTATCAAATGGAAGGTATTAAAGAGTATTTTAAAAGGGAGTGGGCCTTAGGTTTATATTAGAGATGCCACGAATAGTGAATTGGCCGAATACCGAATACCTAATATTCGGCAACGCTGTCAGCCGAAGCGCCGAATATTCGGCACGAGTTAGTTATGATGAATCTTAGTTGTGATGAATCTAGTAGTACCGATGACGATTCTTCTCCAGTTCATAAGAAAAGAAACTTGAATGAAAATGATAGGACTACTGAAATACACGACAGTTTCTGGAACTGCTTTGAGAAAGTCGCTACAGATAATATGCGAAATGCTAATGATGAGGAGGACATGGAGAAGAATGCTGTCGCAAACGAGTTGGATTTTTATTCGCCTATATCGGAAGCCGATCCTTACAAATGGTGGTTAGTAAACGAAAAATAATACCCAAACCTTTCGAAATTTGCTAAAGTTTATCTTTCTTCTCCTGGAAGTAGCGTGTATAGTGAGAGGTTATTTTCTGAGGCTGGTAACATTTGCGATGAAAAGCGTAATCGTTTGCTACCCAAAAATGTTGAAAAGCTTGTTTTTATCCATCATAACTTACCACTGATGAATTTTCAATACTAAAGTGTTGCAATTTGGAAATAAATACATAATTTTGAGTAATATAACGTGTCTTTTTTACATGATTTGATATTCGGTATTCGGCCGAATACCGAATAGTTGCCGAATATTCGTGACAACTCTAGTTTATATGTGAAGGCGTTTTCGAGATATCGGCCAAAATGTGGACCAATGGGTCGGGTACCGCTAATTTATTTGTATATGTAATACCACAAACAGTATTCCTGCCAAGATTCTAAGGGCTTTTGATTTCGCCCTGCAGAACTTTTTCATTTTCTTCTACTTAATATGGCAGGTGTCACACCCATTTTAAAAAGTTTTTTCCAAAGTTATATTTTACGTCAATAAACCAATCCAGTTACCATGTTTCATCCCTTTTTTCATATTTGGTATAGAATTATGGAATTTTTTTCATTTTTCGTAATTTTTGATATCGAAAAGGTGGGCGTGGTCATAGTCGTATTTCGGCCATTTTTTTTACCAAGATAAAGTGAGTTCAGATAAATACGTGAACTAATTTTAGTAAAGATATATCGATTTTTCCTCAAGTTATCGTGTTAACGGCCGAGCTGAAGGACAGACGGTCGACTGTGTATAAAAACTGGGCGTGGCTTCAACCGATTTCGCCCATTTTCGCAGAAAACAGTTGTTGTCATAGAAGCTATGCCCCTAACAAATTACGCAAGGATTGGTAAATTTTTGTTCGAATTATGGCATTAAAAGTATTCTAGACAAATTAAATGAAAAAGAGCGGAGTCACGCCCATTGTGAAATTTTCTTTTATTTTTGTATTTTATTGCACCATTTCATTACTGGAGTTGAATGTTGACATAATTTACTTATATACTGTAAAGATATTGGAAAAGTTTTAAATTACCTACTTTTAAAAGTGGGCGGTGCCACGCCCTTGTCCAAAATTTTACTAATTTTCTATTCTGCGTCATAACGTCAACACACCTACCAAGTTTCATCGCTTTATCCGTCTTTTGGTAATGAATTATCGCACTTTTTCGGTTTTTCGAAATCTTCGATATCGAAAAAGTGGGTGTGGTTATAGTCCGATTTCGTTCATTTTAAATAGCGATCTGAAATGAGTGCGCAAGAACTTGCATGCCAATTTCATTAAGACACCTCAAAATTTACTCAAGTTATCGTGTTAACGGACAGACGGACGGACATGGCTAAATGAATTTCTTTTTTCGCCCAGATCAATTTGATATATAGAAGTCTAAATCTATCTCGATTAGTTTATGCCGTTACGGGATACCGTTATGCGAACAAAATTAATATACTCTGTGAGCTCTTCTCAGCTGAGTATAAGCATGTTAGGGCGGGTCCTTATACCAAATAGGAACGTCGGAAAATGTCGTCCAAAAATTTTAAGCTTATGCTTATGTTTTCCTATTTGGGTAACAGAATTTTGATTTTTTTTTTTTTTTGATCTTGACAAATCCAATCTAAATAGGTTTTCAGCAGTTTGGTTATTTCACATTCGATTTTTAAAACTCAAATATAATTTTTTTGGTGTTGAGAAGCTATATAAATCCTTCTATTGTCGTTTAGAGCTCTGCAATTGTTTTCAAATAGTTAGGTGAAACGTGAAGCATAATTAAAGGGCTACAACAAGGACATCATCATTAATCATTAATTGACGCTTAACCGCCTAAGCGGTTTGGGCTGTTTCGTAACAAGTGACGCCAGCTATCCCTATTTCGCGATAACTGACGCTAATTGGGAGCACCAAGGGAGGTCAAGTCTTCCTCCACCTGCCTCTTCCACTTCAGTGGAGGTCTCCCCCTTCGTCTGCTTTCAAACTGCGGTGTCGACTGAAATACTTTCTCGGTCGGAGCGTCTTTGTTCATTCGCATAACATGACCTAACCGGCGAAACCTTTGGATTCTTACTCCCTGCGCTATTGTCATATCTGAATAATACAGCTCATCATTACATACCATAAATCTTCTGGAGAACTTTTTTTCTCGGAAACCAGAGCTACAACAACGAGGAGAAGGAAGGAATTATAGAGCTTCTCAAAAACAACAAATGGCATATAAGTTTTCGAAATCGGATGTTAAATAAGCAAGTTACAACAAAACATCGGCTGTATTTGAAAGGGTACAATGTTTTTTCCGAGACACTCTAGACATAAGCTTTGAATGTAGTGGCTTTCTTTCGCAAATTTTTTCGTCCCAGCCCAATGTACATTAGGGCGGGTCGATTTAAAAATCGCTCATTGCTCTGTGAAAATCGTATTCTAGGGATCAAAATAAAAAACTTTGCCGAAGGACCATACCTCTAAAACGAATTCTGATGTCCTCCCCCCCTTTGGGTCGAACTTTTGGGTAGGGGCAATTTCAATTCTACCTGCTGTGTCTTGTGGTGGCTTAAAAAAACAACACAAGCAATTTTACGATCTGCAATTGTGTCACAGTGAAACCTTCATTTTTTAAAACGGTTGAATAAAAAACCCACACAACTATGTTTGCGACATGCAAATGCATCACAGTGATGCCCTAAAACCAAGAGGGTTGTAAAAACGCTAATTTCTAATAATTTTTTTTTAATTTCTTTTCTATTACTAAGTTAAATTCACATTTTCATTTACATATGTTCTGACTAAATAAATTTCTAAAAAGAAAAATAAACTCCAAAAAGAAAAAACATAGGCATTTCAAGGTGGGATTTTTCAAAATTTGCCCCTACGACCCAAAGGGGGGGACATCAGAATTCGTTTTAGAGGTATGGTTCCTTCGGCAAAGTTTCTTATTTTGATCCCTAGAATATGTTTTCACAGAGCAATGGGCGATTTTTTTGCCTCCCCACAAATCGACCCGGCCTAATGTACATCCTACTATATAATAAATTTATAAAAGATATGAAAAGGCAGCACAGCAAAAATTGGAAGAGAAACTGACTAAATATCCTCGGTGGTATATCGCTCCAAGGTAACAACATCCATCATCATCTCATAGAAAAACTTTAATGAATTCTGTGTTAACATCTTGTACACGAGGCCACGAAAAGATTTCAAGAACAAATTAAAACGGAACTAAATTGAAATTGTAAGGATAACTGATGTAAGGATCTGCTGGTTGACTTCATTTTAAATTCACTTCAAGTTAAGTGCAAAAAATATTTTAAACAAAATGCGTAGGCACATACTAAAATTCAGTAACATGTTAAAAGAAAGTTGATACGAACACATTTCATAAACATACGAAGTTAACCGGAAGGAAGGTTGAACATAGCACGAACAAAGTAAGAACTCAAGATGAATTGCAAAAAAAAAATAAAAATATTAAGGCGAAAAAAAACAAAATAAACTGACATTGAAAGAAAAGTCAAAAAGTTTATTGCAGGCAGCTTGAGGTCAAATAAAGAAAATGCCAATGAGTGATAGGCTGTAGGAAGGTATATATGTATATATGCATAGGTACCTACATTTAAGTGAAGGGACAAGACTTTTGGTACGCTGGCAAAACAACTTTCAAGTGAAAGCACACTGAAAAGCAGACAAAATGTACAAATATTCGTAGTTATAACAAAGTTTTGCCCCAAGCCCAGTGTAATGGCTCGTAGTCCCTTAGCCAATGTCAAAATACGGGTTTGCCCTTTTCGAAGTACATAAACAAACCGAAAAACTGAGTGACAATCTCAGTACTAAAACCAGACTGATACAAACTAAACAAGTAAAGGTGTCTAAGTTCGGGTGTAACCGAACATTATATACTCAGCGTGAGCTTCAATTGTTTATTTCATTGCAGATAAATTACTTTTCTACATAACACGTGGCACCGCCCGTTTACAATAAAACTTGATAAGTGAAATATCATTGATTCAAAACTATTTTTTGCTAAGTTATAGCTTATTATTCTAGTCTTCGACCCTTTTAAACTTGTTTTATATCTAAGTTGCCGTGGTCTTTAACCGATCCCGTCCATTTTTACTAGAAATATTTTCTGCTATTAGGAAAATTTGTATACCAAATTTTATTACGATCCGTTAATTTTTCTTCGAGTTATGGCTCCCGAGACATAGAAAATTGGTTAATCATAAAAGGGGCAATGCCACACCCATTTTCAAAAACTTTAGTGTTTTCTAATTTAATGTTATAATTCAATTTAGAAAAATTCTATTGATATAAATCTCTTTTTCGCTAAGTTATAGCTTATTATTTTCGTCTACGACCCTTTTAAAAATATTTTATATAAAAGTGGGCGTGGTCTTTAAACGATCTCGCCCATTTTTTCTAAAAATATTTCCTGCTATGGGAAAAATTTGTGTACCCAATGTTATTGCGATCCGTTAATTTTTCTTCGAGTTATGGCTCCCGAAACATAGAAAATTGCTTAGTCATAAAAGTGGCGGTGCCACGCCCATATTTTAAAATTTGAAGTTTTTCCTATGTATTATTATAAATCGACTAGGGAAATGAAATACCATTTATATAACGCTCTTTTTTACAAAGATATAGCTTATTTTATTCGTCCACGACCCTTTTAAAAATCTTTTATATAAAAGTGGGCGTGGTCCGTAACCGATTTCGTTAATTTCTCCTCAAAGCATTCCGTATAGTAAAGGCCAACCTCTGCCGAATTTTGTTGCGTTTTTGTTTTCAAAAATGTTATACCTATAAATAAAAAGTGGGCGTGGTTATCATCCGATTTCGCTCATTTTCAATACCAATCTATTCTGTATCCAGATAAGCTCGTGTACCAAATTTGATGAAGATATCTCAATATTTATCAAGTTCTCAAGTTATCGTGTTAACGGACAGACGGACAGACATGGCTCACTCAAATTTTTCTCGATACTGATGATTTTGATATATGGAAGTCTATATCTATCTCGATTCCTTTATATATGTACAACCAACCGTTATCCAATCAAAGTTAATATACTCTGTGTGCAAAGCACGCTGAGTATAAAAACAATCTACAAGTATGCACATTTATATCTACAAGCGCTAACACCATTCAACAGCAAACGAACAACAACAACGGTAGCCAACTACGAGCCATACGATAAGCGAATTCGAAAGCAGTCGCTGTCGCTGTTGACATCGTAATCACTGCCTCTGTCGCAGTCGACCTAGTAATAATATAATAAAACAACAAAAAACCACAGAAAAGTTGAAATACTCTGGCTCTTTGGGAGAGAAGTTGGCTCGGTTAAAGGCGAAACACAGGCAGTTTGACTGAGCAGAAACTGGAATGAAATAACGCAACGAAATGGAACAACGAAGCAGCAGTGGGGTTGTGTCGAAAATGACTGAGGGGAAGTTAAGGGTGGCCCTAGCGCTGGCGCTGTGACTTTGTCTTATAAGTATGTATGTAGATATGTACATCTGTATATTCTACATAACTATGAAGCTAGAGCAAAATCAATTACCTATTCGGGTTTCGACTTTGTCCAAGAATATCTTTTTCTTGAAGGCAAATCTTGCTTCAACAAAATTCTTACAAAGTAAGCGCTTCATAAAGTGAACATACATTACACTAACAATTAAACTCAAAAAATAATTGCAGCACTACACAAAATTGTATGCAAAGAGATACAGAGTACATAATTCGAGATAAGTGTTTTCATTTCAAATTTAACCAAATTTTCACAAATACATAGGTTTCATATATGATTTTTACATATGTATGAATGTATATGTGTGTACATAAATAAATACCCTGCAAAAATGCGCTTAGTCTAGGATGAGTCCGGGATGAGGCGCAAAAGAGTATGCGACTATTGCCAGTTTTGATCTCTTGGTATGCGTTGAACTGTTCCGTTTTGTTTTGAGTACGTCCTATGAAGATACTAATTTTACCCATTTATACCATATGGGAACGAATGAAGACTTAATCTCTTTTCTCGTCAAAAAGTGTTAGTTTTTGTATTATACGAGGTTGTGTACATTTGATATGCAATATTAAAACTTGCAAAAAATTGTTAGACACATCTATGTAAAAAAATTATTAAGTCGCCAACTCATTCCAAGAGATATGGGTCAACGATAATGGAACATATGATCCCAGTCATTTCGGATCGGTATAGGGCTCTCCATTTTTCTTAAATAATTAATTCGACTCGCTACGACCATTTGCATAATTTCGATTTCATTTAAAATTTCTTTTTTATCTGTGTAATCTGTGTTCCAAAATTTGTTCATACCTTTTGAAAGTTAAAAAAACTGGCCAACACCTTTTTTAAATTTTTTTTTAACCCAGGGTTATAGTATTTTAACCAATTGTATAATTTTTAATTTCAATATTTTTTTTTTATAAAAACGGTATTTTAAAGTCTAATCTTGAGTTCCAGGATAAAAGTTTGAGAGTTAAGAAAAAAAATCAAAAATTAACCATTTGTACATACACAAAATTTTGTGCAGTGTAAACACTTTTCGGAGTAATATCAATAATAATTTTGGAGTCAATGCTGTTGCTCCTTGTATTTCGTAATTGCAGATGAGAACAGCAAAACCGCAGTGGTGTGGTGGTAGTGTGATCCGTCTTCCCCACCCAACGTCCTGGGTTCAAGTACCGGCCGAAGCAACACTCAATTTTTATACCCAGCTGTACTTGTATACAGGGTATTATAACTTTGATTGGATAACGGTTGGTTCTACAGGTATAAAGGAATCGAGATAGATATTAGCACGATAACTTGAGTAAATATTGAGATATCTTCACCAAATTTGGTACAAGAGCTTATCTGAACCAAGAATAGATTGGTATTGAAAATGAGCGAAATCGGATGATAACCACGCCCACTTTTTATATGTATAACATTTTGGAAAACACAAAAAAATTGATTATTTATTAAATAGTACACCTAGAATGTTGAAATTTGACGTGTGGACTGATCTTGAGACTCTTGATAAAAATTTTAAAACATTTTTTAAAATGGGCGTTGCACCGCCCACTTGTGATAAAATCAATTATTAACAATACAAATATTATTAATCATAAATCAAAAATCGTTAAACCTATCGTAACAAAATTTGGCAGAGATGTTGCCTTTACTATAAGGAATGCTTTGAAGAAAAATTAACGAAATCGGTTAAGGACCACGCCCACTTTTATATAAAAGATTTTTAAAAGGGTCGTGGACGAAAATAATAAGCTATATCTTAGCGAAAAATAGCTTTGTATCAATAGAATTTTACTTTTTAAATTGAATTATAACATTAAATTGGAAAACACTAACATTTTTGAAAATGGGTGTGGCACCACTCCTTTTTTGTCTAAGCAAATTTCAATGTTTCGGGAGCCATAACCCGACGAAAAATTTGGTGCACATGCTTGCCTTTTAACAGGAAATATTTTCAGTAAAAATGGACTAAATCGGTTAAATCGCCTTCTTTTATATAAAAGATTTTGTAAAAGTGCATAGATGCAGGTAATAATAGAATAGAATAGAACCATATGTAATACTATTGCGCAGCCTTGTACCACTATTAAGCACACAAAACAAACAGCAACAGCATTTCAGGTGCTGGGTATGTAATGCTCGGTTTCACCCGAACTTGGACTTCCTTACTTATTTTTTGTTATAATTATAATTTAAATTCTGTTCTTGGAAACATGTTTTCCAGAACTTCTAGGGGATATGTAAGACAAAACTGCAAAGTGCAGCTTTTACACCAACATTTTTGTAGAAAGCGTATTTTTTTTTTTTTGTTTCAATTCTAAATTTTAACCCAGCTGAATTTATAAATTTGTTTTAAATACATTTTTTTTTCTTATACAGAAATGAAATGTTAAAGCAATCATAAATTTCTTTCTAAACTTTGCTCTTCTCTTTTAAAATTTGGAAAATAAAAATTTATTTAATTTAAAATTTTGATTAAAATGGTTTTCTACTCAGTAGTAGTATCCTTTGACCATTCATAAAGTTTCGTTTTAATTAGAACATTTCTATAATATAAAACTAAGTCGCTAAATTTGTTGCGAATCTCGAGAACAATTGGACCGATTTCGCTAATTGTTTTTTAGAAAATTCCTTGAAGTACGAGGATGGTTTTGAAAAAGTCTAAAAACAACACTTATCATAAAATTTTTGTTTACACAGCTATAAATTCAAAACGGATGAAACAATTGAAATATTTCCTCTTTGCATTAAAACTTTGAAATATCAATCTTCGGTGTTCCCAAATTGATTCGTCTTTTTAACTTTTTAACTCGAAGTTCATTTAAAATTTTGTCAAAATTGTATTAGTCTAACTCCTCAAGAGAAGCTACATAACTCCAAATTAAAAAGACAACTTGTCGCTCTGCAAGTGACCCAAGAGTTCAAGAAAGCTTTCAAAAAATAAAATGTTTTTTTTTTTTACTTCAAACGAAAACTATCAACTTAGAGTTTTCTGTAAAAAAAAACAGCTGAATTTTCACAAAAAAAATTATGGAAAATCACCGCGATTTTAAAGTAACATTGATACTAAAAATTCAATGAGTTACAATGATGTATTCGTAAGTTTTTGAATTGAGATATGTATGTATATAGAATAAATTTTAAAAAGTTTGAAAACTTTTTTGATATTTGAAAAACGTTTAGCACAAGGTTTAATACGGTTTAAGGAATATGTCTATTAGACTGGGGCGGAGCGCTCCCAAATTCGAGGCTAATGATTTGCATTCTTCCAAATGTAACCGAAAATATTTATTTTATTTATAGTAACTTGTTGATTTGACATTCTATCTTTAAACATGATAACCCATAACCCAACACTGTATAATCATAATATTAGTCATATGTCTACAACCTCTTTTTCCAATGAAAAGAGTAACTTTGTTAGTCTAGTGTTGTAAGACCTTCCACGCTTTTTTCCCTAAGATGTTAGATCTGTCATCAAACGTTTTCCAAATAAAAGCAGAAAATTGCTCTAGAGATAATGATCTTATATATGTAGGTAGCCCTTGGATGGGTACCCAATACGACCTAGGTATTATACATATTCAGCCCGATTCTAAACAAAAATTCCGTGCGAGTTTTTTCCCTTCTCCCATTCTTCGTATTCTAAATAAAAATTCCTTGTGAGTTTTTTCACTTCTACCTTTCCTCCTATTCTGAACAATGTTCGAAAAAGCGGAAACCGGTTATGGGAGAAAAGTAGGTATTATGAATGTGAGGGAGAGGGAGATTTCTCTGCCATTTCATAGGAGTTTTTTCACTAGTTAAATTAAAGGGAATGCATCAAAATAGTTAAAGGAAATTGGTTATTTTAAGAAAGAACACTTATTTGTACAAATTTGTGCTAAAATATGTATTTACATTCTACCACAATATTTTCACTGTTAATACAACAACAACCACAATATTCTTTATTTTAAGTCGAAAAGTATATCATAAGCAACGGAAGAGCTCTTTGTATATTTGATGCAGCCATCCAGAAATTGCGCAAGGATTTTTTAAGGCTTAATTAGATTTTGGCATATGGCGAAAGGCGAACTCAACTCGACGTGGCCGCCAGAAAATTGCTTTGCAGAATGAAAGCAGGCAACTCCGGCGGATTTGTGTTATCCCGCCGTCTTCTTCTTATGCTCCTCTGTTGATGTTGCTGTGGCACCAATTCATTACTCATTCCATTGAATACCACATGAAATGCAATAATGTGCATTGTTTATATCTTATTTCTTAATTTCAAACAAATTCGCAACAATAATTAAACTTTTCAATTTTTTAAACAAAATAAGAAATGCGCAACGAAATTTCAATTGACAAAACAGCTGACTTCGAAAATTCGAAATTCTTATTCCCCAATTTTTCTTCTCCCTAGGAGAAAAGAATTGGAGGAATTTTTCCGCGGGAATAAAAAAATCCGCGAGAACAAAATTCCGCGAGAATATTTAGAATTGGTCTGATTGAGGTTGTTTCAGGGAGAGAGTTGAACGTTTTGTTCCGGGATGGGAAAGTCGCAGTAGGAGTGAAATTGACCAAATAGGTGTAATAAAAACTCCAAAACGACTGAAACCCCCAGTTTCGAAAAAAAATGCAAATACCCAACTATATAAACGAATTAAAAAATATTATTTATAAAGATAAAATTAAAAATAATAAGCAGGGAATAGAGTAGTACTAAATGTTTATAAAATTCCATGACATTATAAATTATACCAAGAACATGTGACAAAGAAACTTCTCATCCCGCTGAGAGACGATCTCCGAACTAGACACAAACACACAGTGCAAGATGTATGCATAAAAGGAAACTTGCAAAAACAGTCAGCAGTGAAGTTAATGTACCAAACACCCAAGAACACATCTAAGAAAAAACCTTGAAGGAGAAGCTATAAACAGATGTAAAAATAAAAAAATGTACATAGCCAGTGTTGCCGTGATATCAGAAAAAAAATTAAGTAAAATAATGCAACACTTATTAAATATAACACTTAAATTTTTAAATTAAAAATAAATGTAAGGTGCGATCATCTCCGAAGATATTTATAGGTCGAGCTACTCTTCCAATTTGCGTTGTGCTCCTTTTAATTTTTCCTACAAATTGGCGGGTCAGGACCTACTTGTTTTATGTCGATTCCGAAAGGAATCTGCAAGGCAGTTGAGTTTTCGCTGAGAGCTTTTAATGGCAGAAATACACTCGGAGTGCTTGCCAAACACTGCCGAGGGGTGACCCCGCTTAGAAAAATTTTTTTCTTATTGAAAAAACTTGTTTCTAAAATTTTGATGTTGTTTTTCCCGGGGCGTGCACCCATTTTTTAAATTACCTACTAAAATAATATATATTTAGAAGAATACTGTCAAAAAAAAAAAAAAAAATTTAGTTTCTTAAATGGTTTTGTCTTTTCTTTCGAAAATTAGCACAAAAAAAACGCATCAATATTGAAGGTACAACGGCAACACTGATGTAGCATATAATCTCACAACCCATAAGTACATACTTCACACATTCATACATATATGTATACATTAATGTACAACATGCAAACAGTGAGCCCGAATTTGTTGTGAGAAACCTAAAAGCCAAGGCAGAATAATAACGAAGAAAGAACCAGGACAAGGAACCAGCACTTGGAGGTAAACACAACCTGCACAGTGTGTTAGTTTCATTAGACTGATCGGGTTAAGTCAAGTATTCCGTTAAATTACACCTTGCACGATAGCTGTTATTATTGTAAATTTTATCCATAAATACCACTTGTAATTTTTTATTGGTCCCAAAATATAATATTGCTGAACTTTATAGGTATGCGATAATGAATAAGTTTTTTCCGTTTTTTGAAATTTCCGATATAGAAAATATGAGCGTGGTTACAATCTGACTAAGCCCATTTTTAACACCTACATAAGCTCGTGAACTTAATTTGAAAAAATATCTCCATTTTTTCTCAAGTTATAGCAGCTCGATTCTAAAAAAAAATACCTTGCGTGTTTTTCCCATCTCCCATTCCTCTTATTCTGAATAAAAAAAATCATTGGGAATTTTTTTAATTCGCCCTTTTCTCTTATTCTGAACAATGTTCGAAAAAGGAGAAGCCAGCTAAGGGAACAAAGTAGGGAGAGGGAATGCAGCAAAATACTTAGTTAAAATAAATTGTTTTTTTTTTTTTTTACGGAAAAACAGTAATTTGCACAAGGATGTGCCTGAAACACATCAATATTCTACCATTATATTGTTTATTTTGCTCTTAGTATATTTAATGCAAAGCCATCCAAAAATTTCCCAAGGATTTTAAAAGGAGACAAAGAAGGCTTTAACAGATTAGTTATGTGTCTCTGTTGATGTTGCTGTGGCACCAAAACAAATATAGGAATGCGCAACAAAATGTAATTTGGCAAAACAGCTGACTTCGAAAATTACAAATTCCTCTTCCCCAGTTATGGTTCTCACTGATAGAAGAGTTGGAAGAACGTTTCCGCGGGAAAAAATCCGTGAGAACGAAATTTCGGGGCAATGTTTACGATTGGACTGACTATGATCAACATAATTAAATGGACAGGACCACGATTTTTTGTACGATTTATAAAATTAATAGAAGTAAAGAGGCCGGCGAGAATTGATTTTTTTTTAAGTTTTCCTACCTACTTAACTCTACCGTATCACTACTGAAGGGGAATTTCAATATAATGTAATCACACACCAAAATAAAACAAACAAAAAATTGTAAATTATATCTACGGTTTTATTGAAAACAATAATTGCATTAAGTAATAATAATACTAACGCTGGAAAATAATTAGGTAGGTCCTAGGTACTAGTCATCACACTCCTCATAAATCTAGGGCGTAAATCAGAAAATTAAATAAAAGCATTGGGCGCGTCAAAGTTCTATTGATAGTCATAAGTAAGACCAACTGAACGTTAATCAAGTTATGCCTCGCCTCACATTTTTAAAAATTTCACGCGCCCAACGCTGATCAACGCTAGGACCTACCTAATTATTTCCTAGTTTTTAGTATTATTATTACTTCATGTAAGTATTGTTTTCAATAAAACCGTTTAACTTAAACATTTTTATTAAATTATTTTAATTTCAAGTTTTTAGTCTTCATTTAATTGCCTTTTATTTCTCATTCTATTTAGTTCATTTAGTGACTCATTATTACAAGGACTCTTTCCTGACAACTTGTTACAATCTAAGTCCTCAAAATGCAATCCTTCCAAAGACTTTACTCCACTCGGCGCCACGTTTCTATTCATGTATGTATTGTGTGTTGCAAATATGAGGCAAATCGGACCACTAATACGACTTTTTAATATCTCGATCATTGCGCCACCTAGGGGAAAATTTTTTTCATAGGTCGCTTTCTATTCATGTATGTATTATGTGTTCCAAATATGAGCCAAATCGGACCACAAATACGATTTTTTGAAATATTTCGATCCATGCTCATTGTCATCGGGTTCTGAACTATATTCCAAGTTTGAAGCTTATAGCTTGTCGGAAAGTTACTTAAATTTCAATTACAAAATTCGTGCCGGCCGGCCTGCCAAGTCAAGCTAAATAAAACCGTTTAAAAATATTGCCAATGTTGTTAAAATTAGGCCTTTAAATATTTTTTTTTAAGTGAGCATGATCGTAGTTTGCTAAGTTTCATTTGGTCTATATGATATATGAGGAGCAATGTCCCTCCAAAATTTCAATAGACATAATAGCCGTGTTTTTTTATACACGCGTATACGTTTACGTTTGCGCGTGAAAAAAAAACGCCTATCCTCGCTTAGATAATGCTTAGGAGACCCATCTAGCGGCAGTGCGTATAGACGTTTACGTGTAAAAAAAAAACACGGCTAATAACTCTTATCATCGAATTTTTTTTATTTATATGTATATAATTTTTTTGTATTAATATTTTGTCTTATGAGCTGAAACAGGTGATTTCTCTTTTACATTAGCAATAATATATATACATATGTACATATACTATTATTATGAAACGGAAATATCGGAAACATAGTACCTACACTTGTAAAATTTAAGATATCGGCGGAGCCAGCCATTCATATTTTCCAAATTATCACTAGATTTGTAGCAAACGTTATAAAACCAATTTACCCGTAATGTTTCATCTCTGTATCATTATTTGTTAATGAATTATCCAATTTTTTCCATTCTGCGGAATTTTAGATTTCGAAAAAGTAGGCGTGGTTATAGTACGAATATGCACATTTTATATACTTACTTATACATATACTCTGAGTCGACATAAGCCCTTGCACCAAGTTTCGTAAATATATCTTCAGTTTCTGTCCACACTGACTGACATACCGACGGATCTTTTTCGATTCTGCTAAATTTGATATGTGGAGGTCTATTTCTAGCCCATTTTACCAAAACAAGTCATTGTTATGCGATTAATATGTGTAGGTACAAGTCCAATGTGGGTAAAATAGAAGTGCACAGAAAAAAATTTACGTAAATGATGCGCGAACCTCCATTCGAAATTTTATGCAATCAATATTACATTTGCACCCACTGTGCATTAAAATATGCTCGAAGTGCCGGCTTTGTTAATGCTCCTTAGCCGTATGTACGTACATATACAGCAGTACAAACATACATATATTCATCTGTCCGTATGTATGCCATACCGATAGAGGGTATAAATGAAGTAAAAAAACGCAAGCTGCTGCCTATATTTTTCAATACACTACTAGAGTTGTTGTTATGTTTGTGTCAAGTCGGCCGGCATTACTATTACCGTCACTATGGCCTCTTACTTGCTTTTGCTTCTGTTCGTTCGCTGTTTGTTATTTTCATGCGATATGCCACATGGAACGATGAAATATAAACGAAGAAACAGAGGACTGGCAAAGTACATAGTTAGGAAAGCCGTTACAGAGGCGAAATAAACTAAAGCAAAGCGAGCGAAACACAAACGCAGAGCACAACAATATTAAAGCGATTGGAGTTTGACACAAACCTAAATACGTATTAACATACATGCAAACATACATGTACGTACTTAGATATGTATGAATGTGTTCCCATATTATGTGCAAGGTATACAAATATCAATGAATGTATGCATGTTTGTTTCTTCATTTGAAAAATAATGGAATATCAGAGGGAACAAATTAACAGTGTACAACAACAAATGTGTGTCTGTTTGTACCCAATAAGCACAACAAAATATAAAACTTGAACTGTATTCAGCTCCAAGTGAATGTCCAAGAAATATTTAGAATGACATTTCTATTTCATGCAATTAGGGAAAAAAGAGTATTTTTTATGCCGAAAAAAAATGCTATTTCTCGAGTTGAGGAAGATATATGTAGTTCTGAAATGTAGGTACAATCATACACTGCATTATTATTTAATCAGGTATGTATGTGCCTAGGTCGTTATTGGGGATGCCAATTTTTGCGAATTTTAGATATTATCCCGGAATCTGTCGGATCTTATACATTAATATTTTGTTAGTTTTATTTGAAGGTGAATAAATACTGCTTTCGAAATTCCTGAGCTGCAAAATAAGTAATAAACAAAAAGGTTTTCAAAATATTTTATACAAATTCATTAAATTATTATACACTTTATCCTAAAAAAAAATTATGTCGGTATATTAATAAATAAAACTTATTTATAATTTATTTAATAAATTGGGAAAATTTAAACAACGTGACATCAGGACGGACAAGGCGACAGCTGTTTCGATTATACCTTTTAAATCTCTTCAAAGCATTTTCTCCCGGGAGTGGGATTTGAACTCGCACTCCTACGATGGTTGAAGTGACAAACGCATTCAGCCATATCATGCCTTAGTAGCTTTAAACTTCCAATTGCCTTTCTTGCATATTTTATTCTTTGCAAGTTCATACTTTGTATCATGTGTTAAAGTTATGCTTTTTGTTGGTGCCGGTTTTAAAGAAACTTGTATTTTTGCTTTTGTTCTATTTATAGAACTACAAAAAATTAACCAATGTCTATTTAATACAAGGAACGCAATTGAAAGTCAAAAAGGAAAGTTAAAATATATAGCTTTGACAAAATTTTGTAAATTTAATTAAGGGCTTTATTCTGTATTGCGAACGATAGCTCAGACGAACGATTCGCCTCCAAACGATTTCGTCTAGCAATGGTATTCCCTATCATTTTCGTTCGGTCTTTACGTTTCTTACTATATGTCGAAACAGGAAAACGAAAGCAACTGTCAAATGATATGTTACCATCGTTTTACATAGTGCAAATACACTTACGATTCGTCTCTGAGGCAAAACGAACGTTCGTTTTGAAATAGAGAACGAGGCCCTAAAGCCCCCATTACTGATACTTAGCATAGACTTGACTTGGCGTAAACTTGGCAATTTAGCCACGATTATACTCCACTTGGCGCATAAAATCTGGCATCATAATCAGCGTTGAAATTTATTTTTAAATAAATGTCAATTTGTATGACAAAATGTTAAAATGAAATGGAAACAAACAAATGGCATCTCAAAATGTAAACATCACTTAGAACTTACATAGAAAATCAAAATTCAACAGACTTCTAAGTCAAGTTAAGTTTTGAGTAATGTTCATTTAACAGAACTGTAAGTGACAGTTCGCAAGCCAAGTCAAGTCTATGCTAAGTATCAGTAATGGAGCCTTAAGTGTATTGTAAGTGAAATACTTAATGTCGTGTTAAAATGTTTATTGCCTTATATTGATTTTTGTTATGAATAAAAACAGATCTCCCTGAGGAGAATTAAGGAAAACTTCGTTTTTCGCTTAAACCGGCCGAATAGCTCTTATATAAAATAACCTAAAAATAATAAACATTGCCAATCGAACAACTGAACGTTAAAATAAATTGCTTAAGAGGTTTTTAAAACTAAAAAAAAGATGGTTGGTTATCAAAAGGAAACTGGTTTTATAGATATTGTCTTTTTTTGGTAACAGCTGTTTTGATTTTAGTTGAAAATTACTTCGTACATTTAGCATTTTTCGAATCAAAAACGCAATTTTTACTTTTTCTTTAAGTTATTAAGAGAGGTTGTTTGATATAGTTTGATTGCTAAAAATAACTACAAATAATAAGAAAAATTCCAAGTCGTTTTGACAGCTAATCTGTGGGTAGAGACAATAAGGCAAGGCCATATTTCAACTCAGGTCGAGCGAACTTTTAGTTTAATCGTAGAAGGCCCGGTTTTCCAGTGTGAGTTTCAACTCCAGCTGTAAATTGACTAGAGTTTTACCTTGCAACTTTGTTCGATAGCATGAAGTTCTGCGATTTAACTTGACTATAAACTCGTGCTTAAAAATAAGCGCCAACAAGTTTTCAGAATGCGTCTTATAATCTTTGTACAACTAAAAAAACGCGGTATTCAGATCACGAAAAAACGCTCAAGAAATTTTTATTCACATTTTATTAATTTTATTTATGAAATTTCTTAAGGACCCTTAAAGAAATACTTAAGAAATCGTTGCGGGCTTTAATTAATGCGCACAGAACCATTTTGAAAGCTGTTTTATAAAGAAGATTAATAATAACAAGTAAGGAAGGCTAAGTTCGGGTGTAACCGAACATTACATACTCAGCTGAGAGCTTAGGAGACAAAATAAGGGAATATCACCATGTAAGAAAATAAACCTAGGGTAATCCTGGAATGTGTTTGTATGACATGGGTATCAAATGGAAGGTATTAAAGAGTATTTTAAAAGAGTGTGGGCCATAGTTCTATAGGTGGCCGCCATTTCGGGGTATCGCCATAAAAGTGGACCAGGGATGACTCTAGAATGTGTTTCTACCTACGATATGGGAATCAAATGAAAGGCCTTAGTTCTATAGGTGGACGCCTTTGCGAGATATCGCCATAAAGGTGGACCAGGGGTACTCTAGAATGTGTTTGTACGATATGGGTATGAAATGAATGGTGTTAATGAGTATTTTAAAGGGAGTGGGCCTTAGATCTATATGTGGACGACTTTTCCAGATAACGCCATAAAGGTGGACCAGGGGTGATTCTATAATGTGTTTATATGATAATTAAAGGTACTAATGAGGCTTTTAAAAGGGAGTGGTGGTAGTTGTATATGTGAAGGCGTTTTCGATATATCGACCAAAATGTGGACCAGGGTGACCCAGAACATCATCTGTCGGGTACCGCTAATTTATTTATATATGTAATACCACGAACAGTATTCCTGCAAAGATTACAAGGGCTTTTGATTTCGCCCTGCAGAACTTTTTCATTTTCTTCTACTTAATATGGTAGGTGTCACACCCATTTTACAAAGATTTTCTAAATTTATATTTTGCGTCAATAAACCAATCAAATTACCATGTCATCCCTTTTTTCGTATTTGGTATAGAATTATGTCATTTTTTTTTTTTTTCATTTTTCTTAGTTTTCGATAGCGAAAAGGTTGGCGTGGTTATAGTCGGATTTCGGCCATTTTTTATACCAAGATAAAGTGAGTTCAGATAAGTATGGGGACTAAGTTTAGTAAAGATATATCGGATTTTGCTCAAGTTATTGTGTTAATGGCCGAGCGGAAGGACAGACGGTGGACTGTGTATAAAAACTGGGCGTGGCTTCCACCGATTTCGCCCATTTTCACAGAGAACAGTTACCGTCATAGAGTCTATGCTCCTACCAAATTTGAGAAGGATTGGTAAATTTTTGTTCGACTTATGGCAATAAAAGTATTCTAGACAAACTAAATGAAAATGGGCGGAGCCACGCCCATTTTGAAATTTTCTTTTATTTTTGTATTTTGTTGCATCATATCATTACTGGAGTCGAATGATGACATAATTTACTTATATGCAGTAAAGTTATTAAATTTTTTGTTAAAATTTGACTTTTAAAATTTTGTTTTAAAAAGTGGGCGTGCTCTTCATCCGATTTTTGTAATTTTTATTTAGCACATATACAGTAATAGTAGTAACGTTCCTGCCAAATTTCATAATGATATCTTCAACGAGCTCTGCTCAACTGAGTATAAAAACGAAAATAGAAAAATGGTCTGAATACCGCGCTATAAAAGTTAAAGTAAGGTTTTTTAGTAAAAAGAAATGACAATGAACACAAACTTCAATGGTTTTTATGTTTTAGAAAATGATTGATGATTAAAAATTTCCAGAACTAGTACATATGCCAAATTTGTATGTGAACTTGAGCCAACTTTGCGAAACTATCGAAGCTTTTGAATTCATCTTACTGAATGATCAAGAAATAAGCTAACTCGTGTCTATCGAGCTAGGTATGTACAACTATTTTGTTATTAGGAATAATGTTTGATATCTATTTAATATTAAATTTGATTCCAATTGAAGATACCTATTCCCTTGAGGTCATGTAGACACAAGTGTTTTGTCAAACTGATAGTTTAAGTCTAGAACAGCGATGGGCTACTAATACTCGTTGGATATCGGGAGGGATGTCAAACGACGCGTCTTGAGCTCGGCAAGAGAAATAAGAGAACATTTTTAACTCTTGTCTGGAGATATTTGCAAAAAAATTTTAACATTTCCATGTGGTTGTTGTAATTTTGATAATTTGCAGAAAGGTGTTCTGCGTAAAATACTAAGGCTCCCACTCCCGTTTTCGGAAATTTTTTGCGTTTCGTCTTTTAACACATTTTACGACATGTTTTAGTAGTCGACGGTTATTGCGGACTTTACCCCCTTGGTAACAAGAAATTCGCTATGCAGATTTGGATGAGAGTTAACATCGGACATTTTGACAGAAGTTGATTTCAAACAATATTGTTTACTGGGTAGTACAACGCATGTGACGAAATATGAAACGAAAATACAAACGCTAATGAATACATTTCAAAAGCAAACGGGGGAATCAGTACCACATGCATATGTACATATGGATGTACATACCTAAACATTTTTGCTGATAGTGAAATTGGAAATTGAAGTAAAATTTTGGCCGGCAAGAAGTTTACCAAGCAAATAAGATTGCAAAAATGGTGGTGGTTAGTTTGATAGTAGTTGATCGTGCACAAGTTTCATGTTTCAAATGAATAAATAGACTACATACATACATATAAAGGGCAAAAGGAATAAAAATTGTTACCTTTCATGCACCGGTTAGGCGCCTGGTATAGAGCAATAATGGTTTTCTACCACTGATTGGCGAACATGACACACGATTGATGTCAGCTGCTGTGATCCTAAGAAAATTAGGCGGATGTGGTTTTAGTAGATGCAGCGTGTTTATAGTAATCCATATAAAAGTAATTCAAAAACGGGCGCAATAATTTATTACGCTTTGTAGTGCACTGTATTTACTAATTTGCATTACAATCATATTTTCTTTATTATAGCCTTTGTATTATATTTTATTAAGTATTAACAATTTCTCTGTTTCACTTAATTACACCTTGGCCTAGCTTTTATCACAACTTCCTTGCTTGTTTTGTATGTGCGTGTGGTAATTATTTTGTTAAATTGCTTGAAACGCTGAGCTTTAAAATTTTATTATACACTTGCGTATATACATATCCAGTAGATAAATTTGTGTATTTGTATGTATGCATCTGTTTCAAAACATTCGGTGTTTTTCGTATTTGCCACCGACACACATACACTGAATCTGAATCTTATAAGCAGCAATGCATTTTTTCCAACTTCTCGAATTTATTTTCTGCTTCTATGCTTTGCACACACTTTTATCACTTATTTCGTTTTCTTTACGCGCGTACACTAAACCCCCATACACATTTAAGTATGCACAGATAATCAGCTCAGCATACACAAGTTGTCAAAGGTAGCTGCCTGCCGCCGTAAAACGTGACAGCCTTTTTTGAAAAATACCGAAATGTTTACCAACGCCAGAAGCAAGCGTGCGAGGGGTGCTACTACCAAACGCGTTTCTATATAGTATATGCGTATATATTTATTTATGTACGCTTTTCTTACGTTTCTTTGTACATTTGTAGCGGTCGTCGCTAATGCGACGCTGTGACAAACCGACTCAAAAAATATATGTATATATCTATCCACTCTACAAGCTAATGTAGGCACTCACGCACTAACCCCAACACATTCATACATACGCTAGGTTTGTATGCATATATGTACACGAAGCGTACTCAATGAGACATGAACAGCTTCATTTGTCTGCTTCTCTTTTTTTCACTTGTTTAGCCAGTGTGAATTTAAATTTTCTTTTTTAACAATTGTAAAATACATTCACTTTATTTTCTATTTAAATGCATTTTCTTATGCTTACTTCTAGCTTTTTTTTTATTTTTACAGCACTTGTAATTAATATTTATTAGGGTTGAGTTATATTTTTGCATTAATTATCTCTTTTAATCTAATTAAATTAAATATAAACCGCACCCGCTGCTAATACAACCGTTCAACTCAACGTTTCGCGTCGAAATGATCTCAATGCTCCGACAAGTTATAACCGTGCACCTTTCAAAAACTCACTCGATGTTATATACACACCAGTAGCGCTTATATACCCCCAACAGCTTCATATATTGTACTTGTGCTCATGCATATACTTTGCAATGGGCCCACTCGTTAACTATCCTCAAATTACACTCAGCTACAGCAAGCTATTCGTTTTTTCTTCGTCGCACACACACATCCACATGGACTTTTGAACTCTCAAGCGACAGCAGCGTTTCTCTACTCATTTATTTTCTGCCCATCCCCTTATATCGTTCAGTTATAGTGAAAGGCATAACGCTATTACCACCACAATCTCTCTCTCTCGCTCATTCACACGCGTCAATGCAACGCACTCACACTCAAGTGTGATAAGCAGCGACAGTATCAAGGCAGCCATTCGACCATCCCAACTCAGTTTGACTCCAGCCACGCATGCAATAGCTTGTTGTGTGTACTCCGTTGGTATGTTCGTTACGTTGGGCACTTTGAGTGTTAATTCATCAGCAAACGCTCTTTTTGCTCAGCTTGCCGAAATATGTATGCGAGTATGCTCGTCGGAGCTAACTATTTATTGGTGAGCTCTACATTGGCACGAATGTTCAATATGCATAATGTATTGTTATATATGGATCTGTATATAGTAGATGTACGTGTGCATGCATGTATATATATAAATGTTAGAGAGTCAATATATTTATATTCCTCTTTATTTACTGCTACATCGTTGTAAACAGCTGCTATTTTTTATGGAAAAATTATTGCTTGGGTTTTGTGCGTATGCGTCTTTTTCAGTAACATTTTTCCTCTTAACAAATTTATTCTCCAGTCCCATGTTGAATTTACGGTTTTTGATTTAGTTTCGAATGTGTGGCTGCTGCGATTCTTCTTGTTTTTAAATTTGCGGTAAATAAGCTGTTGATGCTGCGATGAGAATGTAAGATGTGCGAACTGGTTTGTTGCTGCCAACGGCTGCTGTTGCTCTCGTCTTTTTTCGTGCACGATGGCCCCATAGGTAGAGCAATCGTATGTGGCGCTTGTTTGCTGGAATTGAGAGCGGTACCAATGCTGGTAAAAAACAATTATGTATGTATGTACTTATGCATGTACATATGTAGGTTTGTATGAAATTTACCTACTTTTTATGAGTTTGCGACCTTATACTACAGAGTTTGTATATACAGTGGCTTCCTAAATTCTGTAAACTAAGTTTATATGGCCTCGTTTTTTAAACGGGCCACTATTGGATTTTTAACATTTAATTTTTTCTTCAGTAATTACCTACACCTAAATTATAATAATACTAGAAGACCCGGCAGACGTTGTCCTGTCCTAAATTTGGCCTATCTGCATACATTTCCGTCTGACTCTGCCCCCCCCCCCCCTCTTCACTTTTTCCTAATCCTTTTATTCACTCCTCCCTCCATCTTTTTCGCTTCATCTATCTCCATCTTCGTCTAATTCTATCTCTTACTCAATCTCCTTCTCTCTTTTCTCTTCTCTCAATTCCTTCTCATTCTTCTGCATCCCTTATTGCCTATCCCAGAGGGTGGTATGTATTTTATTCCAGTCCCAGTCCCAGTCCCACTCCGAGTCCCAGTCCCAGTCCCACTATGAGTCTCATTCCCAGTCCTAGTCCTAATCCCAGTCCCAGTCCGTATCTGGATAATATATTACTCTGTACCAAAGCACTCATCAACAGCTTTCATTTGATATCCATATTGTATAAACACTGTCTAGGCATTCACTGGCCCACGTTTTGGCCTATATCTCGAGACCCTGTACCTGTAGTAACCACCGCGTGAGGTTTACGCAACTTGTGTGAAAGTTTGAACAAAATCGACCGACGCATCTCTTCAAACACCGGCCACCAACTAACACACATTTTAGCCTTTCTTTTTATATATAGATTTTTATTTTTCACACTTCACTATAATATTAAAACGAAATGCAGATTTTCGTTGCTTTTGAAATTCGGCTTAAAAATTCCACATGGAACAATTAAAGACTCTCCTGTATTAAAAAAAATGTCATAGTTCCTCTAAATCACGGGCCCCTTAGAAACCCCCTCCCCCCTCTTGGCGGGCCTGATGATGTACTATACTTGATATCATTCGCTATAATATTTTTTATTGATAAGCAGGTTGTTTAATTAAACACCAAGCAATTAAAAGGAAGTATATCCGAACCACCTGAGAATATGAGTGCCACTGCGTATACGTAACATTTTAATATTACGTATAAACAAATAAAAAAAATTTCAATAAAATAATATTGCGACTATAAACTGAGATATAACCTATCCTATATTTCAAGTTAGATCAAACTACGCACGGGGTGCAAAACAAATTCAAAATCGGTTCAGTAGTTTAGGAGTCCATTGACCTCAAACCTGTGACAAGTGTTTTTTATATATTAAAATGAAACATGTTGTTTGATATATAAAAAATGTTGTTTTGAAAAAAAAATTGATAAAGGGGTTATATCTGCTTGTTGGGTTACAAAAATGAAAAAAAAAGTCATTTCATCGAATCTTTAATTTTACCGACGTTCTGTAATGAAAAACCCAAGTTACAGTCAATTATGGCTCCCTTTCTCAGAACGCGTATCGAAAGTTGGAAATAACTTTGAACAGGATTATCTCAAATTGTAGTTTTTTGAAAAGGGCTGTTATGGTGAGAACGTTTTCTCGAATTCGATCGACTGTACTCTCTATCGACACAACTATCTATCAAATGTACTTCGTGAGGGAAGGATATTGAAATAAAACTTGCATATACATATATTTTTTAGGGATCCAAATCTTTTGTAGCTGAAAAATCTGTTTTTATTATGCCCAGTTCTCCTTTTCAGATACCTAAGTCGTAATAAGTAAGACATTATATATTCATCTGATAGCATATGATAGTTAATTCAATTGTCCTCAGTTTTATTAAAACTGGCGAGTTTATCAATCGATTTAACCCACTTTTATGAGAAATATTCCTCTTCCTAAAGGAAATTAATGTAGGTACTGAGATTTTTCAAGATGGGTCAATTCTTCTTCCACTTTTGGCTTCCAGAAGAATGATTGCTGAAAAATGTGGCACCAAGCTCATTTCCCAAATTTTTTTATTTTTTTATTTACTTGCGATAATTACACTATACACAAGGTATAGCTTACTACCTATATTCGTCTACTTTCACTTCAAACCTCTTTATCCCATTTCGCCCATTTTTTGCGTGTTTACCGAATTTTTAAAAGGTGCATCAACTGGAAGGCGAGAACATGCTTAGTCGTTTCCAAAGGTAAAGGTTAAAGGTAAATACTCTTTAGAGGTGAAATATATAACGTTGATATTAAGTTGATTTTGCATAGATACTTATAACATCCGCCTGTGAAAACCTTTTATATAAAAGTTGTCGTGGCCCTTTTAAAATTATTCTTTATGCGTTAGAGAAAAAAATTTATTAAGAAAAACCTCTTCTTTTCATAACAACAATAATTTACATTATTGTGCTAATACTATGTACAAACACATACAAAATTGGCAATTTATAACATTTGGGCAATTTAGTATGCAATTTATCATATAATAAATTGTAATAATAAATTGCCAATTAAAAAAAAATTGTGGAATAAATTGTTTCAAACTGAAAATGCAACCTTGTAAAGTTTGTTTATTGAGTAGATTCAAACGTCAATTACGCATGGCTCAACTATATGGTAGGCTCATCCCATCA
Organism: Eurosta solidaginis; assembly: GCF_040869045.1. NCBI lineage: Eukaryota > Metazoa > Arthropoda > Insecta > Diptera > Tephritidae > Eurosta > Eurosta solidaginis. The sequence goes on from NC_090321.1 coordinate 209,718,848, forward strand.
GCTCATTTGATTATTTTCATTTCACTGGAGTAGGGATTGTCAAAAGAAGATGGCATACTAAAATGAAACCAAAACATTGAACACATTTTCTTACAACACACAAAAATTTCAAAGTTTTATGTTTTCATTCCATTCCATTCACCTAATACCAACAAGCACATTTTGACAGTCTGAACAAAGGTATGCTGTTTCTGGAGAGATGATCCAACCAGCTATCAAATTACTATTGTGTAAGCTAAATTGAGTTGTATGAAACCCACTCAATTTAAAGCGAATTTATCTCAATTTATTTTTCTGTTTGAACATAGTATAAGCAATTTATCATATAATAAATTGTAATAATAAGTTGCCAATTTAAAAAAAAAATTGCGTAATAAATTTTTTCAAACTGGAAATGCTATAAGGTGCGTTTATTGAGTAGATTTAAACGTCAGTTACGCATGGCTCAACTATATGGTGGGCTCATCTCATCAGCTGATTTTATTTCACTGGAGGAGGGATTGTCAAAAGAAAATGGCAAACTCAAAATGAAACCAACACATTGAACACATTTTCTTACAACACACCAACATTTCAAAGTTTTGTATTTTCATTCTATTCCATTCGCCTAAAGCAACACGCACAATTTGACAGTCTGAACAAAATATGTTGTTGCTGTAGGGATGAGCCTACCAGCTATCAAATTACTATTGTGTAAGCTAAATTAAGTTGTTTGAACACCACTCAATTTAAATCGAAATTGCCTCAATTTATTCTTCTGTTTGAACATAGTATTATAGACTAGAGATATACGCCGCCGATAGACGACGGCGCCAATTTTGGTCGTTTTTCGCACGCGTCACTATATTTTCTCGTTTAACCTACCCAAAACTAGTCCCTTGGAGTGAATCACATTGATTATAGCCTATCAAGCAAGTTTAAATATCACCTACACTTTACGGCTCCTTTTACAAATGTGAATACGTAGGCACATATATTTATCAGGTGAGGCTTTGTCCTTCGCAAGAACACTCAAAGTGGAGAAGCAAAAGCGTTCCCAAGACATTCGACGTTTTTATAAACATAAAACAAAATTTATGAAACTTTTTGATTCCCCCCCAATGTAATGGACAGTCGAACTAGTCTGAAGCTACGTGGTCATCCATAATGAGTTCTTATATCATAAGGCGGGAAAACAGCAGTTAACATCTTTCAACTTCAAATCGGTCGACTTTCATTCTAAAATATCGTTTTGATTTAACGAAGTCTATTGAAATCAATGTTGTGAACACAAACGTCTGCAAACTTTGGTCTACATTTTGAAAATTTTATCCAGGGTCCTTGCAAAATTTTAATTATGTAGATGCACCGAGGATTATGTGATTTTCACCCATGAGATACGCAATGACATCCACTTAGACTGCTTATGATTTCGAGGGCGGCATCCTTAGGCCGAATAGTCACTCCCTAACATTTCAATATGTTTTTCTAGTGTAGCTCAGTAGCATAGCGCGTCAAAAACATCCATTTGAAAGTGTTCGGAGCTACACCTAGAACTTCTAGGAAAGTAACGTCGAGGAAGGTATGAGTTCGAAGTAGCAGTCCTTTGGCTTCTGTGCTGGCATATTGTGTGAAGGTCAGGAGGCGTGGTAGCGACTGGTGGTCGGGATTGCTGCTGCTCGCACATCGGGAATTGTAGCTCTTAAAAACAGCCGAAAAAACTGGAGGCGCCCTCTGCCACAAGAGTCATGAGTATTAATAGACCATTAATAGCAACCGTAAGCCGCCTTTGTGCGTGACCGCCAAGGAGCCACAAATAATTTAAAGACAACGTCAGCCACAGCAGCGCCCCTTACTGTGGTATGACCATCAATACTTCCCGAGGTGGCCCGGCATCGGGAAGGCTCCGTTCGAATACAGCCGAATTTATCACCTGGCTGCAAATCGTCCAATAGGCCCGGCAGTTCTTGGTCACCGACATGCCGCCGTCCTCCAATGAAGCGATCCGGCGTAGATGCCAGTTCTAAACAGCTCCGCCTCATGGTCGGGCGCTATGGAGATCGGCTAAGCCCTCACACCAATGACAAGGTGCCTACCCTAGTGAGCGAACAATTTATGTAAGGCCATGCACATAAAGCCGTGTAAAAGTATCTAAGTTCATACCTACTATATATGTATATACATATATATGTATATACATTCATATATGGAAATGTAAGTACAATGTGGAGAGAATTTTTGCATATTCAACGAAACTACATGCATACATATGTATTTCCATATACATATGCATATATCTATGTTCACTCAAACCAAGAGTCGATATAAATTTGCAATTCTACGTTTATCCACCCCCTTTGGCTACGCAAATATACGAACATGCAGCACATTCCAACCTTTGTTGGTACATACACTCATGCAAAAATGTTAAAATTTAAATGTATACAAATAAATTTATTTACATATATATATATGTATGGAAATAAGACGACCTCAGTGCAAACACCGATGAGCATACCAGTCATATTTCAAGGTTCCAACTATTCACTGACTAGTATTATATGCAGGGTTGCCAGGTGATGACAAAACAAGAAGCTAGATTGGCAAAAAAAAAAGGTCAGAAAAAGCTAAATTTAGAAAAAAAAGAAGCTAAAAAAGGCCAGAAATATTTTTGGTTAATTCATAAATTTTTTTTTTATATTTTAGTTTACACATTTGTAAATAAAAACTTATAAACATAACTTAAACATAACTTCTTGTTTCAAAACATATCAGGCACATTTTCCTTGACTAGCACATGGAATTACTTTAAATGATTGCATATGTGTATATACACAAAAAAAAATATTACAAACTAATTTAAAAAAATAAATGTAAGGCGCGATAACCTCCGAAGAGATCTAAGGCCGAGCTTCTCTTCCAATTTGCGTCGTGCTCCTCTTGATTTTCCCTACAAATTGGCCGGACGGGACCTACATGTTTTAAGCCGACTCCGAACGGCATCTGCAAGGCAGATGGGTTTTCACTGAGAGCTTTTCATGGCAGAAATACACCCGGAGCGCTTGCCAAACACTGCCGAGGGGCGACCCCGCTTAGAAAAATTGTCTTCTAATTTAAAAACCTTATTTCTAAAATTTTGATGTTGCTTTGCCCGGGGTGTGAACCCAGTGCATACGGTGTGGTAGGCGGAGCACGCTACCATCACACCACGGTGGCCGCCAATTACAAACTTATTATTTATATAAAATATTCCCCGTCTGAAAAATCAGAAGAGCTTAAGTCTGCGTATAAAGTTTGGCTATTTACCATAGATATGAGATCATCGGTATTTTCAAAGTCATTACAACATTTAGATAAGCGTTTTAACGAGCATCTAATATTAAGCAGCGCATTAAGCATTTTAATTTTTAGTTTGTTCCTTAATTTAGTTTTCAGAATTTTCATGCCACTAAAAATTCTTTCAACCTCCGCGTTACTGGTAAAAAACTAAATATGAATTCGACAAGTTCTAAAAAAGGTGGTTCGTTTAATGCATTTTTATGTTTTCGGACTTCCGACCAAAATTCCTTGGTGGAGTGTACATTTTTCCATTGTATAGTTATAAGTTTTCGCCACTGCAGCTCTATTAATGCTATTTGACTTGAAGAATAACTGTACTTCTCTTTTTCAAAGTAAGGAAATACATCTGGCTTTGAAATGTTCAACGAATTTTCAGCAGAAAAAGAATTAATCTTTTGTAGAGAACTCATATTATTAGATATTAGGTGTTCACAGGAACTATTGAAATTATTTTATTTTAGAAATTTTTAAAAATACATTCGGAGTAAAAAAGGCTAGAAAAAAGTCACGAAGCTAAACCCAAAATTTCGAGGCTAAAGGCAAAAAAAGGCTAAATCTAGCCCCGAAAAGGCTAACCTGGCAACACTGATTTATATGTGTTCCTACCAACAATATTAAAAATAAAAATGTTCAAATGCCTGCTTATGATTTTTGTTTAATATGCTGTTGGTTGGGGGGTAGGTTGTGGCGCTTTGGTATTTTGTCTATTTTTAATTATCGCAGATTTCATTTTGTCTACATCATTCTTTGCTTAAAGGGGCTGATTGTGAAATAAGAGAGGGTTTGGGAGTATTTCGGTAGTTTGGTTATAAGATGAGAGCGATTTTTACTCTATTTTTGTATAAACATACCTACCTACATACATATGTATATGGATTATAGATACCCAGGACAGTTCAAAAGGGCAAAGTCTACCCCGATGTCGCAGGCATAGTCACGGCTTAAATGAACAAATTCTAATTCATCCGCCATACCTATGGGCTGGTAAAATATTCAGTTCTTCCATAGCTTTTTTCAGTAGGTTACGTGGATCTGAGGACAAGGCGAATTACCAACATCCGGTCATCCAAAAAAGAATCGGCGCCTTGGCAGTCAGGCCACTGTTGACATATATAAACTTCGGACTGTGAAGGATTTCGTCTATGTGGGAGCAAGTATTAACAACGAAAGCAATGCGAGCTTAGAAATCAAAAGGATAATAGGGATTCAAGGGGTTGTGTAGCGCAATATATAGCTTCTCCAACCCAATTGTCAACCTCACCTTCGAGCGGCGAATCCCGTTTCACTAACAGACGAGGCTCTGGCGACCCCAAGCTCCTCATGGAACTTGGGGGTGGGGAGGGAGGGATGGCCTGAAGGTTTAATGTGGCCATATAAATCGTTCCCGAGATGGTCGGGCCAGCACCTTAATGGTGATGTGTTACCGGAGCGTATCGGATCTGTATCCGACAAAGGACCATCACATCGATAACACTCCCCAAAGCCTTCGGGGAGTAACTAATCGCTACAACAACAACAACAACAAAAGGATAATAATTCTTGCCACTTGGACTGAGTAGGCTACTGAAAAGTAAAGTCCTCTCTCGAAAAACAAAAATCACACTCAACAAGTCGCTCGTAATACCTGTTCTGATTTCCCTGGCTGAATCAAGTTATGCGAATGGGCAAAGACGATGCGGCCGGTATTTCAATCGACACTGCCATTCAAAAGCACCATTCAACTGAATTGGGAGGGGCAGGTGGCAAAATACTTTGCCACTTGGCGTCAGCTTTCGTGAAACAGGGATGGCTGGAGTGACTTATTACGAAACGACCAAAATACCTCAATCGGTTTACCGCCAATTAATGAATGAAAGTGGTGATACGAAGCGTGGATATGCATATGTAATGTTCGGTCTCTTAATGGGGACGGTGCTTCCCCAACTGGTTGAAGTACTGGTGAAGGCAAAAGCTGACATTTTGTCGATGTTGTAGCGTCAAAAACACTCCCCGAATGTTTTGGGGAGTATTATCGATGTTGATGGTCCTTTGACGGATATAGATCCGGCACGTTACAGTAAGAAGCACCATTGAGGTACAAACCCTACCATCTCGAGAACGATTTAATACCAAAGCCTCGCTTGCTAAGGAAACAGGAGTCGTATCGGTTAGGTGAGGCTGATAATTGGATTGGAGAAGCTATAAATTGCGCTCGCCACTTCTTGAAAGGGTTGCGCTACACAGTCGCCTCTTACAACAGGCATACCTGCCGCGGGTATATTTCAAGCCCCCTAACCCGCTGGGGCTGAAAAGCTGACATCATCGCCATCTTTGAGCCACGAAAAACGGAACAGGGAAATAAACCATAAAAAAATGTGATATTATCTGGAGTGGTCATACAGGAACCCGGTGTTGGTATTCGGTGCGAGAAAGGATTCGTTACCTAAAACTATTGTTTTGCTTGTGGACAAATGTGTCACATTAAGGCAAAATTCTTTACCACTTCACTTGTACATCGATGGAGGGCACAGACGTATTATACGAGCGCCTAGAATGCAGATAGAGTGCTGCCCCCGCCAAGATATAAGAGTCGTGCTTATTTTCTTCAACCCGACAGCAGCATTGTATGTTATTATCCATATCTCGCCTGCAGACCTAACGGCAAAAAACATCGCGTTACAACTGCAACAAGGCTTAAGGCCTCAGGGCAGCCTGAGGTCCCGTGCTTGAGATTCGAAAGAGATATTATATAAATGGCAGAACAACCTATACACGTGTATACGGATGGTTCCAAATTAATGGAAGGGGCTGGGCCTGCTGCTTACTGTGTCGACCCAGAAATAAGTAGATCCCAGAGGCTGCCAGATTACAGCAGCGTTTTTCAGGCGGAAATTATACCAGTGAAGAAAGCAGCAGACATTCTAGACTCTAGAGGAAACGTGCTTAAGCTGCAGTCGCGTCAATATAAATATTGATAATCAGGCTGCGATTAAGGCAATAATCTCTCACAGTACTTCATCAAGTGTTCTAGAATGCAAAGAAGCAATGGAAAAACTTCGCTTAGGCTGGACCATACATATTTACTGAGTCCCGTTCATAAATGGATAGAAGGTAACGAAAAGGCCGGTGAATTGGCAAAGGAGGCGTCCCAATCATCTTGGGGGAAATCAAAAGGAGACAGGAGTTGCATATGATCCATCAAGCAGGAAAGGCGTGGACAAAAGCGCGGGCTGCAAAATTTCTAGGATCATATGCAAAGCCTACGATATTAGACTCACAAACTGGCTCCGAAGAGAGAAGACTTAAGGCTCACGATGGGCATACTGGCTGGACACTGCCTTCTGGCGTCACATGCCTTAGGCCTCGTCAGTATCAACAAGTACAGGAAGTGTGAGCTGCATGAAGAAACGGTTGGCACATTCTGTTTTCGTGTCCTGTGCTCGCCAGGTCAAGGCTCCAGCTATTAGGGGCGGCAGAGTTGCCAGATATCGAGGCAGCAATTAATCTGGGTCCTAGAAAACTGCTAGTATTTGCCAAGAGGACGGCGTTGTTCTATAACATACATATGTTCTGGCACCTGATTGGGGTTCTTCCGTTTGGTCGTGAAACAAATTCTGGTAACACTCTGGGCACATTCAGTCTATGTGAGGTCTTTATTGACCGGCCAGTTCAACCTAGTATTTCGCACCACAGCTGATAATTTCAATTTTTATAACACAACCTCACCTTATGGATTGAGGCTGATATCCACTAGCTATATACATGGTTTCCCCGATCGAAAAAGAAACAACCAGATCGAAAATGTTGCGATAAACGGTCGGAATAGCTCCGGTGTTCAAGATGGCCGCACTATGGCCTCCATTTCGTTCCAGCTGGAAACTGAGCCTGATTTTGTGCACCTAAAAGCGTGCAGCCAAAAGCACAAGGAAAGGCAGAGTTCTTAAAGATGCAGTCGAAACAGACTGTCAATATCTTTGCATGTTGGCTCTCATACCTGCTCTCTCAGAGCACAAGTCACTCAATTATGTACGAACCACTCCCAAAAGAAAGGATGCTGTTCAAAGACCAACTTTGAAACGGATTGAGGGTTACCGTGAATTGTAAGGAGAAGCGAGACGTCTTTTCAGAAAGAAACAAATAACATCAAAATTGACTTGAGTCACTACAAAACAGACAGATGGCGTTTTGATAAAAGGGGACTATTATTTGGTGACAGTGACAAATGGTTTAAGAAAGATCACTATCCAAGATGATGGTTATGATGCTATTGTATTGAGTTATGACTATTTAAATTGGAGGTACCAAAGTGGAATAAATATTCTGCCACTTGCCTCCCACAACTCGGTGGGGCTCTTTCCCTTTCTCCGCTATCAAATGCGGGTGTCGATAAGAGTACTTCATGAGTCAAGGCGTCCTCACCTTTTCGCATAGAGCCTACTATACTTTTCAATTGCCTGCTCAGATATCCACATGGACGAAGACTTTCAGTGACGTCACTTAAAATGCTCGAAAGCTCTGATTCGTTGTTTGATAGCAGCAAGAAAGCGGACAGAATTCAATTAATCAGATAATAGTGGCTATATTGGCTAGGGAATACATAAAGATGATCTGCTTCGAAAGATAGCGGGAAGAGAGGCTGCATTTCTCTGGAAAAACTCGGTGGAGAACGGCCTGTACCCTCGGAATTTCCGACGGGTAATAGCCAAGTAAACTATACAAATATTATAAATTTAATTTCCTTAAAATGTCTTCACCAATCAATTTGGTGTCCATGAAATAGGAATTTATAGAGCAAACCCTTTTCGCACAACTTATATCTATAGTGTGTATGTATGTACATTAAGATGGGTCGATTTATTAACCTATATCGCGCCATCGATTTTTCGATAGGTTTTGGGCTCAGGAAAAAAAGTTCCACTAAGCATACCCAAAAAATAATTTTCGAGCCTGCAAAATTTGAGTTTTTTGACTTTTTTTCTTTGATTTTTATGGTTTTTTCATAACCTACTTAAAAAATTTTTATTTGATTTTAAAATTTGCATGTATACCCTGCCCGACTCAAAATTGTCCGCTAAAAACTTTGGCGATAACAATTTTTTGAAAAAAAAAATTATATTTTTTGGGTTTTGTGGAGAGTTTTGGTGAAAAAATTAATTTTTTCGCAATTTTTTTTAAGGGTTTCTTCAGAAACGTGCAAAAGTGTTGCCGATGAAAACGAATTTGTTTCATAGTTCCTATCTCACTTAAAATTATGCGATAAAAACGTTGACATTACCAGTTTAAAAAAAAAATTTTTTTTGGTTTTTGGGACTTGTTTTCGTCGAAATTTTTTTCATTTTCAAGGCTGCAAATCATTTTTTATGTATATGTTTCCGTTAGACCCACCAATAAGTATACCAAAATGATGAAAATCCTCTTACCTGAACAGTCGGTTGTATGGGATATATATTATAAATATGTGCGATCTTGATGATTTTTTCAGACAACAATCTTTGCCCAATACGTAAGCTTGTGGTAAAATTTGATGTTGTTAGCTGTTAAAATGAGGCAGAAATGGTGAAAACCCTCTTATTGAACAATCGATTGTATGGGAGGTATATGCTATAGTGGTCCGATCCGGTCGAATCCGACAAATGTCAAATCCCCCATCAAAATATGCCTGCTTGCCAAATTTCATCAAGATATCTCAAAAATTGAGGGACTAGTTTGCTTTCAAACAAACGGACAGACGGACGGACGGACAGAAGGACATGGCTAACTCAACTTAGCTCGTTCATTTTGGTATACTTATTGGTGGGTCTAACGGAAACATATAGTACATAAAAAATTATTTGGAGCCTTGAAAATGCAAAAAATCGATTTCGACCAAAACAAGTCCCAAAAACCAAAAAGAAAATTTTTTTTTTTAAACTTAATGCCAACGTTTTTATCGCATAATTTTAAGTGGGATAGGAACTACGGACAAATTCGTTTTCATCGGCAACACTTTTACACGTTTCTGAAGAAACCCTTAAAAAAAAATGGTGAAAAAAAATTTTTCACCAAAACACTCTTCAAAACCCAAAAAATATTTTTTTTTTCAAAATACTGTTATCGCCAAAGTTTTTAGCGGACAATTTTGAGTCGGACAGGGTATACATAAGTAGGTCATGAAAAAAACCTTAAAAATCAAAGAAAAAAAGCCAAAAAACTCAAATTTTGCAGGCTCGAAAATTATTTTTTTGGGTATGCTTAGTGGAACTTGAGCCAAAACCTATCGAAAAATCGATAGCGCGATATGGGTTAACTTTCGTCCATGCAAATCCACCCAGCTTAATGTACATATGTACATCCACTTTGGGTAGCAAAAGTTTACAGCTCCATATGCTGTTAAGTTTTTCAATATCGCCTACGTTTACGTTTTAGTTGAATTCTATAGCACATTTGGTGTCTCTTGGGTGTCATTACACTCATCTCTGCCTTCGGCAGTCCATATGTCGGTACATTTGCTTTTCAGTATATTCGAAATAAAATCAAGCCGTTAGCACTTTCTTTCGATTTTCTGAGGTTGCGCAGTCATTGCCTATTTATAAATTTTATTTATGACCACTGTGCCGAACTTTCGATAGCAGTCCGCGGCTAAATCCTAATCGTCACGTTCACGTATATAACTATTCAAATAAACACGCGGGTGTCTTTTAGAGGCGTCCAAAACTCCAAAGCGATTGTTATACAGCACCAGCACTATATCTATTGTTTTAAATAGATAGAGGGATAGGGATATGAATAGAGATATGGATAGGGATATGACTAAGGATAAGGTTTTCTCGCTATATGTACGCTAGCCGTAAGATGAAAACGGTATGGTATTAGATAACTGATGATTTTCCGTTATCCCTTGTCAAATTTGGTTTTGAGACAAACCGGTTTCGGCGTTGTGCCGAAGGCAAGACGGAAAATCGTTTCAATATACATCATTTATCCACCCTGTCGGAAAATCAACAAAACAAGATAAGTATTATATAACTTTAACTCATATCAATTTCTTTGGCACCTGCATTTGGCGAATGACCTTAGGTGCAAAATACGCAAGCCTTCATAAGCATAAAATAACGACTCGAAGTGCATCAGACCACCTATCCATAATCATCACACCATCGTAGGAAAGTGGACTAGGGAACTAATCCCTGAACTGAATCCATGGTTGAAGCGACCACACGGAGAGGTAGACTTTTACGTGACCCAGTTTCTAAACGGATACGATTACTTCCGCAAATATCTACACAGAATTGCCTGTACTGTGGGAAAATAGACGACACCTTCTTCGAATGCGTGCACTTCTCCGATCAGCAAAGGAGGGTAGAAGAGGTACTTGACGGCCTATCCCCGGGCAGTGTCATCAATAACATGACCTGCCGAAGAGACAGATGGGATACGGTCAGCACATATGTGGGGCATATATTTATCAGTAAACGAGAAGGCGGATGCCTAGCCCATTAGCGTGAGAGTAGCCATAGAGCTCACGTAGCGCGTACCAGTAACCCAAGTAATGCTAAATGCGGTGCCAGGTATGGGGATTTGCGCGGGCCGTGACAGGTTAGGTTTTAGTGGGTAGCCCTTTACACTCGAAGAGTCTCGCAATGAGGCTTAAATATTCCGGTCAGTGCATAAAGCATTTCCTCCTTCCACGAAACACAAAAAAAAAAAAAAAAAAAATCAGCACAATTGACCAAACGGCTTCTTAGCTACGCTGAACCGAATCAAAGATGGCCGGAACAGTTTTACATAATATTCTGAAGACGAGTTTACTTTTCTATCCGATTTTGTTGCTCCCTATAGTGATGCGTTCGCTATCGCTGATTCGATTGGCTCGCATTGTATTAAATCTCTACTTCGGACGATGAGCAACCGGAATGTGATTCAGTGCGGAGCATGCGAGGATTATGTAGGTAGAGTAGCTGAAGACCTGACGGTTGTTGAGCGGTCTAGCTTTAGACGACCGTATGGTTTTTGTCATAACCTGCGTAACACGATACCCGCTTGTTAATTACTTTGCCTCTTCATTACCGAAGTTACAAGAGTTACCGGAATATCTTACAAACTCAATTCTGTCTGCATTTTCTTAAGGAAGGTTTTAATATACTATTGGAAACATCAAAACATTCAAAGCTTATAGTCTACATCTGGTTTGCACTAGTAAGGCTTTCAGAAGACGCATACTGCGCTGTTAATGCAAAACGAAACACACAGTTCAAGGCCTCAAGTTTCTCATCCCAAATGATCATATAAGCAGGAAGTCCATAAGGTACATTGCTCCTTACATTCCTGTTTTGGGAAGGTATCGAACACAACCTGGACGATGAAAATTCAACTGCTGTCTTTGGCGGACCATACATACATAGGTTCTAAAATGAGGCGCGGCAAAAGAACTTCGACTAACATGTTGTCTCAAAAACTCAAAAGAAAAGTAACTGACACCACATTGTTAGGGTAAAAAACGCAAACCATCACATCATTGTGGTTGAAAAATGCCGAGTTATGTAAAAAAAAAACACAAAGCTAAAGACTAATATTACATGCGTAAAGTATCTATTAAAGCACATGAAAGAATTCACATAGAAACTATGTATATGTGTATTTACCTTATTTATATACAAATTTTTACTACACATTCTACTGGATACGCCTTTATTTATCATTTATACGTTCATAATGCTAGGTTTGCATTATCATTGTTGTCTGCTGACTGTTACGGCAGATGTTTGCTATAGTCATAACAACGCCAATGACGACAACAATAGCCCGCATACCAATTGACGTGAATATGTATGCATGTATGAATGTATGAATGTATGTCGACACTGCACGAATAACGACAATAGCAAGCAGCATATACATAAATGTAATTACGAAAGAAAACAACTACACCACAGAAACTGTTACGGCACTGCAACAACCACTTTGAGTTGGAACACAAATGCACAAATAACGAACTCGGCATAACCGAGTGAATTATATGGCAGGGCTTCCAACTTAACCTCATTTATGCTTCAAATGTTTACTTACTCATAGAAGTGATTTTTATAAAAAAAATTGGGTATTATACGATGTTTGGGTTTGGTGGAAACGTAGCTTTAAGGCTGTATACGCTTCTAATAATAATTTACCATATAACTAAGGATTTGTTCAAATAACGTGGAGTCCGTAGCAAGTTACAAAATCTAAATTACGACAGTTTCTGAAAAACGCGGGAGATTTTTCGTTTACACTGTACATAAACTTGTGCACAGTTCCTTCACTGACTTTTCATTTACTCGCGAGCTGTTTGCGAATATTTGCACAACCTTTTGCTTCTTTGAGGATGCGCCTTACCATTGATAAATAAGGCCGTAAGAAACATAGCCCCATTCATTACCAATTTTGGGTAGTAATATGGGAGAACTTCTGACTAGCTAAACGAAGGAACGATGTGCTTGTTAAGAAATATGTATTGGAAAGCACTTTTGTGGGCACTCCCTTATGTATACGTGCCTATTTATTCAGCCAGTAGAGAGAAAAATGTGGCTATTATGTGGCACCGCTTTGTACCGTTTTTCGATCAAGCAAATTTCAGCAAAATATCAAGGCTAACGAATCCTGAGTCATGATGGGAGCAATGCGGACATGTGCATCGCTCGCGCGACTCTATAATGGTCGATAAAAACTGAAGCGTGGGGAGCCAGGAATAGCCTGTGACCTGACGTAACGTATCGCATTATGCTTACAGATCTCATCTCCAGTTCTTGGGATCGGTCCACTCGTGGGAGATTCCGGTACGCTACGGTTTCACCTCGCATGGTTGGTTTTTATTTCCTTACATGCAGGGGAGTTCACTTTTGGGGAAGTTAACAATAAAGCATGAGGGTAGAGCAGTCTCTTTACCTATTCTAATCCAAGCATAAATTTGCCAAAGATTCTTCTGCGGAAGGTCAAAGAAAATGTTGAATCCATCCTAAATTGCGCGGTGTGTTATAAAGGTAAATTATGCGAAGCAGATGCCTTTCGTTTGTGGATAACAGTTGATAATTGTGAGAGTGGATTTGAGCTCATACTCATTTTTGAAATGTGTTGAAACAGCGTCAGGCAGGATCGTGCGCAAGGGCGGCCGGTTCAAACCGCCGCCCCCTCCATGGGCTTACAGCGACTGAATTTTTTTCATCAAAAGTGGTAGATGGAAGAGTGCATTTGTTGACTGATAGCCAATAAATATGGTAAATGTTTCTCTTTACTCCCGTTTCTAAATTTTTATTGCAAAACTAGTCTTGACAATAACGGATGCTTACTATGAGCTTCCATATGTGAAATTGTGTCATGTATCTGACTGCATTCTGCCAAATCGACAGAACATATTGCAGAGAATTCTTAGAAAAGAATTGTAATGGAACTCAAGGTGGAGTTGCCTTGCAACTGGATGCCATTAGTCAAAGTATTTATATAAGACATTATTGAAGTTACCTTTGTTCAATTTGCTCCTTATAGCAGCAGGAATTGAATTTCAAATTCGTATAGCATTGATGAAAAACATTCTCGTAGAGTTTTTAAAGTTAAATTGTGGTACACTAAGGTCATAAGAACGTTCTGATCTTGGAAAGATACGCCTTTCATAAAGATACTTTGGAGTCTTAGTACTGATTAATCGGAAGAGAGAAATACAGTTTCTTGCTTTTAGATAATCAATGATATCACATCCCAATAGCGATTTTCTCCAGGTAGATATGTGATCAAACTTACGTATTCCATAAACATAACGAGTAATTTGGTTGGCGGGCAAGCCTCCACCCAACATGTATCGGAGTAAACTGCGCTGATTGCCCTAGGTTACGTAAGATAACGTATACTTTACCCACAGCTGAGTTGATATGATCTACGCAGCTCAGAGTTGAATTGATTATCCTTAAAATGGTAGGATGTTTGCTAAACTCATTATCTTACCAAGATAAGGCCTTAATTGCAAGCTAATTTGGTACCAATAATTCGGCTACGATATATTTGGACAGGGAACATGGAGCCGATAATTGGGCCACTGATCATGCAATTAGATCCGCTGTGATTTGACACTATGAGGTTGATTGTAAAGAGGAGGTCCTCATTTTCAAAGCATATAAATATAATACCTTCATATATCTGATAACGTTCCCGTGGAATTTCGTCACCTCCAGTTTTCCACAAAAGGGGCTCAGTTTTTCGTTGTGGAAAATCAAACATTTGAGGGAATAGTATAATGAATTCCACCTCGTTACGACAGGATATTGCAAGTGGAAACCTAGCGTTAAAACGACTATCTCTGAAGTTTTCGGCCTGTTTTGTTTTGATCAAGAGATTCGAGCATTGCTTCAGTACCTATTAAAAAATTGTGAACCCTCGTATAACCCAGCAGCTAATGCCATGTATGGAAGAGTGTAATTTGTGGTAAGCGCTTCTTACTTTGGCAAAATTGGCTTTAAAATTTGAATGCGCGAACGTGTTAAAATATTTTCATCAGCGAGGTATCCAGGTTACAAAAAACTCTCAGAAAATTTTTAAATTTTCCTTTTGTAAGCCAAACTGGCAAAATTTTTAAATGAAAATATATATTTTCCTATTTGGTTATCGATTTTCTTTATAAAATCACTTTCGAGATGAGTGCTGCAACCATTCATAAATTTAAGCCTGGAAGTATTTCTTGATAATTTCTTGGACCCTTGAAGAAATGCTCAAGAAAGGAAAATACATATTTTCAAATAAAACAATTTCAAATTTGGCTAACAAGTTGAAGTCTTCATTTTATATACGACGTAGTTTACTAGGTCTGTTGTGCATAGCGGTGCTTGAAAATTAGTTATGTTCAGACTTAACAGAGAATATATTAAAAAGGTATAGCCTCTTGGCATCGGTTAGCAGGCCCTATGACTGTACTTCTCAACTTAAAAGTGTTGTTGTTGCTGTTGTAGCAGTAAGGACACTCCCCGAAGGCCTTTAGGGAGTGTTATCGATGTAGATGCACCAGAAAGGTACTAGCTCGACCATCTCGGGAACGATTTGGTATGACCAAATGAAACCTTCTAGGCAATCCCGCCCTCTTCCCTCTAAATCCATCAGGAGTTCGGGGTCACCAGAGCCTCGGCTGTTAATAAAACAGGATTCGCCACGGGTAGCTGAGGTTGACAATTGGGTTGGTGAAGCTATATATTGCGCTGACAACCCCTTGAATCAATTCTACGACAGGCATACCTACCGGGGGTATGTTCTAAGCCCCGTAACCCGGTGGGGAAACCAACTTAAAAGTATTTTCATATTGTAAATATATGAAGATCATGGCAACCCTATTACACTCTTTTACTTTAATTTAATACTGCCAGTATCAGCAAAACCAGAACGAAATGCTCGAAAAGTCGAATAAATAAACGAACAAGTATACATTCTGACGCGAAAAGAGGAGCAGAGCAAACGTAGGTAAAACGAATTTGGTTTGTGTGTGCCAGCGTAGCTGTTGTTGCGCTCGTTAATGTTGGACATAAAAATAAAATACTTTTATTTTCTTTTCTCCTCTTTGCACATACTTACATTTCCAACTTACCACTTTTCCCCCTCTATGTTAAATATCATAGAAATAAAAATGCATTAGATAGGCCAGAAAAAATTAAAATCGTCATACCGGTTTGCTTCCGCTTGAATAATGCATCATAAGCTGTGTTTTTTTTACAACTACATATGTATATACGTTTACGCTTAAACTTTATATGGACTGCTAAGCGTTAAACTTAATCTACTCTTCTGAAATTGCTGCGCATAAAATTAGTACTCCTAAATGTCAATATGCATTACACTCAGATGCAATTGAAATATGTGTCTATGTTTCACCTCTTCACTAATCCTATGTTCACCTCTACAAATGGTGTGTCTCCACTGTTCATCGCAGCCGATTCAGCTATATGTTATACACTATGGCCACTAGAGGTTTGTGTCTGGGATTTCGGTACAACATGTTCTTTAGCTAATTGCCGCTAGATGGGTCTCATAAGCATTATCTAAGTGAGGATACGCGTTTTTTTTACGCTTAAACGTAGACGTATATGCGTGAAAAAAAAACACGGCTATAGATATCGACTGTTCAGTGGAATATCCCAATATCTCGGCTGCCGTTTCGAAAACGCCCTATATCACAACTTTCTTGACGATCTTAAGCTGCCGGGCAACGCACAAATTTGCTTGATGGTTACCATAGCAACGGGTAGTTGTGTGCGTATCGGGCGATGTCGTGCTCACGCGTATTTGTTGTCGGCTTCGCGTTTATGAAAATCAAAATTTTTAGATTTTCTAGCTAGACAGCTGGTCTATTTGATCGTGGCCGACGTGGTTGACAAGCATTAATGTGTTAGTTTTGTGAGAACATGCAATGAGCAACTTCGCGGAAGAAAAAGATTTTACGTTGAGGTTTATTGAAACCTACGAATGCAAAGGTCGGATGGAAAAAAAATTGCCAAAAATCAGGTAATTTCCTTAGTGGCTTAAGATTAGCATCTTATTATATTAAAATTGAATAAGCTAAAAAACTGCGTACTCGAAAAAATTTAAAAAATTCTTAGAAAAAAGTTCAAAAATTTTTATGAAAATTCGCAAAATTTACAAGCAATAAAAAATCGTCATCCGATTACATGTTTACGTCCGCACGCTACGAATTTTCAATGCAAATGGCGCTTGATGCTTTATGCTTGTGTGGTGGCCGGGCAAGCGAAAATCACGCGAAACGCACACAACTACTCGTTGCTATGGTAACCATCAAGCAAATTTGTGCGTTGCCCGGCAGCTTTATAGTTCGAAGTGTTTTTCAAAAACAGCGTTGAAAGATTGACGACGCCGTCGTCATTTTGACGATTTTCAACTAGAATGACGCTTGGACGATTTTGTAATGAAAAATGACGATTTAAGCCTGCCTTCTGTGTAGGATTTATTTTAAATAGTCAAACACCAAAAAATTACATATAATTAAAATAGAGATACAAGCTTTATTGAACATTGTATACCTTATACTAAAAATACGCTAGCATTTCCTGCAGATGGAGCCAATAACATGACCGGCTCGAAGCAATCGATCGCCCGTATAATTGAAAAATAAATTCCTAGCTTAAATACTTTTAAATTTACTTTGGCGCTTTGCTCTTCGAATGCCTGCTTAAAGCTACCCAGCAGTATAGAAACATTGATCCGCAATGTGTATAATTACGTTTCCAACAGTTCTCAGATAAGTACTTACTCAATTGAAAAATATAATTGCGCTATTTGAATTGCAGCGAAAAAAGATATTACATCCATGTCAAACTCGTTAGCTATCCTTAGAGGCAGTAGTTTACAGAGTATTAGAACTTTATGAGCCAATAAAAATATTTTTTGACTTTGCTGTTAAAGTTGACAAAATAGACAGTGCAAAAACCATTCTTGATAACTCGGATGATATGCATGAAATTTATCTCTCCTTCCTGAAGTATATCCCTCAAAATATTAATAAAGTTAATAAAACTTTCCAGAGTGAGGGGCTTCAAGTACATAATAAGTATTCAGAAATAAAAAGACTTTATTTAAGTATATTGTATAATTTTGTAA
Source organism: Eurosta solidaginis (assembly GCF_040869045.1). NCBI lineage: Eukaryota > Metazoa > Arthropoda > Insecta > Diptera > Tephritidae > Eurosta > Eurosta solidaginis. Next base: position 209,736,743 of record NC_090321.1, read on the forward strand.
AGCCGGAATGTATTACATTAGACAACATAGAAATTATAGATTATAAAAACATTTAAAATATATTGCAAATTGATCAGATTTATATAGGAGTTTATGCGATGGATAAGTTTATCGCCTCTAACATCTCCGAGCACGAAGAAGCCAAATTTAAACAAGATTGTATTATTTTTTATATTGAACTGTGTGATCAAATTACAAAGCGTTTTGATTTCAGCAGTGCTGTTCTACAAAACTTAGGTTTCATGGATCCCAAAGAAGTTGCTGAAAAAAAAATGATTGTTTGCATATGGTCTTGCAAATTTTTCGCACAGAATTGATCGGAAAATTGTGCAGGAGATTGATAGCGAATATAGGGAATTAAAGTTTTTAGAATTTAAGACACATTTTGAAGACATTTCTAAGGTTCCTCCAGAAGTTTTTTGGAAAACTATTTCTACTATCAAAAGGCTGTCTCTACATATGCTTTTTCTAATTTATGTGCATTCGTTGAGGATATAATGTGCTTGCCACATTCTTCAGCGAATGTAGAATGATTTTTTTCTAAAATAAATTTAAACAAAAAAACAATCCCAAACCGTCTGGAAATTGAGACATTAAAAGGAATATTGCTAGCCCAAGATTATTTAAAATAGAATAACTTTGCCTGTCATAATATTAAACCGCAAGTAAATATGCTAAAAAAATGAACGCGAAAATGTATAACTATGAAACTAAAATCATATAGGAGTTTATGCGAAGTTCGAATCGAGCTCAAAGAAAACAAAAGAAAACAACTGTTAAAATGACTGAAAACAAGTACCTTTTGTATATATTCCAAAATTTATCTTCAAGACGTTTTTGTTATTTATAAAATAAAACGAAATGAATTAAAACCGATTTTATATGTTTTATGTGGCAACAAAAAATAACAATCAAAGACAATTCTCAGAAAAGCGCTTTTAAAGTTAATATTGTTGAATGAAATCCGGCGATCTCATTTTGGTTTCCGGCGAATACAATCGTGCGTCCCCTGGTAATAACTTCGTCCTAACTCAACTTTGGTTGTTGCCATAGATATGACGATTTTTGACGATTTTTTCGGCGGCGTCTGACGACTTGGAAAAAAAATATATGGCAACGCTGTTCAAAAATGCCATATCTCCTTTTGTATGCTCAGTCTAATGTAAATACATATGTATGCATGCGTGTATGTGTGTTATATTGTTCGCTTTTCACTAGATTTGCTGAGTCGCATATTGGAAACAGGCCTTCCAAATAGGGAAGAAATACATATGTAGGCAGTGAGTTTTAGGAATTCGGGCGGATAAATACATGGTGGTTTATATGGAAGAATATAAACGAAAGGCAATGAAGGGATAAATTAAAGTGAAGTCCATACTCATCTCTTGAGACAGAAGGTAATATGAAATAAAACTGGATAAATAGCATTTACTCAATTGACTGCTTAAAACGAGTGCACATTATTGTAAAGAGAATACAACAAATGCATGCATACATAAGTATGTGTGGAGTGCAAAACTGAGCCTTAAGCATTTTCAACAAAAGGAGAATCCCCAAACAACATTATTTTAACCTGATTGGTTACTTTGGTCTTCAAATGTTAGACAAAAAGTAGCGTCCCAGCCAGCAGTTGAAAATAATATGCATTTAAACTTTATTTAAATTTATTCGATGTATCCCCTGAAGTTCAAGGACCTAAAAATGGCAAATGGTCAGTCTTTTTTCAGCTATCGTTTTATAATAAACAAAAAAGTGAAGCAAAATATATCTAGGAACTATATTAGATAGTAGGTTAGGTTAGGTGGTAGCTGCCTTGATAGGGGCTCACTTGTACAGTATGAAGGTCCGTTGTGATACCACGTAAAATAACGGTGAGGTAGCTATAGCTACTTAAAGAATCGGAGGAAGCACCGATATAGTTTCGAATGAAACCGATCTCAACCTTGGATAAATCCTCCGAACATCCAAGTGAGTAGCCACTGGGCAATCAAGCTAAAACTGACTCGATGATTCCACCTCATCGTTCTCCATACAGCTGCAGCAGGATGTAGTTTCCAGTATATTGAGACGTACCGCATTTATTCCCATTGGACAGTGCCCTGTCAAAACCCCAGGTAAAATTGATAGACGAGCCTTAGTGAAATCAATTGATTCGGCAGGCCTCCTGTCATCCACTTCCGGTCAGCCATGAGGATCTTGCTACCCTACAAGAGGTGGTGTCCACCCAACGCTTGCTAAGCTTACTCGAGGGCCATCTATGCAGGAGCAGACCACAGTTGGACAGCGGAATCCCGAAATACTTGCAGCCATCTTCATCCGGTTCAATTGTACGATGCAGGCTAAGAGATCCGCTTATATCACTATGGCCCGGGACCCAGATAATCTTAATCATAAAATAGTTCAATGCAATCGCAAGCAAGGTCATGCACTACAAGACCACCCTCGATCGCGCTATTGTTGAAGTCAAGGGCTTGTTAGCCACTTGGCTATCAGAGTAGATGCTAAATTCCCTAACAACATTGGATAGCATTTCATCCACCGTATTCTTATTCGCGCCAATTTCCGCTTGGAAGACGCTACAGTGATCAGCGAACTTAAACCTGCGGCTTACATTAAGCTCTTGACAAAATCTTGCCGATACCTCCTGCAGCAGTACAAGGCAACCGGGGCCTTCGTGGCCCTATCTACCGCACTGGGTCTCCAGGACAGTTTCTTATCCCTACGAGGAAGTACCAACGGTATGCCCCAATTGAGTGAGTTCTGAAAGCAGGAATCTTATACATAAATAAATGTAAGGCGCGATAACCTCCGAAGAGATTTTATGCCGAGCTCCTCTTCCAATTTGCGTCGTGCTCCTCCTGAGTTTCCCTACAATCCTATACCTCTTTATAAAAAGAACCTAGTCCCCTCCGTTTGCTTTACAATGGATTGGAGAGCCGTTTCCGTTGATCTGCCTTTACAATAGGTACTTTCCTGTAGGTACAGATCAATCAAGTCCTCTAAAGTTTTAAGAAGAAACGACGAGATACTGATTGGCCTGAAATCCTGAAGGGATACATGGAGATGCTGCCTGACTTTTTAATGAAGATAACTCTGACCGTGTTCCACGACTTCTGAATATGGCTAAGCATAAGGCAGTTTTTGTTAATGCTCGTGGAAACTACATGTGAAAGAGGGCGTCATAGTTACAAGATCTCGAGAGGGCAATTAGGCTAGGTCTCAGAAAACTTTTTGTAATTGTCAGGGGTACGGAATTATTTCATAACATAAGTTTGGTACCTAATTGGGGGGTTTTCCGTATAGCAGTCTTTATTGGCCAGCCAGTCCAACCTAACATAACCTCTGCACCAATCCACGCGAACGTTTCTTTGATTCTCAAACTATCTATTTTGATCATATTACGGGCAAAGAGATCAGCCTTTCTTTGAAGATGACTATGGGAATGAGGCCGATTCTTGGATAGTTCGGAAGATTTGTGGATCTGTGCATGGTGACGATATAGTTCAGCGAAAAGTTTTAAGGGCTGGGATTTGCAGGCGTTTGCCTGGAAAATTCGGAGTTCTGAAGGAAACGGTTCGAATGGGCAATATCTGAAGCCGACTGCAGATATGAAAAGGGACGCACAACTCGAAGTCACATTGTTGATTTTCCTGCCGTAAAGTGGAAGATGAATACTTACTTAGGAGAATGGAGCTTTAAGCAGAACGGCGTGAGTGGAAGGAGCTTCAGGTAACGGCTAATAGGATGATGGAAGGTGACATAAAATATATGTATGTACAAGCCCAACTATGATGAAGTGAGAATACCATTATCTCGGTTAAATAATAACAAGGCATTGGTAAGGACTTACTACGCAGCTGTTGCTGAAAAACGGAGGCGAAGTGTTGGTATGGAGTAGGGTATACCGAGTAAAATAGTATAATATTGTAACGAATTTTGGAGATTTCCGGATAATTATGCACCTTTTACTAACTTTCGAATCGCTGAACTGTCGAATAAATAAATCCAATATTCCGTATTGCAAAATGATCTTTATTTAGACTACTTTGGGAGTAGTCGTTCACAATTATACTTCACAACTAATAGCGTGATTAGTTATTCCTCAGCTTGCGCTGCTTTTATACTCTCTGTTGCTTTTATACTCTTGTCACCTTCTAGAAAAGTTGAATCTCATGCTTGGTTATTTAGTTATATGTGTGTGTATGTGTGAGTAACAACTTCTGCTCTAAGCTGATGACTACAAATGTGTATGTGAGATAATTTCTTTGCTTTAACCTCCTGCTGGTCACGTGTGTGAAATATTCTTCGCCGCCTTCCACGTATGTGTGTAAAAGGCTTACCTTGATGTGTTCATGTACGCAATTGTGGCTGTTTGCTTCATTGTTGTTGTGCATTTATTTAGTAGCAGCATAGTTATGTATGAACTGCTAATATTCGCCACAATATGGTCGAAGAGCATACCTCCAGATTGGTATTTAAGTGCGCATTGTCGCGGAAGAAGCGTGCTTAACATTGCGCATAATGCACTATCTAGCGAATTGTGCGAAAGCTTGAGGCCAAAATTCAACAAACTATATTGTGGTTTCAGGCTTGGTAAATTCACTATCGATTAGATCTTCACAAAATCCAAATCCTGGGAAGACTCACGAAAAGAGAACCGACACAAACCATCTAAACCCAGCGGATTAAAGGGCTTAGAATATTCCCGCACTTGGCAATCCTGTCTAATAATCATCATTCATTCATCAGAAATTGGCGTTTAGCCGCCTAGGCGGTTTCGGCCTTTCATAACAAGTGACGCCAGCTTTCCCTTTTTCGCGATAGCTGACGCCAATTGAGAGCACTAAGGGAGATCAAGTCTCCCACCCCTCGCCCCTCCCAACTCATTAAAGGTCTTCTTCTTCCTCTGCTTGCAAGTACGAATGTCGATAGAAATATTTCTTGTACGGAGCGTCTTCGGCTGTTCCTATAACATGAGCTAGCCAGTGAAACCTGGACTCTATACAATTAAAAAAAACCGCACGCAGTACCTCTAACACTTCCTCACCATTGTCGTTGTGGACCCTCCTGCTAGTAATACTGGACTGCTAATAATACACTTTTTCAAATGTTTTCTCACTTTTTTAATTTTCAATTGCTGGGACAAAAAGTGTCGAACCGATTTTCAGAAGTGATTTGTCATTTATCCCTTTCATTCATCATTGTGTATAAAAATGAAAGGTTTGGCAAAGATATATTTTATATTATCATGTATGCATATCTTACGTAATAAACCATGTGAATGTTAAAATGCATACATATGTATGTATATACACTAAGCTGAGTCGATTTATTAACCTATATCGCGCCATCGATTTTTCGATAGGTTTTGGGCTTAGGAAAAAAAAGTTCCACTAAGCATACCCAAAAAAATAATTTTCGAGCCTGCAAAATTTGAGTTTTTTGGCTTTTTTATACCTTTCATGAAAATGAAATGGTATATTAATTTCGTCACGAAACCGAAAATTGTAAGTCTTTAAAGGAAAATAGATAGACCCACCATTAAGTATACCGAAATAATCAGGTTGAAGAGCTGAGTTGATTTAGCCATGTCCGTCTGTCTGTTTGTATGCAAACTAGTCCCTCAATTTTTGAGATATCTTGATAAAATTTGGTGAGCGGGTGTATTTGGGTGTCCGATTAGACATTTGTCGGAAGCGACCGGATCGGACCACTATAGCATATATCCTCCATACAACCGATTTTTCAGAAAAAGAGGATTTTTGTAATATCTTACCCAATTTAACAGATTGAAGCTTCAAACTTCACAATATACTTTCGTATATTGCACATATTGTTGCCTGAAAAAATTTATGAGATCGGTCGTATATATAGTATATATCCGCCACTACCGATTGTTCAGATAAGGAACTTTTCGTAATTACTGCCCTATTTTAAGAGCTAGAGGCTTCAAATTTCAACGAATGCTTATGTATATAGCATATATTGTTGTCTGAAAAAATCATAAAGATCGGTGGTATATATAGTATATATATGGTGGTATATATAATTTTAGCCCCATTTTAACAGCTAGAAGCTTCAAATTTCACCGATTGCTTACGTATATAGTATGTATTGTTGTGTCAAAAAATCATAGAGATCGGTTATATATATAATATATATATGATGGTATATATAGTATATATATTTTTTTTTTGCGATTTCGGCCCCATTTTAACAGCTAGAAGCTTCAAATTTCACCAAATGCTTACGTGTATAGCATATATTGATGTCTGAGATCGGCGGTATACATAGTATATATCTCATACAACCGATTGTTCAGATAAGAAACTTTGCGCGATTTCTGCCCCGTTTTGACAGCTAGAAGCTTCAAATTTCACAAAATGCTTACTGTTTTTATCGCATAATTTTAAGTGGGATAGGAACTATGAGACAAATTCGTTTTCATCGGTAACACTTTTGCACGTTTCTGAAGAAACCTTTAAAAAAAAAAATGGCGAAAAAATAAATTTTTTAAGTAGGTCATGAAAAAAACCTTAAAAATCAAATGAAAAAAAGTCAAAAAACTCGAATTTTGCAGGCTCGAAAATTATTTTTTTGGGTATGCTTAGTGGAACTTTTTTTTCCTGAGCCCAAGACCTATCGAAAAATCGATGGCGCGATATATGTTAACTGTCGTCCATGCAAATCAACCCAGCTTAATATACACAGCTGCCTACGTAAAAGCATAGTGATTTTTTTTTAAATTGAATATGAAATGATTCTGCCTCAATGTCCAAATTTGCAATTTTGTATGTAAATGTGTAATCATAATACCCATCAAACAACTTTTCTCCCTTTTCATGGTCTAAGTATGTAAGTATGCAAAAGAAAAAAAGTTATGTAAACTTTATATGTGACCCGGCCTATGAAAAAGGAAAGACATCGAAAATTTCTATATTTTAACCCTTTCGCGCCTACTGCGATGATATGTCCCTACCTTAATTCAAAATTTTCTTTTTATTTATGAATATATTTTTGCAAATATTATTCTCACATATTAAAAATAGATGTAAAAGATAACTATTCTGAGAGTGGAAACAAAATCCTGACGCAAAAGGGTTAGCCAGGGTATGCAAATATAGTTTCGAGCATGAAGGTAATAGTGGACATTTTTAACAAATTTTAAAATTTATTTCTTCTTTTACTTAAATATTAAAGAAATAAATATAAGGCGCGATAACCTCCAAAGAGTTTTGAGACCGGTCTTCTCTTCCAATTTGCGTAGTACTCCTTTTAATTTTTCCTACAGATTGGCGGGACGGGACATACATGCTTTACGCCGGCTCCGAACGGCATCTGCAATAGAAATATACGCCGCCGCCGCTGCCGATTTGAGACGTTTTTCGCACGCCGCCGCCGAATGTCAAAAATATCGGCGCCACGGCGGCGGCGGCGTTCGGCGCGTTACTACATTTTCTACTCTTTTAACACTGTCTAGGCCATTTATTGTTCATCTCGAAAATTGGTCCGATATGGTCGAAAGGGGTATCACGGTATGCGCATCACTGCCACTTATAAAAATCCAATTGCGAAATTTATCACTTTCTAAGTTATTTGAGAAAACAGGCGATTTCAATGCCAGCTTAACACGGATTTCGTATCACAGAATTCACCAAGTTATTAAAACAAAACACTTAAAGAAAAGTTATATAATAAATTTAAATGCTTACTTCGCATAATTTTTTCAAAAAATTAATAAAATACAATGAATTTAAATAAAATGTCCCCAGTCGAACATATTTTCAAATTGTCCTTAAGTTGTTAAAAACGCAAGTTGCGCGAAAAAGGTGCCGAATTTTATATCCCGATTGAAAGAAATCAGTGATGCAAAATCCTTTAGTAGGCTCCAGTGGTTTAAAGTCTCCTTAGAAATGATTCTCAGGTCACACATAAGTTGCATATATGTATCTTCAACACGCAAGAGAAGGGTTTGAAAAATCACTTTATTTGCTTAACTATAAAATAGCGTATGAAATCTTAATTTTGATTTTCACGCTTCATCCTTCAACACCCAAGTATTCCGGTTTCACATTTCCAAATGTTGGCGGCCCTATCCCCAACTAGCCCCTCGAAGTGAATCACATTGGATATAGCCTATCAAACATGTTTAAATACGACCTACACGTGACGGCTCCAGTTACAAATGTGAATACGTAGGCACATCTTTAAACCAGGTTAGGCGTTGTCCTTCGCAAGAACACTCAAAGTGGTGAAGCAAAAGCTTTCTCAAGACAGTCGACCAAATTACCGCGTGTTCTACTACCCTAACGTAGGGGATAGTCGAACTTGTCTGAAAACTGAAGGCGGTCATCCATAATGAGCTCTTATATCATAATGCCGGAAACGAAGACTATTGAGGTCAATGTATCGAACACAAACGTCTGCAAATTTTGTTCTAAATTTCTAAACTTTTTTTATATAAATGCGCCAAGGATTATACGATTTTCACCCATGAGTTACGTAATGATATCCACTTAGACTGCTTATGATTTCGAGGGCGGCATCCTTGACCGAATAGTTACTCCCTAACGTTTCAAGATGTTTTTTTGTGTAACTCGGAAGCATAGCGCGACAAAAACATCCGTCAGAATGTCTTCGGATTTACACCTAGAGCTTCGAGGAAAGTGACGTCGACGAAGGTATGAGTTCGAAGTCGCAGTCCTATGGCTTCTGTGCTGGCATATGGTATACGGACCAGAATGCGTAGTAGCGACTGGCGGTCGGGATTGCTACTGTTCGCACGTCGGGAATTGTAGCTCTTAAAAACAGCCGAAAAAACTGAAGGCGCTCTTTGTCACGAGAGTCATGAGTATTAATAGACCATTAATAGCAACCCTAAGTCGCCTTTGTGCGTGACCAGCATGTAGCCATAAATGATTTAAAGAAATCGTGGCGACGTCGGGTATAAGAGTTAGCCCAGAACATCTCCTTCGGTGAAACTACGCTACAAAAGTGTAACCTTTTAAGTATTTCTCCCTCTCTCCGCAAGGAGTTACTCCCGAAATTTTTTGAACGATCGACGAGATTTTGAGGCAAAAACCGCGGATATTTCCGAAATGGCAGAAACGTCGACTGACTTCCTTAAATACATATAAACAAAACTTTTCTAAATATTATTTTTATTTAATTTTCGCTTACAAGACTCCCAGATACTCATCCGCAAGTTAATGATAACTATTATTCCAGATCGTCAAAAATACCATTGACGTCAGCAGTACACTCAGAGAAAAAATCGTTCTAAAACGAACGAAACAAGTTCAAAATTAAGAACATTCGTTGACAAAAGTCTGTTAAGTACGTTTTTCCTTAACTCGTGACCGATGGGCTTGTTTTATGAACAGTTTTTCCAAGCACACCGTTCGTATTTTAAGACCACTTTGTTATTGCTCATTTCAAGCACTACTTGGGCTTGATTTAACATTTTTCGGTCTCAATTCAAGAACGGTTTGTGCTTGCTCATTGGTGGGAGTGGAAAGGTACAATTTATTTATTTTTTTATTAATAAATAATTTTTTTGTCATTAATAAAAAATATTAATAACAAAAAAAATTATTATTAAAATTCCAAAAGGTTTGAAAAAATGCATAATATGCATTTTTTATATAATTTCTCTTATTGAGACATTTTTCTTATTTGATGATGCAGTCTGAATATATATTTAAAACACAGCATAACAAGATTGAGAATTAGCTGTGCATATGTGAATGGAACTCAACGAAAAATAAGAGTTAAAAAAATAGAATATACAAAAATTGTTTTAAAAAACTTTAGAGTTTGACGGTGATCGAACTCGCGCCGCACGATCGCAAACACAACATCATAGCCGCTGGGCCACTACAACTGCTTGATAGATTGTGCCAAATGTTGTATTTAACATTGTAGTACACACGAATTTTACCGTTTCTTTTTTCTTGTACTTAATTTAAGAACATTGTTCTTAATTTAAGAACATTGTTCTCATTAATAGAACATTTGTTCATATTTTAAGACCAGCCGTTCTCTTTTCAAGAAAGTCGTTGTCAGTTCAAGAACTAGGTTGTTGTTTTGCGAACAGGTCGTTCGTTTTTCAAGAACAAAAAAGTAAGAACATAAAAAGCTTGAATTGAGTACGGTGGTACTGGATTTTAGAACGGCGTTTTTCTCTGAGTGTACATGTATGCATATATTGCTTAAATATACATGTACTATATACAAATGCATATAAATATGTAAAAGATGGTAATTTTGATATTGAGAATTTATTCATTTTAGTATGGGGGCCCCCGGGCCCGGATTTTCTCTCGGCGGCCCTGCTCCTATATATCAAATCTGGGCGAAAAAGAAATTCATTTAGCCATGTCCGTCCGTCCGTCCGTAAACACGATAACTTGAGTAAACTTTGAGGTATCTTAATGAAATTTAGTATGTAAGTTCCTGGGCACTCATCTCAGATCGCTATTTAAAATGAACGTAATCGGATTATAACCACGCCCACTTTTTCGATATTGAAAATTTCTAAAAACCGAAAAAGTGCGATAATTCATTACCAAATACGGATAAATCGATGAAACTTGGTAGGTGGGTTGACCTTATAACGCAGAATAGAAAGTTAGTAAAATTGTGTACAATGGGTGTGGCACCGTCCACTTTTAAAAAAGGGTAATTTAAAAATTTACAAGCTGTAATGTGGCAGTCGTTGAAGATATCATGATGAAATTTGGCAGGGATGTTACTCCTATTACTATATGTACGCCTAATAAAAATTAGCAAAATCGGAGAAGGACCACGCCCACTTAAAAAAAAAAATGTTTTTAAGTCAAATTTTAACAAAAAGTTTAATATCTTTACAGTATATAAGTAAATTATGCCAACATTCAACTCCAGTAATGATATGGTGCAACAAAATACAAAAATAAAAGAAAATTTCAAAATGGGCGTGGCTCCGCTCTTTTTCATTTAATTTGTCTAGGATACTTTTAATGCCATAAGTCGAACAAAAATTTTCCAATCCTTGTGAAATTTGGTAACGGCATAGCTTCTATGACGATAACTGTTTTGGTTTGAAGCCACGCCCAGTTTTTACACACAGTCGTCCGTCTGTCCTTCCGCTGGGCCGTTAACACGATAACTTGAGCAAAAATCGATATATCTTTACTAAACTTAGTTCACGTACTTATCTGAACTTACTTTACCTATCTTGGTATTAAAAATGGGCGAAATCCGACTATGACCACGCCCATTATTTCGATATCGAAAATTTCGAAAAATGAAAAAAATGCCATAATTCTATATCAAATACAAAAAGGGATGAAACATGTTGATTGGATTGGTTTTTTAACACAAAATATAACTTTACAAAATACTTTGTAAAATGGGTGTAACGCCTACCATATTAAGTAGAAGAAAATGAAAAAGTTCTGCAGAGTGAAATCAAAAGCCCTTGGAAACGTGGCAGAATACTGTTCGTGGTACCTATTACATATATAAATAAATTAGCGGTACCCGACAAATGATGTTCTGGGTCACCCTGGTCCACATTTTGGTCTATATCTCGAAAAAGCCGTCACATATACAATACATTCGCTTCTAAAACCCTCATTAAAACGTTTAATTTGATATCCATATCGTACAAACACATTATAGTGTCACCCCTGGTCCACCTTTATGGCGACATCTCGAAAGACTTCCTATAGAATTAAGGCCCACTCCCTTTTAAAATACTCATTGACATGTTTCATTTGATACCCATATCGTACAAACACATCCTAGAGTTACCCCTGGTCCATCTTTATGGCGATATCTCGAAAAGGCGTCCACCTATAGAACTAAGGCCCACTCCCTTTTAAAATACTCATTAACACCTTTCATTTGATGCCCATGTCATATAAACACATTCCAGAGTTACCGTAGGTTCATTGTCCTACATGGTGATTTTCCCTTATTTGACTAAGGATTAAGGAAAATCGTTCGAAAAAACGTCACCTTGGTCTACAACTTGGGCGATATTTCCCAAACGAATGTGATATGGAATTAAAAACCACTTATAAACCATCTACGAAACCCCACGAAACCAACGCAGCTAGGCTCTCAGCTGAGTATGTAATGTTCGGTTACATCCGAACTTAGCCCTCCTTACCTGTTGACAAAGATAATGCTTGAGAAACTTTTCATTCCGGGAAATGGACCAGAGGCCTTTTCACGAAATCGAAATTTTGGTGCAATCTCTTTGAAATGTATTGTTTAGGCAGCCTTTCGAAAAAGGAAAATAAAAGTATGGTGTTGGAATACAAGAGGGGAAGAAAGGGAAGGGAGGGTTATGGAAAACGAAGAAAGTGTGAGTAAGGAGTGAAGATAAAAATTAAAAAGCTGCGAGGGGAATATGGGAAGGAAGGAAGGAAATTGGGAGTAGAAGAGAGCAAAATAGAGAATCTTAAAGAGAGAAGATACGGTGAAGAGACAGGAATCAAATATGGAGAGAGACAAGAAGTAATTTTTTTACAGAAGCCACTATAAAACAAATACCTCTGTTTACAGGTAGAGTAATAACATCGCAGGGAGGCATATTATCGGGCAGGAGAATTTGCCCATTATCTACACTCAGAGAAAAACGCCGTTCTAAAATCCAGCATCACCGAACTCAATTCAAGATTTTCATGTTCTTAAATTTTTGTTCTTTAAAAACGAACGACCTGTTCGCAAAACAATAACCTTGTTCTTGAACTGACAACGACTTTCTTGAAAAGAGAACGGCTGGTCTTAAAATATGAACAAATGTTATATTAATGAGAACAATGTTCTTAAATTAAGTACAAGAAAAAAGAAACGGTAAAATTCGTGTGTACTACAATGTTAAATACAACATTTGGCACAATCTATCAAGCAGTTGTAGTGGCCCAGCGGCTATGATGTTGTGTTTGCGATCGTGCGGCGCGAGTTCGATCACCGTCAAACTCTAAAGTTTTTTAAAACAATTCTTTTATATTCTATTTTTTTAACTCTTATTTTTCGTTCAGTTCCATTCATATATGCACAGGTAATTCTCAAACTTGTTATGAAATATTTTAAATATATGTTTAGATTGCATCATCAAATAAGAAGATTTTCTCAATAAGAGAAATATATGAAAAAATGCATATTATTTTTTCTAATCTTTCGGGTTTTAATAATAGTTTTTTTTTTTTTGTTATTAATTTTTTTACTAATGACAAAAAAGTTATTATTAACAAAAAAAAAATAAATGGTACCTACCCACTCCCACCAGTGATCAAGCACAAACTGTTCTTGAAGCGTGAGAACGAAAAATCTTAAATCAAGCCCAAGTAGTGCTTGAAATGAGCACTAGAGTTGGCAAATATCCGAGTACCTGTGATTTTGTCACAGCTACTGAAATATCACAGTATACTTCAGCGACAGCTTACAAGGAATATTCGTGACTGATTGCGTGTGACAGCATTTATTTCCCGTTACCAATCACAGCCTCAAACATAGCTCACATCACAGGAACAAATCGCTTCTATGCTATAAACCAATATAATGAGCAAGTTACTTATCTGCGACTGAATAACAGTAGGTGTCCCAAAAAATTACACAGCGTTTATTATTCGCAACACAATCCGCAGGGAAAAATATAAAACTGTGGTAATTCTATATGACAGCACTGTCTAATACCCAAAAATATCGGGTGTTAGAAGACGCATATTGACCTCGAAAACAATAATCCGAAGGCAGAAAATACAAATTTTAGCTCGTTCAAGAAATATTAACGAAAAACCGGAAAATGACCGCGGAGTGCTCCGAAACCGGTTTGGAGACCAAAACTATATCCGCGCAAGACACTTATGTTCACAATTATTTTTGTGGGTATCACAAAATCTTCAAAACTACAACAACCACATGAAAATTTTCAATTTCTTTCGCAAATACTTGTTGACCCCAAAATTTTTATTTTTCGCCTTCGGATTATTGTTTTGTCGAGGGCAATGCGCGTATTTTGACACCTCTCTCGATATTTTTTGACGCGTATTAGCAGTCTCATGCTGTCGTAAAGAATCACCAAAACTGTTTCCTGGTGGCGTGGTATTTGTTTTTTTTCAGTCACAGTCACGGTTAAAAGCCGCTGTGACTGGGAGGTCACACTCACAGATAACATTGTTCCTCAAAAATCACGGGATCGGCCAACATTAATGAGCACAGAAGGTTCACAAATCAATACCAAAGTGGTCATAAAATACGAGCGGTATGCTTGGAAAAACTGTTCTTAAAACAAGCCCATCGGTCACGAGTTAAGAAAAAACTTAACATACTTTTGGCAACGAATAATTTTGAACTTGTTTCGATCGTTTCTCTGAGTGTATCCTTATCTTATTTATAAAATGTAAAATGGTTTTAAATATTGCGTTCGTTTCATATAGTTTTGTAATTGAGGTGAGAGAGAAAGTTGTAGTGTGAGTGGGACTACATAGGAGTGGAAGTGGGAATGGGATTGGAAGTGGAGGTGTGACTGTGTGTTGGAGGCAGACAAATAGCACAAGGCATGGACAAGATATATAAGGTAAATGGAAGAAAGAGTAGAAGAGAATGGAGTTGATAGTGAAGACGGGAAGCGAGGCTCAATTTTTAAATGTAGGCAAACACATTTTCGGGCGGAACAAAGTCTGCGGGGTACTCTAGTTCAATATAAAATCGATGAAAAATCTGTAGCCCGTCCTTTAACACGAAGACAACAATTATAACTCGAAGATAATAATTAACTCTTGAGAATAAGCGGATAAAATAAAAAGGTTGCCTTCTCAAAAGGCCCAAACTTATTTGTTTCTGGTAAAGCTACCTCTGTTGTGGTTTAATTTCAACCTCGGGCTCACTTAAAAATTATAGTTCTCTAGACGTATGATTTCAAGTATTCACCCTTTTTATGCTCAGCGTGCTGTGCACACAGATTATATTAACTTTGATTGGATAACGGTTGGTTGTACAGTAGGCCGTGTCGATTTGTGGGGAGGCAAAAAAATCGCCCATTGCTCTGTGAAAATCATATTCTAGGGATCAGAATAAGAAACTTTGCCGAAGGAACCATACCTCTAAAACGAATTCTGATGTCCCCCCCCCTTTGGGTCGTAGGGGCAAATTTTGAAAAATCCCACTTTGAAATGCCTATGATTTTTCTTTTTGGAGTTTATTTTTCTCTTTAGAAATTTATTTAGTGAGAACATATGTAAATGAAAAAATGAATTTAACTTAGTAATAGAAAAGAAATTAAAAACAATTATTAGAAATTAGCGTTTTTACAACCCCCTTTTAAAACCAAGGCATCACTGTGATGCATTTGCATGTCGTGAACATAGTTGTGTGGGTTTTTTAGACACAGCAGGTAGAATTGAAATCCCCTACCCAAAAGTTCGATCCAAAGGGGGGGACATCCGAATTCGTAAGGTTCCTTCGGCAAAGTTTCTTATTTTGATCCCTAGAATACGATTTTCACAGAGCAATGAGCGATTTTTAAATCAACCCGCCCTATTGTACAGGTATATGGGAATCGAGATAGATATAGACTTCCATATATCAAAATCATCAGTATCGAACAAAAATTTGATTGAGCCATGTCCGTCCGTCCGTTAGCACGATAACTTGAGTAAATATTGAGATATCTTTACCAAATTTGGTACACTAGCTTATATGGACCCAGAATAGATTGGTGTTGAAAATTATTGAAATCGGATGATAACCACGCCCACTTTTTATATATATAAAATTTTGGAAAACACAAAAGACCTGATAATTTAGTAAATAATACACCTAGAATTTTGAATTTTGACATGTGGATTGATATTGAGGCTCTTGATAAAAATATTTTAAATGGGCGTGGCACCGCCCACTTGTGATAAAATCAATTTAACAAATATTATTTATCGTAAATCAAAAATCGTTAAACCTATCTTAACAAAATTCGGCAGAGAGGTTGCCTTTACTATAAGGAGTGCTTTGAAGAAAAATTAACGAAATCTGTTAAAGACCACGCCTACTTTTATATAAAAGATTTTTAAAAGGGACGTGGACGAATAAAATAAGCTATATCTTTGCAAAAAAGAGCTTTATAACAATGCTATTTTATTTCCCAAGTAGATTAATAAGTAGGAAAAACTTCAAATTAAAAAAAATGGACGTGGCACCGCCCCTTTTATGACTAAGAAATTTACTATGTTTCGGGAGCCAAAACACGAATAAAAATTAACGCATCGTAATAAAATTGGGTACACACATTTTCCCTATAGGAGAAAAATATTTCTAGGAAAAATGGACGAGATCGACCACGGCAAAGTAGATATAAAACAAGTTTAAAAGGGTCGTAGACTAGAATAATAAGCTATAACTTAGGCGGAAATAGTTTTGAATTAATGATATTTCACTTATCAAGTTTTACTCTAAGAGGAAATGGGGAGACATTTTTTTTTTTGGTAATTCTTTACGACAGCATGACACTGCTAATACGCGTCAAGAGGTCCTAGGTACTAGTCATCACACTCCTTATCAATCTAGGGCGTTGATCAGTAACTTAAATAAAAGTGTTGGACGCGTCAAATTTCTATTGATAGTCATATATAAGACCAACTGAACCTTAATCAGGTTATGCTACGCCTCACATTTTTAGAAATTTCACGCGCCCAACGTTTTTATTTGTCTGATCAACGCCCTATATTGACGAGGAGTGTGATGACTAGTACCTAAGACCTACTTAATTATTTTCTAGCTTTTAGTATTATTAATACTTCATTTATGTATTGTTTTCAATAAAACCGTTTAACTTAAACATTTTTTTTAAATTATTTTATTTATATTCACATATCTTAACTCGCACTGTAAGAAAGAGTCACGTACATAAATATTTTCGAATGTATGCAGACGGTCTTACATTTTCTACGTATTTGTGAAAGTTAAGTGAAATGTAGAACCAAATTGCTACAACGCTACCCAGCAGACTTCAATCATCAAACAGCTTTGTCATTTTTATTTGGTGCTAACGAACAACCCTCCGAAGAAATGCAATGTAAAAGAAATCTTTTGAACAAACCTACATACATACATACAAACAAACAAACATATTTGTAATCACGCTAATTGCTAGTGAGGAGTCTGCCACTGGTTTGACAGGCGTTGAGAAATGATATAGCCATTCATTCGGCAGTCCTCAAAAAATTAAGCGCAGATTGCATGCAGTACATACCAGAGGGTCACAATATCGGTTTTATCATGACCTATCATATCAGTATTATGTTTGTAGTGTGATGAAGATAAAGCAAATCTGCATTAGAGCGTATCGAAAAATAATAAACAAAAGTTTTTTATTAACAATTTTAGCAAGGCAGTTTCGAAATAAGATATTGCCGTTACGTGATATCTTTACAATGGAATACAAGAGTTGATGTCGGTATTGTCTACTGTCAAACTTGTTTTTGATAGGAGGACGCTGCTGCGTATTATTAGCCTGAACTGTAACTAACATATGAACTTTTTAAATAGATAATTCCGGGGCAAAACAACTGGTCGGTCACATAGACTGCAAGTGTGCATAGTGTTACTAGAATTTGTTTGACTACCAAACGGAATAACTCCAATCAGGTGCCAGGACTTATATTATAGAATAACTCTATCCTCTTGGCAAATATTAGAAGCTTTCTAAGACCTAGCTTAATTGCTGTCTCGAGATTTGGCAACTCTGCCGCCCTTAATAGCTGCAGCCTTCAAATGGCGAGCGCAGGATACACACACAGAACGTGTTCAACCGTTTCTTCCTGCAGCTCGCACTTCTTACATCTGCTGTTGCTGACGAGGCCTAACTTATAAGCATGTGACGTCAGAAGGCAGTGTCCAGTCAGTATGCCCATCGTGAGCCTTAAGTCTTCTCCCTTCAGAGATATGAGCCACTTAAAAAAAATAAATAAATGTAAGGCGTGATAACCTCCGAAGAGATCTAAGGCCAAGCTTCTCTTCCAATTTGCGTCGTGCTCCTCTTAATTTTCCCTACAAATTGGCCGGACGGGACCTACATGTTTTATGCCGACTCCGAACGGCATCTGCAAGGCAGATGAGTTTTCACAGAGAACTTTTCATGGCAGTAATACACACAGAGCTCTTGCCAAACACTGCCGAGGGGCGACCCCGCTTAGAAAAATTCTCTTCTAATTGAAAAACCTTATTTCTAAAATTTTGATGTTGCTTTGCCCGGGGTGTGAACCCAGGGCATACGGTGTGGTAGGCGGAGCACGCTACCATCACACCACGGTGGCCGCCGTGAGTCTAAAATCGTAGCCACTTAGTGAGTCTAATATCGTAGGCTTTGCACATGATCTTAGAAATTTTACAGACCCGCGCTTTTGTCCACGCCTTTCCTGCTTGATGGATTATATGCAACTTCTGTCTCCTTTTGATTTCTCCCAAATTAATTGGGACGTCTTTCGTCGACTCAGCGAGTGTTGCACCATCCTTTGCCAACTCGTCAGCCTTTTCGTTATCTTCTATCCCTTTCTGACCGGGAACCCAGTAAAGATGTGTGGTCCGACCTGAGCGAAGTTTTTCCAATGCTTCTTTGCATTCCACAATACTTCTTGATGAAGTACTGTTTGAGATTATTGCCTTAATCACAGCCTGACTATCAATGTACAAATTAACGCGACTGCAGCTTAAGCACGCTTCCTCCAGAATTTCTGCTGCTTTCTTCACCGCTATAATTTTCGCTTGAAAAACGTTGCAGTAATCTGTAACCTTGCAGGATCTACTTATTTCTGGGTCGACACAGTAAACAGCAGACCCAACCCCTTCCATTAATTTGGAAACATCCGTATACACGTGTATAGCATGTTCTACCACCCCGGCACCAACCCTCCGGATGAATTGTGGCCCCAGATCTCCTCGAAGCTCAGGCACGGGACCATTTATTCCGTTTGCTCGATATTAGATGGCGCTACACTGCTATGGCTACAAGGGCTGCACTCAAGCTGCCCCTGCCTTAAGCCCTGTTGCAGTTGCTAATTCGATGTTTTTGGCCATTGGGTCTGAAGGCAGCATGCAATGCTGCTGTCGGGGCAGTTTTTAGGACTCCCGTTATGCTAATCATCGATACTCTGCATACCCGTTCAAATTTTTGATCCTAGCACCCTCTTGCATGCATACAGTGTCGCGGAGGCTGTCTTCGCACCCTCTTGAACATGGAGTTTCAACGATAACTTACTGTCTAGTATAACTCATAGATAATTTGTGCTATATTTTTCTTGTAGGGTTACCCCTTCAAGCTTAGGCTTAGTCCAATTTCGGACCTTATATTTCCTAATAAACAATACTAGATCGGTTTTTTTTCGCGTTGGCGGTTAACCCGACTCCAGATGCCAAGACATGCACATCCCGAAGTGCCTGATCCATTAGAGAGCTCGTTGTTCTAAGCTATCTGCCACTTATGATGACTAAAACGTCATCTGCATATGCCGTAAGTTCGACTGGCCCTCCGTCGAACCGCCTAAGCAATTGGTTTATACCAAGCGTCCGCAGAATTGGTGATAAAACCTCTACCCTACGGCCTTCCTCTGTTGACAAATTTTGTTACCTCGCATAGACCCTATTGTGATGTGACCATTCAGCTTAACATGGAGCCGATCCAACTTGTTCAAGCTGGATGAACTTCAATCGAGTTAACACTTTTCATGATTGCTTTTTTCGAGACATTGTTGAAAGCTCCGGCAATGTCCAGAAAAACATCTAGAGCATATTCCTGGTGTGCCAGGGCTTATTTTCTTCGGAGAACTTTCCTCTCGAACATTCCAAGAGCTATCTTAACGTCTCTTGACACCGTCCATGATTCCGAACCTTATATCCGGGTAGGTATGTTGAGCGATTTATAGAGCGTGATTTTTGTTGTAGAAAGAGAACTTTACTTTTCAATTGTCTACGAACTACCACGCAAACAACTGAAATGTGCTAGTCTTCCATGGGATCGACGATATAATCACTACATATGTGTATTTCTGCTTTACTCCTACATCGTTATTTCTACTTTGAGAGAAATGTCACGTAAAAAACAAAAAGTAACAAGCAAGGAAGGTTAAGTTCGGGTGTAACCGAACATTACATACTCAGTTGAGAGCTATGGTGACAACATAAGGGAAAAAAACCATGTAGGAAAATGAACCGAGGGAAACCCTGGAATGTGTTTGTACGATATGGGTATCAAATGAAAGGTGTTAATGAGTATTTTAAAAGGGAGTAATCCTTAGTTCCATAGGTGGACGCCGTTTCGAGATATCGCCATAAAGGTGGACCAGGGGTGACCCTAGAATTTGTTTGTACAATATGGGCATAAAACGAAAGGTGTTAATGAGTATTTTAAAAGGGAGTGGGCCTTAGTTCTATAGGTGGACGCCGTTTCGAAATATCGCCACAAAGGTGGACCAGGGGTGACTCTAGAATGTGTTTGTACGATATGGGTATCAAATTAAAGGTATTAGTGAGGGTTTTAAAAGGGAGTGGTGGTTGTTGTATAGGTGGTCGCATTTTCGAGATATCGCCATAAAGGTGGACCAGGGTTGACCCTAGAATTTGTTTGTACAATATGGGTATCAAAAGAAAGGTGTTAATTAGTATTTTAAAAGGGAGTAATCCTTAGTTCCATAGGTGGACGCCGTTTCGAGATATCGCCATAAAGGTGGAGCAGGGGTGACCCTAGAATTTGTTTGTACAATATGGGTATCAAAAGAAAGGTGTTAATGAGTTTTTTAAAAGGGAGTAATCCTTAGTTCCATAGGTGGACGCCGTTTCGAGATATCGCCATAAAGGTGGACCAGGGGTGACCCTAGAATTTGTTTGTACAATATGGGCATAAAACGAAAGGTGTTAATGAGTATTTTAAAAGGGAGTGGGCCTTAGTTCTATAGGTGGACGCCGTTTCGAAATATCGCCACAAAGGTGGACCAGGGGTGACTCTAGAATGTGTTTGTACGATATGGGTATCAAATTAAAGGTATTAATGAGGGTTTTAAAAGGGAGTGGTGGTAGTTGTATAGGTGGACGCCGTTTCGAGATATCGTCATAAAGGTGGGCCAGGGGTGACTCTAGAATTCGTTTGTGCAATATGGGTATCAAACGAAAGGAGTTAATGAGTATTTTAAAAGGGCGTGGGGCTTAGTTCTATAGGTGGACGCCTTTTCGAGATATCGCCATAAAGGTGGAACAGGGGTGACTCTAGAATGAGTTTGTACGATATGGGTATCAAATTAAAGGCATTAATGAGAGTTTTAAAGGGAGTGGTGGTAGTTGTATATGTGAAGGCGTTTTCCAGGTATCGACCAAAATGTGGACCAGGGTGTCCCAGAACATTATCTGTTGGATACCGCTAATTTATTTATATATGTAATACCTGCCAAGATTTTAAGGGTTTTTTATTTCGCCCTGCAGAACTTTTTCATTTTCTTCTACATAATATTGTAGGTGTCACAACCATTTTATAAAGTTTTTTCTAAAGTTATATTTCGTGTCAATAAAACAATCCAATTAGCTTACCATGTTTCATCCCTTTTTTCGTATTTGGTATAGAATTATGGCATTTTTTTAATTTTTCGTAATTTTCGATACCGAAAAAGTGGGCGTGGTCATAGTCGGATTTCGTAAACTTTGCATACCAAGATAAAGTGAGTTCAAGTAAGCACGTGAACTAAGTTCATTAAAGATATGTCGATTTTTGCTCAAGTTATCCTGTTAACGGCCATGCGGAAGGACAGACGGACGACTGTGTATAAAAACTGGGCGTGGCATCAACCGATTCCGCCCATTTTCACAGAAAACAGTTATCGTCATAAAATCTACGCCCCTACCAAATTTCAAAAGGATTGGTTAGTTTTTGTTTGACTTATGGCATTAAAAGTATTTTAGACAAATTAAATGAAAAAGGGCGGAGCCACGCCCATTTTGAAATTTTCTTTTATTTTTGTATTTTGTTGCACCACATCATTACTGGAGTTGAATGTTGACATAATTTACTTATATACTGTAAAGATATTAAATTTTTTGTTAAAATTTTACTTTAAAAAAATTTTTTTTTAAAAGTGGGCGTGGTCCTTCTCCCATTTTGCTAATTTTCATTACGCGTACATATAGTAATAGGAGCAACGTTCCTGCCAAATTTCATCATGATATCTTCAACAACTGCCAAATTACAGCTTGCAAAATTTTTAAATTACCTTCTTTTAAAAGTGGGCGGTGCCACGCCCATTGTCCAAAATTTTACTAATTTTCTATTCTGCGTCATAAGTTCAACTCATCTACCAAGTTTTGTCGCTTTATCTGTCTTTTGTAATGAATTATCGCACTTTTTCCGTTTTTCGAAATTTTCGATATCGAAAAAGTGGGCGTGGTCATAGTCCGATATCGTTCATTTTAAATAGCGATCTGAGATGAGTGCGAGAGAATCTACATACCAAATTTCATCAAGATACCTCAAAATTTACTCAAGTTATCGTGTTAACGGACGGACGGACGGACATGGCTCAATCAAATTTTGTTTCGATCCTGATTATTTTGATATATGGAAGTCTATATCTATGTCGATTCCTTTATATATGTACAACCAACCGTTATCCAATCAAACTTAATATACTCTGTGAGCTCTGCTCAACTGAGTATAAAAATAGGAATTGTTCTACCAGCCAACATACGCCGAGAATGGCAAACAAACTTTCGCAAAACTTTTTTGTTGGTCAGCAAAATGAAACAACTTGCCAAACTTTTTAACTCATTGTTTCTGAAAGCTTGTCAATAAATATTTGGAAACTTTTCTCGAAAGTAAGAAGAAAAGTTTTGCGAAACCCAGTAAATGTTAACACGTAAAATTAATGTTGCCAAAAGAGTTGGATATATCGTTTACTACCCAACAAACAACTTGTGATTAAGTTAAGGCTAAAGTGAACTTCGGTAATTTTTTAGTCCTATAACCATTGTAAGCCTTAGCAAGTAGCGCAACTAACAGCTGATCGCTCAAAACTAGCACACAAACATCACTAATGGCCATATTACGAAAATCTTTTAGAAAATTCTTCAATAAAATATTTAAACAGAAATAAACTTTGCTAATTTTAGAGTATAAAACATTTATCTCACCTTATTGGCAGTAATGAAGAGAAAATGTTTGCTTATATTTAATTATTTAGGTATTTTCTTTAATTTTATGTATAAAATGGATACAAAGACTGAAGATATATTGATGCAATGCAACCAGGCCCGTTTTTGCCACTGGGCACAGTGGGCACATGCCCAAGGCCCCGCGATGACAGGAGCCCCCTCAGATCAAATACAAAGTCCCTAGTTCATGTCAGATCACCAAACGATATTTAGGGCCTTATTCTCTATTGCGAACGAAAGCTCAGACGAACGATTCGTCTCTTATCAATTTCGTCTAGTAGTCATATTCTGTATCATTTTCGTTCTTCTCTTATTTTTATTACATTATGATAAAGAGATAACGTAAGAAAGGTAGCAGGCGAACGAAAATGTTCAAGAATATGGTTGCTAGACGAAATTGATAAGAGACGAATCGTTCGTCTGAGCTTTGGTTCGCAATAGAGAATAAGGCCCTTATTACCAAAAAACGAATACTTGAAAATTGATGACAGTGAAAATAAGGATTGCATATTAAAAATATATCAGCTTTTGAAAGAAAACCAAATTGAAGACACATTTCCAAATGTAGAAATCGCTTTGAGAATCTTTTTAAGCATGATGGTTACTAACTGCAGTGGAGAACGCTCCTTTTCCAAATTAAAAAGAATTAAAAATGAGTTAAGAAGTACAATGCTTCAAGAGAGATTAACCAGTTTATCGCTGATGTCCATAGAATCTGATATACTAAAAAGCATAGATTTTGAAAAAGTTATTAACGAGTTTGCCCATCTGAAATCTAGAAAGATTCCTCTTCAAATAACATAGATTTTTAAACACCAACTTGTAAATACTCAAACAGTAACTTTTGTGGACTATATTACATGTATTTATTAGTTTCATGTGATTGTTAATCAAAATAAATATTTAACCTGGTTTACCTACTTTCTTTGTCTATTCTAACAAAATAGTGTTCCGTCAAAGTCATAGGTGACCCATTATCCTAATGTGCCCAGGGCCCCCAATAGGTTAAAGACGGCCCTGAATGCAACTCTGTTTTTCATTGCACTCCATTCGACTGCCTTCTTTTACTGCCTTCCACTCAAATCGCTAAATAACCTCAATTTTAGCTGCCAATTATTAAACGTTTCATCCAAATATATAGAACCCTTCTTGTTTCACTAGAAAGAAGTGTATGAAATTTCAAGACCATATCTCAAATGGATCAAAATTTTTGGCGAAAAAACAGGTGCAAGTTTACTATGGAAAATTATAAGTAAAGTACTATGAAAGTTAGTTATGCTTTTTCTGTGACAAATTTCTAGTATTATTAACAAATTTTTTTAAAGTATCCCTATAAGTTTCAAATTCAGATATTTAGAAGAATCGATTGGTAAAAAATTTGTTTCATTTGGATGAGGCGTTCCATAGTTATATAATATGTATGTACTAAAAAAATAAAAGTCCGGATTTAACATTTATTTCTTGGTTATTTTGAAAAAAGTCCGAGAAATAAAAGGCATACATGATTGCTCATGAATTATATGAGATATGGTATCCCTGGGATCGCATAGACTTTCGCCTAAGACAATTTTTAGACCCGTATTTTTCGACTCAAAATAAGAAAATATGTATTAAAATGGTTCCATGCAATCTCAATTACTGTTTCTCAAATAAAGACCAAGAGAATACATAACATTTTCAACAAAAATTAACTTTTTTTGAATGGTATTAATGATTATTATCATGTTGAGAAAATACCTGTTGAGCATGGAAGCTACGTAAGATAATAAGCTAAGAACGAACGATACATGTTTCCAAGCTAGAGAATGATGATTGAAGTTCTATACATTTTTCCAAGGTTTGAAATATGCTAATGCATTGTTTGTTGGGTATGTCTATTTGGGGTATATAATAATTGTATCTATTGAATCAGATGTTAAGTGAAGATAGCGGAACTTCCGAATCGATTCTTGCCTTTGTAGTCGACTTCCAGCTTCTCGTTTCTCAGAGTCGATTAATGCCATCTCACAGTCAAGTTTTGCATTTTATTAATTAATAAGATAAAATTTAAAAATTATTTGGATAACAAATTAGTCCATATAACAGCAGATTTAAGCCGTTTTATAGCTGCTGATATATGTAGAGCTAGGTTAGGTTAGGTTGGGTGGTAGGCGCCCGGGTAGGGGAAGCTCACTTGGACAGTATAAAGATCCGTTGTGATACCACATAAAATAACAGTGATGTAGCTATAACTACCTAGAGAATCGTTTCGTAGAAGAAGAAAAAAGATGGACAGCAAAACGAATCACAGATATTGAAGGTTGGAGAACCAGAAGTTTTGATAAGGCAAATTACTATGTTACTCAAATGCTCTCAGGACGCAGATACTTCAAAAAATACCGGCACAGAATAAATAAAATAATTAAAAAACAAATTTTAAGTTAAACGATTTTATTGAAAACAATACATACATGAAGTAATAATAATACGAAAAGCTAGAAAATAATTAGGTAGGTCCTAGGTACTAGTAATCACCTACCTAATTATTTTTTAGCTTTTAGTATTATTATTACTTCATGTAGGTATTGTTTTCAATAAAACCATTTAACTAAAAAAATTTTTTTTTATTAAGCGGCGATTTTTTTCATGGGTCGCTTTCTATTTTTGCATGTATTATGTGTTCTAAATATGAGCCAAATCGGACCACAAATGCAATTTTTGTGAATATCTCGATCCTTGCGCCACCTAGCGCCGATTTTTTATAGGTCGCTTTCTATTCTTGTATGTATTATATGTTCTAAATATGAGCCAAATCGGACCACAAATACGATATTTGTCAATATCTCAATCCTTGCGCCACCTAGCGGCGATTTTTTCATAGGTCGCTTTCTATTCTTGTATGTATTATGTGTTCTAAATATGAGCCAAATCGGACCACAAATGCAATTTTTGTGAATATCTCGATCCTTGCGCCACCTAGCGCCGATTTTTTATAGGTCGCTTTCTATTCTTGTATGTATTATATGTTCTAAATATGAGCCAAATCGGACCACAAATACGATATTTGTCAATATCTCAATCCTTGCGCCACCTAGCGGCGATTTTTTCATAAGTCGCTTTCTATTCTTGTATGTATTATGTGTTCCAAATATGAGCCAAATCGGACCACAAATACGATAATTGTTAATATCTCGATCCTTGCGCCACCTAGCGCCGATTTTTTTCTTATTATTTGCATTGTCATCGGGTTCTAAACTATACTCCAAGTTTCAAACCTGTGTTTTATCGGGAAGTTGCTTAAATTTCAATTACAAAATTCGTGCCAGTCAACTCAACCTAAATAAAACCGTTTAAAAATGGCGAAGAGCCTAAGTGCGTTAACAGCAATGCAGACGAGGACAATGCCGAACACATTTTCTTCACAAGGTTACGATGGAGCCAGAGTCAAAAAATACTTGAGGAAAGAGCCAACTGAATAAACGCGTTAGGGGCTTAAATATACCCGCGATAGATATGGCTGTCGTAGGAGGCGACTAACATACCGAAATGATTCAAAGGGTTGTATAGCGCAACCCTTTCAAGGGGTTGCCAGTGCAATTTAAAACTTCTCCAACTCAATTGGCTGCCGCCGTGGTGTGATGGTGGCGTGCTCTGCCTACCATACCGAAGATCCTGGATTCACGCCCAGGCAAAGCAACATCAAAATTTTAGAAACAAGTTTTTTCAATTAGAAGAAAATTTTTCGAAGCGGGGTCGCCCCTCGGCAGTGTTAGACAAGCACTCCGAGTGTATTTCAGCCATGAAGAGCTTCTCAGTGAAAACTCATCTTGCTTGCAGATGCCGTTCGGAGTCGGCATAAAACAAGTGGGTCCCGTCACGCCAATTTGGAAGAAAAATTAAGAGGAGCACGACGCAAATTGGAAGAGAAGCTCGATCTAAAATCTCTTCGGAGCTTATCGCACCTTACATTTATTTATTTTACCTCAATTGCCAACCCCACCAACCCGTGGTGAGGCTTGGACTCCTCATGGTACTAGTGGGTGAGGTGGGTTGGTTTAGAAGGTCCAATTTGGTTCCTGAGATGGTCGGGCTTGTACGTTAATGGTGCTTGTTGCCGTAACGTTCCGGATATATATCCGGCAAAGGACTATCAACATCGTTAACACTCCCCAAAATCATCGGGGAGCGGCTTTAACGCCATAACACTAACAACAACCAAATCGGCAACAAATCAGCTACTTCCTAGAAACCAAATTCAGAGGAAAAAACGGGACCTGGGCCGCAGGAATAATAGAAGGCTATTAAGAAATATGGAACGCCAGGCTGAAGTAAAAAATAGTGGTAGGTGGCGGTTCCAAATGGTGTGGTTTTTAGTTCACAGACACACGGTTCCTGCAACGGCAGAAATTGCGATGTATTATTCATTTTCCATCCCAAAAAAAAAACTGATGTTTGACTTGAAAACTTTTAAAACTTGACTACGCACTAAGCTGAGGACAAAAATCCTAGTTTTCTTTCCAGGACGTGGCCCGGGCTACGTTGATACGGCAATGTTTTTTAGCTGGGCTTTGAAAAGGTGATTTTAAATTAATCATAGAACTTCGTCGGGGCTTATCAGGCCATTGATTCTCAAGTTATATCAGAATTAGTTAATTTCGAGTTAACAAGCTTTCTCTAAAGTATAAAATGCACTTGTTTTTAAATTAAACAAGTAAGGAAGGTTAAGTTCGGGTGTAACCGAACATTACATACTCAGTTGAGAGCTATGTTGACAACATACGGGAAAATAACCATGTAGGAAAATGAACCGAGGGAAACCCTGGAATGTGTTTGTATGACATGTGTATCAAATGAAAGGCATTAAAGAGTATTTTATGAGGGAGTGGGCCATAGTTCTATAGGTGGACGCCATTTAGGGATATAGCCATAAAGGTGGATCAGGGTTGACTCTAGAATGCGTTTGTACGATATGTGTATCAAATGAAAGGTATTAATGAGTATTTTAAAAGGGCGTGGACCTAAGTTCTATAGATGGACGCCTTTTCGAGATATCGCCGTAAAGATGGCGTTTGTACGATATGGGTATCAAATGAAAGGTGTTAATGAGCATTTTAAAAGGGAGTAATCCTTAGTTCCATAGGTGGACGCCGTTTCGAGATATCGCCATAAAGGTGGACCAGGGGTGACCCTAGAATTTGTTTGCACAATATGGGCATCAAACGACAGGTGTTAATGATTATTTTAAAAGGGAGTGGGCCTTAGTTCTATAGGTGGACGCCGTTTCGAGATATCGCCATAAAGGTGGGCCAGGGCTGACTCTAGAATTCGTTTGTGCAATATGGGTATCAAACGAAAGGAGTTAATGAGTATTTTAAGAGGGAGTGGGCCTTAGTTCTATAGGTGGGCGCATTTTCGAGCTATCGCAATAAAGGTGGACCAGGGGTGACTCTAGACTTTGTTTGTATGATATGGGTATCAAATGAAAGGTGTTAATGATTATTTTAAAAGGGCGTGGGGCTTAGTTCTATAGGTGGACCCCTTTTCGAGATATCGCCATAAAGGTGGACCAGGGGTGACTCTAGAATTCGTTTGTGCAATATGGGTATCAAACGAAAGGAGTTAATGAGTATTTTAAGAGGGAGTGGGCCTTTCTGGACCAGGGGTCACTCTAGACTTTGTTTGTACGATATGGGTATCAAATGATAGGTGTTAATGAGTATTTTTAAAAGGGAGTGGGCCTTCATTCTATAGGTGTTCGCCTTTTCGAAATATCGCCATAAAGGTGGACCAGGGGTGACTCTAGAATGAGTTTGTACGATATGGGTATCAAATTAAAGGTATTAATGAGAGTTTTAAAAGGGAGTGGTGGTAGTTGTATATGTGAAGGCGTTTTCCAGATATCGACCAAAATGTGGACCAGGGTGACCCAGAACATTATCTGTTGGATACCGCTAATTTATTTATATATGTAATACCTGCCAAGATTTTAAGGGTTTTTTATTTCGCCCTGCAGAACTTTTTCATTTTCTTCTACTTAATATGGTAGGTGTCACAACCATTTTGTAAAGTTTTTTCTAAAGTTATATTTCGCGTCAATAAAACAATCCAATTACCTTACCATATTTCATCCCTTTTTTCGTATTTGGTATAGAATTATGGCATTTTTTTCATTTTTCGTAATTTTCGATATCGAAAAAGTGGGCGTGGTCATAGTCGGATTTCGTTCATTTTTCATACCAAGATAAAGTGAGTTCAGATAAGTACGTGAACTGAGTTTAGTAAAGATATATCGATTTTTTCTCAAGTTATCGTGTTAACGGCCATGCGGAAGGACAGACGGACGACTGTGTATAAAAACTGGGCGTGACATCAACCGATTTCGCCCATTTTCACAGAAAACAGTTAACGCCATAAAGTCTATGCCCCTACCAAATTTCAAAAGGATTGGTTAATTTTTGTTCGACTTATGGCGTTAAAAGTATCCTAGACAAATTAAATGAAAAAGGGCGGAGCCACGCCCATTTTTAAATTTTCTTTTATTTTTGTATTTTGTTGCACCATATCATTACTGGAGTTGAATCTTGATATAATTTACTTATATACTGTAAAGATATTAAATTTTTTGTTAAAATTTTACTTTAAAAAAAATTTTTTTTAAAAGTGGGCGTGGTCCTTCTCCGATTTT
The DNA here is from genome assembly GCF_040869045.1 of Eurosta solidaginis. Lineage (NCBI taxonomy): Eukaryota > Metazoa > Arthropoda > Insecta > Diptera > Tephritidae > Eurosta > Eurosta solidaginis. Next base: position 209,766,582 of record NC_090321.1, read on the forward strand.
GCTAATTTTTATTAAGCGTACATATAGTAATAAGAGTAACGTTCCTGCAAAATTTCATCATGATATCTTCAACGACTGCCAAATTACAGCATGGAAAATTTTAAATTACCTTCTTTTAAAAGTGGGCGGTGCCACGCCCATTGTCCAAAATTTTACTAATTTTCTATTTTGCGTCATAAGTTCAACTCATCTACCAAGTTTCGTCGCTTTATCGGTCTTTTGTAATGAATTATCGCACTTTTTCGGTTTTTCGAAATTTTCGATATCGAAAAAGTGGGCGTGGTTATAGTCCGATATCGTTCATTTTAAATAGCGATCTGAGATGAGTGCTCAGGAACCTACATACCAAATTTCATCAAGATACCTCAAAATTTACTCAAGTTATCGTGTTAACGGACGGACGGACGGACGGACATGGCTCAATCAAATTTTTTTTCGATCCTGATTATTTTGATATATGGAAGTCTATATCTATCTCGATTCCTTTATATATGTACAACCAACCGTTATCCAATCAAACTTAATATACTCTGTGACCTCTGCTCAACTGAGTATAAAAAAAAAAGAAAGCCTTGAAATCACAAATCGTGAACCAACAATTAATATCTATACATTTATTGAATATGTATGCAACTAAGATATGTATGTATATATGTACATATATACGTAAATATAAGTATGTTTAACGCCATATTTATGCACGAATTGTTGGCAACAAAAGTTGCAGCAGGAACAACTCCGCGCCCATAGCAACAATGCAGCGATAAGGCAATGAATGCTATGCAATACATTTTCCAACGCAATGTTTGTCAATTCTCTCCAACAAATAAGCGAGCAACTGCCAAATGACAACATAACAAATACGGCAATACGGCAGCCAAACAACGCAACAACCAAATGAACGAAAGCGACTGCCTGAATTTTATTTATTTACTTGTATGAATTGGAGTTGTGTACCAAGGGACGCAACACAGAGCATGCGATAGACTAAGGGAGGAATGGAGGCAGCAAAGGTAGACATTCACTGGATGGTTGATGAAAATACTTTACAGCTTTATTGCTGGACGTCATCCAACTGGCAAAACAGCACACAGCTACAACATCAAAAAAACGCATACTGCATACATACATATATATTTATATCCCAGCAAACATTTGTGCTGGGATATCAATAAAGGTGCATTTTCTCTCACATACGTTTATTTTTCTCGTCGACACATGTATTCGTCGTTGCCTTAATTCACAAAGGCCTTAACCAAGAAATTAAAATTTTAGAAGAGAAGCCAAAACTTTTCATTTTTACATTCACTATATGCGGCGGCCGCCGTGGTGTGATGGTAGCGTGTTCCACCATCCACACCGAAGATCCTGGGTTCACGCCCCGGGAAAAGCAGCATCAAAATTTTAGAAACAAGGTTTTTCAATTACAAAAAAATTGGTTTAAGCGGGTTGCCCCCCGGCAGTGTTTGGCAAGCACCCCGTGGGTTTTTTGCCAAGAAAAGCTCTCAGTGAAAAATCAACTGCCTTACATTCAGAGAAAAACGCCGTTCTAAAATCCAGCACCACCGGACTCAATTCAAGCTTTTCGTGTTCTTACTTTTTTGTTCTCGAAAAACGAACGACCTGTTCTCAAAACAACAACCTTTTTCTTGAACTGACAACCATTTTCTTGAAAAGAGAACGGCTGGTCTTAAAATATGAACAAATGTTCTATTAATGAGAATAATTTTCTGAAATTAAGAACAATGTTCTTAAATTAAGTTCAAGAAAAAAGAAACAGTACAATTCGTGTGCACTACAATGGTAAATACAACATTTGGCACAAGCTACCGAGCAGTTGTAGTGGCCCAGCGGCTATGATGTTGCGGTTCCGATCGTGTGACGCGATTTCGATCGCCGTCAAACTCTGAAGTTTTTTTAAAAATTTTTTTATATTCTATTTTTTTTAACTCTTATTTTTCGTTCAGATCCATTCACATATGCACAGGTAATTCTCAAACTTGTTATGAAATGTTTTAAATATATATTCGATTGCATCATCAAATAACAAAAACTTCTCGATATGAGAAATATATGAAAAAAATGCATGTTATGCGTTTCTTCAAACCTTTTCGGAATTTTAATAATAATTTCTTTTGTTAATAATATTTTTTATTAATGACAGAAAAATTATCTAATATATAAAATTCTTCTGTCACGGTTTTAGAGGCTGAACTCCTCCGAAACGGCTGAACCGATTCTCATGAAATTTTGTGAGCATATTGGGTAGGTCTGAGAATCGGCCAATGTTTACCCTCTTTTTTCCCTACGTGCCTAGGGTCTTGAGATCAAAACGTGGACCCGGATACCACTAGAATGTATTTATACAATATGGATGCCAAATGAAAGCTGTTGATGAGTGCTATAGTACAGGATAATTTTCATACAACTGGGAGGTTAGGGTCTCGAGCTATAGCCCAAAACGTGGACCCGGGTACCCCTAGAATGTGTTTATACAATATGGATATCAAACGAAAGCTGCTGATGAGTGCTATAGTACAGGATAATCTTCATACAACTGGGAGGCTAGGGTCTCGAGATATAGCACAAAATGTGGACCCGGGTAACCCTAGAATGTGTTTATACAATATGGATATCAAATGAAAACTCTTGATGAGTGATATAGTACAGGATAATTTTCATACCCCTGGGTGACTAGGGTCTGGAGATATAGGCCAAACGTAGGCCCGTGAACGCCTAGACAATGCTTTTACATTGTGGGTATTAAATTGAAGCTGTTGATGAGTGCTTTAGTACAGGGTAGTTTTCATACCTATTGGTTACTAGGGTCTCGACATAGAGGCCAAAACGTGGATCAGGGTAACACTAGAATGTGTTTTTACATTATGGGTATCAAATTGAAGCTGTTGATGTATGCTTTAGTACAGAGTAAGTTTTACACCCTTGGGTGACTACGGTCTCGGGATATAGGCCAAAACATGGGCTCGGATAAACCTAGAATGTGTTTTTATATTATGGGTATCAAATTGAAGCTGTTGATGTGTGCTATAATACAGAGTAAGTTTTACCCCTGAGTGACCAGGGTCTCGAGATATAGGCCGAAACATGGACCCGGATACCCCTAGAATGTGTGCGTATAATGGATATCAAATGAAAGCTGTTGCTGGGAGCTCTAAAGTTCATTGTGATATTCGATTTAGTCGCATCAACCTGGCAAAACTGATAAATATGCATGCGAAGCCGAAATAAAGACAAGAATTAATAATACCGACATACCTATTTACATACATACATCCTATTCTCCTGAGACTCGGAGTGGGACTGGGACTGGGGTCTGAGAAAGAGATAGATTGAGACGAAGATGGAGATGAAGCGAAAAAGACGGAGAGAGGAGTGAATAAAAAGATTAGGAAAAAGTGTAGAGGGGTAGGGCAGAGTTAGATGGAAAACGCTTATTAAAATGTATGCAGATAGGCCAAATTTAGGGCAGAACAATGTCTGCCAGGTCTGCTAGTTTATTAATAAAAAAATAAATGAATGGGTACTACTTGAAAAAATTGCCTTCCCCACTCCCGCCAAAGATCAAGGACAAACCGTTCTTGAACTGACACCGAAAAATCTTAAATGGACCACAAATTGTTCTCGAATCGTGAGAACGCAAAATCTTAAATCAAGCCCAAGTAGTGCTTGAAATGAGCACAGAAGGTTCGCACATCAATACCAAAGTGGTGATAAAATACGAACGGTGTGCTTGGAATAACTGTTCTTAAAACAAGCCCATCGGTCACGAGTTAAGAAAAAACGGTCTTAACAGACTTTTGTAAACGATTGTTCTTAATTTTGAAATTGTTTCGTTCGTTTTAGAACGATTTTTTCGGGAAAATTTTAGAATAGCACCCCCGATTTCGGGGTAAAACTTGGTATCAAATGAAAGAGGGAGTTCTCCCGAGCACAAATATATATATTTTAATGTGCGCAAACTTATAATTTAAAAGTTATTTGTTGTTAAAGTTTGCAAATTTAGCAAATTTCTATAGCACTTTAAAGTACAATTAACATATCTTTCAAAACCTTAATCCACATACATATCTATATAAATTGGCAACGATAAACTTAAATTGCATTTTTGTATATTTCAATTTCATTTTTGCATTGTTTTTACTTATTATAAATGTTTTTATTAAATCAATCGCGCTTTTGTAGCAACATGCACATTTATATATATATATATATATATATATATATATATATATATTTTATTGATGACATTACAAAGATGTGCTGCCACATAAACAAAAAAAAAAAACAAATATAAATATTACCTTACCACCTTTCAGTTAATAAAGAAAAAGGAAAATATATATTTTTACTACTCATTTTGAGAAGTTGAAACACAATTTCGCGTAGGCGGCCTTCGGCCGCGTTTATAACAAATAACCCTGTGCTACGCCATGCCAAGTCCGGATGTGTGGTATAACCGTGGCGGTAGCCAGGGTTATTTTTTATAAGCGCGGCCGAAGGCCGCCTATGCAGAAAGGTGTTCTACGCAGAATTACTGTGCATGGCACAGCCGGTGTTGGATTGGCTAACGTAACAATAAACATAAGAGTTATAAGGTAATATCACGTTCAAATATCGTTCACGAATGCAAAAAAGAGCTTTTTCAAATTTTTGGTAAATAAAGAGTAGAAAGGTTAGAGATATATGTATATACATCAGATGAAAGGTATTTTTATAAGTATTTTTCGATTCTGCACTTGTTCCGTTTTTTAGATGTGGAAGCACAGATTTGTAATGTCATAAAATATATATACGTATGTATGTGTAGAGAAATTTGCAAACTTTAACAACAAATAACTTTTAAATTATAAGTTTGCGCACTTTAAGATATATATATTTGTGATCGGGAGAACTCCCTCTTTCATTTGATACCAAGTTTTACCCCGAAATCGGGGGTGCTAAACTAAATCGCTGCCATTTTTTCTCTGAGTGTACAGATGCTGTACGGAGTCGGCATAAAACAAGTAAGTCCCGACCCCTCAATTTGTATAAAAAATTAAAAGGAGCACGATGCAAATTGGAAGAGTAGTTCGGCCTATAATCTCTTCAGAGGTTATCGCGCCTTACATTTCTTTTAATTACATGCAAATATATGTACATCACTTTTTAAAAGTGGCATAACTTCGTTGTTATCGCTTCTAGCACCAAAAACTGTGAAAAATGCAGTTCCGCAAAATATGTGGATTACGGATTTTGTGAATTAAGCAAGCGATATATGTACACATTTATATATGTATTGTGTTTGCATCTACATTTATAATTTCCCAATTAAGAACGGGAAAATTCGGAAGTTGAAATGTTTCAGTTTTTTAAAGATTTTTCGAAATAAAGTTTTTTTACCACTTTATGGTAAATTCGTGTACTTTTAGAGTATGCCTTGAAAATATTGATATCCTGAGACCAAATAAAATTTCTGAGCTTGAAATTAAATAAAAATGTTAGCTGGGTGGTATACATTTATAAAACTTAAAGCCCCGGTAGGAATATGTAATGAGTTATGGTGTTGTTTAATTAGTGTTGTTCCGATACCCCTTTGTACTCGATACCTGTACACATATAAAAGAATAAAGAAAAGTAATCGATATCAAAATAAGTGTCGAGAGAAAGCATTCGATACTTAATCGTATCGTACTCAATAAAAAGCTCAGTGTAAGATATTGTAACGAATTTATAGAAACTCCGCTTATTTGCAAACCTTCCACTAACGTTCGTATCGCTTAACTGTTGAATAAATAATTCCAATATTCATTAATGCAAAATGGTCTTTGTTATACTACTTTGAAAATACTTCAAAATAACACTTATACTTCGCAACAGATAGCGTGCTTAAATCAAACTGATTGCTGCTTACTCAGCTTTCGCTCCTTTTATACTCTCTGCTGTCTCGTCCGCATATTTCTAGGAGTTTCTTTTTCTAGAATTTACTACTTAGTTTGAAGCTCATAGTAAGCATCCGTTGTTTTCAAGACTATTTTTGCCATAAAAATTAATAGAAACGGGAAGCAATACCGTTAATAAGATTTTTTATTTATTTCATATTTCATTGGCAACGCATTAGTACAATGCAATCTTGTATACTACAACAAAAGTAATAATTACATAAAGTTCATTTAAAAATATACATATAATATATAAAAAATTGCATACCTCTTTACTTTTGACTGAAATGAAAATAAGCAAAAAATAACTTATTAATTGGTTATCAGTCAACAAACGGTCTCTTCCATCTACAAGCTTTTATGAAAAAATTCAGTCGTTGTAGGCCCATGGGGGGAGGGTTTCAACCCCCAAAACCGCCCTCCTTGCCCACGACCCTGAATCCGTAACTTATTAAAACAACTCACTCAAACCCGCAATCACCTCATAACCGAGGAAACCTCGCAAATCAAACGATTTTTTTGATATAAGTTTGCGAGGTTTACCGGGCTTTATATGGCAAAATATTAAAAAAAATTTATTTTTTTAGATAAACAAAAGTCTTTGGAAAACATGTTGTGTTTTAATATATGTACATACGTGTGGGTTTGCATATTTTCGAAATAACTTCAAAGTCGTCTCTACATAATATTGATTTGATAACAAAAATAGTTTGCAAACAGTCACGACGCAGGTCGGAGTTGATTTTTATTTCATCCGATACTCTCGTGCAGGAACTCACGATATGATCTTAAAACAATTTCGAATGCTATTCTGATGAAAATCTAGAAATAGGCCTAAAGCTGGTACGGCACTCCCCGAAAAGTGTTGCTTAAATAGTCACAGTTCCAACGTCCTCTCCTAGCTATTGCTGGGGGTTTCATTATTACCAGATACCCTATGTATGCATAGAAAAGGGATTGTAAACAATATTTAAGAGCCCATCGAAGCTAAAAATACGCACAGGTTATACTACAATTGAATGCGCTATAACCACATATTGTATTTAACGGAAAGCCTATTATTTGTGATTTTCTTTGGCTTTTTGTCGTGATTTATTTCTAATATCAAATGTTTTCTCTTTATCATTGAAATCGTTTAGTGTGATTTATTACCAATAGCAAAGAGTATATATTTGTTAAGAGGCGTCACTCGATACTTTTGTTGTTGCCAAAGCAAATTACTCGATGTTTTCTCAAGGTAGTCGTTGGTTTTTTTTGTCAGATGTATTTATAAAAACGCCTTCTATACATTTTCGTGGGGTATTTGTGTTTATTTTATTGATTGTATTAAATTAATTAATTAATTCTCTTTCCAAAAATCGTAATTATGCAAAGTCACTTCACCGCATATATATGTATATAGGATGCAGTTAAAGAAAACTAAACAAAACTTCCTTGAGAATCACATTCGACATGACAGGGTTGCTTTGGCAACAATAAAAGTATCGAGTGACGCCTCTTAACAAATATATACTCTTTGCCAGTAGTATTTTAAACCGTTATTTTGCGACCGAAATAAGTTTTCTGAATGACAAATCTCTCATCCGCTCTTTAAGAATTAACATTTATGTAATTAATTAAATTATCAGGGCCTGTAAATGATCGTTATTCCTACGTCCCGTCATGTAAGTAATATTTGTGGGATTATTATACTCAGCTGAGCAGAGCTCACAGAGTTTATTAATTTTGTTCGCATAACGGCACCCCGTAACGGCATAAACTAATCGAGATTTTTATAGACTTCTATATATCAAAATGAGCTGGGCGAAATAAGAAATTCATTTAGCCATGTCCGTCCGTCTGTCCGTAAACACGAAAACTTGAGTAAATTTCGAGGTATCTTAATGAAATTTGGTATGTAGGTTCCTGGTCAGTCATCTCAGATCGCTATTTAAAAAGAACGAAACCGAACTTTTTCGATATCGAAAATTTCGAAAACCCGAAAAAGTGCGATAATTCATTATCAAAGACAGATAAAGCGATGAAACTTGGTATGAGGGTTGACCATATGACGCAGAATAGAAGATTGGTAAAATTTTGGACAATGGGCGTGGCACCGCCCACTTTTAAAGGACGTAATTTAAAAGTTTTGCAAGTATGTAATGTTCGGTTACACCCGAACTTAGCCTTCCTTACTTGTTTTGATATAATTTCTGGATTGTTTGGGAATAATTTTGGTTTCATTTCGAGACTATTTGGAGAAAATTTCGGGATTATTTTGGTGGGGTTTTTCGAAATTATTTTAGGCACTATTTCGGTTGTGTTGTAGAAATATATCGAATTGTCATCAAAAAGTTATCGAACGTTACACGGTTTGCTATCGAAAAGTTACCGATAACAATTTTTTTTAAGATCTTGAAATGAAAACTATGCGCTCGTAGGTGTTCTAACGCACACGTCTTCATAGTATTTCAACGGCTACCGGGAAAATAAAGATTTAGCTTATGCGACATTTTTCCTACTGACCTTGTTATTCAACTGGGTCGGTGTACGACTTGTGGGCTGATTGTACAATGTTCTTATTGAGTATGTGTGGAATAAATGAAGGACGAACAGAGGGAAGGAGAGTCACTTGTACGGCGAATTAAAGTTAAGTGGTGCACACAACTGAAGAGCATTGCGTTAGTGTGAAGTGCTGAGTGGTGGTGGCAGTGGCTGCCTCACTGCTTCAATAGCTAGTTGAATGACTGGCTGGTTGTTTCACTGGCGGATTTACACCGTTGCTGATTCGCACCATACCAGAACGAACCAGCATAGGTACTCACTGCTATTGAAGCATTGAAGTAACTTCGTATATGTATGTACGTACATATGTACATATTTTGCAGGCTGTATTTTTTACTATTATTGTTGCTGTGTAGTTTAAAGTTATGCTTTTTTTGTTAACTCACTTTTCTTATTTATGCTTTTTCTTGCGATTATTTGTGCTCTTCTCCTCTACCTTCACTTGTTTTGTTGCGCTTCGTTCACTTGCGCATTCAAAAATGTCCATTACAAGTTGTAATTTTCTTGCTTTAATCTTTTCATGTATTTCTGTGTTTTTGTTATTGTAAACATTTTTTCACAGCCCTCCCCTGCACGAACAACAACATGAAACATATCGCTAAAGGCAAGGATTCGAAAGGCACAGGGGCACAGGCAAACTGGTAAACGAAAAAATAAACGGCACTCACAATAACAAACGAGTAGTTAAGTAATATGCCTTTAGAATTGGTTGATTGGGTGAAATTTCAAAGAGTGCTGGTGGCATGGCATGATGCTGTGTAGCAGGATGTGGATAAATGTAATTTGAAAACATTACCGTGACAAAAACACAATCTTTTAATAACTAATTAAAAGCGATTGCAGCTTTCGCCGAGTAATATGCTGCCAGTAACAAAGGTGCATACATACATACGAATAGGGGCGGATTAAAGGAGGGGCTAGCAGGTGCTATAGCTCCGGGCCCCAGCATTGGGAGGGCCCGCGAGCTCGAATAAATAATATTGTTATGAATTACAGCAACACAAGGGATACTATCATCTCTAAGCCGATGCTAAGAAGTGACTTCATGCACATCAATAATTCAATCATTATATCTACACATATGTACGTACACGCAGCGGAGAAGCAACGCACAAACACATGCAGATATCTTATCTGAGATGCTGCCAAACACACGCGTATGAGCTGTGAGAGAAGCTATAAAAAGTGTGCATCTGTAGTTATAGCTGAGCAACTTATATCAGATAACCAACTAGTAGATTCTAGAACAGAACCGCCTAGAAATGTCAACGAGGAAACCAAACACTATAAAAGGCAGCAACAGTAGAGGCGCGACAATCAGTTGGATTTAAGACGCTATCTAGCGAACAATAGCAGTATTATTTTGAAAATCAGTTTCATTTAAGCAAGCTATTGGTTGTGAAATATCAGTGTTATTGTACTTTAATAAAGGCCATTTTGCATTATTAAATATTGGAGTTATTTATTCAACAATTTAGCGATACGAACGGTAGTAGAAGGTTGCAAATAAGGGGAATTGCACTAAATTCGTTACAATATCATAGTACGTATTATATATTACAATGGTATTTACGGGGCTTTAGAAATATTAGCAAATTATGTTAATCAAAAACGTGACACACGACAAGAAGCTTTAGCTTTACTGAATCATATAGTTAGCATAGCATTTTTCAAAGATTTAATGCGACTAGTCAATATCTTCAAAAAGTTAATGTAGACTTAATCTCTGCTAATAACATGCTACTTTCATTAGTAGATTTTGTTCAAAATTTGCGTGATAAATTTTCTAACATTGAGCAAGAATCTAAACAATTGAGTGATTTTGTAAATCAAGAATATTCTGCTTGTAATAAAAGAAAAATCACTCGTAAGTTTACAGACAAGGAAGCACAAGTCGATAGTTTAAGTGCGACTGATAATTTTAGGATAAATACATTTTATGTTATTAAAGATAAACTTGTTGCCGAGTTGCAAAAACGAAGTGAAGCGTATAACAATATTATCAATTATTATTCATAACATCAAATGAATTTGAAACTAAAGCAACAAATTTGATAAAAGTTTATTCGGATAATTTGCAAAATGACTTATTACACTGGTCAACAGTGATTTTGGTGCAGCTCTACTTGTAACCAAATTTGGTAGTATTCGGTACCCTGATAGAAACTGTATACTTACTTTTTTAATGCTACGTACAGTTTTCTAGATAGGGTCAAGAACCCCTTTTTAGAGGTTAAGGCATTCATGGCCCTGTTTATTCTATCAACACAATTTTGATGTCGTTGAAAAGAGTACATTTCGCTGCTTCTATCAGTATACAAGTTGTTAATATATCTTCATAAACGTCAGAGAAATTGCAAAAATAATGTGAAAAATTCAATTTTTTGTTAAATTTTTTCATTTTTAATCACGGTTTTCTTGAATAATCCAGTGTATATGTAAATTATTTTAAAACACTCTCTTATTAATTCTGTTTTCAAAGACATATAACTTTTTTATATCCGCATAGATCTTCCTAATGTATTCTATTTTAGTAAATTTTTACATAAAAACTTTCGTTTACGTGATTTTCGCGAATGAGGTATGGCAAGACAATCACGTTGCATTCCCCAGTAGTAGTCAGCCATCATTTGCTGATCCCATGGGCCTTGGTACCTCTCTTCCATAGTTTTTAGGTCCTGGTGAAACCGTTCGCCTTGTTCTTCGCTATAGGAACCAAGATTCTCCGGAAACTGGTCAAGGTGGGTGTGGAGATAATGTACTTTGATGGATATGTTACATCCTAAGTTTTTGTAATTCTCTAGCATGTTGTTAACAATATCAGAGTAGTTACTTGACTTGTGATTTCCCAGAAAATTCTTAGTAACTTCAACAAACGAATTCCACGCAAGCAGTTCCAAACTGGTCATTGAATTTGAAAACTCAGTATCTTTTACCAACATTCTTATCTGTGGGCCATCAAAAATACCCGCTTTTATTTTTTCTATGCTTAGCCTAGGAAATTTTCTCGTTATGTAAAGTAAACATTGTCCATTTTTGTCTAACGCCTTCACAAATTGTTTCATTAGACCCAGTTTAATGTGTAAGGGTGGCAAAATAATTGAATCTCTTGTAACTAAAGGAGGGTTTATCACATTCTGCTTTCCCATTTCCAACATCTCACTTACAGACCAGTCCCTTTCTGTCCAGTGTTGGTGCTTGGCACGACTATCCCACAAGGCAATAAAAACATGGGTATTTGGTGTATCCACTTTGTTGTCCTAACAAAACGTTAACCATTTTTAGATCTACACAAATACTCCAATTATGTTCGTTATACTTGATTTTGTCTAAAACAAGTGCAATATTTTGATATTCTTCCTTTAATTTAGTTAAATGAGCTATGGGAATTGAACCATATTGGTTGCCATTGTGTAAAAGAACACAATTAAGGCTTCGTTTAGAGCTGTCTATGAAGAGACGCCATTATTTGGGTGGTATTCTGAAAGACCCATTTTGAGAAGGAGGCCTTGCACATCTGAACAAAAAACTATATAATTTTCCGAATTAAAAAATGGCAGCAAGTCTTGCTCTCTTGTACGGTAGAGAGTCACTTTCGTACCTAAAGCCAACAAGTTTTTTTTCTTTTAATCTAGAAGCCAACACTTCTGCAGATTCCTTAGATAATTCAAGATCCCTTATTAGATCATTTAATTCTACTTGGGTAAAAGTTGTTGGTTCAGTAGACGCTATTTCTTCGATATCACTATCGCTAGACACTTCACTATTCGATGATTCACGGGTAGAATAAAATGTTGGAACAGGTGCTTCCTCTGAATGTGGTTAAGGTCTCTTAGCGGATTGAACGTTTGGATATATCATTTTTTTTAACATTAACACCACGGAAATCGACAGAGCAGAAGTAACAGTCATCGAAGTGATATGTTTGTTCTCTCCATTGCATAGGCACCCCGAATCTCATATTGCTTCTTTTACCATTGACCCACTGTATCAAGTGTTCACAGTACATTTTGCAAACTATTCGAGGTATCCACGGTTTGTTTTTGTCTACAACTTGCAATTTAAAGTACAAAAAATAAGCACGTTTTATAAAATTTGTTAAACATTTCCTGAATTTTTGGACTCATTGGACATTTGGGTCATTGACACAACTACCTCGTGATGAAGACATGATATTGAAATTTTTTTATTTATTTATAGAAAGGCACTAACACTTGAAACCGCGCTCCCGAAAATACTAATTACAGAAAATTTAAAATATAAAGGAGAAGGAAAAAATGTTTATAAAATATAATTTTTTTTTTCACAGTACAAATGTACTAAAGTAGAAAATCCCAGGAAGATCCATGCGGATATAAAAAAGTTAAATGTCTTTGAAAACAGAATTAATAGGAGATTGTTTTAAAATAATTTACATATGCACTGGTTGACAAATTATTCGAGAAACCCGTGATTAAAATGAAAAAATTGAACAAAAAATAGAAATTTTCACATTATTTTGGCAATTTTTCTGACGTTTATGAAGATATATTAACAACTTGTATACGGATGAAGCGGCGAAATGTACTCTTTTTAACGACATCAAAATTGTGTTGATAGAACAAACAGAAACAAAGTTATGGGGCCATACATGCCTTAACCTCTTAAAAGGGGGCTCTTGACCCTATCTAGAAAACTGTACGTAGCATTAAAAAAGTAAGTATACAGTTTTTATCAGGGTACCGAGTACTACCAAATTTGGTAACAAGTAGAGCTGCACCAAACCAAAACTCTTATTTTGTTGACCTGTGTTATTAAAACAGAAAAATTATAGAACGCAACAGAGCAAATTCTGTGCCCTTTGCAAGATTGTAAATGTGAATATGATCGAAGTATTCCCGAATATCTACATCGCTTACAGGATTTTCGTTACGTTTCCAATAGCAAACTGCGAATCTGAAAGGTCATTCTCGGTTTTAAAAAGAATAAAAAATATGTATCGATCAACTATGTTAGATGAACGGTTGTCCGCATTGATGAAGTTAAGCATTGAAGTTGATTTACTTCTATCGATTGACTTTGATAATTTGATAAATGACTTTGCCAGAGCAAAATCAAGAAAAAAATATTTTTAATTGTATAATAATTTATAGTTTTTAATATATAAAGAAAAAATATTTTGGAGAATTATAAAAATATTTATAACAGTTTTCATTTATTTAAAAAAAAGATCATATTTTGCTCCCCTTAAGTGGGCCCCATATTCATTTTAGTCCCGGGCCTCGTAAACCTTTAATCCGCCCCTGCATACGAAAACTTGTAGATAAGTATATAATTTGCACTTTTGTACCTGTTTGGCATATTTTTATGTCTTTAAACATAATCACTTGAATATACCAACATGCAATCAAAAACATATTCATTTAATACAATCCGATTATCGATTCTAGTGGATCTAAACTGAGAATGGTATGGACATTTTGTGAATGCTAAATAGGGTTTAAAATTATATTTAACCTTAATATCACATTTGCCCTTAAGGGATTTGTAAATGTGTATGTATTAAATATTCTTGCAACAGAGCTTCTATTCTGGTTCCTAAACGTCCGCTCTTTTGATGGATTTAGACTTCCGATGCCGATTGATTGGAGTCAAGTGTATAACGGAAGTCGATCAGTAGAAACGTTAAATGCAAAAACATATAAAACCTATGTACCTAGCATTGTGTCGGGTTTGTTAGTTGCAAATTATAATTTTTTTTTTCATTTCGCAAATTCGAAAAAGTATTCTGCTGATTTTTTCACAACATTTTTCCACTCAAAGAGAAAAAGCAACGATTGAAACACAGACTTAGGCCCGATTTTTCAGTACAAGTTCAACTCAGTTTGTTAGTTTAGTTACGCTTAAACTTATTTTGCAGTTTTTCAGTCTACTTTAACTGAAGTTTAAGCGTAGCTTGGCGGCCGATCTGGCAGGTTTAAACTCTAGTTAAACTATTAGTTATTTGAGCTCCTTCGGAATGGTGGTGAATATACCCACCAAGAATTTGAGTTTGAGTACAATTAGAGCTTATGTTGAAAACTTGCATATCTTTAAAATCTCTAGCGTTTTTTGGAAACAGTGGCCCAACTTGAGAATCATAGCGAAAAAAGGAAAAAACGGAATTTGTTTATAAAGCAAGAAATGCTGTTACTTAAGTTGGAAACAGATAGTTCTCAACTTTTACTACTTAAGTGTGGTTCTCTAATTGCAGTCAAATGTAAAATTCCACTACTACAGTATTGTCACGAAAATAAAATAAAACATGTATAATTTATTTTTAATTTAAAACGCTTCATTAATGCTACAAATCTGGTGTTTATTTCTCACAATAAACAGCTGTTGGCCTTAGTGGTACCACCTTGGAGAACATTTATTATTCAACTTCAGCTCAACTCGATATCCAATGTAGGATATCAACTGAAGAAATGTGATGCATAATTATTTGAGAACTGTAAATTTCTCAAAATCTCTCAAAGCTTGGAGAATAATTTGAGAATGATGGTGGAGATCAAATTGAGAATTATAAATTTAACAAAATTTCTCAAAGGTCGGATTGTGATTGAAAAATGATGTTGGATATAAACTTGAGAGCTATCAGGTTTAAGAGTAATTAGAGAATGATGGTGGATATCATCTCTACAGTAACAACATATATTTGTTGAGACTGTCAAAATGTGCGTGTTGGTATTAGGTGAATGGAATGGAATGAAAACATAAAACTTTGAAATTTTTGTGTGTTGTCTGAAAATGTGTTCAATGTTTTGGTTTCATTTTGATTTTGCCATTTTCTTTTGACAATCCCTACTCCAGTGAAATGAAAGACATAAAATCAGCTGATGAGATGAGCCAACCATATAGTTCAGCCATGCGTAACTGACGTTTAAATATACTCAATAAACACACTTTACATTGTTGCATTTGCAGTTTGAAACAATTTATTACGCAATTCTTTTTAAATTGGCAATTTATTATTACAATTTATTATATGACAAATTGCGTAATAAATTGCCCAAATAGTATAAATTGCCAATTTGGCGTGTGTTTGAACCTAGTATTACTTTCTTTAATAAAGTACTACAAAATTGTTTATAAAATTGTTTAACACAGCTGTTTAATATGTGTATGTCATCTTTTTCGAAAAGGTTGTTTGATAGAATAATATCCACATTAACACGGTAGTTAACTTCATCTGGGGTTACGTGATTTTCGTCTGAATCAATATTTAACATGCAAATAGGACTGGAGTCTAAATAAGATTTTTTTCATAAAATTTTTAATTTGGTAATAAGTAAATGTATGCGAATATCTTCAGACTGCATTTCTATATTCACATTATTTATTTCATTTAAAATATAAAAAAGGAATGTAAAATATACTTTATAAATAGGATTTTGAAAAATTTCATATATAAGATTAATATTTTGATTACTGCTTTTATTTTCGAATACATAAAGATTATAATAATACTTTAGGGCATCCCATTGCTCAAGAATTCTATCTATGACTGCTTGTCTAGAAAGCCACCTTGTGGAGACGTACTTTAGTATAACATGCATTTCTGTACCGAAATGTTCTTGAAAACTCTGAAAGTCTGCCTTCCTAAAGGGGCTGTTTCAAAAATGATAGTTTACGTCTTTTAAAAATTTATCAATTTTTTTGGGAAATACATCACAAGCGGCCATTGAAGCGAAAATTTAAAATGAATTATGTGAAAAACACATCCATTAACATGCAGATTTGGAACAACTTGCTTCAGCCTTGCTTGCACTCCGCTTTTTGCTCCCATCATAACCGAGCAATTGTCAGCAGTGAAACCAATCATTTTTTCAAGTGGTACTGAATGGTCTTTCAAAGATTTAATAATGGCATTAAAAATACCCTCCGTGCTACTATAGGTCACAGGTATCAAATCTAACAAGTAAGGAAGATTAAGTTCGGGTGTAACCGAACTTTACATACTCAGTTGAGAGCTATGGTGACAACATAAGGGAAAATCACCATGTAGGAAAATGAACCTAGGATAACCCTGGAATGTGTTTGTATGACATGAGTATCAAATGAAAGGCATTAAAGAGTATTTTATGAGGGATTGGGCCATAGTTCTATAGGTGGACGTCATTTAGGGATATCGCCATAAAGGTGGATCAGGGTTGACTCTAGAATTTGTTTGTACGATATGGGAATCAAACGGAAGGTGTTAATGAGTGTTTTAAAAGGGAGTAATCCTTAGTTCCATAGGTGGACGCCGTTTCGAGATATCTCCATAAAGGTAGACCAGGGGTGACCCTAGAATTTGTTTGTACAATATGGGTATCAAAAGAAAGGTGTTACTGAGTATTTTAAAAGGGAGTGATCCTTAGTTCTATAGGTGGACGCCGTTTCGAAATATCGCCATAAAGGAGGACCAGGGGTGACTCTAGAATGCGTTTGTACAATATGGGTATCAAACGCAGGGTGTTAATGAGTATTTTAAAAGGGAGCGGGCCTTAGTTCTATAGGTGGACGCCGTTTCGAAATATCGCCATAAAGGTGGACCAGGGGTGACTCTAGAATATGTTTGTACGATATGGGTATCAAATTAAAGGTATTAATGAGGGTTTTAAAAGGGAGTGATTGTAGTTGTATACATATCGACAAAAATGTGGACCAGGGTAACCCAGAACATCATCTGTCGGGTACCGCTAATTTATTTATATATGTAATACCACGAACAGTATTCCTGCCAATTTTTCAAGGGTTTTTTATTTCGCCCTGCAGAACTTTTTCATTTTCTTCTACTTAATATGGTAGGTGTCACAACCATTTTACAAAGTTTTTTCTAAAGTTATATTTCGCGTCAATAAACCAATCCAATTACCATGTTTCATCCCTTTTTTCGCATTTGGTATAGAATTATGGCATTTTTTTTCACTTTTCGTAATATTCGATATCGAAAAAGTGGGCGTGGTCATAGTCGGATTTCGTTCATTTTTTATACCAAGATAAAGTCAGTTCATATAAGTACGTGAACTAAGTTCAGTAAAGATATGTCGATTTTTTCTCAAGTTATCGTGTTAAGGGCCATGCGGAAGGGCAGACGGACGACTGTGTATAAAACTGGGTGTGGCTTCAACCGATTTCGCCCATTTTCACAGAAAACAGTTAGCGTCATAAAATCTATGCCCCTACCAAATTTCAAAAGGATTGGTAAATTTTTGTTCGACTTATGGCATTAAAAGTATCCTAGACAAATTTTCTTTAATTTTTGTATTTTGTTGCACCATATCATTACTGGAGTTTAATGTTGACATTATTTACTTATATACTGTAAAGATATTAAATTTTTTGTTAAAATTTTACTTTAAAAAAATTTTTTTTTTAAAAGTGGGCTTGGTCCTTCTCCGATTTTGCTCATTTTTATTAAGCGTACATATAGTAATAGGAGTATGGTTCCTGCTAAATTTCATCATGATATCTTCAACGACTGCCAAATTACAGTTTGCAAAACTTTTAAATTACCTTCTTTTACAAGTGGGCGGTGCCACGCCCATTGTCCAAAATATTACTAATTTTCTATTCTGCGTCATAAGTTAGACTCACCTACCCAGTTTCATCGCTTTATCTGTCACTGGTAATGAATTATTGCACTTTTTCTGTTTTTCGAAATTTTCTATATCGAAAAAGTGGGCGTGGTTATAGTCCGATATCGTTCATTTTAAATAGCGATCTGAGATGAGTGCTCAGGAACCTGCATACCAAATTTCATCAAGATACCTCAAAATTTACTGAAGTTATCGTGTTAACGGGCGGACGGACGGACGGACGAACATGGCTCAATCAAATTTTTTTTCGATCCTGCTGATTTTGATATATGGAAGTCTATATCTATCTCGATTCCTTTATACATACCTGTACAACCAACCAACCGTTATCCAATCAAAGTTAATATACTCTGTGAGCTCTGCTCAACTGAGTATAAAAATCTATCAATGCACTTTTTATCAAAAATTCCAATCGAAACTTACAAATTTTTTAATATACATAGATACATATATCAGTCGTTTCATCTATTATTAGAGAGTAATAATTCTTCTAACAAAATGCAATTATGGATTAATAATTTTCTGGACCTGTTATTTGAGTTATTATTTTCTGTGCTTTAATTATATTGGTGCAAAATTTGTTCACAATTTTAGAATCATTTATTTTTCATAAGCATATTTAAATGATCCATAATTGCAAATGACAAATTGTGCTCGACAACAAAACAACTTATAGTTTTTCTTCGAAAAATCTTAAATTTTTTTGTACATTCAAAGCTGCTTTGAAGTGTAGTGCTGTATTTTACATAAATGTACCAAATATGTAAATGTAGTACCAACGTACTTTCGGGAAGCGAAATGTACCAAAAAAAGTACAAATGTACCATGATTATCATCACTGATGTACATATTTGTATTATAAATAGGCAATTAGCTATAGCCTGGCGTAGAATTTTGTTAAAGTTCTGAATTGTCTGAAAACTGCGAAGGATTTCGCAAAAAATAATTTTTTTCAGCTATGTTTCTGATTGTTCTAATTGTTATAAAAAAAGTATTCCTTATAACCTGAAAATCCTACGTCAGGCACAAGCTGATAGATTCACGAAAATGTTGGTTCGAAAACATTTAAATCGGTCAAATATTGTTAGAATAGCACTGCGCGCCGTTTTAATGAACGTCGTTTCGAGAACGGCTTTAAAGTTTTCGAACATAACTCTAATGCGGCAGTAATGCGGCAGTTACTCACGAACGTACGTACCAGCTGACACGACCTATCTTATGAGTGTGCAATGTAAACGAAAACTCACCGACGTGCAACGGCCGTACGTACGTAGCCCGGAACGTAGAAATCAAAACAATTTTGATTTTTTCCGTAAGAACGTGTCAGCTGATCGCTCTCTCACTAGACAGAGTTGCCTAGTAAACTTTTGTACGCTAATTTTTGACCGTTTGCAATTTTATGCAAAAACGCCTAATTAAAGTTTGAAAAATTGTGAAAATAATTCGAAATAATTATGTAAAAGTGCAGATTATAAATATGTAATCTATTTATACTTATTTAATATGTATTCCGGCCTTTTACAATATCAAAAATTAAATTGGAAAAAGTTGATGTTTCCATAAGCATACATGCAAAATGGTCAATGGCAACAGTGCTTATCTGTAAACAATACACACACAAATATCTTATGTACATGTACACAGACGCACACATTGATTCCTACGGGCTTGAGAGTTCGGTCAAACGTGTTTCGTACGACAAACGTCCGTACGTACGGCACACGTCGGTGGGTAATTGCCGCTTAACGCTTGGAAGCGCATGTCTTCAAGTGTCTAAAAATCATTTTGCCGACCGCATTGTTTTAAATCAATATATTTCGTGTATTTTTAAGACTATAATATTTTGAAACGCTTTCCAAAAGTTCAAAGTTCAAGCCTTATGGCGTGTATTAGGAAGGATCCATAAGTTTTTCGCCTGGTGTTTCATATATAGCAAAACATGGTTCGTTCAGGAGAATGCAATTGTTCTCAATAAAGTGACTTTCAATTTTTATTTAACGGCGAATCACTTTTTTCACACTTTCGCTAAACATTTGCAAAAAATATTAACTTGAACTTGCTTTATAATCTCATTTCGACCAATATTATGATTTATTTAAAAAAATAATAATTTACATAATGAGCACGAATATATTACACCTTGCGACGAGATCAAATTTATTTCCGCTTCGCTCATCAATTACTTTGCATTTTCACCCCTAAAAACGTCTGATGTTGGTTGAATAGCACGATTAGTTAAATTTTTTGCCCAAAGCAACAACAAACAGTTCGTTTGATTTGGTAATTTATTTATATGGAAATTACATTTTGATTTGAATTACAAAAAGGGTGGTATAAAAAATAGGTTATGCGATGAAATTATTAGATACAGAAAAAACGTATATCCGGTTTATATATATTTATAACACCGTCAAAACATTTCCCAAATTACACACATAACTTTTTTTTGGGGGGCGCGATGAAAAATACCTAATGCAATGTAATTGCTGCCTCGCAAAGCAACATTCTCCTTTTGAATCAGTTGCTCACCCCATGTTTCTCGATGCTTAAGGGCCTTTCGCTTTGGTCTGAGTATGATTTCCGCAAATATGCTGATTTATTGCCATTTTCCTGGACCTAAATTGTCCGGCTATTTGCCCGAGTATATCTCGGGTCTGACTCCATCTGGAACATTGCAAGAAGCTGTTTGAATTTTCAATCACCTTCATTCTGTACAGATGGCTTTTGAAGTATCATACCCAGAGACCTTGTGCTCCATATCTCAACATAAGGTATTAGTTTCTCTACCCATCTACCTCGTTGTTCATCCTCATAGTGTTCTTGCCACAGCTTAAATGTGTTTTTCTTGCTTTCTTGGCCATCGACGTCCATGTGCTCATATGATACTTCTGCTTTTTTGCTTCTTTTTCAATTGAGTAGGTGTTTGAAAAATGAAGTACTCACTCCGTAAACGAAATTTAGTCCCCGAAATATTCGAACTCGCTAAAAAGAGCCTGGACGATGAGATAAACAAGTTTTTCTAAAGATTTATGGACCTCTGCGATGACAAACATAGTTCAAAGAAGTTGACCTGATCCAATATATAATAACTATAGGCCACCAGTGGTAACGAGGAAAAAGGAAGGTCTCACACCGTTGTAAGGGTGTAACTGGATGGCTTGCGGTTTTGTTTGTGTCCAGATGAGAAGCCCGCCTTGTTGCACAATGGAAGCCCGTTTAAACGTAGAAGTGTCGAATGTACAGTAAGGTGTTTGAGAACTCAAGTTTTCTCGTGACAAACAAAAACTATGCGCAGATATTTGGGGATGGCAACATCAGATGACCTTTTAGGGATTTATTAAATCGAAAGGTTCCTCGGAATGTTTCTGGCCGTGCTCGTGATCCCTGTGGTGATTATGTGTTTTCCAAGAGGCATATGCTCAGCGGATATTAAGATCTATGAATGAATATGAAATAAGTCACACCGCTGGCAGCAGTGTAAGGGTGATATTCGCCCTGGGTAGAAGGACTTGTTCTTACTTTGTGTTTCTAACTGGGACCTAAATTTAACGGCGATTAGGCCAAGGAAGTAAGGGGATAAACTTCAATTTTCAATCGTTTTCGATTAACACAAGAATTATTTAAGACGGCCGCTCATAACTGGCAAAAATATACATAAGTGCAAAGTTAGCTGAAATTTTTTATGAACTTTGATCTTTAAAAGTTAGAGACAGAAAATTTAATTATGTAATAGAAATGATAGTTGCACATACACTGCACTCTGCAGAGGCGGTTGTCCGGATTACCGAACCAATATTATAATGCTATATTTTATAAATGAGTAATAAGCGGGAATATGTGTCGCCATAATGGTAAAAATAAAATCTAATCAATTTAAGTTAAATTTAAAATTTATAAAGGAAAATTTCCGATACGTCCAACCATTACTTTTCGATCCATTAACGCATGAATACTGAAATTGTCTAACGTAACCAAAACGAACGCTGCTACAACGAATTTTCATAAAATCATCACCCACTCACTACTCTTGCACACATAATGCAAAGCGTTGGCATAACCCACCTACGGATACGACTCTTCTCATTCGCACACATGCATACCTACCCAATACTCGCCAACAACAATGTAAAAATGCTTAACACACACAAAGCGGCTACGTTTATTAAGCGAAATTCATTTTTGTTGCTGGTTCGCCTGCTAGTTAGTTGTCTGCATTGCTTCACTTTCAACTACACCGCTACCGCACGAGCCATTGTTAAGTTAACGGCTTCGGCAGCCATCGTTTTCAGAGCCGAAAGTCATATAACAGTACGATGACTTTTGTAAGTGGCCAATCAAGCTGTTCGTTTAACGAAGGGTAGGCGCGGTTACAGCGGCAATGGCATCTGCTATCACCTTCTCGCGCATACACTGTACTGTTTGCTGTTGCATTTGTGCACACACAAATCGGGTACAGCATGGTTGGGGCAGGCGGTCATAAAATACGTAATCTATAATATACGAAGGCAGTACCGTAGTCCGACGTTGACGATGCTTAGCCCAGCAATATACATTGCCATGTTTGGTGTTCGAGCAACAAGAGAGTGAGAGATGTTTGAATGCTTTTAGTAGTTTTGCTGCTGTAGTTTGGCGCTCGTTCGTGTTGACGAAGCGTTTATTATGAGGAATGTGTGTTGGAAATGCATTGCTTGCTGTTTGGACGGTGGAGTCTTTCGGTTTTACTTCGTGCACAGATTTGGCTTAATTTTATCTGCGCAAAAAAGTTGATTGCAGAGAATATTACTTTATACAGTGGTGCAAATCACTCAAGTTGTTACACAAAACTTGTATTTTGTTTGAATTCATATATTTGTACACATCGTCGCCTGGTTAAATGATTGTTGTATGTTACATTTGACGACTTTTGGGAAAACGCAATTCAAGTTTAAAACGCGTTTTCTCGAAAACGCTACGGTAGATTTTCTTGAAAATTGTATATGTTGTTTCTAGATAAAGGAAATACCAAAATTTAAGACAGAAACCAATTTTACACAAACAATGAAACATTTATTGCAAGTTTTGTTTAGTCACATTTTATCGTATGTTACATTTCACAATATGGTTGTGGTCGTTCCATGCACACGCGACAAATTACTGCCAGCATTTGTAAAAATTACGTGAATGAAAACTCTTTATTCAGCTTTATTTAAAATCAAAAAATATTTTTTACTTATAACAACAACATTAAAATAAACATAAAAAAATTGTTTATCCAATTCGAGTAAACAAAGGAATTCAGTTTAGCTTTAGTACAAAAAAAAAAAACTTAACAAATTAACGTTAAAAATAATATAAAGTAGGTACATATAGATGAGATCGCATTTTAATTACATTTTTAATATGGTTCTATAAAAACATTTGTCTTCTTCTTCTTCCAAAAATGGAATGCAACTTTTTAAGTCCTTAATTTTATTTAAATCAAGTTCTTTTTTAAGAACAAGCTTATGTTCTTGTCTCCGCATACTCAATATATTTGAGTATCTAGTTTTGTGTTTTCTTAGATATAGTTACTATATTTTTTTAATATTTTAATTAAGGCACTGGCAATATCATTTCCATTGCGTCCGCTCAAAATTTCGTTCCGCAAAGCGCAGTATATAACTTTTGCGTGACCGATAATAACAAGAGTACCAGTAAGATTGTATACGGACAGTTTACGTTTATAATAAAAACTAGAACCAAACATTTTCGGAAGGGTAAATACATTTTCTAAATCATATATTAAAACTGGGGAATTATTATCAATATTTTGAAGATCGGTATCGGATTCCACTTTGGTAAATGTTTTTTCGTCCAAATGATTTTGAAGTAGTTGAATCTCGGCTTCAGATACTTTACGCGCATTGACTTTAAAAATGTGACACTTATCACAAATATCCTTGCTTGGTGCGTAGAAAGATAAATTAAAGCTGGTATTAAATACTTTCCTATAGACATCTATACTATTTGGGTTACTGATAGAGATTTTATAAAAGTCATAAATTTTGTGTAACCTCAAATGGGCTTCCCAATATTTTCTTGAAGTATTTGATCTGCAGTTATGGGAGTAGACCGTCGGGAAGCTTGAAATGTGATTTTTCACCTCTATGATTCGACTTTCCTCTGTTGGTTTTTTTCCACAATTTTTAAGTTCCGATTGCGACTCTACAGTATCAACTTCATAATGCTTCACAAAAAAATAATAAATAACTCGATCAGAAATTCCTAGAGAATTTAAGAAATACTTTTTGCACACTTTCACGGTTTTGTTGTTTGGTTTAAAGTTTGCTCCTCTGCGCTTAACTGATGTCTTCTTTACAAAATTACCATAAAATATTTGCCTCTCTGATGAGTTTAAGCTCCAAAAACGGGAATGAATACTCTTCCTTTCATCTGAGGATATTTTAGTTGTACACATGTAAAAGCACGATTTAGCGCATTCGGAAAAAATGGTTCTTCCTGTCCTTTCCTTTACTGTTAACAAATGGCAATCCACGGTCGTGAAGGCTCTTTCGTAAATTTTGCTTTCAAAATTCAGTGTTTCGTTATCTTTTTCGAGGCAAAGGAGATGCGGAATTAGCTGAAAGTATTTAGTTGGGAATTTGAAAGTAAGAACTTTAGAACGGGAACTAAAATTAAACGCAAAATTACTTACAACCGCTGCTATAATCCAATGGCAACTTACGTAACACACTTCCATTTTTTTCGGGCGAAGAAAGAAGTGCGCTATATGCCGTTTCGTAGTAATTTTTTAACGAGGATTTATTTTCTGGAACATAACTCGGATCATTTTCTGAATCATCTGAAGAAAAGTCAGTCCCATCGCAAGATCCAGGAATTTTGTTTTCCCGACTAGATTGATTTTTTTAATTAACAGGTACTATTAATTTCAAACGAAATACTTACTCGTAAATTTCTTGCGGCACATAAAGTGCAGGAGATTCATCCGCACGCCTCGACATCGCGAATAACACCAACACTATTACGCTCAATGCATTTTCAATAATACATACGACATATTTTTACTAAGCAAGATTGAAACTTTGTTGCACGTGTTAGCTGATTTCGCACATACAACAATTTTTTATTAAGAATTATATTCATTCAATTTCTATGACAAATTGTCGCATGTGCGGAAGCTTTAAAATAATACGACAAAATGCTACTAAAGCGCTTGTTACCTGGCATATACGACAAAATTTTGCCGAATATCTCGGAAAACAAAGGAGGTATTAAAAAATTGATAAATGCATTAGAAAGATCTTGGTAAGATTAGTATAATTGCATTATTAGCCAATTTGGCCCAATTTTCACATACAACAATCATTTAACCAGGCGACGATATATAAATAGATAATAAGCAAACAGCTGATCAGAAGTCTTCGACATGTAAATAAAGAAGAAGTCAACTGAATAGCATGGTGCAACGATACAAGGTGGCAGCATGGAACAGCTGATTATAAACTTTTTTTATGTGATTGGATATATCAACTTCCGGTGCAGTACGATTTTGACATTTGTCCATCGAATTTACAAAAACAAAGTATATGGAATTTTTATTTATGTTTGTAGGTATGTCACCATGCTGCCACCTTGTATCATTCCGCTATGCTGAATAGCATACAGTTTTGCAAGATCCTGTTTTATGTCAAAATCTTTTACTGAGGGGATGCCAATTGTTTTATGAGTAGAGTTCGGACAACACAACACAACATGGCAAACAAAACAATTCTGTGTAAGCTTTGAGAATATAATGAGCATAGCGGATAGTCAAAAACTCAATAAATAAATGCATTTCAATCGCATTATTATTTAAAAAAGGTATCAATTATGAGTGTCAATATACATATGTAAGTATGTTTATAGGTTCAATATCGGGTTTATGAACTTTTGATATCACCTTAGTGCCCCCATAAATTCAGAAACACATTTTTTCAGAAAACATTAGTCAGAACCATACATGTTAAATTCCAATTAGAATAAGTAATTGATGTAATTGAATGCAATTAGATATTCAATTAGCTCGAATTAGAATCAATTATTTATATTTATTTACATCATTATTCGTTCACTTCAATCATTCTTTGAAAAAAATTTATCTTTATCAAAAAAAAAATTTCAATTATCTATTGGGAATTAGTTGTACTATTTCTAATTGTTTAATGAATTAGCAAATGAAGGTTAATTAGCAATCATTAGCATTATCTTATCATTACTTAACATCTATGGTCAGAACCCTTTTTTCAGAGAGACAAAATACAGAGGTCAAAACTCAGAAGTCAAATCTCAGAAGTCAAATTACAGAAGTCAAATTGCAGAAGTCAAATTTCATAAGTCAAAATTCAGGAAACCATGAGACGACAGAAAAAACATTACATTTTTCTCAAAATTCAGAAAAGTTGATTTATTAGGAAGGAATTATGGATAAAGAAAAAGATGTACAATAGAAAGCATATCAATTATTTAATCTTTTTGCGTTTATCTTTTTCAAATGAATTTTTGTTTCTGAATTTTGACTTGAGAATTTAGGCTTTCTGAAAAAAGGGTTCTGACTAATGTTTTCTGAAAACTGTGTTTTTGAATTTTTGTTTTCTCTATTTATGGGGGAATCCCTTATTGTAGATGTATAAGTTTCGCTTTTATTGACTCCTAATGTATAATAGCGCCAGTCATGTTAAGTATTTCTGTAAAATATATCGAAAATTTGTTTGCGAATCCTGCAGATTGTGTGATGGTAGCGTGCCCCGCCCACCACACCGAAGATCCTGGGTTCACGCCCGGGCAAAGCAACATCAAAATTTTAGAAACAAGTTTTTTCAATTAGAAGAACATTTTTCGAAGCGGGGTTGCCCCTCGGCAGTGTTTGCCAAACACTCCGAGTGTATTTCTGCCATGAAGAGCTCTCAGTGAAAAATCATCTGCCTTGCAGATGCCGTTCGGAGTAGAGGTTTACTTTGGTCACTTAATCGGCGGCGGCGGCAAAGTGATCGGCGTAAACCTTTTAATTGAATGGCTGGACTTCGGAGTATCACATTGTCCACAACTAATGAATATGGAAACATACTGCTGACGTCAATGGTATGTTTGACGATCTGGAACAGTATCATTAACTTGCGGATGAGTATTTGGCAGGCTTGTAAAGCGAAAATTAAAAAAAATTATTTAAGATTTTTTAAGAATTAATGAGCTTAACACCGGTAAGTTTCACCGGGGAAACCTGTTGAAATAAATAAAAACATTACGAAATTGCCTGACGATAAAGACGTGGCGGTTTTCGAAATGGTACCATCGGAATATGCCGGTAAATGTTTCCTTCTTTTCGGTTTTTCCCAATAAAACCAAAATAATAACCATTATTATTTACCGGTGTTAAGCTCATTAATTCTTAAAAAATCTTAAGTAAAATTGAACACACAATCAAACATACAAACATATAAAAAGAAATAATATTTGGAAAGGTTTTGTTTATATGTTTTTAAGGAAATCGACGTTTCGGCCATTTCGGAAAGATCCGCGGTTTTTGCCTCAAAATCTCGCGTATCGTTCAGATAATTTCGGGAGTACCTCCTTGCGGGGAGAGGGAGAAATACTTAAAATGGTCACACTTTTGTAGAGTAGTTTCACCGAAGGAGATGTTCTGGGCTAACTCTAATTCCCGTCGTCGGCACGATTTCTTTAAATCATTTGTGGCTACATGCTGATCATGCACAAGGCGACTTACGGTTCCTATCAATTATCCACTAATAGTCATGAGTCATGACCCTTGTGGGGCAGTTTTAACGATTACTATCCATGCCAAAGAACAGAAGCCATAGGACTGCCTTCGAACTCATACTCTCGTTGACGTCACTTTCCAAGAAGCTTTTGTTATAGCTCCGCAGACTTTCTGACGGATGCTTTTGTCGCGCTATGCTTCCGAGCTACACAAAAAACACCTTGAAACGTTAGGGAGTAACTATTTGGCCAAGGAAGCCGCTCTCGAAATCATCATTGCGTAACTCATGGGTGAAAACCGTATAATCTTTGGCGCATCTACATATTTTAAATTTTACAAGGACCGTGGAAAAAAGTTTTAAAATGTGGACCAAAATTTGCAGACGTTCGTGTTCGATACATTGACTTCAATGGTTTTCTTTTCCGACCGTATGATATAACAGCTTATTATGGATGACCGCCTTCAGTTTTCAGACTAGTTCGACTATCCCCTACGTTAGGCTAGTAGAACACCCGGTCATTTGTGCGACTGCCTTGAGAAAGCTTTCGCTTCACCACTTTGAGTGTTCTTGCAAAGGACAAAGCCTCACCTGGTAAATATATGTGCCTACGTATTCACATTTGTAAAAGGAGCCGTACCGTGTAGGTGATATTTAAACTTCGTTGATAGGCTATAATAAATGTGATTAACTCCAAGGGACTAGTTTTGGATAGGGCCGCCAACTTTGGGAAATGTTAAACCGGGAGGCTTGGGTGTTGAAGGATGAAGTGTGAAAATCAAAATTAACATTTCAGACGCTACTGTATAGTTTCGCAAATAAACAAAAGATGTTTGAATGTAAGCCCAAGTGATTTTCCCCACTTCCCATACGTACATATATCCTCAACTTAAGTATGAGGTCAGAATCCTTTGTAAGGAGTGTTTATGCCCCTAGAACCTACTAAAGGATTTTGCATCACTGATTTCGCTTATTCTTTCAGCCAATCGCAATATAAAACTTTTTAAAAAATCGGCACATTTTTTGGGTATTTTGCTTTTTTTTAACAATTTGAACGCAATTTGAAAACATGTTCGCCTTGGGTCATTTTATTTGAATTCATTGTTCATTATTAATTTTTGAAAAAAAGAAAAAAAATATGCAAAGTGAGCATACAAATTTATTATATAACTCTTCTTTTAGTGTTTTGTTTTAATAACTTGGTGAATTGGGGTTGACATCGAAAACGCCCGTTTTTTTCAATAAATTTTGAACAGTTAGAAAGAGTTAAATTTCGCAATGAGTTTCTTATAAGTGGCAGTGATGCACCACCACTTTCGACCATATCCGACCAATTTTCGACATAAAAATAAATGGCCTAAACAGTCTTAAACGAGTAGAAAATATAGTAACGCGCCGGACGCCGTCGCCGCCGATATTTTTGACATTCGGCGGCGGCGTGCGAAACACGACCAAAATCGGCGGCTTATATCTCTAGTTCGGAGTCGGCGTAAAACAAGTAGGTCCGGTCCGCCAATTTGTAGGAAAAATTAAAAAGGAGCTCGACGCAAATTGGAAGAGAACCTCGGCCGTAAATCTCTTCGGAGGTTATCGCGCCTTTCATTTATTTATTTATTTAACTTTTAAATAGGTCAAGAGTAACTGGTTCCTTTGAAACGCATAGTTTTGAATGCTATTATTCATAAAACTTCGTTGGCGTCTTTGTCACTTAAACAAGTTTCTAAATATTGTAACGAATTTACTTGCAAATCCTCTTATTTGCAACCTTCTGCTAAGTTCGAATCACTAAACTGTTGAATAAATAACTCCAATATTTAATAATGCAAAATGGCCTTTATTAAAGTACTTCACAATAAATAACTCTACTATTGCCGGATTGATTGCGTGCTTAATCAAAACTGATTGTAGCGCCTCTATTGTTGAGGTCCTTTATACTCTTTGATTTCCTCGTTGCATCTTCTAAGCGCTTCTGTTCTAGAATCTACTAGTTGGTTATCTGTTATAATTATAACTACAGATGTACGTGTATAACTCTCATATACGCGTGTGTTTGTGAGCGACACTTCACCAATTATAATTGCATATCTCAGATAAGATATCTGCATGTGTTTGTTGCTTCTCCGCTGTGTGTACGTACATATGTCTAGGCATAATGATTGAATTATTGATGTGCATTCACGTCACTGCTTAGCATCAGCTTAGAGATGGCAGTACCCCTTAGTGTTGCTAATATTCGTAACACTGCCCTCCACCTAAGTCTGGTCGTCCCGATCAGACAAATCTCCCGATCTAAACGCCGCTAGCATCTCCAAATGTACCACTCTTCTACTCCGTGGTTTCCCAATGGTTTGGATGCGGTAGATGGTATCACTGATCTTCTTCACAACTTTGTACGGGCCTTCCCAACTGCACTGAATCTTGGATGGAACACTTTTCCGCCGGTGAGGGTTGTATAACAGTACCAAATCTCCCGCCATGAAACCTTCCGAATTATTGTTCTCATCGTACCTGCGTTTCATCGTACTACTCATTACCCTGGTTCGTTCCTTCACACTCTGTTGTTTGGCCAATGAACTACTTCGTAGAGCTTGCGCTTTGCATAATCAGTATCGTTCTGTTTGTCCTGGCTTGAAACCACCCTTGCATTCTTTCTGCGAAATTCTTTCCTTCGTTTTAGTGCGTCCGTTAGGGCTTTTCCATGCCAGTGTTTCTCTCACAGGTACCTTCGGTTTTGATTTGTTTGGCCCATTTGTTCCATCAAACTTTGCTCGATCTACTTTCCTCGACTTTCGTGGTCTCTGTCGAATCTCCTCCACCAGCACTCGCTTACTGCTGAACCCTTTTTCCAAACTGTAGTTAAGTCGCACATCCTGGTTCTCATAACGTATCACCCTTCTCTGCATATCGATCTTGATGTCATGGTCAACCAAGAAATCCACTCCCAATATAACTTCATCAACAATCTCCGCCGCAACGAATTTGTGTAAAACCATGACCTTCCCAATTAAGACTTCACAGATCACACCTCCCCGTACTTGGTTATACTCACCAGTGACAGTACGCAACCTTGCTCCAGGTAATGACTTTACTCTCCTGTAGACCAAATCAGATCGAATCAAGGAATGAGATGCGCCCTTATCTACAGTCAGTACACGTTCTTTGCCATCCATATTCCCTCTGACGGTAAGACTGCTCGATTTTCTACCAATTTGCGACACAGATATCACAGGGCATTCAATAGCTGGATCTAGCTCTCGATCTCTACATCTTACTCGCTCTTGCTCATCCCCTCCAGCTTTGTTATTAAGACCACTCCTGTTGTTGCAACCACTAGGATCAAAATCGCAATGACGTGCAATGTGACCGGGCTTCCCGCATTTGAAGCATTTGATAACTCTTCCACTCCGCTTTTGCGATCATTTCAGCGCCTCCAATATTGCGTCTACCCACTCTGGCCTTTCTACTTCCACACGGCGTGTTTTGAAAACTGGCTTACACAGAAGCGACGCTGTTTCCTGAATCAGAGCTTGTGAAACCGTTTCTGCGAATGTTGGCTTTGGGTTTGCGTATGTAGCTCGCTTTGGTTTGACGTCCCGTATGCCATTTATAAAGCTCTGAATCTTTACCCTTTCAGTGTTTTCCACGGGTGCATCCGCATTCGCTAAATGTGCCAGCCTTTCAACATCCGACGCAAACTCTTGCAATGTCTCACCAGGCTTCTGGAAGCGGTTCAGTAACTCCATTTGGTATATATGTCTCCTAATCTCAGTTCCGAATCGTCTCTCTAGAGCGCCCATCAATGCTTCATAACAGTTCCGTTCGCCCTCTGGAATGGTTTGTAAAATCTCAGCTGCAGGCCATTTCAACGCCATGAACAGTGCAGCAACTTTATTTTCAACATTCCAGTTGTTCACTGCTGCGGTCTTCTCAAAGTGAATCTTAAACACCTGGAAAGGAACAGAACCGTCAAAAGATGGAGTTTTTACCTTCGTATTGCTTGCTGAAACAGCTGGACGATTTAATTGCAACTCCTATATACGACCTCTCAAAGCACCCACCTCGGCTTCGATTTTTCCTCAAACTGCGTTATTTTCTCGTCCATACGCGCTTCGAGTTTTGATGATATACTCGCCTCTTGCGCTTCGAGTTGTACTGTTATGCGTGCCTTTTGCTCTTTCAGTTGTGTTTCCATCTTTGATGTTATACGGTTCTCCTGGGATTCTAGTTGAGATGCCATATATGTATTCTGTTCTTCCATTTGAGATGACATTTGCCATGACATTGATGTTACTGTCGACGTTTGTGCAGATATTGCAGCCAATATCATGTTCAAGTCTGTGCTCGTAACTATCTGCGATGTTTCATTTTTCTCTTCAATTTTTGTTGTCTCCTCGCCATCAAGAGGAAAGACATACTCTTCCACGTTAATTCCTTCTGCCTCCATTGCCTCTCGTAGTCGTGCCTGATATTCGAGTTTAATGCCGCTTGTATTCAATCCACGGCTCTCTCAAAATCTTCGGAATTTATCCAACAATTCCTCTTCTGACACCAATTGTAACGAATTTACTGCAAATCCTCTTATTTGCAACCTTCTGCTAAGTTCGAATCACTAAACTGTTGAATAAATAACTCCAATATTTAATAATGCAAAATGGCCTTTATTAAAGTACTTCACAATAAATAACTCTACTATTGCCCGACAGATTGCGTGCTTAATCAAAACTGATTTTAGCGCCTCTATTGTTGAGGCCATTTATAATTTTTGATTTCTTCGTTGCATCTTCTAGGCGCTTCTGTTCTAGAATGTACTAGTTGGTTATCTGTTATAATTATAACTACAGATGTACGTGTATAGCTCTCATATGCGCGTGTGTTTGTGAGCGACACTTCCCCAATTATAAAGCTTGAAACACAATGCCCTGACGCCGCGAAATAAACGCGGCGAACATCGCCTTGTCAAAAATAGAATCCCCATAATTACATGAAGGTGAACACAATGAACGCCAAGAGCGAAATTTACGCGACGTCATTTTGCGACGATAGATTTATTTCTATAGTCGCCGCCGGGCGATGACGACAACCATCCCAAGGGTTGCTGCTGTTCAATTTTTTAAGTATAAAAAAGAAAACATAATATCCAAAAACAAATTTTTTTTCTTTACATATAATTTTTAATTTAATTTCTTAACATTTTTGTATTGTTTTGTTAATTTCTTAATATTTTTGGCGTGTTTTAGCAGTCAAGTGCTAAAGCAGAGAATTAAAAAAGTTTTAATTGTTTTCATCTTTATTTCTATATAATGGCCACTCTGAATAAACAGCGTCAATTTCGGCCGGCATTGTGTTTTAAGTAGATGAAATGTCTGGGCGTAATTTGAAATGTTATCGCCCGACGCGGCGTATATCGTCGTCGCTCGGCATTGTGTTTCAAGCATAATTGCATATCTCAGATAAGATATCTGCATGTGTTTGTTGCTTCTCCGCTGCGTGTACGTACATATGTGTAAGCATAATGATTGAATTATTGATGTGCATTCACGTCACTACTTAGCATCGGCTTAGAGATGGCTGTACCCCTTAGTGTTGCTAATATTCGTACCAATATTGAAGAAGAAGTTTTGAATTTTGACACGCCCTCTCCCGAAGTTTGACCTTTCCTCCTCGAAATAGTTGGTGTGGATTATTAAAATGTTGGCTAGTATTCAACATGAATTTATAAATCTAGATAGCTATGGAGTACACTTAATCTTGAAAACTTAGTTTGTTTAAATTCTCAATAAAAGGCAGCTAAACAGCTTGCAAAGAACGAGGCAAAACAAATGCTTAATTTTAATAACCTACACGTCTGTATATGCAACTGCAAATTTGATTAAGCTTATAATGTTGAGCTACAGCTAGTCAAAAATTAATATATTTTGCCGTACTTAAATGGACCTCAGATTCTTATTCAGATTGCCAAATTCATGTCGATATGTGTGTACTTTATATGCATTGGCTACCATTTTAGTTACGTCATTTGCCGTAAGTAACTTGTAAGTAAATTTTAATCAGGAAAAGCTGGAGCATTGTTTAAAAAGAGCCAGACCTTTGTTAAAGGCGGCCACCTTGGTGTGGTGGTAGCATGCTCCGCCTACCACACTACCACAGTAAAGGCCCTGGCTTCAAGTCTCGGGCAAAGTAACATCAAAAATTTATAAACAAAAAAATACCTAAATATCAAACACCGCCAGTGTATTTCTGCTATGAAAAGATAAAAAATCAGGGCCCGTATCGTGTGTTACGAATCGTATCGGTATCCATTCTTCAATCAATTTATAAATATGAAACTGCCAAACAATTTATACAAATTATGATAAATTATAAATCCTAGTAGAACGCGAAGTCTCTAGTTCACATATGTCGTTATTAGAACTCACGATTTCAGATCTATTTTGATATAATTTTTGAGTGAAAACTTGATTTCGATAGGAATCGTAACACACGATACGGGCCGGCCCAGGGACTTATGTATGACTATGCCTTGTTTTTACTTTTTTTAAACCTATATTAAGAAAGCGTGGAGCACAAAACTGTATTTAAATTGTACCTCATTAAAGAAATCACTAAATCGTATTTAATTACTATACATTTTAATATTATTTTACACCTTTAGGTACTGACTACGAGTCTTCTTGAAAATCTTTGAAAAATTCTCCAATTAGTTTGTTCTTTTATATCTTGCTAGTTTGATAGATTTATTAGCTTTATTTATGATATTTACAAAGGCATGGTCTGTAGTCACCAGGAAAATATATCTACAGTTGGCAAGTTGTTTCTTAATTGAAGTTACATTGTTCTAGAAGGCATCGCCCTTGGAAGGTGTATCATGTGAATCATACAAGCAACAAATATTATGAAAGGAATTGTGAACTAAATAATTTGTATTTTTAGCTAGTCTTATGTGGAGCCGAATAAATTGAGGCATTATCCATGAATTGCAGAGAATATTCGATTGCTTCAAGAGATGTTAACAAATTTTTGGTTTTATAGGTAAGCTCAAAAAATAAATGGTAAGGCCCATATGCAGAACGGCAAGTTATCTTTTTAAATCACAGGTAACTTGACATGAGGGGCTGAACTCATACATTTTTGACACATTCTTTTAATTAACATTGAGCTAAAATTATAATTTAATAAATGTCTTCTTTGGAATTTCTTCTACGAATGGCTTTGGAAAAAATAAAGCCAACCTAGTTCGTGAACGTGACTATCGCATTACGAGATTTTGGTTTTATTTTGTGAAATTATTACGAAAAGATGCGATATGGCTGAAAAACCTTACCAGTAACGCGATTCACTAACTTTTGCCGTTTCTGAAATCAAAATTTTTACCGTAGTCAATTATTGCATGCATTGTCAATTGAGCGAATCACTTACTTTGTTCTAAAAATACTTGCTAAGTATCAATTTTAGAAAAATGTTATCTATAGTAGTGACATGTCAAAACTAACGCAAAGGTCATAGAGAAATTGACAAAAACATTTAATCATATATTCACGCCACAAATTGTGTGCAGGACTCAGTAAAGTTAAGAATTTTTGATATTATTTTTTTATTATTTGAACATTTACTGCACTTTTTATATTTTTTCAGAGAGGCGTTTACCAGCAAGGCAGCAACATGATCCAAAAGTTAGTGAATAGCAGAATTGTTAAAATTATTGTTAAGCCAATTTACCGCTATCAAATGTTGTTAAAATGTTAGTGAAACGCGCTAAAAGGCAAACATTTGTGGGGTAAAGTAAGGTCATAGTTAAACAAAAGTTTTGTTAATGTTTAGGTAATGGGTCGAAAATAAAAATTCCACTTGATTTCATTAAATGAACCCACAGTAGGTAGACATTAATTTTATTCGGCAAAACAGCGGTTGAGCCGAATAAATGATACGAGCCTTAGAGAGAGAGAGTGTATACGAGCGAGACGAGCAAACATAGTTAAACAATTTGTTTTGTGAATGTGTGTGAGCACAGTGATATCTGCTCCACCATTGCTGTAACAGTATTTTGATGGCATTTGACTTGTGCAGTTAGTGTAGTGCGGTTAATAACGGTTGAGATAGTGTTGGGGCGCTACGCGATTTTACAATTTTATATACGGTTAATGTACTTCGTTTTTTGTGAAACTGGAGTGTTTTGAAGATTTTGAATGAAAACATAATAAGAAAAAAATCGAAGTGTTGTTGCCAACGTCGAAAGTTTTAGAGAAATCGATAAGAAAAATAAGTGCCAAAGAGAAAAAAACACGAAACAAGCAAATAATAACAAGAATAATAAAAAAAGAATACAAATTGTAAAGGGAAGCAGACGAAAGGGGGCAAGTGCAATGTGCTTAAAGTGGACCGCGCGCTAAATGGGAGCGGAGAGTGTGCAGTGCAAAGAGAACCCAACAACAATACGTGAATTGTTGTTAAAAATCAATATAAATGTTAGTATATGAAAAGTGTTGAGTTTATTTTTACGGCAGATTTTTGCCGGTTACATGTTTACAATAGAAGATTTATTGCGTTCATACTTTTTAACAATTTTTTTCACATTTATTTAAGTGAAATTTGTCGATGCATATGCCGCGCAAAATAAATGAAAATATCAGCAACCATTTTTTTTTTTTAATATATGTATGTATGTATGTATAAATGTAAGTTTGGATAATTCTGCGCGGCTTTAAATTTTCTAATGGGAAATTTTCACTTTACATTCTGCGCTTAAGTTTGGATAAGACGAATGTGTGTGTGTGAGTGCACGTGTGCGGGTGTGTTTTGTGTTTGCATATTACCATATGTGAACGAGCCAGAGCTAGAGCGGTCAAGTATGTGATATTCGCCGCTTTGAGGGCGCGGGCAAACACTTGACACGCACACATAGCCTCATAGCCAGAAATACCTACCAAAAAGTTTTAAACTTATATAAGACTTACATATTTCATTAGACCACAAGGCTTAGAGCATGAAGCATGTAATATTGGCTATCAATTGTAGGAACTATTACTTATAATATTCCTTATTTTCTGTACTTTTATCAACAGGAATAATGTTTAGCTCAATTATAGCGTTATGTTTAAGGAATTATTATAAGAAATTGGAGAGGATGTAACAACATGGTTGCCGTTTTGGTATATTCAAACCAAAAATTTTACGTTTTGCATACCTAGTTGTGTTTGAGATTATGTTATGTATTGTTTATGAGGCGATGCGTTTAAAACCGCATAGTTTGTGGCGTACTCCTTTTAATTTTTTGGCTTAAACTTTCATTAAATTCACTAGATCAGTAAATCACTAATCGAGTAATATATGTAGATACCTATAATAACTGCCGTGAAAATTTTGAGTTTGGAAAATCTGAGCAAAGATGAAGTGCCAACACATTCAACACAGAATAGAGCACCTTCTGTGTGTTTGGTAGTGCTTTCCAAATTACCTACTTGGTTTTTCTACCAGCGTAAGGACTACCATATTAAAAACAGTTAATAATATCATGATCAATCAATTTGGCGGCCGCCGTGGTGTGGCGCTAGCGTGTTCCGCCTACCACACCGAAGATACTTGGTTCACGTTCCGCAACATCAAAATGCTAGAAACAAGTTGATTTTAATCAGAAGAAAGGTTTTCTAAGCGGGGTCGCGCCGCAGTGATTTAGCAAGCACTCCGAGTGTATTTCTGCTATCAAAAGCTACTCAGTGAAAACTCATCTGACTTGCTGATGCCGTTCGGAGTCCTCGTAAAACATATACATAGGCCCGTCCCGCCAATTTTTAGCAAAAGTGAAAAGGAACACGACGCGAATTGGAAAAGAGGCTTGGCCTTAAATATTTTATATTTAATAATATCACCGTAGTGTGATGGCAGCGTGCTCCGCCTACCACACCATATGCCCTGGATTCACACCCCGGGCAAAGCAACATCAAAATTTTAGAAATAAGGTTTTTCAATTAAAAGAAATTTTTTCTAAGCGGGTGTATTTCTGCCATGAAAAGCTCTCAGTGAAAACTCATCTGCCTTGCAGATGCCGTTCGGAGTCGGCATAAAACATGTAGGTCCCGTCCGGCCGATTTGTAGGGAAAATCAATAGGAGCACGACGCAAATTGGAAGAGAAGCTCGGTCTTAGATCTCTTCGGAGGTTATCGCGCCTTACATTTATTTTTTTTTATTTTAATAATATCACGATAGGCATCATCAGCCTATTAACTGCCCAAGCAACACCAGAGGAATTGAAATAGTTTTCCACCTAATCTTTCCAGCGGAGTGGGAGCTGCCCTTTTCCTTTGCTTGCGTAGGCATATCTCATCCAAATATAAAATGTATGGGCGACTACCACTAACCGTGGAAAACTCGCTCATCTCATTATTTCTGTGGAAGACTAGCATGTTTCAATTGTGTTAGTTTTCGACCAAATCACGAGCTCTGCTGGTCTTTCTGTAAAATTTTTGAAAATCGACACTTTCAAAATAAGTTTGTTGCTATTTTTTTGTAAATTTGGAGAATGGTGTTTTTTTTTTTGCTTACTTCGTGGAGCCTTCAAAAATTTAAACAATTTTATTTTTCAGCACCATGTAAAGACTGCTAAAAAATGTTTTTTTTTTTTTTTAAACTTATATTTGGTCATTGATTTCAATGAGTGATGCGTTATTGTACAGGTATTTACTCAATGCACAATTCGTCCGAAGATGTCACGTACCAACTATTTCTTACTTCAGATTCTTTATCAGGTAGCTTCCTAAGGTGGGAATCATAGAAATAACTTTTAACACAGTAAATTTTTCTTTGATAAATATTGACCGAGTTCACAAATATTTACTCTTTAACCAAGGGATAGACGTATTTATTGAATACATAGCTTCAGTTTTCCATAGAAATTAGCAAATTTAGACAACCTATTATGCACTGACTACTTTTTTCACTCTGAGATATAGTATTGACCTGGGCTGGAAGCGCTGCCATCGTTCCTTATGGTTTACAACCATTTATCCCGTTTTTTGTTGGGCAATCTATATGCACATGTTTGTGTGTGTATGAATATGAATAAGCGTAGATGTGATAACACGTTTTGTTGGTGTGAGGCGAATGAACACGACATGTGAACATTGCGGCATGATCTCGATGTTTCAAGTATGTAGTATGCATGTGTTCAAGTGCTTCTTTTCTGCTCAGCGCATTTCACTTTATGTGTTCGCAATGGAATCTTTCCCATATATATGTACGTACACGCAAATACTTACAACGTTTAAATAAGAAACCAAGCAAAACATAACGCGGCGAATTCGTTTGCCGACAGAAATGAGCGCAGAGTGGGCGCAAAATTCATAGGCGAATTGAGCTCCAAACAAGAGCAACTACGAACATACTGATGAGGCGTAGAAAGTTCGCAGCCAGCACACCGCAGTCAAAAGGTTGAACACGAACTTTTTGTTGTTGTTTTTTGCTTTGGTTTTCTTTTCGTAAATGTGTATCTGTGAGTATAAAAAACAAATAGATACAAAATCTAACAGAACATATATACATATTGTCATATATGCGCACAGAGCCAAATTTTGTGTTGGAAGCGTAAACCTTTCGCCTAAGTTGCAAGGCAGGTTGCCGGTGGTGGGTTGAATGTGGGCTAACGCGCCCGTATTGTACGGTGTTTGTGCACATCCAACGAAGCGAATATCATGTCGTGAGCGGTGAATTGTTTGTGAGAACTGGTGCAGGGGGTTGAGTGTACAAATCCAAAACTGAAACAAGGTGGATATAGCAATCACAAGTTGGTAGTCTGTTGGTGGTGGTAGTTCGTCTAATTTGTGAGAGTAAGAACGAACATTGAAGTATTTTTTCGATGAACGCGCACGCGTGAGTGAGAGCGCCCGTCAAGCGCCAGCTACACAACAATACGCGGTGTACGAGAACGGCCTTTGTGCGAATTAATTGTATCTGGCATTCGGTAGTTTCGAATTTGATGGCTGCTGTAGCGGTTAGATTCAGCGGCAAGTCAAAAGTTAAAACGCGTGTGAATTTATGTACATATATTTGTATTGCGTTACAACACAAGCGCGCATAGTTGCGGGTAGCAAATAAACGAATCAACTATAAAAGCGCATGTATGTTTGTTTGTGTACGTTAGCGTTTCTAACAAAAACAAAAATAAAATTGGAAAGTAGTACAAGTTATACATACATACATACATGCATATGCACGTATGTAACTATGAAGTATAGAACGCCGCATCCAACCACCAGTGCTAAAGGCATAAATATGCGTAGGGCTTAGCCGCCCTAATTTGGGTGCTCGTGTATGATACACACACACATACATGCATATAAACCCGTAAGTGTTTGTGAACGCGGTGGGGCGCTCATTAAAGTGCGGAACTGTTTTTAATGTGTGTGTAGGTGGGTAACGGAAGAGCCATAAAATAGACGAAGTGACAGAATTGAGAATCGGTAGCACCGTAGCAGGAAGTAGCGGCAAATTATTCTTTTTCTTCGACTCGTTTTTTCTTGTTTCCTAATATCTATCATCAAAAAAACTCGTTTTTCTTTTCTTTTTTATATTTATTTCATATTTTTTGTTTTGTTTTTTATTTTATTCGCCCTCAAGCTCTCATTCTGTGGTACGTTTCTACGTCAGTCGGCACGTTGGCCAAGGTAAGAAACAGCTGAGAGTGAGTGGCTTTGTTTTGTTTTGGCATCTAATTTATGTAACTATGCGCTTGTTGAGTATGCGGGCATACATATGTAAATACCCAACAAAAAATTACATAAATGATGAGGGAGAACCGGTTCCAGGGTACCTCTGAACCACCGAACCGGTTTGTTTCAAGTGGCTCAACCCTTTTAACTATACTAAGTGGTAAATTACCATTGGGAAATCTAAGGACAAATGTTGCATTTAGATGATAACTGTCACTAACGTTCCTTGGGATTGAATATCTCTCAGATATTGTGGATAGTCTTAATTTCATCGAAGTACGTCCGGCTTTGGCGAGATTGATCGGCTGCAAGTTAATTGGCGTGATGACTACACATATCATCTGTAGATCAGGTAGCGAAGAACATAGTGTTAACAAATGCAACGAGACGCAATGCCTCGGGGCAGTTTGGTAGCTTGAGACCATACGGCCACAGTAGTATAATAAAATAAAAATACTACCCACGATATACCTCCGAAGAGAATTAAATCCGAGGTTCTATTCCAATTTGTGTCGTGCTGCTTTTTAATTTTCTTACAAATTGGCGAGACTGACCTACATGTTTTATCTGCAACGCAAATTAGTAGACGGACTACACCACGGCGGTCGCCAGATATGAGAAAATCCGAATGAAAAATTAAGATTGACAAAGTATTAAACTAGCACTGATCATAACCATATTTTTACCTAATCGTATCTATTTTCTTCGATTGTTGGTGTCTCAACTTTAAAAAATAATAAGTCACGTAGTAAAAACGTATCCGAAAAAAAAAAATATCCAAGAAGTTAATAAATTCACCAACTCAATCATGGATATGGCGAAAATCCAAAAACCAATTGGTTAGCAATGGTATGATTATGGCTAAGGCGTTATGGTATCGCACCATTGGCCAATTATTTGAATTTCCATAAGGTTGCTTGAATCAGCTGTTTTATATGGAGATACGGCAATTATGCCAGGGTTTTATGCTAGCAGGGCTACCGAGAGTGCGGGAAAGACCGCAGGATTTCCACAGGAACGATTTGGAGGAACCGGTCCAGCAGAAAGTCTTTCACACTGATATAGGAATAACTTTAGATCACTGTTATAACCAAATACAATCGGTCCTGAAAGCCACACTTGGGAGGGAGAAACAGCCCACTGTCTCAAAGCTTTACACAGCCTGCCTTGCACAGTCACCACATGAAGCTGTCTTGAAATTCAGTTGAGATATTTGAACACAACACGCCACCCCGCACTACAGGCTTAGTGATTACCTCCGAACTGGTTCTAATCGGATGCAGAGCAGCACAGTTATTTGCCACAGTTGTAACAACAACGCCGAACTCTGGGATATATGTATGTATTTATAACCTACAACTGAAACAAATTCGCACGCGTCAAAAGGGTTTTAAAGGCTGCAAAAGCCACTTTGTAGGGCATAACAATATAAGTTGAATGTCAGCTGAAAGCACTGGGACGGAATTACAACTAGTACTGTTACTTAATGCGATAGTTCGAAGCTAGTGCAATTCGCTGCAGCTGTTGCTTATTCACTAATACGTGCATGGATATAGGGGAATCCCTAAATACGAAGAACCTGTTTTCAATACAGTAAAATACATAAAAATGTATGTACCTATTGCATATACGTAGTTAGTATCTTCTTGTGTGTGTACGTACGTGAATCGCAATGCTTAAAATAGTGTTGAGTATTAAAGACAAAGTTAATGTCATTGAAATTCATAAGAAAGAAAAACTAAGTGTACGAGAGTTGGCAAAGAAATGTAAGATCAGCAAAACGCAAGCTGCTAGCATTATCAAAAACAAAGATCAAATTTTAAGTTTGTGGGACACTGATGTCAAACCGGAGAGAAAAAGGAGTCTGCTGAAGCCCAAAGGCCTTAATATTGATAAATTGTGCTACGAATGGTTTATGAAGGATCGAAATAAGAGCATTCCTGTCAGGCACACTTATAAGGAGCAAAGCTAAAGAAATTGCAGTGAGACTCAATTACGACGATTTTAGTGCATCATCCGGCTGGCTGGAAAGGTTCAAAAAACATCACAACATAGCTTTCCGGACAATTATTTTGAATATTTTGTACACAAAACTTTATTCTTTAATTTATGAACAAAGCTTTATGAACCTCCTAACTCAGTCTTTTTTGTATGTATTAATATTCTTGTTTTGGAAATAAAACTGTTTAAACATTCATCAATAATACTTTTATCATAAGCGGACACCTCTCATAAGCGGAAAAATTTGGCAGTCTCTTAGGTGTCCGTTTAAGAGAGAGTACACTGTATAAAAATAATAAGAATTTCGAAAAATACGTTTTAATTTTACTAAAGTGTCTAGTTTAAGAAAAAATAACGTTTTTTTTCGAAATCTAGAACTTTGGAGCTTTTTACGAAACGTAACCAGATGTACCTGAGCATATTCTCCTTTTTACGTCCCCATATACAAATTTTTTGGTGGGTATGAGTATG
The DNA here is from genome assembly GCF_040869045.1 of Eurosta solidaginis. Taxonomy (NCBI): domain Eukaryota; kingdom Metazoa; phylum Arthropoda; class Insecta; order Diptera; family Tephritidae; genus Eurosta; species Eurosta solidaginis. The sequence continues at coordinate 209,809,569 of NC_090321.1, forward strand.
AGTGTGTAGGTGTACTGCGTACATGTTTGTATGTATGTATGCATCGTTGAAAATGCGTGCACATAAACAAAAAGTCAAAAACAGCGACGACGAATTAATGACACAATACAATCGTAGCGGCAAACGACATTGAAGTCAATCAAACACACTCACGAAAATATGTACATACATCTGTATGTAATGTAAAAAACAGAAAAAAATAGGAATCAAATTAATAACAGCTAAACTGTTTTAGCATATTGAATTTAATGGGTAAGTTAAGATTTTCTAATATAGCTGACTCGGGTAACTACAGTTTGGTCAATACGTCTCGCAGCAAGGTTTGAAGTCTGAAAAGAAAAGAGGAAAAATAAATACTTAGCGCGATTTACCTACGGGGAGTTAAGGCCGAACTTTTCTTCCAATTTGCGCCATGTTCCCATTTAATTTTTCCTACAAATTAAACCTGCTTGTTTTATGCCGTACGGCAGTTGCAAGCAGGTGAATTTTCACTGAGAAGCTTGTCATAGCAGAAATACACTTGGAGTTTTTCCAAACCACTGTTGAGAAGCGACGCCTTGTAAATATTCACATCCACCCATTAAATTTACCTTCACCCATCGCTGGCCCCACGGAGATGACCATCCATCTAATCCTTCTCTTCCAAAGCTCTGCTCATTCTTCCATTACTGCGAGCCACACATATCAGGCTTGACACGAGAGAGAATTTCGCAGTTACCTGCTGAGGCCGAAGGAGCTCTTCACCAAGAGTGATTCTCAATTTGAGTTATCGATGGATATTGTTTTCAATGTCAACTCTAGTTCTTAAAAAAAAATGTTGAGTAGTATCCATCCAGTTTAGTGCGAGACTGAGCATGAAATTTATTCACACTGAAGTGCTCGTAGACTCTATTGGGGACAACTTACTAGGGAATATGTCCGTTTTTGGCGTCTATCGTTGCATTTTTTACAACCTTAAACTTATTATATCATCACTAGCAGATTCTTTTATACATATCTCCTTTCGGTAGACGTTTGCCTATAGGGATTTCTATCAGCCCCACAGCCAGGGTTGGCACGTCATTTCGTTCATATTCTCGGGGACAGCCAGTGTCTTACTCTTAGTTCGCTGTATAATCTTCGAGTAAGCCGAAGTCTCCTCGTTACCTCCCCTCGGCTTATCAACCTTTAGCGACTCAACCCAAGAAAATCAGCCCATTTTAATGCATATTTTGTTAGATTAGTTTTTTAATGAATGGAAACTGTTTTCAACAACCAAAAAAATTTAGAGAGGAGAGGAAAGTATTTGGGATCCAGGATGAATCGGAGACAGATGTAAAAGTAAGAAAGCATGAACTTTCCTTAATCTTCGTTGGACACATAATCAAACAAATTTTAAATACTTTGGACTGAGATGTAATGTGCTCTCTGGGCAAACATTCATGTTCTAAAGGTCGTTAAGACTTGCCAAGTCATGTTATGCGAGTGGCCCATAAGACATTTGGTGGTCAGGTGGAAAACGATTTGCGATCCTTTGGAGTTTCCAAATGGAGTCAAGTGTGTAAATTATGAAGCTACTTGCGCGCTTTGTCCATTTACCTAAACTGATTAAAAGTTTAACTAATTCAGCAAATATTTATATTTTCATTTGAAAACTCATTGTTAAGTTTGTCACCTATATAAAGAGTTATCGAGCATAAAATAGCCAAATGGGTCTTCGTCTAATAGTAGTAGATAGTTACCAATAATGTGAACAAGTGGGTGACTTCACTTACGGCAATTCTCTCATCATAACGAAATTCTTCAACACGCTGCGAAAACTATTCATAACGATTATTACAATAATCAATATCAATTATACGGTATGGTATGGATTAATTATATCCCATTAATCAATTTACTAATTGGTAACTACATACATAAATGATGAGTTGGACGAGTTCTTGCGCTCTTGAACTGTACTGAGTTTCTACTAGTCGAAGGCTTTGAACATACATTTTGTTTGTACGAATATATCTATGTACATATGTATGGACTCCTGGACGTATCCATATTGATAAGGACTTACGTTTACATTAGGGTGCACCTTATTTGTATTGGTTAGGCCGTAAAAATGTATCTTGCGAAAAATAAAGTAGCTTTCATGTCAAGCTTATGAAAAATTAGCCAAATATTTTCGGAACCAAAAAAATTGCTTAGTGTAGTCATAGGTTAGGATAGGTTAGGTTAGAGTGGCTAGCGGTGCGAGCACCAGTGCACTTAGGCACAAAAAGGTCCCATTATGATACCACGTGGATCTTTCCTCTACTCAAACCAACAGGTCGATTCTTCAAATGTTAGGAATTTCTTAGGTTCCAACTTCGCCAGATCACAAAGATCGTCAAAGAAGGGAGATCCCAGAGATTTCTTCCTCTTGTGCGAAAGCTCAGGACAATCGCGCAGAAAATGCTTGAGTGTTTCTATTTCCTCTTCCTTTCCTTTGCAGCCCCTGCAGTAATCTTTATAGGGAGCACCCAGCCGTTGTGCCTGCTTCCCGATTGCTATGTGGCCGTTTATAAATCCAACCACCAGAGATATGTCTCCCCTTCAAAGAGGAAGGAGACTCCTTGTGCGTCTCGCGTCCCATTCAGGCCACACAAGCTTAGTGTGGTAGCAGGATTCGAGATTGCTCCATCTCACACCCGCTTCCCTAAGGAAATCCCCTTTCAAAGTGAGCTTACAGGTAGCGAGCGGCATGGTCACTCCCTTTCAGGACGACGAAGGCGGAACAGATGTGCCCCCTCTTGCAAGTTCGTCAGCGATGTTGTTGTTGTTGTAGCGATAAGGTTGCTCCCCGGAGGCTTTGGGGAGTGTTATCGATGTGATGGTCCTTTGCAGGATACAGATCCGGTACGCTCCGGTAACACAGCACCATTAAGGTGCCAGCCCGACCAACTCGGGAACGATTTATGTGGCCAAATTAAACCTTCAGGCCATTCCCTCCCTACCCACCCCCAAGTTCCATGAGGAGCTTGGGGTCGCCAGAGCCTCGTCTGTTAGTGAAACAGGATTCGCCGCGGATAGGTGAGGTTGACAATTGGGTTTGGAGAAGCTATATATTGCGCTGGCAACCTGAAGGGTTGCGCTACACAGCCCCTTGAATCTGGTATTTTAGTCGCCTCTTACGACAGGCATACCTACCGCGGGTATATTCTGACCCCCTAACCCGCTGGGGGAATGGGTCAGCCATCTCATTGCCTGGTATATCGGCACCACCAGGCACCCATACCAGACTGGGAAGTTTGCTCTGGGATCTCGTTAAGTGATTTGTGGCACTTCTCTACTTTCCTGGAATTACATGTGACCGATCCAAGCGCTTTTAGTGCAGCCTGGCTGTCAGAGTAAATACAAATTTAAACATTTCTGGCAACACATTAAAAAGAGTATCCAGCGCCTCTGCAGAGTTGGCGCGCAGAGCAGCCCCACGCAGACTGGAGCACTTCTTTGTACTTTCCGTGTAGTCCTAGTAGTGCACACTTTTTATTTTTGTCTGTCACCCTACCGCCTCCTGAAAAATTTGAAAGCATTCGTCCGTACCCACAGTCTCTGGTGGTCGATGCTCCCGTATATCTCACATTAATCGCAGACAAAAAAAGAGAAACCGAGCAGTCACTTAATATTTCCAATTTCTCTATAAGCCCTTGAATGTCGGAAGAAATTTAAATTGGAGGCCAGCAGTGTGCCCAAAATTACCTGAAGAAAATTTTTCCTTACATGCACTCAAGTTTTGGTCTATCGGAATGGCTCTTCCGGTTCCTGGTTCAGAACACTAGAAAGCTCATTTTTGTATAAAATTTAATGTTTCAAGAATAGTTTTATAGATATTGATGGTCTTTTCGGCACGTTGCGGAAAAAAGCTTCAATAAAGTACTACCCCGACCGATTTGATATAACCACATTGAACTTTCTACCTCATGCAACCTTTTCTTTCGTGAGGGATTTGGGGTCGCCATTACCTCGCAAACTAAATAAACAGGATTCGCTAAGGGAAGGTGAAGTTGACAATTTGACTTGAAGGGCTATGGATTGCACCAGGCTTCACTGATAGAGTTTTGTATTTAGAGAATATGGACCAAAATGCTGTTCTAGTCCTAAAAAGCAACATCCAGCAACAATGCAGCACCTCACCACTCTACGACAAGAGTATCCGATAGGCAATAGTTTCATAAAATCGTTCTACGAGCCTAACTGCGTGGCCTATGCTCCTTATAATGCTCTGCTTGGAGCTGTACATATTTCTCGAAGGTTTTAGTAAACTAATTTCATTAAAGAATGAACTTTATAAACATTCCTGACTATACATGCATATAAATATATAATAATTTAGAGTGTAGCATTGATTGAAATTAGATCGGTTTCCCTAGGAAATAAAAAGTTTTAAGAGACGGCCGCTAAATTTGAAGCTTTTGTTGAAAGGGTGTCGGCACAAAATTAGTTTATTGTAATTTGGTTGTTGTACCGCCGATTTTCAAAATTGATTTATCATTATTTCGGGTTGAAAAGCTCTTGAATTCCTTGTGATACGATTGTATGTAGTTTTTAATAGTTTTGCGAAGTAGGAAGCATATTTTAAGGAGCTTCAACGCGGCTAGAAACCATACCTGTGTGAAAACATTATCACAATTTGAGTTCTCTGTGCGTTCATGCTGCATATGCCTGCGATTAAAAAAAAAAAAGCCGTGAGTACCAAGTAATCCCGAAGTCCGATGTAAACAGACTATGTATGTTGACGTCAAGACAACTAATGTTTTTAAATAAACTAGACCTGGCCCATGCATACAAGTACACCAAAACAGATAATCGAAATTTACTATCGTCAAGTTATCCGCTTTTTAGCCCAAAATCATTGGCTTGTTATTGATTTCTTATCGGCTTATTGTCGACGGGTTACAGATATGTCATCAATTTAATATTGAAGTTTTATCGGTATCTGTTTGATAACAAACCGATGAGTCGTCTATAATATATTGGTAACAGTCCGATAAAAAATTTATAACTTTGCGGTAGCAAACCAACAAGTTTCCAATAAAATACCGATATATTTTCTTTAACTGATCGATAGCATTTCAATAATAAATCGATAGCTTTTCGAAAAGATTATTTGTGTGTGCTGTATAGTCGGCCAACTTAGCGTTTTTGAAGTTGGTGAAGATGCGGGGTTTAGACGTAATGAAATCGGCTTATCGTGCCACTGAGAGGAGTATGGACCGATGGGTGGTCGGATGCTAATGTTAGCATCTGGCTGTCTGCGCTAACGAAAGAAATGTCTCGCGAGCTATAACCATTTCTTACCAAGAGCATCGTGTCGTCTGCTGTTTTTTTTCCTCCAACATCTCTCCCCTTCTGTCTGCTTACAGATTGGAACGCCACAGTTCGCGATGAGCATTGAAATCGCCTCAAATAATTTGACAGTAAGTAGAGCACTGATATCAGGGTTGTAAGGTAACAGGCGATGCAGACGTTTACAATTTCCAGGTTTACATCGCCTGACCCGACAGATATGCCATGACACTCCAGGGCACTGTTCCTGCAATTACCTTTTGAAACTGAAAATTTTCGTTAGAAAATCGACATTTTGAAAGAAAATCGATTACGCGCCGATACCAAACTGGTAGCTCTCCTATAACAATCGATAATTTATTGAAAAATCTATAGTTTCTTGATAAATCGATAACTTTTTCATGATAAATCGATAACTTTTGGATGAATAATCGATAAACTCATCGATATCCTTTGTTATCGATAGGAAATTTATATACAACTTATCTATAAGAAACCGTTAAAACTTCGTTAGCAAATTGATAACAAGTCGTAAGCTTTCGGTTTGGCTTCGATCTTGACTTTTAGTCTTTCCTTTCCTCTTTCCTCCTTTTTATATTTACTTCCTTTATATACATAAGTTTCGTTTGATGGATTTCAAGGGATTTTGATTTCGCCCTCCAAAACCTTTTCATTTTCTTCTACTTAATATGGTAGGTGTCACACCCATTTTACAAAGTTTTTTCTAAAGTTATATTTTGAATCAAAGAACCAAACCAATCACCATGTTTCACCCCTTTTTCGTATTTGGTATAGAGTTATGGAATTTTTTAAATTTTTCGAAAATTCGATATCGAAAAAGTGGGCGTGGTCATAATCGGATTTCCTCCATTTTCAATACCAAGATAAACTGAGTTTATATAAGTACGTGAACCAAGTTTAGTAAAGATATATCGGTTTTTGCTCAAGTTATCGTGTTAAAGGCCGAGCGGAAGGAAGAAGGTCGACTGTGTATAAAAACTGGGCGTGGATTCAAACCGATTTCGCCCATTTTCACAGAAAACTGTTATCGTCATAGAAGCCATGCCCTTACCAAATTTCACAAGGTTTGGTAAATTTTTGTTCGACTTATGGCATTAAAAGTAGTCTAGAAAAATTAAATTAAAAAGGGCGACGCTACGCCCATTTTGGAATTTTCTTTTATCTTTGTATTTTGTTGCACCATATCATTACTGGAGTTAAATGTTGACATAATTTACTTACATATATACTGTAAAGATATTAAATTTTTTGTTAAAATTTGACATAAAAAATTTTTTTTTAAAGGTGGGCGTGTTCGTCATCCGATTTTGCTAATTTTTATTAAGCGTACATATAGTAATAGGGGAAACGTTCCTGCCAAATTTCATCATGATATCGTCAACGACTGCCAAATTACAGCTTGCAAAACTATTAAATTACCTTATTTTAAAAGTGGGCGGGTCCACGCCCATTGTCCAAAATTATACTAATTTTCTATTCTGCGTCATAAGGTCAACCTACCTACAAGTTTCATCGCTTTATCCGTCTTTGGTAATGAAATATCGCACTATTTCGGTTTTTCGAAATTTTCGATATCGAAAAAGTGGGCGTGGTTATAGTCCGAGTTCGTTCATTTTAAATAGAGATCTGAGATGAGTGCCCAGGAACTTACATACCAAATTTACTCAAGTTATCGTGTTTAGGGACGGACGGACGGACATGGCTAAATGAATTTCTTTTATCGCCCAGATCATTCTTATATATAGAAGTCTATATATATCTCGATTAGTTTATGCCGTTACAGGGTACCGTTATGCGAACATTTATTATATTCTGTGAGCTCTGCTCAGCTGAGTCTAAACAGGGAAGAATTTATTTGACGAAATTTGATAAAAATTGCTACTGCTATTTTTCTGTTCGCTGATATAAAATTACGTTTTTATGTTACAAACATGAAGTCAAAATTAAAAAAATATGAATTAATAAAACAATTGGCAACTCTTTTTATACCTAGCTGTACTTGTACAGAGGGTATTATAGCTTTGATTGGATAACGGTTGGTTGTACAGGTATAACGGAATCCAGATAGATATATACTTCCATATATAAAAATCATCAGAATCGAAAAAAAATTTGATTGAGCCATGTCCGTCCGTCCGTCTGTCCGTTAACACGATAACTTGAGTAAATATTGAGATATCTGCACCAAATTTGGCACACGAGCTTACATGGACGCAGAATAGATTGGTATTGAAAATGAGCGAAATCGGATGATAACCACGCCCACTTTTTGGAAAACACAAAAAACCTGATAATTTAGTAAATAATACACCTAGAATGTTGAAATTTGACAAGGGAACTGATATTGGGACTCTTGATAAAAATTTGGAAACAATTTTTAAAATCGGCATGGCACCGCCCACTTGTGATAAAATCAATTTTACAAATATTATTGATCATAAATCAAAAATCGTTAAACCTATCGTAATAAAATTCGGCAGAGAGATTGCCTTTACTATAAGGAATGCTTTGAAGAAAAATTAACGATATCGGTTAAGGACAACGCCCATTTTAATATAAAATTTTTTTAAAAGGGTCGTGGACGAATAAAATTAGCTATATCTTTGCAAAAAAGAGCTTTATAGCAATGGTATTTCATTTCCCAAGTGGATTTATAACAATAAATAGGAAAAACTTTAAATTTAAAAAAAATGGGCGTGGCACCGCTCCTTTTATGACTAAGCAATTTTCTATGTTTCGGGAGCCATAACTCGAAGAAAAATTAGTTCAGAATAGAACCATATGTATGTATATGTATTATTGCCCAGCAATATTAAGCACACAAAACAAACAACAACAGCATTTCAAGCGTACAGCTGGGTATGCAATGTTCGGTTTCACCCGAAATTAGACTTCCTTACTTGTTTACGATGTCGTTGATAGCACAATTGGTAAATGAGAAATTGCAAAAAAAATTTGCAAATCAGCAATTCTTCAAGCTCTGCACCTCTCGTTTTTGTTTTAAACAATTTTTGCACAAGTTTCTTACAAGCGCTAGTTGCTTTTGTTGTTTTAGTGTACATTTTGTTATAAATTTCAAACTTTAATTCGTTATTTCTTTCACCGCCACTTTTTATTTTGCATTGTCTTTTAGTTTTTATCTCTCAGCGCTTTATGAGCGCCTCACTACCTTTTATGTCTTTTATTTCATTACAATGGCCTTTTGTTTTCACCGAGCGTGTTTGCAGACGTAGTTTCGTAGAGTCGCTTCGTTGCTCGTTGAAGTATAACATTAGCACAGCCAGCCGCCAAGCTAGTCACTCAGCCATCTAGTCAGTCAGTCACTTAGCTAAATTGTCAGTCACATCCAACAGAGTGCTATAGAAATTGTTACTGTTTTTGTGAAGAGTCAGCCAGCCACACTATCATAACGTCCCACAGTTTTCCCCTTGTGCTGCTACAAACTTTTATTGTTTATACATAGGTATTTCTTTTCTTCGCAAGCGTTTTCTGACGCTTTCCCTTGACTTAATTTTTTTTTATTTTGTTGCTTTTTTGCTATTCTACTGCTTTGTTGTCTGTCATTCGCTAAATCGTTGTCGTTTCAATTCTGTGATTTGTTGCTAGACTTGGTACATGTTGTAGAAACGCTTAAGGCAGCAAGCAGCAACAGCATCATCAATGAAACGAAGCAGCAAGGGGGAGGAAGTAGGTACACATAGAGTGCGACTGCCGGCACTGTCAAATTGGATAAACTTAAAAACAACAAGTAAGGAAGGCTAAGTTCGGGTGTAACCGAACATTAAATACTCAGCTGAGAGCTTTGGAGACAAAAAAGGGAAAATCACCATGTGGGAAAGTGAACTTAGGGTAACCCTGGAATGTGTTTGTATGACATGGGTATGGAAGGTATTAAAGAGTATTTTAAAAGGGAGTGGGCCATAGTTCCATAGGTGGACGCCATTTCGGGATATCGCCATAAAGGTGGACCAGGGGTGACTCTAGAATGCGTTTGTACGATATGGGTATCAAATTAAAGGTACTAATACGGGTTTTAAAAGGGAGTGGCCCTTAGGTTTATATGTGAAGGCGTTTTCGAGATATTGACCAAAATGTGGACCAGGGTGACCCAGAACATCATCTGTCGGGTACCGCTAATTTATTTATACATGTAATACCACGAACAGTATTCCTGCCAAGATTCCAAGAGCTTTTGATTTCGCCCTGCAGAAATTTTTCCTTTTCTTCTACTTAATATGGTAGGTGTCACACCCATTTTACAAAGTTTTTTTCTAAAGTTATATTTTGCGTCAATAAACCAATCCAGTTACCATGTTTCATCCCTTTTTTCAGATTTCGTATAGAATTATGGCATTTTTTTATTTTTCGTAATTTTCGATATCGAAAAGTTGGGCGTGGTCATAGTCGGATTTCCGCCATGTTTTATTACAAGATAAAGCGAGTTCAGATAAGTACGTGAACTAAGTTTAGTAAAGATATATCGATTTTTGCTCAAGTTATCGTGTTAACGGCCGGGCGGAAGGACAGACGGTCGGTTGTGTATAAAAACTGGGCGTGGCTTCAATCGATTTCGCCCATTTTCACAGAAAACAGTTATCGTCATAGAATCTATGCGCTTACCAAATTTCACAAGGATTGGTAAATTTTTGTTCGACTTATAGCATTAAAAGTATTCTAGACAAATTAAATGAAAAAGGGCGGAGCCACGCCCACTTTGAAATTTTCTTTTATTTTTGTCTTCTGTTGCACCATATCATTACTGGGGTTGAATGTTGACATAATTTATTTATATACTGTAAAGATATTAAATTTTTTGTTAAAATTTGACTTAATTTTTTTTTTTTTAAAGTGGGCGTGTTCGTCATCCGATTTTGCTAATTTTTATTGAGCGCACATACAGTAGTAGGGTTAACGTTCCTGCCAAATTTCATCACGATATTCAACGACTGCCAAATTACAGCTTGGAAAACTTTTAAACTACCTTCTCTCAAAAGTGGGCGGTACCACGCCCATTGTCCAAAATTTTAATAGTTTTCTATTCTGCGTCATAAGGTCAACCCACTTACCAAGTTTCATCGCTGTATCCGTCTCTGGTAATGAATTATTGCACTTTTTCGGTTTTTCGAAATTTTCGATATCGAAAAAGTGTGCGTGGTTATGGTCCGATTTCGTTCATTTTAAATAGCGATCTGAGATGAGTGCCCAAGAACCTACATACCAAATTTTATCAAGATACCTCAAAATTTAATCAAGTTATCGTGTTAACGGACAGACGGACATGTCTCAATCAAATTTTTTTTCGATACTGGTGATTTTGATATATGGAAGTCTATATCTATCTCGATTCCTTTATACCTGTACAACCAACCGTTATCCAATCAAAGTTAATAACTCTGTGTGCAAAGCATGCTGAGTATAAAAAGAGTTTACATTAACAACAAAAATAGGTATATACATATATATTTGTTGACTGCAGTGCGTCTATCGTCCTCTATCTACAATCGAATGTCCATTCTTTGAGTAATTTACTGTGCGTCGTCCGTCCATATCATTTTACGTCCGTCGTCGCGGCCACTTGACGCAAATTCGCAGAAGGCCATTCGACAATTGGATGGTGCAATCGATACAATACGAGCCGACATAAAAGACGCTGAAACGGAAAGCCAATGATTGGAAACGGCTACATGAAAGGAAGCTCTCAGCATATACGTGCCGCATATTCCCTGAGGCATTTACTGCAGTTCGACAAAATAAATATAAAATTCAGTAAAAACTGTATATAAAAGTATATCTATTGTTGAGATTTCATTATTTTTATCAAAACAATCATCTTTTAAATGTTAATATGTCATGCTGTTAAGTAGGGCGGGTCGATTTAAAAATCGCTCATTGCTCTGTGAAAATCATATTCTAGGGATCAAAATAAGAAACTTTGCCGAAGGAACCATACCTCTAAACCGAATTCTGATGTCCACCCCCCCTTTGGGTCGAACTTTTGGGTAGGGGCAATTTCAATTCTACCTGCTGTGTCTTGTGGTGGTTTAATAAAAACAACACAAGCAATTTTACGATCTGCAATTGTGTGACAGTGATGCCTTGGTTTTAAAAGGGGGTTGTAAAAACGCTGATTTCTAATAATTTTTTTTAATTTCTTTTCTATTACTAAGTTAAATTCATTTTTTCATTTACATATGTTCTGACTAAATAAATTTCTAAAGAGAAAAATAAACTCCAAAAAGAAAAAAACATAGGCATTTCGCTGATTTTTTCATGTAAAGTGCAAAACCGGCGATTTTTTGAAATGTTTGTATGGTGAACCCCCAGGGAGGTTCCAGGGGGTGTGCCACTGGCATTGGTGGGTCGGGCCTCCAAAGTTAGTAGGGGTCGGTCATACATTTGGACTCATTGGAGCACTCTAAATGGGTCAAAGTGGGATTTTTCAAAATTTGCCCCTACGACCCAAAGGGGGGGGGGGGGGGAGGGGACATCAGAATTTGTTTTAGAGGTATGGTTCCTTCGGCAAAGTTTCTTATTTTGATCCCTAGAATATGATTTTCACAGAGCAATGGGCGATTTTTTTGCCTCCCCACAAATCGCCCCGGCCTACTGTTTAGTCTTAGGGAAGACCTATTTATATGTGCCTTTCGACAATGCTCTATATTTCTTACGGTATGTCTGAATTTAGTTTAAAACAAAGGGGTGCACCTCATAGTCCCAACTTTCAGAATGCCAACAATAAATAATCTCCAAATTTTTCAGAAATCCCGACAAGACGCAATCCAGACATTAAAAAATCCCAACAACACACAACAAAAACAAATTTACTGAAATTTTGTAACTGCACATTACGCCTACACCGAAAAGTGTTCTGCGCATCGCGTAGCCGGCGTTATACTATGTTCAAACAGAAAAATAAATTGAGACGATTTCAATTTAAATTGAGTGGTGTTCATACAACTCAATTTAGCTTAACCAATAGTAATTTGATAGCTAGTTGGGTCATCTCTACAGCAACAACATACCTTTGTTCAGACTGTCAAAATGTGCTTGTTGCTATTAGGCGAATGGAATGGAATGAAAACACAAAACTTTGAAATTTTTGTGTGTTGTAAGAAAATGTGTTCAATGTTTTGATCTAATTTTGAGTTTGCCATCTTCTTTTGACAATCCCTACTTCAGTGAAATGAAAAAAATCAAATCAGCTGATGAGATGAGCCAACCATATATTTGAGCCTTGCGTAACTGACGTTTAAATCTACTCAAATAAACACACTTTACAAGGTTGCATTTGCAGTTTGCAACATTTTATTACGCAATTTTTTTTAAATTGACAATTTATTATTACAATTTATTATATGTGACCCGGTCTATGAAAAGGTGGCTTATGACTCGGAAAAAATTACTACTACTGAAATGTATTGTTTATCTTTAACAGCTGTTTCTCGCAATTTATTTTTTGAGTCATAAGCCACCTTTTCATAGGCCGGGTCACATATGATCAATTGCGTAATAAATTGCCCAAATGGTATAAATTGCCAATTTGGTGCTTGTTTGTATATAGTATTAGATCAGCTAAGAGTTTTTTTAAGCAGGGCCGAATGCCGCCTGCGCAAAAGTGTTCTGCGCAGGAATACTGTGGATCGCGTAGACGGCATTGGATCGTCGGTTAAGTGTTGCTGTGCAGCGATGTCTAAAATACCGAAGATGTGTTGTATTTTTTATGACATCATGCCCTATTTCTCAATTTACATATTGCCTGGATTTTTGTCGGGATTTTAATGGTCGGGGCTTTGTCTTGTCAGAATTATGAATTGTAGGGATTTGGTCGTGTCGGGATTATGAATTGCCGGGATTCGGTCATGTCGGGTTTATGTGTTTCGGGATTTTCTATTTCTGGATTGCGAGTCGGGATTATGAAAGTTTTTCTCACTACACACGCGCTTTCATGTATTCTGAATCTATAAAATCAATCAACATCAAAAAACAAATAAAATCTATATTAAATAAATAAATATAAGGCGCGATAACATCCGAAGAGATTTTAGGCCGAATTTTTCCTAAAAATTGGGGGGAAGGGATCTACATATTTTATGCCGACTCCGAACGGCATCTGCAAGGCAGATGAGTTTTCACTGAGAGGCTTTTCATGGCAGAAATACGCTCGGAGTGCTTGCCAAATAACTGCCGCGGGGTGACCTCGCAAAGAAAAAATTTCTTCTATTGATAAAACTTGTTTCTAAAGTTTTGATATTGTCTTTGCCCTGGCCGTGAGCTCGGAATGTTCGGTGTTGTATGCGGAGCACAGTACCACCACACCACGGTGGTGGTAAAAATCAAAAATGTTTTCTTTTCGAAATATGCCAAAATTAGTCTCAATCTTCCGTGGAATTTTTTTGGAAAATATTTCCGGCTCTCTATACTTCAGCAATACATCGTTTTTAAATATTTTGGAAAACATTTTAACATCGTGGCATTAAAACGGGCAATGCGACATTCGTTGTAGATTTCTTTTTAGAAGTACAATAACTAACCAACAATAACATTTTTATTTCATAAATGGTCCCATAAAAGATATAATTTTTTGTAAACTGTTCAGAAAATTGCTAAACAAATCGAGCTATCAAAAATAGTTATCGATGCCAAACTTTATCGATGACAAATATGTTTTTTTTTGGTTTTCGATTTATCGACAGTTTTAGATTTTTTATCGTCCGAATTCGCTCATTTTCAATACAAAACTATTCTGGGTCCTGATAAGCCCGTATACCGCATTTGGTGAAGATATCTCAATATTTGCTCACAGAAATAAAAATGCTAAGCAACATGCTTCAGCAACATGTTGCATCACAACTAGCAAAATATGGTGAAACAAGAAATTGCGGTTGTGTTGAAGGCAGTGGCGGATCCACGGGGGGAGGGTGTGGTGACTGGGGGAAGAGTCCCCCCAAAAGCCATCAACGCTCTATAAATCTGTGGCACAGATATAAATTCTATATTGAAATTATAATAATTCTACGCTGGAATACAAAATGCCTCTCTGGATCCACCCATGGTTGAAGGTGTTACCATGAATCTATATATTAATACGCTAACAAAATTTCCATACAATCAATTGACAGGCTGTTTCGCATACTTAGCATACGTAAAATCATATAAAAGTTATATGAATCGATTCGTATTGAACAGCCGCAGTGCATAGGCCTATTTTTGTTAACAAATATTACTCTATTTGTTTATAATTAATAGAAAAAGGTTTTTGTAAATTCGAAAATCTGTGCAACTATCGAAATTGCCATCTGTAGGACGCATTATGTTCACAAACCCCCCTGAGTACATAGCTCCAAATTCTCAATTGTCGCGTTGCTCAAATGTTTCATCTCTACATATGTATATATTTCTACACGCCAAACGGTGAGAGAACTACTGCTTCGCTCATTTTCTGTTGAAATAAAATATTGTGTTCCATTGTTGCCAATTACCTATATTGGTCTGTACCAAAATCCTTAAAAAATTGTTCTAAAATAATTTTTAGCGCACAAAAAAACTTTAAAGAGAAGTAATAACTTAACCGGACAATTTTTTTGGACAAATTTTACTTACACGTAAAAGCATAGGTCTTTATTTTTTTATATTTTAATTTTATTTTTTATGAAGGTATCCTCTATTCTATTCGAAATTTTCGTTTTCGTTTACATATTACATATGTATTTATAATTAATTTAATTAATTATAATTTTATTTAATTAATTATAAATAATTTTGCATATGTAAATTTTCAATATGTATTTATAATTAATTTAATTAATTATAATTTTATTTAATTAATTATAAATAATTATAAATACATATGTAATAGTAAAGCGCCGATTGCATACCTAACCAGTGGTGTGAAATAGGTTAAATTCCTTTAGCACATTTCTTCGTTCTTAACTAAAAATTCGTGTTTTTTGAATTATGACGCTGTTGAAGTAAATGGGCGATATATGTATATGTAGTTTATATTGGTGATATAGGCCTACTGGGGAACCGAGCACCCAAAACTAACTTCGGTAGCGCGCCAACGGCATATCTCCCGGGTGGTGTGGAAAAAGCAAAATTTCAATTCAATTTCAAGTAATTTCACCACAATTCTATGTATATTTCATTTGATTTTACATATTTGTTATATTTTTTTAAGGAGCTCCATACCAAAACGTTATAATTACATTTGAAAAGTTTGTAGAAAATTTAAGAAAATACAATCAAAGATTATACCGTCTTAGGTCAAATTCAAAATTTTAATGAGAACTTTAAGTAAGATAGATCAGTTTGCTATATTTCCACTCACTGTTCAACTATTAACGCATTATTGCACTACCCCAACACTGGATGCATAGAGTGAGTTGAAAAAAATACAAGTTGGTCGAATTTCGACCACGGGCGATACTAGTTTTTAATTATTTTACAAGAACCAATATTTTTTTGGACAACAAGCTTAAATTTGTAGGGCTTCTAAAGGTATCAAGTGACCAGCCCAACCTTTGCAGACGTGCTGGATCCTAAGTTTGTTCAAAAAAAAGTTATCTCTGCGATGCCATCTTTCAGAAAATTATCATGAAAACTCTATTGCAATATTGTTGTTGTTCAGTGTAAAGGAAGCTTTACATAAATTTAGATGTTGAAAATATTTCACTTATAAATATAATTTATTGCATATTCCCGTTTATTAAGTTTTCGAAAACGTTTTTTTCCTTTTGCAGATACATAAATATCGTCAGAGGCTATTACAAAGTACAGAAAAAATTTGAAAATGAAGCTGCAAACACCTAAAAAAGCACTAAAAGTGCGCGATTTTAATGAATTACTCAGCTGTCAACTGTGTGGTGGCTATTTGATAAATCCAACTACGGTGGACAATTGTTTGCACACATGTAAGTATACATTCATAGACATAGATACACTAGAGTGCGTCAAAAAAAAGCATAAAAGTAAAATTGAATGAGTTATAAAACTCCATACTTAAATAAATTTTAAAGAATGCTTAGCAAGAGGTTGAACAGTTTGCGTTAACAGGAATACCTGCGGAAAATTGCTATTTTTTAAATGTTAAAATTTTTAACTTGAACAACTTTTTAAGGGCCAGAGCTTATCCTTTACATTAAATAATAAAAGCCCATAACAGGTAGTGATATTCTAGAGATGCTTAACAACAACTTTTTCTGTGGCCATTTAAAAAAAACAGACTCCGACTTTTAACCGCACTCTAATATACACATTAACCCGGGTCGATTTTTATGGACGAAATTTAACCGATAACGCGCCATCAATTTTTCGATAGGATTCGGGCTCAGGAAAAAAGTTCTCGCCAACGTTTTTACAACAGTTTTTGAAAAAAGAAAAAAAATATTTATTGGGTTTTGGGAAGTGTTTTGGTTAGAGTTGGGATTCTACCGGGTATTTACCATTTTTATGGGTAATACCAGGAAAATACCAGGAATATTCCTTTTTTGTATCTTTTTTATTGGTTTTTAAAAATCATTTGAATCGAGGCTGCTTGGAATTACAATTCAGCAATTAAATTTATACGTCATTTGAAATTAAAAAATTTTCGTTTTGATTTTAAACAAACAACCCAGCAAACAGTCTTATACAGGTCTTCTTCCAATATCATATATGAGCCTTATTGGCGTCACATACTGCTAATTTTGAGTCTTTTAATGACACTACTTCAGGGCGTTTAGGAAGAATTTTTGATATATGTCCGAAGGGGAAAACATAGGGGAGAAAATTGTTGTGATAAAACTCCCATGAGGATAAGATAGAAATGGAATAAGTATTAGTTGAATTAATTATTTATTTAGAATAAATTGTCGCAGAAAAATTTCTGAGTTTTTATTCCGGAGCTGCCTAGTTTACTGATTTTAATATTTTTCGTTTGTTCATAATTTCATCAAATTGGAGTAATAAAAGGCTCTAAGGTGATAGCATTTTTGAATTTGAATTTTAAATATTTTTCGGACCCATATTAAACTCCAGAACTGTAAGAGAATGTTTATAGGGTACACATATTTAAGCAAACTAAGCTACCCCTCAAACATGCTCACGGCGCTCATAATTTAAGAATCCGAAACGAATCCAAAATAAGTGGGCAGTGTAGGAATTAGAAAAGCGTCGAAACGCGTAGGAGGGTAAAAGAAAGTTTTGCTTTTGCCTTTTATTTAACGGCCTAAAAGCTCCTAACCTAGCATGCAAAAATTATCTTTATCAACTATTTATGTTCGTCACAGCGAGTTTGGAAGAAATTTTGAAACTTTGTTACGAGAATTTTTCATTTTAATACAAAATGAATTACATTTATACATTATTGTTACCCTTGCTATTCTTTTTTTGTATAAGCATCGATATTTTTCCGCTCATGGACGCTTCTCGACATCTTTAATGTGACCTCAAAGCTGCCACGCTCTGTTCAGGTGTGTCGAACTATATATGACCCCAATACGCGCTGACGATGCCTAATAAATAGGCCATATAGGTCTCAGATAATCAGAGTTTATTAGAGTTAAAAATGACGTCGGAGAGTTCCAGTAGAGTATAATATGACCTGTTTAAACGCCTTTTAAGACTTACTTATGACTTAAAGAAAATACATTGGTTACGGCATCCCAAATGAGCACATACCGACTGTAAACGTTCCAATTTAGATATTTTTCCGACTCTTGTTTGACTTAAAATGTTTACTGGGTAAACTTAAATTTTTGTAACGGATGTATTATTGGCTAAATATTTTTGAAAAACGCAGGATTACAGATTAAAACTGATTCAACCGATAGCGTAATGGCTAACTACCCACCAATATAGGACAAATTGGGTACATTTTGGATTGAATTTGTGTGCTCGTTTCCCAGATTTTCCAAAAGATTATTTTTACCCTTCTTTTGGGAAAATATTGGGGTATTTACCCATTTTTACAAATATATACCCAATTTACCGGGTATTTACCCATTTCCCATCTCTAGTTTTGGTCGAAAAATTTACCCTTTCGTCATTTTTTTTTCGCAGGCTCGAAAATTATTTTTTTGGGTATGCGTAGTGGAACTTTTTTTTCCTGAGCCCAAATCCTATCGAAAAATCGATGGCGCGATATCGTTTAATAAATCGACCCAGTCTAATACACATACATATTCATTCGCCTCTGTGACCACCTTGATATAAATTCTTCAAAGACTTCAATCTTATAATAAGAATAGCGTCGTTATAATCCATATATTTATATATAAAACAAGCGGAAGCTGCTATTTATAACTCTGGCACAGCACTAAGATTATGATAAGTCGTTTAACCATTGTGTTCCTGCCGGGTTTTAGCAAGAAATTGGGCGCTTTCAGAAAACACAACTGTTGATCAGTTATGAATAAAATGTTTCCCTGTGAATAGTAAAAAATAATTTGAGAAGTCCCTTTCCTTAAGGTAAATTATTTCATTTGACAATTGGCTCAACTCGTCTTAATTTACGGAAACATGTTTGTGACGTATTAACAAATATAGTGTTCTCTGAGTGCGGCCAATGCTAAATGCGCATGTGGATCGGAAATGTGGATGACTTTTGCCGGCCAAATGCGAGGAGATGCGATCAAATGAGTCATTTCAGTAATGCGATTTGAATGAGGAAATGCGTCGCATTTGGAATATTTCACCCAAAATGAAGAATTTGGTGCAGTGTAAATGTGTATATTAATTTTGTTCGCATAACGGAACCCCGTAACGGCATAAACTAATAGAGATAGATATAGACTTCTATGTGTAAATCAAATTGATCTGGGCGAAAAATGAAATGTGTAAGTTCCTGGGCACTCATCTCAGATCGCTATTTACAATGAACAAAATCGGACTATAACCACGCCCACTTTTTCGATATCGAAAATTTCGAAAAACCGAAAAAGTGCGATAATTCATTACCAAAGACGGATAAAGCGATGGAACTTGGTGGGTGCGTTGGCCTTATGACGCAAAATAGAAAATTAGAAAAATATTGGACAATGGGCGCGGCAACGCCCAATTTTAAAATAAGGTAATTTAATAGTTTAGCAAGCTGTAATTTGGCAGCTGAGTGTGTAATATTCGGTTACACACGAACTTAGCCTTCCTTACTTGTTTTTTTCTAAATTTTGCTGGCGCTAGACAGTGATTCTAAACTACCTATTTCTTCTTTTTTGAGTCAATCGTTCGGTCCTGGTCAAAAACGTGTCCCAGGAAAATATCTTATTTTTATACTCAGTTGAGCAGAGCTCACAGAGTATATTAACTTTCTACTATTACTATTTATGTGCTAAATAAAACTTAGAAAAATTGGATGAATAACACGCCCACTTTAAAAAAAAAAAATTTTTTAAGTCAAATTTTAACAAAAAATTGAATAGCTTTACTCTATATAAGTAAATTATGTCAATATTCCACTCCAGTAATGATATGGTGCAACAAAATACAAAAATAAAAAAAAATTTCAAAATGGGCGTGGTTCCGCCCTTTTTCATTTAGTTTGTCTAGAATACTTTTAATGCCATAAGTCGAACAAAAATTTACCAATCCTTCTGAAATTTGGTAGAGGCATAGACTCTATGACGGTAACTGTTTTCTGTGAAAATGGGCGAAATCGGTTGAAGCCACGCCCAGTTTTTATACACAGTCGACCGTCTGTCCTTCCCTTGGCAGGTATTACATATATAAATAAATTAGCGGTACCCGACAGATGATGTTCTGGGTCACCCTGGTCAACATTTTGGTCGATATCTCGAAAATCACATATACAACTAAGGGCCACTTCCTTTTAAAACCCTCATTAATACCTTTACAAATAAAAATATAAAAATAATAAAATATTTAAGGTTTTATATTTTTTTAATTTAAAATTCCAAAGCCGCCAGTGAACGTTACCAACTTCATAAAAAAAGTTTTCAAAGAGCTACAGTTGTAAAAAATTAAAAGGTTTCGAAGAACTTACCAATCCTGATAAAGTTCAAATTTTCAATAAAACCATCCCTATTCATCCAAAAATTTTCACTGAATACAAACTCTGGACGAAAAAATTTTTTCCAATTCGCCTGGACGAAAAAGTTTTCCAATAATGATGTTTTTCTTTCTGTTTTTTATTTTTATTGTTTTACTTGTTTATTTTATCTGTATTTAATTAGCGAGACATGCTTAAATTGTTGTATACAAATGCTTTTGTTATTGATATTAAAGAAAAATTGCAAAGTTTACAAACGGCGATGGTTACTAGGACATGTTTCTGAATTCCACTTCTTCATCAGCTAGATTCTGGTGAGCTGAGTATTGAACTCGAATCTCCAACATTCATACTTTATATTAGTGTAAAGCAGATGCTTTTAACCACTCAGCCATATGAATGCCCAGCTGCTCGCTTTCCAATTGGTCTCAAAATATTGCCTTTTTGTTGCTATTCCTTTAATTCACCATTTAGGTATGTACAGTAACCTGGGTCCATTTGTATGGACGAAAGTTAACCGATATCGCGCAATGGATTTTTCGATAGGATTTGGACTCAGGAAAAAAAAGTTCCACTACGCATACCCAAAAAAATAATTTTCGAGCCTGCGAAAGAAAATGGCGAATGGGTAATTTTTCGACCAAAACACTCCCCAAAACCCAAAAAAATTTTTTTTTTCAAAAAAATGTTATCGCCAACGTTTTTACAAAAGTTTTTTGAAAACAAAAATATTTCTTGGGTTTTGGGGAGTGTTTTGGTCGAAAAATTACCCTTTCGCCATTTTCTTTCGCAGGCTCGAAAATTATTTTTTTGGGTATACGAACTTTTTTCCCTGAGCCCAAAACCTATCGAAAAATCGATGGCACGTTATCGGTAAATAAATCTACCCAGTCTAATGTCATGCGTGGTTTCAGGGAGGGGGGGAAGTTTTTTTGTATTGACTGTATTGAAGTATATAATACAAATCTACATAGTAGTTTCTTCTCACACAACGGATTTTTACTCATTTTTAATTTTTCTTGCTTTTTTACGTTATTATTATATATAGTTCAAAAAAAAGTTCCCCCCCCTAGAACGCATTGCATTCGAAAACCTATTCTTGAAGTTTTCATCTTCGGTCTACGTCACCTGCTGTTTTCTGCAACAAGAGGAAGAAATCAGACAACGGCAATAATGATTACACTGTATAACAGCAAATTTGCGACAAACTAACCATGGTATTTCCCCGAAAGGTGGCATTGCACAAATAAATTTGTATGAAGCTACTAAGACTATAAGTTTGAGTCTTAGTAGCTTATATACCTTAGTCTTATTTGCATTTAATTGTTAAACTAGTCACAAAGTGTTCTTCGGTCATGTGGGCAGAATATTGAAAAGTTTAAGTTTTGGCTTTTTAAAGAAAATTATTCCTTATGAAATTAGGTAACAGCGGCGATGAAAGCATTACATGCCAACCTAATATAAACGCACGCAAGTCATTTTCTGTCAAAAATGTCTCATGCACATACAACTTGTATGAGAGCAACCCAAATTGAATTTGCTGCGTGAAAACCTAACTCGATTTCCAATTTTTGTTCTGCGTGACATTTAGATTTGACGTTTGCACACATGCTTTACATTATCGCAACGCATGCTTATTTGGGTTAGGGCAAAAAACGCCGGTTGTTTGCGTGCGCAAAAAAAACGCAGTGCGGTGTTATTAGGTTGGCATGTTACTCGCACGTCTATATAGCGAGCCGCTTCATCCAAGACAGACGACCGCTTGTAGGCGGTCTTTATGGTGATCAAACGGTGCTGATTAAGTCTCCCAGCTAGCTCTTAAGCCGATTATGAAGGACTGACCTAACAAGATGGTCACCTATGGTTAGACGAGTGCGTGCCTGACGATTGGAATCAAAGTGTTCTTTACCCAGTACACAATAAGGGGATCCTATAAATTGCACCAACTATCGCGGAATCAGCCTTCTTAATATCGCACATAAGGTATTGTTAAGCGTATTGTGCGAACTATTGAAGCTACGTAAATCGGCTGATTGCACCGTATCAGTGAGGCTTTAGATCTGGTAGATCTACCATTGCTCAGATTTTATCTAAATGCCAAATTTTACAAAAAATCCACGAAAAAAGAATTTGACACATATTACCTCTTCTCGATTTTAAAGCCGCCTTCGACTGTACGAAAAAGAGCGACCTATATGTAGCTATGTCTGAATCTGGTTTCCCCGCAAAACTTAGACAGCTGTGCAAAAATGATGTTGAGCAACACCATCAGCTAAGTCAGAATTAGAAAAGACTTCTCCGAGCCTAGGTTTCTATCATGCGATTTCTTTAATTTGATGAAGATAATAGTTCAAACTGCAGATCTTCACCACTCTTGAGCAATATTCTATATAGGCTTGCGTTTGCTGATGATATAATTGGCCAGAACGGTCGTGCTCTAAGTTCTGCTTACTCTAAACTTGAAAAAAAAAAAGTGGAAAAATGGATTTGATGGTGGTTAAGGACAAAACGAAGTACCTACTGTCGCATTTGCGTCTTGGCAACCACGCCACGAAAAAGTTAATGACTGCGTTAATTTGGGAACCAAACACAAGCAACAGCATCAGCTTTGAAATCCAGTGAAGAATCACCCTTGGCAATAAATGCTTATTTGAACTAGGTAGGTAATTGAAAAGTGAACTACTTTCATGGCCAACGAAAATCATGCTGTACAATTCACTTATCGTACCCGTCCTGCTATGTACACATATGGTGCAGAAGCTTGGACCAAGACAACATCAGATGAAGTAGCTCTGGGAGTGTTCGAGAGAAAAGTTCTTTGAAAGATTTATGGACCTCTTAGCATTGATGACGTCGAGTACCAAAGAAGATTTAATGATGAGATTTACGCAGACATTAACATAGTCCAGCGATTTAAAACGCAGCGGCTACGCTAGCTAGGCCATGTTATGCGAATGAAAGGTGATGCTCCGGCTAAGAAATTATTTTCATCGGAACTCGCCTAACGAAGCAGAGAAGGAGGGCGGCCCACTTCGTTGGGAGGACCAGGTGTGACCAATTAGCGCCAGTTAAACTATCAAAGAAGCAACTGGCGCTTTTGGACGGCCATAACCGTTTAAACGGTTAGGCGCCAATTAAGTAATTGTATTGTAACGAATTTACTGCAATTCCTCTTATTTGCAACCTTCTGCTAAGTTCGAATCACTAAACTGTTGAATAAATAACTCCAATATTTAATAATGCAAAATGGCCTTTATTAAAGTACTTCACAATAACACTGATACTTCACAACCAATAGCGTGCTTAAATGAAACTGATAATACTGCTATTGCTCGCTAGATAGCGTCTGAAACATTGTAAACTTTACCAAGAAGCGCAACTAACAGCTGATCGCTCAAAATTAGTACACACACACACAAACTTTATTTATGGCGATATTACGGAAATTTTTAGGGAAATTCAAGTTCAATTTTTAAACAGACATAAAATGTTATAATTTTGGAATATATAGCATTTAGTACACTTTATATATAGTAAGTGAAAGAAAATGTTTGCTTATACTCAAGTATTTAATTATTTTTTCTATATTTATCTTTAATATTGATACAACGATTGAAGGTATATTAATCCAATGCAACTCTGCTCTTCCTACTGTTCTTCATTCCACTCCATTCGAGTGCCTTCTTTCACTGAATTCGAGTGCCTTCCACTCTATTCGCAACATAACTGCAATTTAAGCTGCCAAACTATATAGTAAACAATGGTCTGAAATCCAACTGATTCTCGCGCCTCTACTGTTGCTGCCTTTTATAGTG
The DNA here is from genome assembly GCF_040869045.1 of Eurosta solidaginis. Lineage (NCBI taxonomy): Eukaryota > Metazoa > Arthropoda > Insecta > Diptera > Tephritidae > Eurosta > Eurosta solidaginis. Next base: position 209,833,686 of record NC_090321.1, read on the forward strand.
TTTGGTTTCCTCGTTGACATTTCTAGGCGGTTCTGTTCTAGAATCTACTAGTTGGTTATCTGCTATAATTATAGCTACAGATGTACGTGTATAGCTCTCATATGCGCGTGTATTTGTGAGCGACACTTCACCAATTATAATTGCATATCTCAGATAAGATATATGCATGTGTTTGTGCGTTGCTTCTCCGCTGCGTGTATGTACATAGATATGTGTAGACATAATGATTGAATTATTGATGTGCATACAGTCACTGCTTAGCATCGGCTTAGAGATGGCAGTACCCCTTAGTGTTGCTAATATTCGTAACAATATTTTCATATTTCTTGGATCAGGTTTAAAGGCAAGTCAATATGAGTTCATATGCAATATCAGATATTAATGTGTCCAAGAAATGCTCAAGAAATATGTACTTGCAGGCTTGAACTAATGGTCACAGCATGTATCTCGAAGGAGATGTCGTAAATTTTCACTTCAAAGCACCGAACCTGTTTTAATTAAATAATCTACATAGTATTAGTATATAACAAATATGAAAATAAAATTTGTGCTTATCTCATTTTAATGCAATCATATCTCTCGATTTTCCAGATTGTCGCAGTTGTATTGTCCAACATTTACAGCGTGAAACATTTTGTCCACAGTGCACAAATGCTGGCGGCAGCAAACAAATAAATTTGACCAATTTGAAGTACGTAAACGACAATTAAATAATTTATTGATATTTATTATTAAATTACACCAGCGCTCTCCTAAGACATTTTTCATTTACCAATTTCGCTATTTGCAATTTATTTTTTATCTTCCATACAGATCGGATGATGCATTGCGAGCATTAATCTTTAAATTGATACCGGGTTTGTATCAAAAGGAACGCGACCGAATTTTACAATTCAAAAGCTCGCTACGAAATGGGCAAAAGAGAAGAGAGGACGACAATGAGGAAATGTGCGGAGAACAGGACATAATCGAAGAGAATTTTTTTGCGCCAACCGAACCAATAAGGTAAGAAATTGTTGCATAAGATTTTGCGTTATTGTTGTTGTTTTTGTGTGTGTTTTGCTGCGAAAATTGCATAATTTTGCGATAGCAGGACTCTTGCATTGCATCTACATAAATATCAATATGTTGCTAGTAGTCTGTAGTGTACTTAAAATGCAATTTTTCTTGTCTTAACTATGTGTTTCCTCTTTTCCTGTTTATTTTCTACTTTGTTTTATTGTCGGTCATTAGTTTGTCATTGGAATATCATCCGGCATTATTGAAGGGCTGCAGCACGAGTCAAATTCCACCAGTTCGTTACTTACAATGCCCAGCTGGTTTGAAAATACGTCACTTGAAACGTTTACTCTGTTCAAAATTCGACATTGACCCCGAGAGTAAGCGTATCGAGGTGGAAGTGATTTATGAGGATGAGGTGTTGCCGAACGATTTTACGCTAATGGATGTTGGCTATTGTTACAATTGGAAGAGGGTGAGTGAGAGTGCACATTTTTGTTTTGTCTATGTATTATCTTTACATTGTGTGTGCGTATTTGGGTATAATGTTAGTGTGAAATTTTAATGGCGTTGACGTAAGCGCGGACTGGGAATGTAAAGATCTGAGGGATCTGCTCATAATTGATTTTTATAGTTAATCCCATTGAGTAGCGATTAAAATAGATTATGTATGAAGTCTCATTAAAATGAACCACAAATTCAATGTTTTCTTTAAAATCCTCTTTTCCTGACGAGGAGATTCAGAATTTTGAAATTAAGTATCATAAGAAAGCGTTCAAGAAAATTTGCTTATATACTTCATGTGTTAAAAATAGAAGCCGCCAAGTAACTTTGAAATTTCCCTTATCTACCTGTTCTCTATGAAGCGGCATCACTTCCCTGCGAGACACGAAAGTCAGATACAGCAAAGCATTAGAAGAACATTGTTTAAAACTAACATATTCGAATTGAAAATGCATTTAAGTTAAAGTGAATACACTAAACAAGAGAAAAAGACACTTGTGCCACAATAGAAGTGCAAACTCCATTCAAAAAACTCATAAATACTGTAATTGTTATTCAGTGGCGGACCGTGAGCTTGGCTGGGGGGTTGGGGGGGGGGGGGGGAGGGAATGGTATCAAATGTATAAATTGCCATGCATCGTGAAATGCCAAAATTGCTTTACTGCTAATTTCATGCTCAAGAAAAATGCAAAATTTTTCTTGAATGTTTGCTTTTGATCTGCGTACAGCGCTTAATAATACCAAAATGTAAGCTTTCGATTTCAAAGTATTTTCGAAAGTATGTATGTATTCTGTTTTTAAATACTTTCAGGGCCGCGGAAAGGGATGATTTTAAGTTAGATAAACGTTTTTGACACAATTTTATAAGCGCTATCTGTCAAAAATGCTTCAACTAATTTAAAATCACATTTTATTTCGACTTCCCAACGACTTAAGTGGTCGCCATTTCCCTCAAATCATACTCCATACTACTCTAAAAAAAAACCGAGAAAAAGTAAAACGTGATTGGCTCGTTTGGAGTGCAACAAAACAAGCGCTTTTTGTTTTCCATGCCGGGTTTTCAGCAAAATTTCCGAAAATACCCGATCAGTTTTGACAAAATCTTCAGGTTATTCTAAAGAAAAAGATTGGAAGAGGTCACACGACAAAATTCCTGAACATGAAAATAGTCAAAATCATAAAATTTGCTATATAGAGTGGCTCCAATATGAAATGAGAATTCGAAATGCAAGTTCAGTGGATTTTCTCTTAGCGAAAACTCTTAAAAATGAAGCAGCTCGCTGGAGAGATACTTTGCAGAATTCTTGATGTTGTTTTATTTGTTGGATTGGCATTTAGAGGGGATAATTCATTGATCGGAAATCCCAAAAATGGAAACTTTCTTGGTATTTTGGAACTGATCAGCAATTATGACCTCCTATTGCATGAACATTTGGAGGTGAGGGAATCTCAAACGGAAAAGAATCGTCTCCAAGCACATTATTTGTCTGATGGAATACAAAATGAGTTCATAGACATCTGTGCAAGTCAAGTAATTAGAAAGACAGAAGGCGAGAGAAAGTCCGTTAAGTATTACACAGTAATAGTGGATACAACCCCTGATTCGGCGCATATTGAGCAGACTGTTTTTATATTGCGTTATGCTTTATTAGACAGGGATTCCTGAAAATGGAAAATCCAAGAACGCTTTTTAGAGCTTGTCGATTGTAACGCAAAAACAGGAGAAGCTATCGCTGAGCTGATTGGCAGCACCTAAAAAAAGCACAATATTCCACTGGATGACTGCCGCGGGCAAGGGTATGATAATGACAGTAATATGAGCGGTCATTACAAAGGAGCGCATAGTCATATCCTGAGAGATAACTCCCTGGCAATATTTGCACCTTGTGCTTGTCATAGTTTAAATTTGTGGGGAGTGCAAGCTGCTGAATGTTGTGCAGAAGTCATCACATTTTTCGGTATTATGCAGAAATTGTATAATATCTTTAGTGCAAGCCCTCAGAGATGGGAAATTCTCAAGGAAAAAACTAATTGCTCCTTGCGCGGCATCTCACAAACACGATGGTCTGCTCGTGTGGATAGTGCCAGACCTTTCGCAACCCACATTCCCCAAGAAAGCTATTGATGAAATTAAGCTCTTGAATCTGAGTTCAGAAACAGTAACGGATTTGAGAGGTATTGAAGCATATATGGGGAAATTTGAGTGTATCCTCTTAGCCTCCATTTGGCTCAAAGTGTTGACGGTAATCAACCATCGGAATCTGGTACTGAAAGCTAGCAATGCCACACTGGAGGTGGAAACAGAAAATATACGTAGACTGATTGATGAGTTGAAGAAGTTCAGGGATCAATGGTCGATCATACTTCAAGAATGTAAGGTTCTGGCAGGGATTATAGGAGTTGTGAATGCCTTCGCAGGGCAAAGAAGAAAGATAAGAAAGCGCCAGTTCGATGAATCACTTGGCGAATCACCTGAGTGTGATTCCGAAACTCAATTCAAACAGCAAGTTTTTTACATTCTTTTGGACTGCTTGATTGGTAACATGACAAGACGTTTCGAAGCCGTAAATGACATTGCGATTAAATTTAGTTTTTTGTGGAAGTATCAGGATCTGACGGAGGAAGAGCTCAGAGAAAAGGCAGCGGCATTGTGCACGATTTATGGTATCGATTGTTCTACGGATCTAATAGATGAAATCATTATCTCCACTTAGCAAATTTGGTATGTGATTCGCTGCCACCATTTCAACTTCTGAACAAATTTCATGACTTGAAGATGGAAGTATTATTTCCGAACATCTGCATAGCATTAAGAATATTTTGTACACTTCCAGTCAGTGTGGCTGAAGGGGAGCGTTCTTTTTGTTTGATGTCTCGCGTGAAAAATTTTTTACGTTCTACTATGAGCCAAAATCGCTTGACAAGCCTTCAAACATTGGCGTTGGAGTCCAGGCTTGCTCGCAGCATGAGTTTTGAATCGGTAATTTCCATATTCGTAGACCAAAAAACACGGATGGTTTTCCTTGGCTGATTCAAGCTCTTAAAATGTACATATTTAGAAAAAGTTAATGTAAGCAAATCAAACAATGAAATCTAACATTTCATTTATGTAGGTGCTCCAGTAAATCTTATTTTATATATGAAATAAAACTGACAATGTGAATTGAAAAATTTATGTATGTTATGTTATTTTTTTTTACTGGATTGAGTTTATTTTTCACATTATTATTGTCGAGGTCAATGCGCGTCTTTTGACACCTCTCTCGATATTTTTGGTAGCGTATGTGAATATAGGTAAAGAAGATTACCTGAGAAAGAAAAAGAGCACAAAAGGGAACGCCAACAGAGTTGAATTCATGAATTATATGGTGTAAAACAGCACAAAGCATAGTAGATATTTACATAAGTAGCTTTCGAACCGATACAAGAAAGACGTGAACTGAACTTAGTTTTTCACTTGGTTAAAGAGTAGTTCCACGAGGCAGTCGAACTTAGCTTATGAATTAGAAATATGTAACGAATAAATTTCTTTTCCAAAAACATCTTTATACCAGACAACAATTTTATTGATTTTCCGCTCTTACAGCCCTTGCTTTCTTCATATTACCGTTAATTTTGTCGCCATCTTGATTTTTTCAATGGTGCACGTTTTTTGTTTCCTTGAAAGCTATAATTATATTGCTTAGAAATCATTCGTGACAGGTGAAAACTAGGAAGCATACCCCAGACCTTTGTTACCAGAATGCTTCACAATTGAGACCACAAAGATTAGTTCCATCACTGGGAGTTTTTGGGTATTTCAGCTTCTCAAGGAAGTATGGGAAAACCGTTGTTGTAACAAAAATTTTGACTTATTTGTAAGATATACACAGACTGATTCATATCTTTGGTTAGCAAAAATAAAATATTAAACTTAGAGGCAAGCGCACTATTTCGAAAACCTCTTGTTGAGATAGGAAACTGTTTCAAAAATTAGCCCATACATATTAGATAGATTACACGAAGTATTTAAGAATAACGCGAACAAATCATTTAACTAGAACAAGCCCGACAAGTGATAAGAACCTTCCATCGATTTATCTTAAAGTTCAATAAGTAATGGCTATCTTAAAATATGTTCTTTGAAAAAAATTAGTTGCTTAACTAAGAGCTATAATGAGTATATGTAAGCCCTAATATACGTTTGTTTTACCATTCTCTTCCAACCCTTACAATCTATAGCATGCGCCCATGAAATTTACCTATCGCATACTCTTCTATGACGATGAAACACAAAAGCAAGATAAAGACTGCAAGAAATCAGATAACACAGTTAAACAAAGTACGGCTACGGATGCTGTAAAGGCAATAGGAATAGAACAAAACACAGAGATCACACTTTGCGATGAGACAAACATCACAACTCTGACCCCCACTGTTGCCTTCCCCACCAATCTGAACACTGGCACAACACAATCAACATTACAAAACACAGATAAAAGCAAAATTAAGATCTCCAAGCATAAAAAAGAAATATACAATAAAATGCAGAGCAATTTAATGACAGAAGAAATCAATGCGCCTGTAAAAATGATAATTGCACGTAAAACAAGCGCTGACAGCGGTAAGAAACCCTCACCGAAACATAGCAGCAGTGAAGAAGTTACATACACAGTTACGAATGACTTTAAGAGCCTACGCAGCAATGATATGCGTTATAGTGACTATGCGGTTTCGTCTACGACGAGCAATAGCAACTCGCCAAAAAGTTCACCGAAAAGTGCACAACGTTCACCCAAATCGGGTGATGCAGCGCTTACTGTAGACTCGCCGATATCGCCAGTAGTGGTGTCCAAGTGTGACATTGTTGTTAGTATACCGCAATCGCAAATGCCCAAATCACCGTACGCCGTTGACGATGAGTTCGAGAATATATCGCTGGCACAATTGAAGACTGCAAGTAAGAAATCACCGTCATCTGCAGCGACGACGACCACAATGCCGGAGACGCCAAAAAGCGGCGCGACAAGAAATGTGCCCAAGTTAAAAATTGAACTGAACAGTCTTAAAACGCGCTTAAGTATTTCAAAGCCTAAGTCGGCCGGTGTTGAGACATGTGAGAAACGTGAACGCATCAAACAGCGCAAACACTCGCTCGATGAGGTAGCCGCACCATTAACAGATCACCTCGATTTGGAAACATATGCCAAGAATATTGGTTTGCTGCCCATTGAAGTGTTGACGCCACCAGAATCAGCAGACACTGGTGAAAAACTTAAATATAGTCCAAATGCATCACCACTTTCCTCAGCTTCTTCAACTACGAGTTCATCAAATAATGCGTTTCCATTGGGCGGAGCAGCACCCATGGAACTAACAGCAACGTCGTCCTTTCATAAGAAAAGGAAAAAGAAACATTCGCGAGATTCAAAAGACGGGAAGGAGGGTAAACGACGCAGAATGCATGCGGAAATATCGAGCAAACCGGAGGAAGAAAGTTTAAAAATGAAAGTTAAGCTAACGCCTTCACATACTCATAAATCACACAAATCAGAGAGTTCGAGCTCACGCAAGAACAGTGACGAGGGAGGACGGAAGTCACAAACAGAGGCTAAACACGCAGATGTAGTGGGAGATGGTAAAACGTTAAGCCAATCACAAACGGAAATTGATAACATTTTGGCTTTGAACAAAACACTCGGCGAGGAGTCACGTAGCATAAATCATCTTATGCGGGATAACGAAAAGTCCAAAGACAGCGTTACCGTTGTGAAGGCTGATGAGACCTTGTTGGCATTACCGCATGCGCAGTTGCTGCCTAAGCCGCTTAATAATATCAAAGAAACAAAATTACCTGCATCACCACCTTTACCGCCTAGTCTGTTCAAGACCACACCACTTAGCTTTAATGCGCTCACTGTAACCAGCACCTCTGCCAACCCAACGAAACATACAACCAACCCCAGTAAACAAATCGAGCTAACAAAAACAAAGCAACTATTACCAGCAACACTAAAACCAACTTCAAATGCGCAATATAACAGACAGAGCTCTTTAAATGCTACGGCAACAAAATCACATCCCAATTTTATAGTTCCTAGCCTGCCACGTCGTCCTTCACCTGGTACGAGCAGCTCATACACCCCCTCATCTATAGCTAGCTCTAGCAATAAACAGCTGGGTTTGCATTTAAAACGCTCCGCTTCTTTGGATGAATCCTATGCTCATGTTGGACGCGCAAAGCAGCCAAAACTCGATGCGGCACAACGCAAAACTTTATATAACAGCTATGCTAATAAACACTTCACGCCTAACTCAACTAATGTTGTCGCTAGCAAGATTATTACTACGAATGCACACAGCGCTGAAAGTAGCACTAACAGTGCAATCACAATTACAGCGCGTTCAACTGGTGATGCAGCACTGGCGCAATCACAGTGGAAGTTACCGCCGTACACGCCATTGCATTTGCCCTTGAGCAAGCCCGCAGTGGAAATTGTACGCATCAACTCGAATCAGACTGCAGTCGATATACAATTGCATCCAGCAGCGAATAGCGCCACAAAGGGCGGGTCTATGATGGCGCCACCTTTGCCGACGATCAAATCTAAGAAAGCTATCAAACAGACGCCGCCGGGAGCTTTGCCTAGTACCGGTGCTGCAGTGAAAATGCCACCAATTGCAATGAGCACTACACTAGCAGGACAGAGCAAAAACAATACGTATCGTTTGACACCGCCAGCGCTAGTTAATCTACCGGGTTCCACAATTTCGTCGGTTGCGAAGAAAGTCAGTGCTGATATCGCAACTACGAAAACGGACATTTTTGATAAACCTAGCGCTAATAATGTTACAGGAAGACAGATACAACAACGACGTAATAGTTTGCGCGACTTTAGGCTTATACGAGATCATAGCATGGAAATTGTCGATATTACCGGCAGCAGTAGCAGCAATGATGAAATACGTCCAGTCGATACAACAACCAGTGCTGCAGCAGTAACTACTGCCTCCACGGCAAGAGAGAGTTTGGAAGCTGCTTTAAATAAGATTAAACAGAATATCACATCCACAACGGCGGCTCAAGATCATGTTGCTGGTTCAGCTGCTAAGCAGCAGCTACAAGCTGCGTCCAAAGAGATGGGCAGCGATGACTTGCAAAATTTGCATCTGCTCTCCGATTCGGCAACATCAAGGGAGAAAATAGCAATACGCGCCTCACAAGCATATGAGAAACCAAAGATACAGCAATCAACATTGGTGCGACAACAAAATGCTTCTGTACGTAATATACCAAATCCATCGGCACTGGCGTTTCGCAATATGTCCACGCTTACCACTGTTGGCGGCTCGACAACGGTAACAACTACACATCCAAACGGCAGCACAGCATCGAAAACAGCTAGGACTCCTTCCAACGCCATCTCAACGCTCACACAACAGAAAACAGCGCTAACGGACTTAACAACCGGTGCGGTATCAATCAATGCAGGCAATATGCTACACTCAACCACGAACCCAACAATCAACACCACCAGTGGCAGCAACATTGCCACTAGCACCACAACCACAGCACCACGCACAGTAAAGAAACCGACGACCATCGATCAAGTGGCTGCTAATTTAAATATGCGCGCCTCTGCCGCTGCAGCCGAGGCGCATGCGGCCAAAGTGAGCGCATCAGAGGATTTCACGCAGATTAGCTCATCAACGAACATTTCCACTACGGATCAGAGTAAAGTGAATGAGTTGACAAAGCCAAAACCAAAAACAACATCAGCTTCTCAAAGTGTGGCATCTTCAATCACGACGACAAACGTACCGTCGGTAACAGCAGCCGAAAAAATTGAAAGGGCACGAGAACAGCAGGCAAAAAAGTCATTGAAAACAAACAACGGTGATGAAGAGTTAAAAGCGAAAGTGTTGCCAAAATCCATTGGTGATAGTGCTGGTGTGACAACTACAATTGCCACTGATGTTGCAAGCATAAAAAATTCTACAAACAATAATTATAATAACAACAACAACAACAACAACAGTAATAATAATAACAACAACAATAATAGCAAGAACAACAATAGCAGCAGCAACAACAATAGCAAACTTGGTGAGACGGCAGCTAGCGTGACGAGTGATTAAGGTGAGTGCTCACAGCTAGGTATTGAAATGTTTATAGCTTTTGTTGTAGGTATTTTATTTTATTATTTCGTTTTTGTTGGGATGTGCGCGCTATCTATCCATTGTGGTGACATTTGGTGTGAATGAGAAAATATGTGTTGGATTATTTATGTTTTTATTTTTTCTTATTTTTAAGTCGACTCCTTTAGTATTTATGTATATAATTGGAAGTTTTTCATTGTTTTTGGGTACTCTATACGATTTATTTCATTTTACCCATTTGCCAAGAACTTTTTGACTTAGACTTTAGCTTTGGCAGATAAAGATGTCTTATGTTAAAAATATCTAAAAATTTTGCGTATTGGATGCTTACTCAGCACCAATTTTAGTTTTTGTGGGTTCGGTACGCCCCTTTTCCATTAATAAGCCCGCAGTTGTTAACTGTCGTGGAAATATTGGGAAGTACATGAATTATATCAAAATAGTTTCGAAAATGTCTTAAAGTAGGTCCAAAGCGATCTGGAAATAATACCGAAATCACCCGAAAAAGTCCCAAACCAACCCGAGATGGTCCCTAAAATCAATACTGAAATAGTTCCACAGCAGCAAGGAAGTGATCTCGAATAACCCTCAAATAGTCTTCAAAATAATGCGAAAACAGTCAAAAGTAGTACCGAAATGTTTCGAAATAATTCCTAAATGGTTCCAAAAACTATCCGGAACAAGTTCAGGTATGCTCCCGAAATGGCATCCAAATAATTCCCATCAGCAATCACGAAATAACCCGATATAATTCCTAAATACTTCTCCAGCCTTCGAGAAATATGTGTATAGTTCCGAAGTTGATATCAGACATTATTTTTTAATTATTCTTCAACTTAAAGAAATTCTGTGAAATGTTATAGTTCTATATATAGTATATAGATCAAATGGAATCTCCATTATAATTCTCAAATTATTTTCCAAACTTAGGCAAATATTGAGAAATTGTTTAGTTCTTAGATCTATATCCAGCACCAGTGTTGCCAGGTGATGAAAAAAAAAAAACTAGATTGGCAAAAAAAAAGGTTAGAAAAGGCTAAATTTAGAAAAAAAAGAAGCTAAAAAAAGGCCAGAAATTTTTTTGGTTAATTCATAAAATTTTTTTTATATTTTAGTTTACACATTTGTAAATAAAAACTTATAAACATAACTTAAACATAACTTCTTGTTTCAAAACATATCAGGCACATTTTCCTTGACTAGCAAATGGAATTACTTTAAATGATTGCATATGTGTATATACATAAAAAAATATTACAAACTAATTATTTATATAAAATATTCCCCGTCTGAAGAATCAGAAGAGCTTAAGTATGCGTATAAAGTTTGGCTGTTTACCATAGATATGAGATCATCGGTAATTTCAAAATCATTACAACATTTAGATAAGCGTTTTAACGAGCATCTAATATTGAGCAGCGCATTAAGCATTTTAATTTTTAGTTTGTTCCTTAATTTAGTTTTCAGAATTTTCATGCCACTAAAAATGCTTTCAACCTCCGCGTTACTGAGTGGTAATACTAAAAAACTAAATATGAATCCGACAAGTTCTAAAAAAGTAGGTTCGTTTAATGCATTTTTATGTTCCCGGACTTCCGACCAAAATTTCATGGTGGAGTGTACATTTTTCCATTGTATAGTTATAAGTTTTCGCCACTGCAGCTCTATTAATGCTATTTGACTTGAAGAATTACTGTACTTCGCTTTTTCAAAGTAAGAAAATACATCTGGCTTTGAAACTTTCAACGAATTTTCAGCAGAAAAAGAATTAAACCCTTGTAGAGAACTCATATTATTAGGTATTAGGTGTTCACAGGAACTATTGAAATTACTTTATTTTAGAAATTATTAAAAACACATTCGGAGTAAAAAAGGCTAGAAAAAAGTCACGAGTTCGAGGCTAAAGGCAAAATAAAAAGGCTAAATCTAGCCTCGAAAAGGCTAACCTGGCAACACTGTCCAGCACATTTCTCCAGTTGATATTCCCAATTAGATATCGAGTTAAGGTGAAGTTGAATATAAAAATATTCTTCTAGGTGGCACCACCATCGAGTTGAGGTGAAGTTGAATATAAAAATATTTTTCTAGCCGGCACCACAAAAAGCAACCGCTGTTTCTTGACGAGAAATAAACAGGTGATTATTAGTATTAATGAAGCGTTATAAATTAAAAATAATGTTCACATTTTCTATTTCATTTTCATGAAAATACTGCAGTATTAGAATCTTAGGAACCATACATTTGAGCCTAATTAAAGAATCGCCCTTGAGTATATGTTGAGAATTGAGAAACAGCATTTTTTGTATTTTAAAAAAATCCCTCATTGCTAAGAAAGCTGTGATTCTCAAGTTGAGCCACTGTTGTAGTTATCGACTTGAGCTTTAATGTGACCTAAGCGCAAAGGTTTATTAGGTTCTGAATAATTACTTAACATTCCCGAAACCATCCTAAAATGGTCGTCAAAGCACACCAACAAATAGTCCAAAAAAGTACGAAAACTGTCCCGAAATGGTCCTACTATAGTTCCCGAATAATCTCGAAATGATCCTTAAGTAGACCCGCGCAGTAATCCCAAAGCGGAGCGGACATCATTGCGAAAATGTCAGTTATTTGTTATTGGATGTTCCTAATGTCATTCCACAAAGATTCCAACCATCAGTCTGAAAAAATCTCGTTAAGTAATAATCTCTTCATTTTCTATAAATTGTCTCGCGAATAATCTTAAAGTTATATTTACCGTTTCAGTTTATGTATAGCCCCGAAATAGCTCTATAATTTTGTTGCTGTAACGATAATGAAACTCCACTAAGATTTTAGTGTTATCGACGTTGCTCCATTAAGGTACTAGCCCGACTATTTTCGGAACCTTCTGAGCCCCATCTATATTTTTGACCACGTTGAATCTTCTGAGTTCCATCTATATTTTTGTCTCAAAGTTAAAATTCTAGCCCTTAATGCTTGCACATCTACTTTACCCAAAGATATTAAAAAATTTTCACAAATATATGAGATTTACCCATTCCGCTCATTTCATATTACACCAAACGTAGTGTACAAGCTCTACGCCAGCAACTCATGAAAGCTTGCAAGGTTCGTAAGCACTGATGATCTCATGGTTACTAGGAAATTGCAAGTTTGAGTGACTTGCCTTTGGGTTCGCGAGTGTTTATCACACACAATAGCTGTTTTTATACTCAGTTGAGGAGAGCTCACAGAGTATGTTAAGTTTGATTGGATAACGGTAGGTTGTACATATATAAAGGAATCGAGATAGATATAGACTTCCATATATCAAAATAATCAGGATCGAAAAAAAAATTGATTGAGCCATATCCGTCCGTCCGTCCGTCCGCTAACACGATAACTTGAGTAAATTTTGAGGTATCTTGATGAAATTTGGTATGTAGGTTCCTGAGCACTCATCTCAGATCGCTATTTAAAATGAACGATATCGAATGAAAAAAATGCCATAATTCTATACCAAATACGAAAAAGGGATGAAATATGTTAAGGTAATTGGATTGTTTTATTGACGCGAAATATAACTTTAGAAAAAACTTTATAAAATGGTTGTGACACCTACCATATTAAGTAGAAGAAAATGAAAAAGTTCTGCAGGGCGAAATAAAAAACCCTTAAAATCTTGGCAGGTATTACATACATATATAAATAAATTAGCGGTATCCAACAGATGATGTTCTGGGTCACCCTGGTCCAAATTTTGGTCGATATCTGGAAAACGCCTTCACATATACAACTACCACCACTCCCTTTTAAAACTCTCATTAATACCTTTATTTGATACCCATATCGTACAAACTCATTCTAGAGTCACTCCTGGTCCACCTTTATGGCGATATTTCAAAAAGGCGAACACCTATAGAACGAACGCCCACTCCCTTTTAAAAATACTCATTAATACCTTTCATTTGATTCGAAAAGGGGTCCACCTATAGAACTAAGCCCCACGCCCTTTTAAAATAATCATTAACACCTTTCATTTGATACCCATATCATACAAACAAATTCTAAAGTCACCCCTGGTCCACCTTTATGGCGATATCTCGAAAAGGCGAACACCTATAAAACGAAGGCCCACTCCCTTTTAAAAATACTCATTAACACCTTTAATTTGATACCCATATCGTACAAACAAAGTCTAGAGTCACCCCTGGTCCACCTTTATTGCGATACCTCGAAAATGCGTCCACCTATAGAACTAAGGCCCACTCCCTCTTAAAATACTCATTAACTCCTTTCGTTTGATACCCATATTGCACAAACGAAATCTAGAGTCACCCCTGGCCCACCTTTATGGCGATATCTCGAAACGGCGTCCACCTATAGAACTAAGGCTCACTCCCTTTTAAAATACTCATTAACACCTTTCATTTGATACCCATATCGTACAAACGCATTCTAGAGTCACTCCTGGTCCACCTTTATTGCGATACCTCGAAAATGCGTCCACCTGTAGAACTAAGGCCCCTCCCTTTTAAAATACTCATTAACACCTTTCGTTTGATACCCATATTGCACAAACGAATTCTAGAGTCACCCCTGGTCCACCTTTATGGCGGTATCTCGAAAGGGCGTCCACCAATAGAACGAAGGCCCACTCCCTTTTAAAATACTCATTAACACCTTTCATTTGATATCCATATCGTACAAACGCATTCTAGAGTCAACCCTGATCCACCTTTATGGCGATATCTCGAAAAGGCGTCCACCTATAGAACTAAGGATCACTCCCTTTTAAAATACTCATTACGACCTTTCATTTGATACCCATACCGTGCAAACACATTCTAGAGTCACCCCTGGCCACCTTAATGTCTATATCCCTAAATGGCGTCCACCTATAGAACTATGGCCCACTCCCTCATAATATACTCTTTAATGCCTTTCATTTGATACACATGTCATACAAACACATTCCAGGGTTTCCCTCGGTTCATTTTCCTACATGGTTATTTTCCCTTATGTTGTCACCATAGCTCTCAACTGAGTATGTAATGTTCGGTTACACCCGAACTTAACCTTCCTTACTTATTTTACATGCATTTACATACGCACTTAAAATTTATATGGACTGCTAAGTGCATAACTTTATCTAAACTAATGAAATTGTTGCGCATAAAATGACCTAAGGGGTTTGTCTCTCCAATATCTCCCCGTCTTTTTAGTTGCAAATATAAATGTACATACATGTAAAAAAAACACGGCCTTCCTTTGCCTACTCTGGTGCTGTTTATGTGCAAATGATAAATCCAATCCATTTCAAAATGTGGTTAGAACTTTAAACAGCTATTTTTCCTGAGTCAAAAAAGTCCGGGTCAAAAAATTTGCCCAGGTGCAAGTTTATGGGATCCCGGAGATACCCAGAGCATTTTCATGACGAAACATACATCCCTTTAATTTTTCGGACTTTTTCCAAAAAAATCTACAAATAAAAGTAAAATGTGCAATTTTATTTTACAAGTCCGAGAACAAAAGCTAAATCCGGAATTTTAAATTTTAAGGACAAATAAACGTCCGGCCCTATAACTAGGAACGGCTCATCAAAACATAGCAAACTTGCACCTGTTACCATGTTGCCTTGAAATTTGATACATCGCTTTCTGTTAAAGCAAGACGAATTCTGTGTGAAAAAAGGCGTTTCTTTTGGCTGAGTTTTGGTCCCTGGACCCCAGCGTTATACCAGCTGGCGATGTGATCTTATAAAATTCTTTGGAAATTAAAGAGTTTTTAACAATTGTTGTTTCGAAAAGTATGCATTTTTTTGTCCAGAGTAATTAAAATTTTTTTTTTTATTTTGCCGACTCTAGGTCAAAAGTAATAAAACGATTTGGTTTTTTATTTTCGCAATATATATCGATCACCTTCGGAGATCTTCATCAGGGGGCTACAACAATAATACACAATTGAGCTTAGTTTGTAATAACTAATAACAATAATTAAATAAACAATTTTACGTATATAATCACATTCATATTTATATACATACATACAATTTTATTTTTATTTTGCTAATCTGGAAAATTAGTTCAAAGCTACATAACGAACCGAACGGACGCAGATTAGCAAAATAAAAATAAAATTGTATGTATGTATATAAATATGAATGTGATTATATACGTAAAATTGTTTATTTAATTATTGTTATTAGTTATTACAAACTAAGCTCAATTGTGTATTATTGTTGTAGCCCCCTGATGAAGATCTCCGAAGGTGATCGATATATATTGCGAAAATAAAAAACCAAATCGTTTTATTACTTTTGACCTAGAGCCGGCAAAATAAAAAAAAATACTTAATATGAATTTGGAGCTTTTAGGCCGATTTAATTAAATAAAACAAGTTTATTTTTTTATTTCCGACGCGTTTCGACATATTTTCGTGTCTTCCTCAGGGAATCTATTTATTAAATACGAAAAACATATATGTTACAAATACAATAATTGGTATAAATGTTGAATATTAAATCACTTACATTATTTAAACCAGTGGTTTTTGTCACATTTCTTTCAAAATATAAGTACACATATTAATAACAAATGTTGTGTACTTATATTTTTGAAGGAATGCGACAAAAAAAAAAAAATGTAAGGCGCGATAACCTCCGAAAAGATCTAAGGCCGAGCTTCTCTTCCTATTTGCGTCGTGCTCCTATTGATTTTCCCTACAAATCGGCCGGATGGGACCTACATGTTTTATGCCGACTCCGAACGGCATCTGCAAGGCAGATGAGTTTTCACTGAGAGCTTTTCATGGCAGAAATACACCCGGAGCGCTTGCCAAACACTGCCGAGGAACGACCCCGGTTAGGAGAATTTTCTTCTAATTGAAAAACCTTATTTCTAAAATTTTGATGTTGCTTTGCCCGGGGTGTGAACCCAGGGCATACGGTGTGGTAGGCGTAGCACGCTACCATCACACCACGGTGGCCGCCAAATGTGACAAAAACCACTCGTTTAAACAATGTAAGTGATTTAATATTCAAAATTAATACCAATTATTGTATTTGTAACATATATGTTTTTCGTATTTAATAAATAGATTCCCTGAGGAACACACGAAAATGTGTCGAAACGCGTCGGAAATAAAAAAATAAACTTGTTTGATTTAATTAAATCGGCCTAAAAGCTCCAAATTCATATTAAATAACTAAGCAAATATTTGGCCCAACTCAGTCATATAAAAAAAATTACATTTAAACGTATAAAGGTCGCTAAAATCAAATATTAATTAGTAATTAGAAAAGGCAAAAAGAAAAAAATCCGGAAATCAGAACACAAAAATTTTCAAACAAAGACACATATCAATTTTTAATATTTAAGAGTTTTAATTAAATTATAATCCTAAGAAGATTTCTCAATTTGGTATTTTCATTTTTAATCTTTTTACTTTCTTATTGCTTCTTTTCATTTCTTCACAAAGATATAGTTAATCGCTGTGAAATATTTTTCGAGATAGTGGACTCAGAAGTTAAATACCGTTGGAGATGGACGGAAGAAGATTATGATTCAGATTCCAATTAATAAATGATAACGGTAAAGTAATAATAATATGGAAATTTACTAAATAGTTATTTGATAAGGTGTAGATATTTTAATTATATGTACGCACAATAAAACTTACATACATAAGTACATGTTTGTATATGGCTTTAAAATAGGTCAATTTGTATGAAAAAATTTTACTCGATATCACTTCTTGCATATTTAGAGTGCATATAAAGCTTTCAGGAAAAACTTTTACAAGAACCTAACCAACTTTATTTTTATATAAGTAAATATCTTGAAAAGTGTTTCAGACAGCGAAGTGTTCAGACAGCATTTATATTGAAAGTGACTGCTGTTTCGCATACGCAATGAGAACGCAATCGATGGAATGCAGACCCCTGCTGTAGAGCCATATATATGTAACTTCGAAGATGTAAAATCCAATTTTTCCGCAACTTTTTTTCATACGCCGTGATATTCTCTAACGTACATGTGTGAGTACAAAAAAAAAATAGCAACCAAAAGTTATGAACAAAATTTTTTCAGTTATTTTCCTTTTTCGTTTATATTCGTTAACCAATGACAACTTTGAACAATTGTATAACTTAAACTATGTAATATTATGAAATTTTGCATTTTTCAAACTTTTATTTAGAGTCATAAGAAACTTACTGAGCATGCAATTTCTTTTTGACAATTCAAGGTTCGAGCTCGAATCGAACCTTGAATTCTTTATAAATAGGCCGATACAACACAAACAATTTTTTTGCAAATTTTATTTGTTATGCGGCAGAAAATCGTAAACGTTGTTCGCGAAAGAATTGGCAAAAACCCATACGAATTTAACGAATTGAAAGAATTACTAAGTTTTTGTTACCTATTTTTGTTAAATTAAAAAAGCTTTGATGAACTGTTACAAAATGAAAACTTACAAAAGTAAACCAATTTCGAAAACGTTTTCGAAAAAATTCGAACATTCGATAAAAATTCCAAATTTGTATTACTTAAAAAAAATTTCGCTGCATTATTACAAAACGAAAGCGATTGTTACTTATTTTGCAAACATTTTGGAGTAAGTGTGAACATTCGAAAAATTTACGAATTTTTGTTTTTGTTTATTTAAAACAGCGTTGATGAATTGTTACAATATGAAAATTTACAACAGTAAACAAATTTTGAAGACGTTTTAGAAAAATTCGAACATTCGTGATAACTACCATATTTTTATTACTTATTTTTTTTGTTTTAGTTTGAAACGTGTCAATTGTTTCTGAAAGTTCAGCAGTTCATTGGAGCTTGTTTTTAATTAACAAAAATATAGATTAAAAGTAGGTAAAAGTTGCTAAACATTTCCTTTGAAAACCTGTTAAAAATCAGAGTGCTAGTATTCATACATAAGGTTATCCATACTAAGGAGCCCAGCTACCTGTTTCAAAGGCTGCAGTTTCTCCAATCTTCAAGGTCAGTACAGCTTGTCTATACTAGACACAGAACTCTCACCTCTGAACGCCAGTTCTTTATAAGTGCGGTTCGTCTTTGGAACTCTCTTCCTGTTAGATTAAGGCAACTAACTAATACACTGCTTTTCAAAAACGAGGTGACCAGTTTTTACAATAATTACAATAATGGATAAATACTAGTTATGTACAGCATGAGTATATATGAACATATATGTATTCTTTTACAATCTATATATATATATATCTATTTTCTCTAATATGTTAATCTTAGTTATTATTGGTATATTTCACTTTCCTTCCCTCTACTTCTGCTACTACTTTCATCCTTTCTTTCTGTTTAATTAATTACACCTAAGAAGTTAAATTGTATAACACGTGACTGGCACTTTAAGATAATTTTGTTTTAAATTGTTGTGTCAGGATAAACATTTATATGTTAATAATAATAATAATAATAATAATAATAATAATAATTTTATCGAATGTTCGAATTGTTCCGAAAACATTTTCGAATTTGTTTACATAGTTTTTGTTACAATTAGACAAGGTTTATTTTAAGCTAGCAAAAATAAATAAACGAGGAAAATAACTGATACATTAATGCTAGTAACGGTTACAGCTGTTTTTTTTTAAACGAGCGTACATGCTAGGCCACAAATGTATAAAAATACAGATATATTTACATATATAGCTTAGAAATATTAAGTTTACTAACATTTCAACAGCTTATGAACCTGTTCGTTTTTTATCATGTTTGAGTAAATATGTTTATACACAATAAAAAAACGTGGCTCCTTTTCGAAGAACACAAGAGTCTTTCTTCAAATTAACTTTCTCCATAGTTTTTGCTTTGAGTGTAGTTCATTTATAGTACATTAATAAATATAACTATAACAATTGCAATTGAATTTGTATGTTTAGTGAATGGTAAATTATTCAAACAGCAGCGAAGGCTGCAAAATTTCTGTAATATAACGTTCAAATATTATTTAAAAAAATGAATTATTTTGATGTACCTAAATTTATATTAAAACAAAAAATAATAAATTTAAGTTATTACTTACACAAAAATAACGGTAAATGCACAATACTATAATATAGATATTTACTGGTTTATAGACCCAATTGTAGTGGTACACCGTTAAGAAATGTGTAATATATTACTAAGTAACTAATATTTTTTATTTATTTTTTTAACTAATATTGAAAAATTTTAGATTTAATTGAATAATTTGTGCATTACCTAGGGAAGAAGAAAAATGAGGGTAAAGTAATGAAAGTGAAAAAGTAATATTATTAACAAGCGAAACCTGTTTATGTGAACAGCTGTAAATTATACTCATTTAAAGTGAAGAATAACGACAAAGTAAATACATTAAAGACAAACATACTACACTACTTTCAGGTACAGCAGCGAACATAAAAATAGCAGCGGTAAATTTGATAAAATTTCGCCAATTAAATTCTTATTTTTTTATTTTTAGTATTTTAAGCAAATTTGCTATGAAATTTGCAACTCCAACTATGCAAAACAGTCTCAAAAGCATTTTCGAAAAAAATCTTAAATTCGACAAATATTCTACGTAAATTTTGTACTTTTTATTTGGAATTTCCTGAATTTTTTGAGTATGCAGTTTTTTAGCGCAATAATTTTTAGTCTAACAAGTACAATTTATACATATGTAATACTCCTATATTGCTACAAAAGCCTATTCCCAAACATCAGAGTGCCGATATATTGCTGTTTGAACGTTTTTGTTTTTGTATTCAATAATAGAATGTACCTAATTTTAAATTTTTTCTGGTCACACTTTGCTGCTACAATCACAAAAATTTTAGTATTACATATATGACAATTTATAAGTCTCTCAACATTATTTTAAATTTCTCAAAATTTTTTTTCAAAGAGTGTTTTAGATTCTTGCCCATATAAAGTGGGAATATTTTTTGTATCAAAAAAAAAAAAAAAAATTTAAAATAATATTCGAAAAAATAACTTTCAAAAATCAATATAAGTTTCGACAGACCTATAACTTGATATTTGATTGGGATACAAAACTACATACTCAAAATATTCAGGCAGCTCCCTATGGAAAGGTTCAAAATTTTCGTAAAATTTTTTAGAACTTTCGAGTTTTTTCGAGAATGTTTTTGAAATTCGTTTGCATTGTTTCGTTAAATAATGCATTAAAGTGTTTTTTTTTAATATTGAAAATAATAGAGAAAATAAGAACTAAATTGACAAAATTTGATAAAAAGTCCCACCGCTAATTTTCTGTTCGCTACTGTATATGCGGCGCATAGTACGATAATTAAATAAATAAACATAAAATATGTATGGATAAACTCTAACGTGCTGTAATAAAAAGTAAATATTAATTTTTTGAGATAGGAAAATAACTAAAAAGCACAAGTAGATTTTTTTAAAAATAAGCACAACAGAAGCTTTAAGTGTAGTTTTTTCTTTTTTGATTTTATAGCGTCACATTGTGGGGCATATTCATAGTTAAAATTATGTAGCTACTCAAATTTAGTTTTATCTTTTTTCACAGATAGACAGTGGAAAGTTATGCCAAAAAGCCCAAAACTGATTTTAAGTACACACAAAAAAATGTTGGTGTCAAAACCGCAGTTTATGGTGTTGTTCTATATAAAAACCAAAACAGTGTGACTTTTATCCCCAAGAAGTGCTATTTTAAAAATAGAATTTAATTTAGGTTTGATTGAAAGATTTGAAAGACGAATCACGCTACCAGCACACCATAGCGCTTTGCTGTTCACATCTGGCATTACTCAATAAAGCGGTAATAGCTTTGACTTCGAAATTAGTTTTAATATCACTTCGAAAAGTGAGTAACATCAGATTAAAAAGTATGAGCTGCAGGAAGAAACGGTTGAGCACGTTCTGTGTTCGTGTCCTCCGCTCGCCAGGTCAAGGCTTCAGCTATTATGGGCGGAAGAGTTGTTCTATAACATAAATATCTGCACGTGATTGGGCTGCTTTCGTTTGGTCGTTAAACAAATTCTGGACACATTCAGTCTATGTGAAGTCTTTATTGACCAGCTCGTTCAACCTAACCTAACCTAACTCCGAAAATAGTAATACTGTTCAATTACACCAAACTTTTTCATATTGTTTAAATTGAAAGTAATACCAAAATTAGTTTTGATATTGCTCCGAAAAGTGATAGCACTACACTATATTTTTTTGTTGGTAACTACTTAAATTTGACTGTGAATAACCTCCTGTGCGCTTTCGTTTAGATAAAATTATTTCCTCGCAAATTTCTATGTAAATATTATTTATTATTTAAACTGTATATAATGTATCCTTAAAGTAAGACATATTAGTGTGTTAGAAATATATATAGCTAAAAAATAAAAATGAACCAGATTTTCAAAAAAAAAAAAAAAACCGCAATACTTAAATGAAGCGAAAGTTGAGGTTGGTGTATGTTCGGGAGTCATCTATCTAAGACTGTGGTGCACTAAGCCAGCAGAGATTCGAATACAAGACGTCGTAGGATTAGTATATCAGGAGAAAGTAAAAAAAGCTTGATCATAGACTAACACAAGAGATGTTTACTGCTTGTAGTACAAGCTAAAACTGATTCACTGCTTGCTTTGCCGTATCTCAGTCACAGTGCTTACAAAACATATAGGTAAGCTCCGATTAAATTTCCGAAGCTCTTTAAGGTATCTCTGATCCAAGAAGAGCATATTTAAAAAATTAATCTTGATTAGTTCAAACACAAATAACTGCCTAAGTGTTTTCATCATTTTGTTGTGTTCTTGTTTTTGCACACCCAACCCTAATGCGCGTAAGTATATAAAGTCGCCGTTCATAGTATTTTTTTGTAACAATATTTAATTTATAAATAGCATACACACATTTATGTACATGTATCCATATTTGTCTTATTAGCAGTTTTTATTTGATTTCAATTCCACCGCAACTGCTCTGACATTGAAGTACACTAATTGATTACGTAATTGAATACCAATCGGCCTGTCTGTCGGCTTGTTTGATTGACCACTTGACAAGCACATCATGAATGTTTTCAATCAAGCATTTGGATTGCAATTATGTTTTGTTAAACAATTTACCAGCAGTTTTTTTTTAGACATTTTTTTCCATACACTTTTGATTTTGTCGTTGTGTCCCAGTTATTTGGAAACGAACCTTGATTGAAATCTTAAATTTTTTATATATTGTGACCCGGGTTTTCCAATTTTCAAAACAGGGTTTTAGCAGCATCTCAATTTGTTTGACATCGTCTATTCACATACTGCTAACTAAATTGAAACAACAATTCCGCATTTTTTTATGTTATATTAAATTATGTTTGAGTCCTCTAGAGCGCTTCTCACTTTCTGATCAAACGAGTTTTCAATTCACATATTCAGAAAACCAAACAAATTCCTCGAAAATGACTCACAAATCTCAAAAAACTTTTGAAAAGCGCCCTACATCACAGTGTGTTTGAAGAAACTCGGACTGTTTTTTCTAACTCATAATTGTATTGAATAAAGCACTATTTCAGATTTCAGTTCAAGAACGCTACTTTATTCAAAATGCAGTATCTCAGAATGAATTCAATATGTTTTGAGCTGAGATAGCTGTAGGATAGGACTTATATGAAAGAAGAATTTGTTTGGGCGCATTTGAAAAACAAATTCCGAAGCAGGGCGTTATCAAATTAGCAGTCGAGATGGGATAATTTATTACAAATTTAAAGTAAAAAAAAAATATATATTATAAAATAAAGTGAAAAAATATTTAAAAATAAAATAACAACAAATATCGTCGAAGCCGGGATAAAAGCTGCTCACTGTACTTTCCACTGAAAATCGCGTTTTGATACTGATGGAATGGGACGATTTCTGTACATGGCTGTAATTTCTGCACAGTTATCAGATCTAATAGCAGCAATTGGTATAGGTCCTAGGAAAGCTTCTAGTATAGATTCAGGCTTTGATAAGGTGTGGTCGTAACACTACGAATTCATTCAGTCTATGGGAGGTACATACGCAGCTTCTAGTTCAACCTAATCTAACCTTCGTTCTACTATAACATTTTGTTAGATTAATATGGCAGATTTTACTGCGTCGTAGACGACATGAAATGCAACGAAAAAATAAAATAGAATGAAAAAAAGTAAAATAGAACGAATTAAAAAATAAATAAATCAAATCAAATAAAATAAAAAAATAAATAACAAAACAAAAAGAAATTAAAAATATTTAGTAAGTGACAATAAACGAGAAAAATAATGAACAAATAAAGTCAAACAAAAACATATAAAATAAAAAGAAAGATAATTCAAATAAAAAATAAATACAACAATTTTTATATAAAACAATAACAAAATAAAAAAAACTAAATAACAAAAAATTATTAGAAAAAAAACTAGGATACTAGAAATTAACTAAGATAAAGTAAAATAACACGAAAAAGAAATAAATAAATGAAATGAAATAAATTAAAATATAATGTAATGATATAAGAAACAATTTGTAAATTAAGTAAAATGTCTAGGGAACTGATAAAATAAAAAAGAAATACAGGTAAGTAACAAATTAAAATAAAAAAAAATAGAGAAAAATTACAAAAAAACCAATAAAATAATGATCAAACTTAAAAAATATTAAATGTATAATAATTTAAAAAAAACGAAGTCAAATAAAATAAAAAAATTATTATGAAAAAAAAAAAAATTAAAAAAAAGTAAACACATTGAACCATAAAAAAAACAAAAAAAACTGTTAGAAAAATTTTAAATAAACAAAAAAATATAAAAAAGAGACTACTATTTAAAACAATAAATATAAAAATAAAAAGCAAAAGTACGCTTGAAATAAAAAACTTAAAAAGAAACAAATGAAAGCTAATTTTACAAGAATAAAATAAAAATGTACTTTATAAAATGAGGTAAAAAAACATAAAAGATTAAGACGATTACCGAACGTAGTTGAAATATATTAAACGAAACAGAATAGAAGTATGTATAAAATAAAATAAACAAAGTTAAACATAATGTGTATAAAGTAAAAAAAAAAACTAAAGGTAAGCTAAAAATAAATAAAATAACTCAAAATTAGTTAAATTAATTGCTCTAGTTTCCTCTGCGAAATGTGAAAACTGATTTAAGTGGTTATTTGCACAGAAAAAAAATTTTTTATCCCTCAGGAGGAAATGTAATGAGGTAAACAGCAAAAAAATAAAATTAAATTTAAAAAGTTCGGAAATTTTTGTATTAAATTTTACGGACGATTAGGTACATAATAAATTTAAATAATATAAATAAACCACAAATGATGAAAATAATATAAAAATAAAAAGAAATTTGATTAATAAACTGGATCACAAAAAAATTTAATAAAAATTAAAACCTGGAGTAAGGGGACAAAAACCCCGTTTTCATAAATTGAAAAAGACATTAATTAGCCCATAACAAAAATAAATAAATGTAAGGCGCGATAACCTCCGAAGAGATTTTAGTTCGAGCTTCTCTCTTCTACGCCCATGCAGGATATTAAAATTATAAGCGTAGTAAGAGATGACATGACCCTGGTAAAGATTATAGGTACCTTTATGATATAAGTAACTAAATTTAATTTGGTTTCCACCGTATTCAAATCCTATTTGTGAAGTTCTGATTTTATATTTCAAGACACTTTTTTTAATATTTAAAAACATTTTTTTAAATTGCCAATTCTCTTAAAATCAGGGACCAATAATCTATGCCCAATAGACAATATGATATTATAACGAGGGTCTTATGGCGAAGCTACCAATAATTTTGATTAAAAAACAACTACATACACATAAGCCTAAATTATAAATATACATATTTAGTGCAAAAACAAAATAAAATCAGTTTAAATGGGAAATATGCAGCGAATAAGTAATTTAATAAAGAAAAAAAAAAAAATAATAAATGCTCAGCCGTGCATGTCACGTAGAGCAAACAATAAACAAAAAACTTGCCAATATTTAAAGCAAATGAAATAACACGCAAAATGTATGCACAACGTATAAAAAAGTTTTACTGGCAAAAGCAAAATAGAAAAAACTGTAAAATCCTCTAAATGCTATGAATAAATGCATACATGTATTAAGTATGTATGTATGTAAAATAAATATTTAAATATGAATAAGCAATAATAATAAAGAGAATTTAGCACATTTACATAAAGTGACGTTTTCATTTGGGTTTGTACATAGAAATATTCAAATAGATACAAACATGCAAAAATGTATCTTAATGACAGCAACAATAAGAACAACAACAACAACAACTACAACCATCGAAACAGACCAAATGCGTGAAACTGTTATTTGCAGTGATTGCTGTTGTTGTTGAGCTCTAAGCTTTAGGTAAGCGCTTAGACACCCCTAACTTACGTAAGTATCATATTACAGCACTAGATTTGTTTTCATTATATACAGAGTTACTGACAGCAACAACAAACAGCGTAGGATGTGTTGCAAAAGTGTGAAGAAAAAGTTGAATATACGCACAATAAATGCAAAGCTACATGGATGGAGGCAAAAGAGGTGCAGGACAGTTGAAAAAGAACTGTGGGGTTTTTATGCTATTTGGCTGGTAGTCGAATTACCAACTGTGAAAAAAATCAATGTCAGCTTAGAAAACAAATGGAGAATAACTCTTGCTAACATGTGCTTTAGACCAGTGGTCACCAAAATTGAAATGTGGCTGTGTTAGTACATAACAGTAAGTTTAGTCGTTGATTAACGAGCAACGAGATAAGATGTACGTATGCTAGCATGTTTATTAGCACTCAAAAAACAACTTGTAAATATACTATTAAAACAGTCTTTAATTGCTTGAATCTAACAAAAAATTTAAACAAAACATATTGCTAACAATTAAATAAAAATTAAAACACTGCGTCCAAACGCTCAAATTAGAAATTTGAAATGCGCAAATAAACAATAGCATCTTCCGATGTTGCTACTATGCTTGTTTAGCGACTACTAAACAAAAGAATATAATAATATGTGTGAAGTGAGCGCATATAATTATTTTATCAGCTTATGACTTCTGCTTTAAGCCGGAGTCATTGGTGCCGTATGTCGTATCGCTGTATCCGTATCCCTAACGTAATCAGCTGTTTATCGTTATGACGATAAACCAAAACCCAATTGGTTGGCTACGATACGGTTACGACCTTAGCGGCACCAAGAATCGATTGCATTGATTCTCATAAGATTTGTCGAATCAGCTGTTATAAGGTTACCGATACGGTTACCGATAAAGCACCAATGTCTCCAGCTTTATACCGAAAAGCATAATTGCAAACAAAGCAATACAAAATATTAGTTAAAGCATATTAACGCATTTTTTTAGTATCAACAAACAGGCGTGCATACGACTTGCCGCATTGAGCGTTAATCAACGACAAAGTAGCACTAAAATGATTTTACTCTTACCAACACGTCCACAGTTTTAATTTTGTTGCACATTGCTTTAGACCATGGGTCTCCAAAAACTGAAAGTAACTGCCCTTTCGCAAACGTAATGAGAGCACACTTCTGCTGTGCAATGCAGACCCCTTTTTATACTCAGCGTGCTTTGCGCACAGAGTATATTAACTTTGATTGGATAACGGTTGGTTGTACAGGCATAAAGGAATCGAGATAGATATAGACTTCCATATATCAAAATCATCAGTATCGAAAAAAAATGTGATTGAGCCATGTCCGTCCGTCCGTCTGTCCATTAACAAGATAACTTGAGTAAATATTGAGATATCTTCACCAAATTTGATACACGACCTTATCTGGACCCATAATAGATTGGTATTGAAAATGAGCGAAATCGGATGATAACCACGCCCACGTGGAAAACACAAAAAACCTGATTATTTAGTAAATAATACACCTAGAATGCTGAAATTTGACATGTGGACTGATATTGAGACTCTTGATAAAAATTTGGAAAAACATTTTTAAAATGGGCGTGGCACCGCCCACTTGTGATAAAATCAATTTTACAAATATTATTAATCATAAATCAAAAATAGTTAAACCTATTGTAACAAAATTCGGCAGAGAGGTTGCCTTTACTATAAGGAATGCTTTGAAGAAAAATTAACGAAATCGTTAAGGACCACGTCCACTTTTATATACAAGATTTTTAAAAAGGTCGTGGACGAATAAAATAAGTTATATCTTTGCAAAAAAGAGCTTTATATCAATGGTATTTCATTTCCCAAGTGGATTTATAACAATAAATAGGAAAAACTGCAAAAATTAAAAAATGGGCGTGGCACCACCCCTTTTATGACTAAGCAATTTTCTGTTTCGGGAGCTATAACTCGAAGAAAAATTATCGAATCGTAATAAAATTGGGTACACAAATTTTCCCTATAGCAAGAAATATTTCTAGAATTTGGGCGAGATCGGTTAAAGACGACGCCCACTTTTATATAAAATATTTTTAAAAGGGTCGTAGACGAAAATAATAAGCTATATCTTAGCGAAAAAGAGCTTTGTGTCAATAGAATTTTACTTTCTAAATTTAATTATAAAATTAAATTGGAAAACACTAAAATGTTTGAAAATGGATGTGGCACCGCCCCTTTTATATTGAAGCAATTTTCTATGTTTCGGGAACCATAACTCGAAGAAAAATTTACATATTTACATTGGGTACACATATTTTCCTTATAGCAGAAAATATTTCTAGTAAAAATGGACGGGATTGGTTAAAGACCATGCCAACTTAGATATAAAACAAGTTTAAAAGGTTTAAAAGGGTCGTAGACTAGAATAATAACCTATAAACTTAGCAAAAAATAGTTTTGAATCAATGATATTTCACTTATCAAGTTTTATTGTAAGGGGAAATGTTGAGACATTTTTTTTAAATGAAATTTGCAATTGAAGCTCACGCTGGGTATATAATGTTCGGTTACACCCGAACTTAGACACCTTTACTTGTTTAGACTTAATAAAGTCTTCTCCCGACGAACAAAACCCACAATCTATAAGTCACCAATCATACTTGTCCTGATTTAAGGCTCGGAATCATGGGCAATGTCGATACAAGATAGTTCGAACCATTGGAGTACCCGAAAATGTATTGACCTGTCTGTGAAGCCGACGGTGTGTTTCGAAGGAGGTTTGTGAGCTCATGTTATGCGAAACGACAATGACTCCCCTAATCAAAAAGTATTCCTGTCGCTACTAGTATTTGGAAGCGAAGGAAGGAGGAGACCTCTACTGAACTGGTAGAAACAGGTGAAGGAAAATGTTATCCCTCTCGTTGTTCCCAATTGGCGTCAGTTATAACAAAGCAGGGATAGTTGGCGTTACTTGTTACGTAGCTGCCAAATTCGATGAGGCGGTTAAGTTTCAATTAATGGTGATGATAAAGGAGGAAAAAGGACCATTTCTTGTCCATCCTGAAGTTGAAGTCCTTAAACGCAATATTGATGTCTTGGTGGACCAGCATTCGAATGTAGTTTATCATAAAAGGAAAAGGCTTCGACAGGCTAATATGTTGGAGCGTAGGCGCAGTTAAAGGTTAAGCTGAGAACCTAGCCATGATGTCGATCGCGGCGAGATGATCGTTCGCAGCTGTGAGCAACAGTACTCGGCGGCGAAGCCACTTTCCCAACTCAAAACCAATACCATGATGCCATTTTTCGCCTTTCTTCCCCAGCTGTAGGTGTCAGTACGTTTTTCTTCTTATCCTGCCGCATACATAACATTTTCTGTATGTCGGTGATGCCAGCCTTTGTACATCAACCGGCCGGACGTCTGTACTTTCAAATCATAGTCAATAAAACATTTGCCATGATCGTCATCAGAAGTCCGAGAGCGCTCATGTGGGGCTAGTTATCTCTTTATTGGAAGTGTTTTTTACCTGGCGGGTGACGTGATTTGTAGATATGTAGGAAAACATTTGTATAGCGATCTGTTTGGCTAGGCGTTGTTATGCGAATGGACGAAGGCGTTCCGGCAAAGAAAGTATTTCGATCGAAATCACAATTCGGAAGCAGCGGAAGGAGAAACTTTCATTGAGTTGGAAGAGGCATTTGGAGGAAGGCTTGACCTCCCTTAGTGCTTCCAATTGGCGGCAGTTATCGCGAAGTATGGATAACTTGTTAAAAGCGGCCAAAATGGCAAAAAAGCGCAGTTTCGAAATATAAGCCCAGTTACAGCCGTTGTCAACTGAAGTGCAAGCCTCGACTAGGCCTTAGGCTGAGTATTTCAGATATTTTGGAAATGATGTGTATTTAAACTCCCTCCCAACCTTCCATTTAGACTTGGCTACGCCTATGCAAAGTCGTATAAACAATGTTTACACCCGTGCAACTCACATGCGCATATGAACTTGCATTCAAACACACATAAATATGCATGTAAGTACGATGCGATCAACTTTCATATCTCTTCACCGCGCACCAACAAACACCCACACACCCACTTTCACTCGCACATTTGTGGCTCGTGCCAAATGCTCACCCGTTTAAAGGCCACAAGCCACAGTCTCATTCATATTCAGAGCAGCACACGTCGCCGACAGTTTTCCGCATTCGCCGTTCAATTATTTATGTATGTATGTATGTATGTATTTGGAAGTACAAAGTTTGCATATATTCGCTTTTGTGGTTGTTTTTGTTTGTGTAGTTTCAAATCGCAGTTCTACGTCAGCATTCAACATGCGAAAGTCATTAGCGAGAGAGTGGTTTGAAGGGGTGGGTGGGTTGAATTGGAATTGATAAGGAGGCGACGAGGTTTGTCGATACTGAATAACAACGACGAAAACTGTTCGTAGCATTCAAATAAGAGCATAAGTAGGTACATACACATTCATACCTACTCCTATGTTTGTCAATGCATACCGAGAACTTAGAGATGCATACAGTCTTAGGAAGGAAAATAGCACAATTATTTGAAAAAAAAAAAAAAAAATTATATTACCTTTTTTATTCGTCAAGTCTACTAATTTTGGGTGACTCTGATTATCACCTTATCTGATATCATCTATCGCTTACCTTGCGAAACTATACATTCCAGCGACGTCCTTGGCTCTTCAGTGATGAGCCGTTATTATTATATTTTTTGTTGTAGCAGTGCTTTGCCACATCCTATAGGTACGATCACTCACGAACTGTCATCAATATCCTCTAACGGGAATCCAAAGAAACTTGCAGTTTCAACAGGGTTAGGACGAAGAGACAGGTGTTAGAGGTATTGGTTCAGCATTGCATTGCAAAAGATGGTTGGATGTCCACGTTGTATATAAGTTCGCCGAAGATTTTGATCTGTGATAGTGATAAATTTTGCGAGGTGAAAAAATTGGAAATCCTAGAGAGATAGTTGTTAATTTCACAGCTGAGCTCATTAATGGATGTTGCCATTATTCTACAGTCATCGGCGTAGGATACAATGATGACTCCTGGTGGGAAGGCAGTCTCGATATGTGAAAGTTAAACAACAGTGGGGATAGGAGACCACGCTGCGGGATCAGAAACCAGTGACTGACTGGTTAGGAGGACGATGTACCTTCCGCCGAAGAGTAGCAAGTAAACCAAAGCGGATTCTAGTATAGATGCAGATTGAAGCCAACTGCTTTCCAACCCCACAGAGAGCGCACTGTGTGCGCTTATCACGACTCTGGCAAATGCTTGGTTATTAGATCTTGAATAGGAAACCTGTGCATTTCAATTCAAAGACTAAGAAGTAAAGGCTTGGATTGGAAACTAAGGCTTTCGGAACACCAAGCCAATAAAGATCGTGCTAATATGTAAAAACAGATAACTGCGGAATGGAACGCCGGTGTTTTCAGCCCTCCAGGCTTTCAGATAAAAACAAAAGAGTATTTGCAGATTGAAAACTTGAGACTCACCAACTGCCCATGCTATACCGCGCTCATATGTAACGTTCGATAAAAAGTAAAGTCACGGATTGGAAACATTTGGCTTTGCAACAGTCCCGATGATTTGGATTTACAGAGCCTCGAGACTCCTTTGGAGCGTTTAATGAACTGACAAGACACCCACAGTAGCGGAACCCAACTGCTGTTGATACTAGTTCCACAAACTACCTCCCGACGGAATACTTCAGCACTAGGACTAACGGAGTTTGAAAAAAATTCTTTTAAAATTTGTATGTTCTGAGCGAGGTTTTTAGTGTATTTTATATACTTTGCACAATCGCAGCCACATCTTTTTCTTACCTGTGTCGAAAAAAATCTTGACTCAGAAGTACAATCCCAAAGTCTTTCGTAGTGAAGAGTAGGTGTAACATAAGCATCTTCTCTGGGTGCTACATGGGTGTCTCGGCTTAAGAGGGAAGATAAGTGATCCCTCCAAAATCGAAGCAATCTCTAAACAACGGTTACAAGGTTGTCCTCTCGTTAAGACAGGAATACGTAGCGGGCTTGAAACCTACCGTATTTTACCTATTTATTAGTAAAATTTTTAATTATTTTTCTTTCTGGAAATAAGCGCCGCTTTCTTCTCCCACTTGCGAACGTGTTTGCAAACTTTCCTCGTTAAATTCCATCTTAGTGCTGCTCTCTAAACATCATCCTTTTCGCGGTTGCAATGCAGCATTCTGCATCGGACCAGAATTTTTTTTTTAATCGCCGGTATCAAACAGTTTTTTTTTGCGGCGTTGTGTTGTAGAGACATGCTCCTACCCTCCTGCTTGGTTGACTTGTGGTCCCATAAAGTGGGTTTTGGCTGCTGTGAGATAGTAATCTGACTTGATGTTGGGACCTCTATATATCCGTCTATTGCAACATGGTCAATTTTGTGCCTTATTTTTCAATCGGGTAGCAGCCATGTAGCCCTGTGGATTTTTTAGCGTTAAAACTTTTTGGTGGATATGACAATAGTTCGACACTTTTATCTAAGGCAGTTTTTCTAAAATATTTATGCAGACTAAGCTATCTATATTTCAAGAAAATATTTGTTATATAAAAGTGGGCGTGATTACTAACTTTTACGACCAATTTTGGTAAGATCCTAAGTTGTTGACAGAAGAAGTATATTGAATTTCTTCAAAATACATTGGTTTAAATTAAAAAGTTTTTGCAAAAAGCATGTGCTCAACAGACGGATAGGCTGGCGGATCGACCGACGATTCCGGTTACTTTCCGTATACCTTATAGGTAGAACTCTTTCGCATGGTGTTTTTTCTGTGTCCACGCCTGTAGCGAGATAAAAAAAAAATATTCAAACGACCAGAGCATGTTAGAAAGCAATGAACCACCACCCACCGTGGTATATTTAGTCCATCCAACGCTATGGTTTGCATTGTTGCTTGTTTTGGCATCAAGTCACGTGGTTGTACCATTTGTGTTTTACCTCATACCACACCCTTAATCTAGAGCAAACCTACTTCAATTCCAGTGGCATTGTTCGGTGCTTGTTGTTGCTTTTCTAAGCGAACCCATTCATAAAACGCTTATTATCAGTTATTAGTTGCTTATAAGAACATAAAGTACGGCGGCCGCTGTGGTGTGATAGCGTGCTCCGCCTATCATACCGAGGGTCCTGTGTTCAACTCCCGGGCAAAGGGCAAAGTAACATCAAATATTTAGAAAAAAGCTTTTTCAATTCGAAAAAAAAATATTCTAATCGAGGGGAGACCCCTCGGAAGTAATTTGGCAAATATTCCGAATGTATTTCAGCCACGAAAAGCTTCTCAGTGAAAATTCATTTGCCTTGTATGTAGGTCCCGTTCCACCAATTTTGTAGAAAAAATTAAAAGGAGCACGACGCAAATTGGAAGAAAAACTCGGCCTAAATCTCCTCGTAGTAAAATCGTGCTAATCGTGCTTATCATAGAACTTGTTGTAATTCATTTTGAAATTCCGGAAACACTATGGATTAATGGAGCGACAGCTTTGCCTAAAGCTCGCACGAGGCAGAAGATAATAATGCATTCCGTAATCACATGTGTACCGTTTACTATTCTTGAATGAAATTCATATGTATTTGTGTACACGCATCAGCTCATATACGAAAATAAAAAAAACATAATAAAGTAATCCGGAAAAAACGAGAATGCTTTCATGTATTAACCCTGAAGGAAAAAGTTAAAAATTTAAAAGAATATTTTAGAACTATTTATGAGGCTCGCAAAGTATCTATAAAAATAGTAATACATTAAAAAAATATATTTTCATCAATCCGATTCACCATTCTGTAGTTATTGTATTTTAAACAAGTAAGGAAGGCTATGTTTGGGTGTAACCGAATATTACATACTCAGCTGCCAAATTACAGCCTGCAAAACTTTTAATTTATCTTCTTTTAAAAGTGGGCGTTGCCACGCCCATTGTCCAAAATTTTACAAACTTTCTATTCTGCGCCATAAGGTCAACCCACATACCAAGTTTCATAGCTTTATCCGTCTTTGGTAATGAATTATCGCATTTTTTCGGTTTTTCGAAATTTTCGATATCGAAAAAGTGGGCGTGGTTATATTCCGATTTCGTTCATTTTAAATAGCGATCTGAGATGAGTGCCCGGGAATTTATATACGAAATTTCATTAAGCTACATCAAAATTTACTCAAGTTATCTTGTTTACGGTCAGACGGACGGACGGACAGACATGGCCAAATGAATTTCTTTTTTCGCCCAGATCATTTTGATATATAGAAGTCTATCAGCCCAATTCTAAACAAAAATTCCGTGTGAGTTTTTTCCCTCTCCCATTCCTCGTATTCTAAATAAAAATTCCTTTTGAGTTTTTTCACTTCTCCCTTTCTTGAGCCATGTCCGTCCGTCCATCCGTCTTGAGTAAATTTCGAGGTATCTTGATGAAATTTGGTATGTAGGTTCCTGGGCGCTCAACTCAGATCGCTATTTAAAATGAACGATATCGGACTATCGGTTAGGTTAGGTTGCAAGGGCTGAGCTGAACACTATGGTAACAGCTCACTACTTAGGCCAGCAATGGGCCCATTTTAATACTCTGTACGGTCTCAAAAGAGGACCCCTACCCTGCCTAAAGCGGGTCAAACCACCTCGTGGAAATTATAAATTTTGCCAGGGCCTTTACTTCATAGAGACCTCAGCTAGGTCATGTAGAAAAGGTTTACCGAGGATAGCCATCCTACGCCTACTAAGCGCTGGACAGTGACAGAGAAGGTGCTGGACGCTCTCTTCCTCCTCTGTACATCTGCAGCTGCGACAAAAGTCGAAGGTCGCTACCCCCATTCTAGCACCGTGCGTGCCTATTAAGCAATGCCCTGTTAGAACCCTTATCAGGGACGAAAGAGCTGATTTGTTTAGAGTCAGAAGCGCTTCTGTGCGCCCCTTGTCATATGAGGGCCAGGTTTGCTTGGATGTCTCACACGAAGATATGACTGACCATAGTCCATTTGCGATTCTTAAAATGCTTGTGCTCACACGAAGCCTGAAAGTGGCCATGGGTATGTCTACCGAATCATTTCCCGGAAGGATATGGTCGGTGGTGCCCCTTCTGGCCAGCACGTCTGCTCTGCAATTGCCTTCAATATCCCTGTGCCCAGGTACCCATATAAGGCTGATACTGAAGTGCTGAGCCATCTCGTTAAGAGATCTGCGGCATTCAGTGACCGACTTTGCGTTGTCGACGAATGAGTCCAGGGCCTTTAATGCGGCCTGGCTGTCTGAGAAAATAAACACCCGTTTACCATCCTTAGGCATAGACCCGAGATAGTTCACAGCCCTGTGTATTGCCAGCATTTCCGCTTGGTAAACACTACAGTGATCCGGTAAGCGAAAAGAGACCTCTAGACCCAGATCCGGCGAAAAAAGGCCTGCTCCCACCTTCCCGTCAAGCTTAGAACCATCCGTGAATATGTTGATGGCACCCGGTACCGTATGTTGTCTGGTATTCCAGTCCTGTCGCGATGGTATATATATACTGTAATTTTTAACGAAGACGTTATTTGGCGTGCAGTAGTCAGTGCGCGCCGGTATTGGGACTGGGGCGCTCGTGCCCAGGATTTTCGCGCGTCCACCAGATCCGTTTGACCAGAGACCTGTTTCCCTTATGCGTAGAGCGGCGATGACCGCTATTTCCTTCGCCACCAGGTCAAGAGGTGGAAGGTATAGCATTGTGTTAAGTGCTTCAGATGGAGTGGAGCCGAGAGCCCCGGTGA
Source organism: Eurosta solidaginis (assembly GCF_040869045.1). NCBI lineage: Eukaryota > Metazoa > Arthropoda > Insecta > Diptera > Tephritidae > Eurosta > Eurosta solidaginis. Next base: position 209,869,436 of record NC_090321.1, read on the forward strand.
TGCAGAGTTCCGAACTCCGTTGCACCTTTTGAAGCGTCTTAAGATAGGTAGTTTTAGCTAGTGCAGGCCACCAGACCAAGGCACCATAAAGAAGAATCGGGCGCACAATGGCTGTATAAATCCAGTATGTCACCTTGGGGGAGAATCCCCAGGAGGTGCCAGTTGCCCTCTTGCAGGTGAACAGCGCTGCTGCTGCCTTTTTGCATCGCTCCACTATATGGTCATTCCACAATAGCTTCCTATCCAGAATTATACCCAAATCTTGACTCGATCGCTAAACGCTAAAACCGTACCCCCAACTCTTGGCGGTGTTAGATTTGGCACCTTATACCTCCTCGTGAAGAGGACAAGCTCGATTTTGTCCGGGTTCACTTCCAAGCCTGTGGCTGTGGCCCAGTGCGAGATTTTGGATAGTGCCCCTTCCATTAGGTTGCAAAGAGTTTGCGGAAATTTCCCCCGCATGGTGACGCAGATGTCATCTGCATACGCGATCACTTGGTGACCTTCCGATTCCATGAGGCGGAGTAGTTGGTTGACGGTAACCACCCAAAATAGCGGAGAGAGAACACCTCCCTGCGGAGACCCTCTGCCGACCGGTCTGCGGATCACACATCCACCTAGCTCAGTTTTAATCTGCCTACGCGTAAGCAGATTGTATATAAGCTCCACCAGGCAGGCGTCCACCCCCAGATCGGTCAGCGCCAAGGTGATGGACTCAGGGAGAACGTTGTTGAAAGCACCCGCTATATCTAGGAATGCCACCAATGTGTATTCCTTGAGGTCTAGCGACCTTTCGATAGCGGATACCAGTGAGTGCAAGGCCGTGTCAGTTGACCTGCCCTTAGTATAGGCATGCTGTGCTTGCGAAAGAAGCGACGGCTCAATCCTCCTCCTGATGTGATCCTCTAGAAGTCTTTCAAGTGCTTTAAGCAGAAAAGAAGATAGGCTTATAGGCCCATAATCATTTGGTTTAGAGTGGGAGGGTTTCCCTGCCTTGGGAATAAATACCACGTTGAATTCCCTCCACGATACTGGTACGTAATTTAGCCTAAGACAACCTATAAACATCCCTTTAATCCAGGGCCTTATAAGTTCGGCAGTATACTGGAGCTGAGCCGGAAAGATTCCATCCGGCCCCGGCGATTTGTAGGGCTTGAAGGTCTGTAACGCCCAATCTACCCTTTTATCGTCTGTGATTTCGCTTATCAGCTGATCATTAGGTGACCCTCCGCTGACAAAACTTGAAGACACGCCCGTTCCTGCTGGGAAGTGCGTATCCATTAGCAGGTTTATGGTTTCAGCGCTGGAGTCCGTCCAGTGGCCATCCGGATTTTGGACGTAACTTAGCTGAGTTTGAGATTTTGATAGCACCTTCCTTAACCGGGAGGCCGCGGATGCGGATTCAATCCTGCCGCAGAAATCCCTCCAGGAGGATCGCTTTCCATTCCGGATTGCTTTTTTATATATATTTATCTTCGCTTTATAAGCAGCCCATGAGGATTCATGTCCACCATGCTTTGCTTTATTGAAGGCCGCCCTACATGACTTTCTAAGTTTATCAAGATCAGTCGACCACCATGGTGGTTTGTGTGTTTCCAAAACCTTTTTAGCCGGGCAAGCCCTATCTAAAGCATTCCTACAATTTTGACTGAAATTGTTTACAAACAAGTCCAGCTCCTCCTCGCTTTCTGGGACTCGTACCTCCTCAGATAGCTTTTTACCTACAATCTTCTTATAGTAGCCCCAGTTAGTTCTTCTAATGTTTTGTATATACTTAGGACTTGCGTGCGCCTGCGATATAGAAAAACTTATATATTTATGGTCAGAAAAGGAGTGCTCCTTTAGAACCCTACAATAAACGATAAGGTCACTGAAATAGTCGGCGACCAGTGTTATGTCAAGGACCTCTTTGCGGTTCCTCGTAATGAAAGTGGGATCATTTCCCCTATTACATATACTCAGGTTAGTGCCTAACAGATAGTTGAATAGAGACTCACCTCGGTCATTTGTATCTCTGCTGCCACTGGGCGTGATGTGCATTGGCGTCGCCTCCGAGCAACATAAAATCGTTTCGTGGATTTGCCGCTCTCACGAACTCCTTGAAATTATCCGGTGGTAATGAGCCTTGGTGATCGTGCGCTAGGTAGAAGGAGGCGAGTTTAAAGCACCTCCCTAGCCCCTCGACGCTGACCGCTGTCAAATCCCCATCGCTATAGTTGGGTAGAAGAAAAACATTAAGAGTAGACTTAGCCAATATACATGTGCGAGGCTTACCCTTTTCCTGAGCGCTATAAAGCTTATACGCTGGTGTCCGCAGGCCACAGATCCTATTGCCAGTGATCCACGGCTCCTGGACTAGAATATCGGACTATAACCACGCCCACTTTTTCGATATCGAAAAAATGCGATAATTCATTGTCAAAGACGGATAAAGCGATGAAACTTGGTAGGTGGGTTTACCTTATGACGTAGAATAGAAAAGTAGTAAGTTTTTGGACAACGGGCGTGGCACCGCCCACTTTTAAAAGAAGGTAATTTAAAAGTTTTGCAAGCTGTAATTTGGCAGTCGTTGAAGATATCATGATGAAATTTGGCAGGAGCTTTACCACTATTACTATATATGTGCTAAATAAAAATGAGCAAAATCGGATGAAGAACCCGCCCACTTTTTAAAAAAAAAAAATTTTAAAAGTCAAATTTTAACAAAAAATTTAATATCTTTACTGTATATAAGTAAATTATGTCAACATTCAACTCCAGTAATGATGTGGTGCAACAAAATACAAAAATAAATGAAAATTTCAAAATGGGAGTGGCTCCGCCCATTTTCATTTAGTTAGTTTAGAATAATTTTAATGCCATAAGTCGAAGAAAAATTTACCAATCCTTCTGAAATTTGGTAGGGGAATAGATTATGTGACGATAACTTATTTCTGTGAAAAAGGGCGAAATCGGTTTGAAGCCACGCCCAGTTTTTATACACAGTCGATCGTCTGTCCTTCCGCTCGGCCGTTAGCACGATAACTTGAGCAAAAATCGATATATCTTTACTAAACTCAGTTCACGTACTTATCTGAACACACTTTGTATTGGTATAAAAAATGGCCGAAATCGGACTATGACCACGCCCAGTTTTTCGATATAGAAAATTACGAAAAAGTAAAAAAATGCTATAATTCTCTACCAAATACGAAAAAAAGGATGAAACATGGTAATTTGATTGGTTTATTGACGAAAAATATAACTTTAGAAAAAACTTTGTAAAATGGGTGTGACACCTACCATATTAAATAGAAGAAAATGAAAAAGTTCTGCAGGGCGAAATCAATAGCCCTTGGAATCTTGGCAGAAATACTGTTCGTGGTATTGCATATATAAATAAATTAGCAGTATCCGACAGATGATTTTCTGGATCACCCTGGTCCACATTTTGGTCGATATCTGGAAAACGCCTTCACATATACATCTAAGGGCCACCCGCTTTTAAAACCCTCATTAATACCTTTAATTTGATACCCATATCGCACAAACAAATTATGGAGTCACCCCTGGCCAACCTTTATTGCGATATCTCGAAAAGGCGTCCACCTATAGACCTAAGGCCCACTCCCTCTTAAAATGCTCAGTAACACCTTTCGTTTGATACCCATATCGTACAAACACATTCTAGAGTCACCCCTGGCCACATTAATGGGTATATCTCGAAAAGGCGTCCACTTATAAACCTAAGGCCCACTCCCTCTTAAAATTCTCAGTAACATCTTTCATTTGATACCCATATCGTACAAACAAATTCTAGAGTCAGCCCTGGTCCACCTTTATGGCGTCCATCCATAGAACTATGGCGTACTCTCTCTTAAAATACTCTTTAATACCTTCCATTTGATACGCATGTCATACAACCACATTCCAGGGATACCCTAGGTGCATTTTCCTACATGGTGATTTTCCCTTATTTTGTCTCCATAGCTCTCAACTGAGTATGTAATATTCGGTTACACCCGAACTTAGCCTTCCTTACTTGTTTTTCTTATGCTCCTCTGTTGATGTTGCTGTGGCACCAATTCATTACTCATTTCAGTGAATACCACATGAAATACAATACTGTTCATTGTTTATATTTTATTTCTTATTTTCAAAAAAATTTGCAATAATAATTAAACTTTCCAATTTCTTAAACAAAATAAGAAATGCACAACGAAATATCAATTGACAAAACAGCTGACTTCGAAAATTCGAAATTCTTATTCCCCAATTATTGTTCTCCCTACGAGAAAAGAATTGTTGCCCAATTGTTGTTCTCCCTAGGAGAAATTTTCCGCGGGAATAAAAAAATCCGCGAGAACAAAATTCCGAGGGAATATATAGAATTGGGCTGTATATCTATCTCGATCAGTTTATGCCGTTACGGGGTACCGTTAGGTTAGATTAGGTTCAAGTGGCTGCTGTAAACATCGGAGCGGCACACTTAGGCCTTTATATGTCCATTGTGAAACCACACGGATTTGTTCCTACTCCCCTAATCAAACCACTTCGTTGAGTTTGTGAAGCTAACTAAGTGTCGTGTATTGACTTTAGCTATTTTAGTCAGATCTACAAGAAACATCTTGCCCATGAAACGTTGCCTTCTTCTACCGAGTGCTAAGCTCATATGCCATCTCATTACCTGGTATGCCCCTATGCCCCGGAACCCATACCAGATGCAGAGTAAACTGTTCAGCCATCACGTTAAGTGATCTGCGATAGCCTACTACAGATTCAGAATGAGTTGTGACAGAGTCAAGGGCTTTCATCGCTGCTTGACTGTCTGAGAAAAAATAAATTTGCTTCTGAGAGACTGACTTCTGCCTTAGGTAGTCCACAGCGTCTTGTGTGGCCACAAGCTCGGTCTGAAATACGCTACAGTGATCCGGAAGGCGAAACGATCTTTGTATGTCCAATCGTTCCGTATGGATACCCCTCCGACCCTGTTATCCAGTTTAGATCCATCTGTGTAGATCTGAATGCTGTCAGTGGGCCAATTTGTGTCATTCAACCACTCTTCCCTCTCAGGGAGAGGGGTACAGTTATGCGAACAAAATGAATATACTCTGTGAGCTCTGCTCAGCTGAGTATAAAAATTGTATACATTCATTTTACCCAGCTGAGTATAAAAATTGTATACATTCATTATACCCAGCTGTACTTGTACACATGGTATTATAACTTTGATAACGGTTGGTTGTACAGGTATCAAGGGATCAAGATAGATATAGAATTCCATATATAAAAATATTCAGTATTGATAAAGCGTTGTTCGTCCGTCCGTCTGTCCGTCCGTTAACACGATAACTTGAGCAAATATTGAGATATCTTCGCCAAATTCGGAATACGAGCTTATATGGACCTAGATTAGATTGCTATTGAAAGTGAGCGAAATCGGACTATAACCAAGTCCACTTTTTCTATATCGATAATTTAGAAAAATGGAAAAAATACGATATTTCAAAAATGAATACCGCTAAGCTAATAAAATTTGGTAGGTGTGTTGGTTTTATGACGCCAAAAATTAATTTAAAAAATTTTGGAATATGGGCGTGGCACCACCCACATTTGGAAGAATAAAATTTGGGAGTTTAACAAGCCGTAAATCAAAAGCTGTTAAAGATATTACATTGAAATTTGGCAGAGACACTATCCTTGCCAAATTATATAGACTGAGTGAAGATAATCAAACTCGGTTAAATACCACGCCCACTTTTTCTAAAGGTCTAAACTTAACAAAGTTTGCGATAACCCTATGGTATTTAACTACATTTGACTGATATTCTACTTCAGTAGTGGTATGGTTGAGCTACGAATAAAACTTAAACAAATTTTGAAAATGGGCGTGACCCGCACCTTGTTTTGTTACTCCTTCTAAAATACTTTCAATGCCATAAGTCGAACAAAATTTGGTATACATTTTTTTTAGCAGCTACAACTATTTGCTCTGAAAATGAGTGAAATCGCCTGAAATCCTTTCCTGAAAGCCTTACGCAGTCTCATAACACTACTGACCACACAAAGCAAACAACAACAGCGTTTCAAGTGCACAGCTAGGTATGTAATGTTTGTTTTCACCCGAACTTAGACTTTCTTATTTGTTCTTTTTAACGTTTCGTGAACATGAAACGGTAAATTATTTAAGGTATAATATTTGTCAAGTCGTCTTAGGCGTTATTATTTACAATGTATATTATAAGGCCTCGATGAACTGCTACATTTATTTAGATCTATTGTTCTAGACCTTTCAGCCTATTACTGTATGTGGAGGCTTTTACTCCATATCATGAACGGATTAAGCGGCACACCATCTAGATGGGAGACTCTCTGCCTTGCCAGAGTGAAGCATTCACGGAGAATGTGAACCGGCGTTTCATCTTCCAGCTTACATAAGCGACAGATTTGTGTTTCGGATAGATTTAATTTACTTCAGTGCTATCGTAGATTAGAAGACCCTGTGCGAGTTTGTAGGTAATTCCTGCTTAAATTAATGGGTTTGGCTGATACTCTCGTTGCTGGAAGTATAATCGGTTTGGCCTCTCTTTGCCCCGGGCATTCAATCCAGTACTGTCTGAACTGCTTAGTTCCCCAGTTTCTTGTGGTTTTCCTAGTGTGTGCTAATGTGAGTTCACAGAAAGGCTCTAGACCATGGGTTGCTGCTATAGCACCATGCTTGGCTAAGTAGTCTGCCTGTTCATGATCTTCCTGTCCCTAATGCCCGGGATCCTATCCAAGGTAATGTAAACTTAACAAGATGTATACCAGAAAAACCATGATACGTCCGGTCGTATATTTTTGGGGTCATACGGGACTTTATTCAAAAAGAGTTTTAGATAACTTCTGGACTGTTGACAGATAATTTTTGTATCATTTCGAGAATTATTTGTAGTAGTGTTGGGATCAATCCAAGATATTTTTCAGATCAATTTGAGAATGTGTTAGGGAACATTTTGGGACTATTTGCACGATTCGCTTGGGATCCTTTTGGGACTATTCTGGAATCATTTAGCTGGGTTCGGAAAAATTCAGTGATGAATACGAAAAATTATTGGACTGTTATCGGCATGTTATTGGTTTGTTATCGACGAATTATTCGCTTCCTCTTAATAACAGCTATTCGCATTGAATTATCGACGTGGTATCGGCTAATTATCGAAAAATCATCGATTTGTTATGGACAAAATGATTTTTTTTATAAAAAAATACGATTTGTTATGGGAAATATATCGGTTTGTTTTCGAAAAATTTTCGACTTGTTATCGAAAAAATATCGAGTTATTATCAAAAAGTTATCGATACTAAATCGATATTTTTCCGACGGCAAGTCGGATAACAAATTTATGTTTTTTCGACAGCACATCGATAAGATTTTGATAATAAATTCCTTCAATAACAAATCGCATTTCTTCGCCTTGATAACAACGCTTTGCTGTCTACTTCGTTTTTACCCGACAAAGCATTCTATGCAAACCCGTCCTAAAGACGAAGAAACCGACAAAGCATTTCATTGTTATCTTATGGCGTTGTCAAGGTGAAGCAACGAGACCTAATCGGTTATGTAAATCCACTATAAGAATGAGAAATTGACATTGCTTCGCTAGAGAGTACTCCAGGATTACTGAAGCCCTATTTCCAAATTTAACTGGAAATATAAATAAAACCGAAGGACAAATTTCAACATAAATGTTCCCTCAAAGAATTTTTTTTAGGAAATGTTTATCTCATTTCAGATGAGTGTTTTTTTCTGAGTGATAGGTATTTTCGAGAGAAAAATTGTCCAAAAGGGGTATTGCCGTGTCAGTGTTGCCGACGGCGAGTATACAAGGAGGTACATATAAAGATAAGGTGTAAACGCTCTACGCAAATATGAAGATTGTGCAATGAATAAAAGCCCATAGGTCACAAGTATTTCTATCGACACCCATATTTGAAAGCAGAGGAAGGGGGAGACCTCCATTGCGGGAGTTGGGAGATGCAGGTGGAGGAAGACTTTATCTCCATTGTTGCTCCTAGTTTGGGTTAAGTTGTAGTGGGGGATCAGTGAGGACCTCAAATTAGTCCACAGTGTTACCAGGAGTTTCTTCAACGACCAAACTGGAAAACCCTATCAAAAACCAGGATATGTTATAAAACAACTCCGTTCTATTGTCAAATATTAGACGCTTTCCAAGACTTATGCTACTTTTTGCTTTCAGATCTGATAGCTGTGTCACTCCTAATAACTGGAGTGTTAGCCTGGCGGTTGCAGGGAACGCGCACAAAACGTGCTCCATCATTTCACGCATTTTATACATCTGCTATCACTGACAAGGCCTAATTTAAAAGCATGTGACGCCAGAAAGCAGTGTCTCATCAGAATACGCATCGTGAGCCTTCAATCACCTCTTTTCAATGATAAGAGTAACTTCGTTTTTCTAAGGTTTTATGACCTGCACATCATCTTCGATACTTTGAACCCCCGTGATTGCTTTCACGCCCATGTGCAATTCTCTCTTCCTTTTAATCTTGTCCAATCTGTTTGGAGCGTCTACGGTACAAGCTTAGAGGGATGCGCCCTAATAAGCTAGTTCATCCTTTTTTTTAGGTTCCTTCTATTCCTATATGGCCAGGAACCCGATAAAGATGTTGTTTTCTTCCTATCCCGATTCTTTCTAGGGATTGCTTACGCTCTAACATACTTTTAGATGTTGTGCAATCAGAGATTACTTATAGCTTTAATTTGTGCTTGGCTGTCAATGTAAAAACTGACGCGGCTGCAGTTTAAGCTCTCTTCCTACAATGTATCTACTGCTTTAGTTACGCCTCCTACTTCCGTCTGAAAAATCATTACAGTAATTGGGCAGCTGTTAGGATCTTTTTATTACCGGATCAGCCGGCGCAGTATTACATTACTTTGGAATTATCGGTGTACACGTGTATCGCCGCGTCTGCCATTTCAGCGCCCTTGCGTCAACCTTGCGCTTCTATTGTGGCTCGGAGAACCTAGTTAATGACAACTAAAAACTAAAGCAATTTTTTTAAGTTTTATAACAAACAAAAGCTCCACCAACTTGACTTTAGGCCATATATGTATTTAGAAATATCCAAGTACTTTTAGATGTAATTACGTCAGAGCTGTTGTTGTTGTCCAAAAAATTCCACCCTCTTGTCTTAGCTAAGAGTAATGCTAATTCATAATGGCTATGTTGACATCATAAAAAAAAATTTTCTCATTGAATTTCCCACCAACACAATAACTACTTATCGCATTAGTGATTTAATCTCTTCAACTTTTTATCATTCACAATCATTGATGCGATTTTACGCTGTCCACCTGACATTTCACACGGCTATACGAAAATCACACAGTAAATAAAAACAAAAATTTGTCTAACGAGACTTTTGAGAGTTCAAAGTTTTACCCCAGCTAAGGTCGAAAGAGCGTATTTCAAATTGCTTCAATTCTATTAAAGGCATTGAAGCGCATGGGTGTATACAGAGAGGGCCTAAGTGGGTTTTAATAATTGCTATGTTTCGAATGAACGAAACGTTCTTATTAAGATATGAAAGTGGGAAGTTAAGAGGCATACATCACAGCTCTGGCTTTGGATAGGAGCACGGTATATGGTGCAAAATATCGATACGGTACTTCTTTCAAGTGATGGTTCTCCTGCCAAACGCGAGCCTATTGAAAGCTGAAGCGAGCCGGGGAATGCATGGCTCTATTATCCCATTTAAGATAGATTAAATTGTAAGATAAACCAAAACGGGTTTTTACACTCCGATTGTTGTAGTCAACCTTGTGACCTTTCAGGGACTGCTCTTTTATTTAAATTTTATTCACCTACTTCGATGCTTTCTAGAAATTACTCGATGCAGTAAGCACAAGATTTTTAAGCGGCTTTAATGGTAAACAAAAACAAGTAAGGAAGGCTAAGTTCGGGTGTAAACGAACATTACATACTCAGCTGAAAGCTTTGTGGACAAAATTAGGGAAAATCACCATATAGGAAAATTAACCTAGGATAACCCTGGAATGTGTTTGTATGACATGGGTATCAAATGGAAGGTATTAAAGAGTATTTTAAAAGGGAGTGGGCCACAGATCTATAGGTGGACGCCATTTCGGGATATCACCATAAAGGTGGACCAGGGGTGACTCTAGAATGTGTTGTACGATATGGGTACCAAATGAAAAGTGTTAATGAGTATTTTAAAAGGGAGTCGGCCTTAGTTCTATAGGTGGACGCCTTTTCGAGATATCGCCATAAAGGTGGACCAGGGGTGACTCTATAATGTGTTCGCACGATATGGGTAGCAAACTAAAGGTATTAATGAAGGTTTTGAAAGGGAGTGGCCCTTAGTTGTATATGTGAAGGCGTCAATAAATCAATCCAATCACCATGATTCATCCCTTTTTCGCATTGGGTATAGAATTATGACATTTTTTTCATTTTTCAAAATTTTCGATATCTAAAAAGTGAGCGTGGTCATAGTCGGATTTCGCACGTTTTTAACACCAAGATAAAGCGAGCTCAAATAAGTACGTCAACTAAGTTTAGTAAAGATATATCGATTTTTGCCCAAGTTATGGAGTTAACGGCCGAGCGGAAGGTCAGACGGTCGACTGTGTATAAAAACTGGGCGTGGCTTCAACCGATTTCGCTCATTTTCACAGAAAACTACAGAAGATTTGCCCTTACAAAATTTCATAAGGATTGGTAAATTTTTGTTCGACTTATGGCATTAAAAGTATTCTAGACAAATTAAATGAAAAAGGGCGGAGCCACGCCCATTTTGAAAATTTCTTCTATTTTTGTATTTTGTTGCGCCATATCATTACTGGAGTTGAATGTTGACATAATTTACTTATATGCTGTAAAGATATTGATTTTTTTCCTAAAATTTGACTTTAAAAAATTTTTTTTAAAAGTGGGCGTGTCCTTCATCCGATTGTGCAAATTTTTATTAGGCACACATATAGTAATAGGAGGAATCTTCCTGCCAAACTTCAGCATAATATCTTCAACGACTGCCAAATTACAGCTTGCAAAACTTTGAAATTACCTTCTTTTAAAAATGGGCGGTGCCATTGTCCAAAATTTTACTTATTTTCGATTATGCGTCATAAGTTCAAGCCACATACCAAGTTTCATCGCTTTATCCGACTTTGGTAAGAATTATCGCCCTTTTTCGATTTATCAAAATTTTCGATATCGAAAAAGTGGGCGTGGTTATAGTCCGATATCATTCATTTCAAAATTTACTCAAGTTATCGTGTTAACGGACAGACGGACGGACATGGCTCAATCAAATTTTTTTTCTATGCTGATGATTTTGATATATGGAAGTCTATATCTATCTCGATTCCTTTATACATGTACAACCAACCGTTATCCAATCAAAGTTAATATACTCTGTGAGCTCTGCTCAACTGAGTATAAAAATTATGTTTAATAAGCCTTTCAAATTATCTGCACCGATGTATGGCTCGGAATCAAGGACGATGTCGAAAGAAATTTCGATAGCCATTTGAGTGTTCGCGAGAAAAACCCTTCGAACGATGCAGGTACTTCCTGTATTTCCAACGGCGTGTATCCAAGAAGATTTATTGATGAGTTCTATGAACTCTATGCAGTTGTGAACAGCAGGGATGGAAAGCCAAAGGGCTTACAGATGAAGATACCCCAGCCCATAAAGTATTAATATCGAGAACCGTATTTGGTAACAAGGAAAATATGAGACCTTCACTGAGATGTGAGAGACGGATGAAGGGGAAGGCTTGAACACCCGTAGTGATCTCAATTGGTGTACGTTATCGCAAATCAGTTGCAATTCTTAGGTTGAAAGGGTGTGCATGGCAACTTCGCACACATGCACTTGGAAACATTTGTATTCATTGTGAATGCCATCGGTAAATGCTTGGTTGAGCACATTCGTCCGACCATACTTTCCAAAGAACCTTTAATAATGCACGTGCTTCCCTATCTGAACTTAATTAGGACCGAAAGATTTACCTTCTCAGAAATCTGAGTCATGTTATTTGTGGCCCTTGACATCGTGATCGTCATCTTCCTAGCGGTGTTGTTGTTGTAACCGCAAAAGATTCCACGTAGGCTTAGGGAATTCTACGGATATGAGCAGTACTTTGCCTTTATAACTCACATGCTACCCGATATGACTTAGGTAGGACCGAACGATTTATCTACCAAGAAATCTGATCCATAATTTTGTGACTCTTAACATCGGCATTTGCCGCAAAAGATTCCTCGAAAGCTTGGAGAGTTTTACGGCAATGAGCAGTCCTTTGGCGGATTGAGTCCGGTACATTCCGACCCAAGCACCTTCTCTTATTGGCCAGAATATTTTTTAACCTCTCCAGGCTTTAGGTCCGTGTATTGAAGTAGCTTCTTATGACAGCCATCCTTACCGCGGGCATATGCATAGACCATTAAACCTTCTCCCTACTCATTCCGATAGCTTCTGCAGAAGGGGCTTCTTAGTGTACGTCGTTGTCACAACGCGAAGTTTCTCTTATTTCAGATTGCTTTAATTTGCGAAGGAAACACGCTTCTTTCCTATCCAACCTAAGCCATGAGAATGGTAAGACCTCACAAATATCCCGGTTTGTGTACAGACTCAATACTGCATTGCCCCTTCATTTGGGATATAGCTGAGCTGTGGTCGTAGAGAGCTGTCGCCATTCTTTGTAATCATTTCAAAACCCATATTATCAGCAAACTTACTCCCTTTTAACATTGTTTCACCTCAAGGGCGGATCCAAAGAGGCATTTGGTTCACACGCAGCACCGAGTTTAAAATTGAAAAATATCCATCAATGCTCGACTATGTTGCAATAGACAGACAGACAAAAGCAACTCCCACTTGCTCTCTCAGAGCATAAGTTGAAGAGACGGATTGCATGAGATATCGGCTATAAAGAATACCTCTCCATCTGCTACCGAAGGTTCCAAACAGTCCAAGTCGATGCTAAAAAACCTCCGCAATGGGAAACTCAGTAACCTTGCGCATGTTTTCAATATTGTGACGAATACTAGCAACACTAAGGGGTACTATCATCTCTAAGTCGATACTAAGCAGTGACTCGTATGCAAAAACACATGCATATATCTTATCTGAGATGCTCCCAAAAGTAGGCAATTATCTGTGGAAGTATCACTCACATATACACGCTCATATGAAAAGCTATACACGTGCATCTGTAGTTATAATTTTATAGCAGTAACTAAGTAAATTCTGGAAGCACCTAGAAGTAAACGAGAAATCACAGAGTATAAAAGGCAGCAACAGTAGAGGCACGACAATCAGTTTGATTAAGCACGCTATCTGTAGAGCAATAGACGTTTATTTTGAAAGTAGTCTAATAAAGGCAATTTTGCACTATTGAATAGTGGAGTTATTTATTCAACAGTTTAGTGATTCGAACGTTAGTAGAAGGTTGCAAATAAGCGGAATTGCAGTAAATTCGTTACAATATGATGTAAATTGCGAACTAAATCAAGACCCTCGCCTGCGAAAGCCTTAGAAATAGTCAACCACGGCACATTACTGCTAGGCCAAAAAGTTGGACTGTGAGTTACAGCTTGGGTAAGAACAAAGTTCCTTACATCGGTCTCAGAGATTGCACTGTCCTGGAGAAATATAACTTCAAGGGAAGCCCAGCCACACTTCCATTTTCAGCCATTAAGCCGACCACCCATTCCTCCCTCCAACAGTCGTCTGGCCATGTCATCCAATATCTTTGCGTGCCCGTTTATTTACCTTAATCACAACAAAATAAAATTGGGTACGACTCTGTACATACTTCCACGTGCTTTACTAACAAATAGTTGAGAAATGTAGACGGTCAGATATTAACAAGAACGCAATGTTGGACTAACGGTCCAATAGTGAGTTGATGGGATTTTTTGTTTGGCTTTAAGTTAAGTTGAGTGGAGTTTGCATTTGATTGTGTTGGAGCTGATGTGAAAGGTGGCAGCTGGTCATGCGATGACAGTAATTGAAACGTGGTAAGCAAGTTTTGTGGAAGGCGACATGGAGAATGTATGAGTAAACTTCTGAGCTGACCCAACCAAAATTTGCGGATTTTATTTTCATTCGTGCACAACGTCAACAATACCTACCAAATATATTCTGAACACACCCGCACTTTTCCTCTGAGCTTTTGCATTTAGTTTGAGCAATGGCAATTTGCCATTTTGTATAGAATAAATGTATGTATGTTTGTGCATGTGTGTATTTTGATATATGTAGGTGTTTATGTATGTATGTTTGTTAATTCATACATATGTTATGTGCATATCTAAATGATACTTTGTATAAATGTTTGTTCGAAAGTTGCCCAGTTGGCGTGTTTCAACCCAATGCGACTCGGTTTTGCGGCTTCATTGGGTATTGCACAGTGCCACAACAGCCAACATCATGTCATGCCCGGCCACAAAATAGCCAGGCAAAAAACATGTGAGGCGAGGCCGAGTTAACACGCAAAGACTCAGAAAACCAAGTAACCAAAACTATGAGGTAGACAAGTCATATTAGTTGGCTATGTCGACATCGTTGTGCGTTCAACGGCAATATGCGCTTAAGTGGTAGCGCCAACGGTGTTCTGGCCGCAGTATTTTCAAGTTTGTATAGCTGGCTGACTGCTGGTTCGAGCTGCTTAACTACGTCTTTGGTTGGTTGTTTAGTTGGTTGTTGTTGTAGTCGTGCTTGTTTGCATACAATGCGTGGTGATGTTTTTGCTGCTTTTGTTCAGACATTCACGTATGCCGAAAAAAAAGCCAACAAGTAAGGACGGAACTGTCTTCGGCTGTGCCAAAAACTTCATACCTTTCATGAATGGGGCTGAACAATAATCTTATCCCGTTCGTAATCTCCAAATAGCAGGATGTATAAGATAAGAATTATATAGTGAACAGATGTACATACCTAAACAATTTTTAAGATAAATATAAAATAAAAAATGGCAAAAAACCCCCTTATCTGAACGATCGGTTGTATGGGATATATATAATATATAGCTCCGATCGAAATGATTTTTACAGGAAATCTTCTATAATATATTAAAATATATATCAACGAGTTTCACGTTTATACTTTCTAAATTGCGGCAGGAATTACTTAAATCGTCTTATCTGAACGATCGGTTGTATGGGAGATATATGTTATAGTGGTCCGATCCTACCGGATCCGACAAATGTCTAACATAATACAAAAATACATCCTTGTGCAAAATTTCATTGAGATATCCCAAAATTTGAGGGACTAGTTTGCGTTCAAATAGACAGACGGACGGACAGACGGACATGGCTATATCAACCCAGTTCGTCGCCCTGATCAATTCGGTATACCTAATGGTGAGTCTATCTTCTATATTTCTCAACGTTACAAACGTCGGACCAAAGTTAATATACCATTTCATGTTCATGAATGGTATAATAACGTAGATACCATGTCTGAACCACAACAAGCGACACTGCGTACACTTGTTTTTCGTCATGGGTCTTATTAGATTCTCTTACCTGCCGTTTGCTCAGCTGGCGTGTCGTGGCTAACATACATATGTACCTCCTCGTCCTCTCATTCACTGCTACCTCTGTGGCTTTATGTTGCGCGTATTGTATGAGAGCAACTTTTTAAACCATCCCATAACTAAGTGCTACTCATTTTTCCAACATACCTAGCCTACGTTGAATCTGACGTTTTGACTCATATTTTGCTCCGAGCACACAAGTAGAGCCCTTAAAGTTTTATAGTTCTTAGACGAGGAACAAAAAAAAAAATATGACAGTTTAAGGATAAATGAACAAATTAGCTATACGAGTATTGAACGTACCAAGGAAGAATAATTTAAAATTAGTATCCTACTTATTTACATCTTCTTCGCTGCGTTAACTGGCGCCAGGGAATTCGAATCGTTTACCACGTGTTCCAGCGGAGTGGGGGCCGCCAACTTCCTCTGTTTCCGTAGATGGGTTCCGGTAAAAATACTTTCTTGGCCGGAACATAATCTTATATTCGTATAACATGACTTAGCCAGCGAGCCGTTGTGTTTTAACTGGCTAGACTATGTTGATGGCTGCGTAAAGTTCGCACAGCTTATCTTTAAATCTTCTTCGGTACTCGGTACTTCGCGGTACTTTTCTCCCAATTAGAAGCAAATTAGATTAGATTTAATGGCCAAGCATAGCGCGGCTTTTTCTGCTATGTTGCGGCAAGAGCTATCCGACTGGAAAGACAATGTGTATGGCTACGCAGCCTTCATCGGACTATTACGCTCCGACTGTTTTTTTTGAAATGAACTACGATGTTTTCATCCCAGATAAGGATTATTGTTTAAAGGAGCCGCCGGACTTGGGAGATGGGCTTCAGATATATACTGAAGGCGCCCAACTGGAAAAGAAGGTGGGAAGCGGTATGTTTGCATCTCAACCAGTGTGGAATATATCCTTTAGCCTACCCGGTCATTACAGTGTCTTTCAGGCCGAGTACGCTGCATTTAATGAAACCGCCGATCACCTGAGAAGGCTATTCACGGCTATAGCAAAATTAGTATTTATTCTGAAAGCCAGGCTTCACTAACATCTTCACCAAAATCGTTTAGATCGATCATCTGTAGTCCAGGACAGTAGAGTTGTGCCGCAAATCTCTTAACGAGATTGCTGAGCACATTTCTCTTAGTCTGGTATGCGTTCCCGGACACTTGGATATGTCGAGCAATGGTATGGCTGACGAACTTGCTAGAGAGGGCACATCCCTTCCGCTTTCGTAATCCTGGAAGGGATGGGGCATGCAGCTCGCCGACTGAATGCTTATTATGAAAGGGATTTTCCTTAGGGAGACGGGTGTGAGATGGAGGAATCTTGAATCCTACTGTCTCACAAGCTATCACGAGCTCTATGGCCTGAATGGGAAGGGAAACGCATGGTTTGTCGGCTTCTTCTTGGAAGGCGACATATCTCTGTTGGCCGGACTTATAATCGGCCACAAAGCAATGGGACGCATGTACAATGGCTGGGTGCTCCCTACGATGACTATTGCAGGATCTGTAGAGACGAGGAGGAGTTAGAGACAGTTAAGCGCTTCCTGTGCGATTCTCCTTCGCTTCGGCACAAGAGCAAGACATTTCTGGGATCTCCCTCCCTTCTTTGATGATCTTTGTGATGTGGCATATTTGGAACCTAAGAAATTCCTGACATTTTCTGATTCGACGTGTTGGTTTGAATAATGGAGAGATCCACGTGATATCACAACGAGACCTTTGTGGGCCTAAGTGCACTGGTGCTAGCACCAGTGACCGCTCTAACCTAACCTAATCTTTCTCTCAAAAACTCCCAGAGCAGCTTCATCTGGTGTTGTCATGTTCCATGCTTCTACCCCATAAACCAGACGATTCTCTTGTAGAGCATGAGTTTCGTTTGTCTATAGAGGACTTCAATTGCCTTACTAGTCCAAAGTAGCATTTATTAGCAAGAGGTATTTATCGCTGGATTTCTAAGCTGATCTTGTTGTTTGTGTTAATGCTGGGTCCCAAATAAATGAAGTCTTTTACTATTTCAAAGTTATGACTGCCAACAGTGGCGTGGTTTCCAAGGCGCGTATGTGCCAACTGTTTGAAAGATAACTTCGTTTTGACCTCACTCACCATCAAACCCATATTCGGCCTAGAAGGTTCAATGCGGTCATGTTAAATCATTCCCGAGATGGTCGGGCAAGTATCCTTATGTTGCTTGTTGCCGGAATGTACCGGATATATTCCAAAATTTGGCGTATAGTGGAAATCTGGTCGGTGGTACATTTACCAGATCTGAAGCCAAACTGATCAATCTTTTGCACAATACGCTTGACAGGACCTTAGATGCGAAACTAAGAACGCTGTAGGTGCAGTTTGCAGGGTTCCCCTTATTGTGGACTAGGCAAAGACCGCTTGGATTCCAATCCTCAAGCATGTACTAGGCCTACCATATTTTGAAAAGAAACTGATGCACCCGTCTTGTCAATTCCTCGCCATCGCCCGAGGCCTTGTTATATTTTTAAATTGTTATTGCTATTCTGACTTCATCATAATCGGGTAGGAAAACCACAATTACATCATTATCGATTGCGCACTCGGGATCTAAATATCATTAATCCCACAAAATTAGACACTGTTTGAACATTGAAACATTTGGGCCCGTCAACTCGTCGGTGTGGACTAATTGTAGGCTAGAAAGGAATGAGGAAAAGCCACGTGATGACTCCATATCGCATACACAAGTTAAAATAACATAATTAAAAAAAATTTTTAAGTTAAACGGTTTTATTGAAAACAATACATGAAGTAATAATAATACGAAAAGCTAGAAAATAATTAGGTAGGTCCTAGGTACTAGTCATCACACTCCTTATCAATCAAAGCATTGTTTTCAATAAAACCGTTTAACTTAAACGTTTTTTTAAATTATTTTATTTTCAAATTTTTAGTCTTTATTTAATTGCCTATTATTTCTCATTCTATTTAGTTTATTTAGTGACTCATTATTACACGGACTCCTTCCTGACAATTTGTTACAATCTAAGTCCTCAATACATAATCCTTCCAAAGACTTTACTCAGCTCTGCGCCACGTATGCTTGTCCCTCCTCGAACTCCAAAATATTTTGATGTCACTTCTACCGGACTATATTTAATATTTGTTCCAAATATGAGCCAAATCGGACATCATAGGTCGCTTTCTATTCATGTATGTATTATGTGTTCCAAAAACATGATTTTTTTGAATATCCCAATCCTTGCGCCACCTAGTGGCGATTTTTTTCACAGGCCGTTTTCTATTCATGTATGTATTATGTGTTCCAAATATGAGCCAAATCAGACCACAAATACGATTTTTTTAATATATCGATCCTTGCGCCACCTAGCGGCGATTTTATTCATGTATGTATTATGTGTTCGAAATATGAGCCAAATCGGACCATGAATACGATTTTTTGAATATCTCGATCCTTGCGCCACCTAGCAGCGAATTTTTCTATAGGTCGCTTTCTATTCATGTATGTATTATGTGTTCCAAGTATGAGGAAAATCGGACCACAGATACGATTTTTTTTTAATATCTCGATCCTTGCGCCACCTATCGGAGTTTTTTTCTTATTATTGCTTTGTCTTCGGGTTCTGAACTATATTCCAAGTTTCAAGCTTGTAGCTTATCGGGAAGTTACTTAAATTTCAATTACAAAATTCGTGCCAGCCAGCCAGCCAACCAGCCAGCCTGTCAAGTCAAGCTAAATAAAACCGTTTAAAAGCACGGTCTTCCCTGACAGTCTTAGAAAAGTTATTTGCAAAGATGACAATGAAGAAAAGAAAAACAAACAGCGCGAAGCTCTCAGAAAAATAAAGTCCATTTTCTCTGTTTCCCTCTTAAACACAATGTCGCATAGTCATAGTCGAAATAAAATAGGTGTTAAATTTAGTTGCAGCTTTTTGACATAATTTTCTATGAGCTATCTGTCAAAAAAGCTGAAACTAAATTTGAAACCTCTTTTATTTTGACTATGACTATGCGCCAGTGTCTACGAGCAACGAGTTTTTCTATCGAAACACTCGTCATTTAACACAATATAGAGCCGCAGCGACTTCATTACATGTGGTTCTATGGTTACGGCTGTCACTTTGGCGTTTGATTGCGTTTTGGGCTTTTTGTTTCTTGTGTCTTTATTGCCGTCATCGCATTTAATATTGCTGAGACTGTCATGGTTTTTGAATATTTTTTAATGGAAGTGGTGCATGGTAGCGCATATTCAAGTTAACAACAATGTCTGTACGTACAAATTCACATCGTTTGCTGTGGCACGTTTCCTTGTTCTTCTTTGTAGTTCTCTTCGTTCCTTTTGTTTCTTGTTTTGCCTTCTGTGCCTTTGTTCTGTGGGCGGTACTCAAAAAACTTTATATTTGCTTCTCCCTGCCTGGAGGGGTCGATCACTATTGTGGTTGTAGTTGTTTGTTATTGGTATTGTCGCAGTTGCAATTACTGCATAGTGGTCGCTGCTGTTGCCACCATACCTACATACTCATCCCCAAGCATGCATACATACATATGTATGTATATGCGTACGTATGTACATGTGTGTTGTTGCTTTTGTATTTGATGTTTTCATTATTGGTTTTTGCTTTTATTGTTTGGTTTTTGTTTCAGATGAATGCGTCTGCCATCAGATTCGATACGCCAGTCGCCCATTGGTGGTGTTTAGCCTCTTCTTTCATTTAATTTTAAGTTTTTTTCTGCCCAGACAAATAAGGACCAGATCACAGACCAGCACTGATGCGAATAATTTGTTTATTGCGTTTTGAGTAAAAAATTGTGCCATTAAAGACTTCGATTTCACGATATTAACAGAAGTAGGACCTGGGAAAATTCTTGCAGGAACAATAATGGCCACCATATAACTGACGAACAGATCACACTTACATAAGCGATGGATGGGTCTATCTATTTTCCTTTAAGGACTTTCAATTTTGGGTTTCGAGACGAAATTAATATACCATTTCATTTTCATGAAAGGTATAATAACCTGTGAACGTTATTATATTTAGAAATTAAAAATTGACCTTCCAGCAAAGGCATTAGAAGGAAACTGCCTATTTGACAGAACCAATAGGAACGATGAAGAATGCGACGTTACAACCGAGAGAAACGACGCTGCCTACAGAGCTTCTTTAAAATCGAACGCAACAAAAAAAATGGGGGGGGGGGGGGGGGGGCGGGGTGTAAACAATACCACGAGTTGTAAAGGGAAGCGACACGCCTTTACAGAAAAAAAAGCTGAGGCAGACAGAAAGGCGTGATTTGTAAGGCGCGATAACCTCCGAAAAGATTTTAGGCGGAGCTTCTCTTCCAATTTGCGTCGTGCTCCTTTTTTTAATTTTTGTTACAAGTTGGCGAGGCGAGACCTGTATGTTTTATGCGGACTCCGAACGGATGAGTTTTCACCGAAAAGGTTTTTCATGGCATAAATACAATCGCAGTGTTCGCCAAATCACTGGCGAGGGGCAACCCCGTTTGGAAAAATGTTCTTCTAATTAAAAAAACTTATTTCTTAAATTTTGATGTTGCTTTGCCCAGGGCGTGAACCCAGGAACTTCGGTGTGCTAGGCGAAGCACGCTAACACCACATCACGGCGGCCGCACAAGCTTGCAAATTTTACCAAAAAATCTAGCGACAGGCAGGCGACTTCAAGAGTGGTAAACTCCTGTAAAAACAAAAAAGGCGGCCTGGTAACCGATGCTGAGAGGTTAGATTATGGGGAACAATTCTCTGTGCTCCTAATCGATGAGGATGGGATAAATTGACATCCATCTGACTATAACGAATTAAGAATAGCGATAACCAGAATAAAAAACAGCAAGGAAGCCGGCGCTGATGGATTGCCGGATTGCCTGCGGGGCTATTCAAATACTACGGCGAGGAGTTGGTAAGGCACATGCATCAACTTTTATGCAAAATATGGTCGAACGAGTGCATGTCTGACGATTCCAATCTAAGTGTTCGTTCCCACAAGAAAGGGGATCCTGCAAAATGCGCCATCTATCGCGTTATCAGCCTTCTTAGTATTGTTTATAAAGTCATTGTCAAGCGTATTATGCACAATTTTGAAGCACACCGTGGGCTGGACCTTATCAGTGCGTCTTCAGACCTCGCAAATCTACCTTCGATCAGATTTTCACTATATGACAAATCTCGAAAAAAAGACCGCGAAAAAATAACTGACGTGTGTCGCCTCTTTGTCGAATTTATAGCCGTCTTTGGAAGCATGAAGAAGAGCGTCCTATATGCCGATTTGTCTAAGCTTGGCAACATAATCAGCTCAATCGGAATTGGGAAGGAGCTCTGCGAGCCGTTCTAAACTAAACAAGCATTCAGACAGAGTGACCCCATATCGTGCACTTTCTTTAATTTGATGCTGGAGAAAATAGTACAAGCTGCAGAACTTAGTCGCTCTGAAACGACATTGATATCATCATCCTGAACACACTCGCCGTAGATTCTCAATACTCCAAACTAGAAAAAGAAGAAAATATGGGTTTGATGGTAAATGAGGACAAAACGAAGTACTTTCTGGTATCAAGCAACAAGTTAGCGCATTTGCGCTTTGACAACCACGCCATTGTTGGCAGCCAAAATTTCGAAATAGTAAAAGACTTCGTTCATTTGGGAACCTGCATTAACACAAGAAACAACATCAGCTTTGAAATCCAGCCAAGAATCACTTTTGCCAATAAATGCTTATTTGGATTAGGTAGGCAATTGAAAAGTAAAGTCCTCTCTCGGCAAACGAATATCATGCTCTTCAAGTCAATTATCGTACCCATCCTACTATATGGAGCAGAAGCATGGGAGTGTTCGAGAGAAAACTTTTTCGAAAGATTTATGGGCCTCCACGCATCAGTGACGGCGAGTACAGAAGAAGGCTTAACGATGAGCTGTACGAGCTTTATGCAAACACCAACATAGTCCAGCGAATTAAAACACAGCGGCTACGCTGGCTAGGTCATGTTATGCGAATGAAAGATGATGCTCCGGCTAAAAAATTATTTTTTATCAGAATCGGCCTATGAAAGCAGATGTAGAGGGCAGTGCCCGCTACGCTACAAGGACCCGGACAAGGACAACCATTTAAATACCCTAGATGGCACCAACTGGCGCCAGGTAGCCCAACGAAGAAGCGACTTGTTGGACGGCCATAACTCTTTAAACAGTTAAGCGCCAATTAAGTTAATAATTAAACCCTCTCTTAATATACAGTGGATTAAGACGAGTTTCTCGGGTATCAAAATGGCGTTTATAGCTACTTTGGCGGCTTGAAGCACAGGCCATTCTAGTCATTAACCTACCTAAAACCACTACACACTCTTAATGAATCTCAATAGTGAATTATATTTAGGCCCGGTTTTTCCGTAGTTGGTTAAGTTAAGCTTCAACTAAGTTTGTTTAACCTCTAGTCATAATTAAACTCCAGTTATACTACTGAGCAGTTTTTCAATCACAGTTTAAGGCCGCCTTTTGGGGGAGGCTATTCTGTACGGCAACATTGGTTTTTTATTATCTAGATAATTTGTAGATACGACAACAGCTGGATTTTGCTTACCCAACACACATTTAAAAGATATTTCTCCAGCGAAAAATACATCTAGCTCCGGTGGTGTAATCCAAAATCATTATCTAGTTATTCTTAAACAGATAGTTCTCAAGTTGATATCCAACTTCATTCTCCAGCCACTATCCTACCTTTGAGGAATTTTTTAAAACTTATAGTTCTCGAGTTGATCTCCAACGTCATTAGCATTTTCAATAATATATAAACAAAAAGTCTTACAACTTTATCATTTCGGTTTGCACTGAGTCTCCAACACCCACTAGAAAACGCCAAAGGAATCCCAGCCTATGGAAGCAGAACATAAGAAAAAAATTAAGAGAAAGAGGAAAACCATATACGGACAGGAATGGTATACAGAGATCTGGAAGAAAGATGGGCTTGCCTTGCTGCGAGAAGTGCTTTCATCAGTGTACCCAACATTTTAATGAGCATGCCCGTGCAGAACTTCACACCAAGTATTGGAACCTCAACGACGCAGAGAAAAATGCTATCTTCTTTCATTTGTTAAGCCGTCTGAAGCAAAGCGCCGCCGAAAGTCTTCGGAAAGGTCTTCTACCCTGCGTAAAAGAAGATCTTTCCATTACTATTTTAAAACTAATAACGCAACTTTACAAGTTTCAAAAAAATTTTTCTTAGAACCATGGGGATATTTGAAAGAAAAGTTTATTATTTATTTAATGTTTGTGCCGACGAGGAAGGGGTTATCCACTCAACACGAAAGAATCATGGTAGACCAACAACAAGTATTGCTAAAATTGAAGAAGTAAAGGAACACATACTTAGTTTCCCTACTATTGACTCCCATTACTGTCGCTCGTCAACTTCTCGTAAATATTTGGAGAACCATTTAAATGTACAAAAAATGTACCATTTATGCAGAGAAAATATATTGAACTGGTATCTCTAAATATTTACAGAAATACTTTCAATAATTCTATTAATTTATCGTTTTATTACCCAAAAAAAGATCAATGCGATCGTTGCGTTTGGTTCAAAAACAATGAAAAAGCGTGTTCCGAAGATAAAGAAAAATTTTATAAACATATTGAAGAAAACAAATTTTATTAAACCGAAAGAGAAAAGGATCGCCAGAATATTGATCAATCGCTTGCTATCCTCTGCTACGATCTCGAGAATGTAATAACTTTGCCTAAATGTTTTGCTGCAAATTTGTATTATAGGTGAAAGTTAAATACGTTCAATTTAATAGGAACATTAATTAAAGCTAACGGGGTCAAAGAAACTTATTGTGACATATGGTATGAGACTTGCGGGGGAAGAGGTGGAAATGACATAGCAAGCGCATTGATCAAAATCTTGAGTGCTGTAGAAAAGGATCATCCTGAAATCGTGAAGATTATCTTATGGAGTGATACATGCGTTCCTCAAAATCACAATCAAATAACGTCAACTGCTCTTCTGTACGTTTTAAATAAATCTTCTATTATAAGTGTAATACAAAAGTTTTCGGAGCCTGGACATTCCGTAGTGGATTGCGTGCATAGCACTATTGAAAAAGCTTTGAAAAATTTGGATATTTCTAGCCCTCTAACTTTATTGCGCATTTTAAAGAACACAAATTATCCGAACACTCATTTGAAAATTCTTCAAATGGTTCCTGAAGACTTTAGAAATTAATCACAAAAAGCTGAGCTCTTATGTTACAGCATCGTCCCTTTCTCAAAAGTGAAGTACTTAGAGTACAACGAAAGTAGTTTGTGGAATATTGGATATAAAACAAGTCACCAAGAACGTGATGTTATTATTAAATGCATAAAGAGGGATTCTCGGGGACGTTTCGCAAATGGAACGCCA
Organism: Eurosta solidaginis; assembly: GCF_040869045.1. Classification (NCBI taxonomy): domain Eukaryota; kingdom Metazoa; phylum Arthropoda; class Insecta; order Diptera; family Tephritidae; genus Eurosta; species Eurosta solidaginis. The sequence goes on from NC_090321.1 coordinate 209,894,408, forward strand.
AATAATTTGTTTCATCAAGTTGTTCTTGTATTAAGCAAACCAAGATTGGATAAAAATAAAGCGAAGGACTTAAGTCAAATGACACCTTACCTTGAGACTGAGACTGATAAAAAATTTTATAGAGCAATATTGTCAAACGCCTAAAGTGTTTCTTAGAAATACTTAACTTTAAAGTACCTATACAAAAGTACAAAGTATTGAATTCATGAGTACTATTTTTTTTTATTTTATATGGAAATGTATAAAAATGTTTGTATGTTATTTAAAAGTATGTAAATATTTCTTTACACTTGTTGTTTTTCTACGTTAAGTTAGAAATGTTTGAATTTTACTTTTTTTTTAGAAAGGTCCAGTTCTCAAATGAATATTCAACACGTTTCTCCATTTGATATCCTACATTGGATATCGAGTTGAGGTGAAGTTGAAAAAAAATTTCCAAGGTGGTACCACCAAAGCCAGCAGCTATTTATTGTGATTGATAGCAGTAATAAAGCGTAATATTATATATGTTTTATTTTCTGTGTGATTCGCGTCGGAATATCGGTGAAACCTTTGATAACATTACGAAATTGTCTGATGATGATTACGTGGCGCAGGGTCGTACGCAAGGGCTTACAACGACAATTCCTGCGCACGATCCTGACGTGGCGGTTTTCGAAATGGTACCATCGCAATATGCCAGTAAATGTTTCTTTCTTTCTTTTCAGTTTCTCTTAGAAAAACATAATAAGTGAATATTCAATTATTATAAGCCGGTGTTGCTGAGTACACTATAATTCTCAAGTTGAGCCACTGTTTCGTAACAACTCTTGAGATTTTAGAGGTATGCTAGTTATCAACATGAGCTCTATTGGTACTTAAGCCCAAATACTTGTTGGGTATATTCGACGCCATTTCGAACAAGCGCAAATAACTTATAGGTTAACTAGAGTTTAACCCGGCCAGATCGGCCGCTTAAGCTCAGCTTAAACTTCAGTTTAAGTATGTAGACTGAAAAGCTGCAGAATAAGTTTAAGCGTAGTTAAACTAACAAGCTGAGTTGAACTTGTACTGATAAATCGGGCGTTAGTAGTTTAAATTTTAGGCCTCTGATAAATTTAAGTAAAATAATACTTACGATGAACTTCTGATAATTTCTTTCGATTTTCAACGACAAATTTCTTAAAACTTGCAAAATGTAACATATGACGTTAATTAATTCGTGCGACAATCTGATCTGTTTATAGGTACATGTGTACCAACATGTTTGTAGTGTTCAAATTGATGGGTTGTGCATGAAAAACATGAAATAGTCCGTATTTGGCCTTCTCACATTTTGCTTTTGCCGTAATGGGCCGTTAACATGCAACAGTCAACAACAACAAAAACAAAAAAATAATGAATTGAAATATACAAGCCAAATAAAAAGCAATAAAACTACTGCAATAAGCAGCAGAAAATAAATTTGAAGAAAAAACAACAACAAACAAATACGCCATAACCTAACTGCGAAATCAGCACTTGAGCTCATGTTGCCCCTTCCCCTTGCATCTACTCTTCCAATTTGCGGTAACTTTATGCTATTCCATATCTTCTCCATTCTCCTACAAATGTGTAGTTGGATGTTTCTCGTTTATTCGTTGTACAATGCTGATTCGCCTGAAATGCTGTGACGACATAAAAAGTTGAAAAAGGAAAAGAAAAATTTTTGTTTTACAAAAAGTTGCTGATGACGAGCAACTGAAAGGCACAAACTGAGAAATAACATACGATTTGCGAATGTGGAATGTTGGCTAAACAAAAAAAAAAAAGAAACACAAAAAATGAAAATGTTCAGTTGAGAAGGCCAATAAACTTATAGCGAATTGGTTGAGGTAAACCAACGAAGAAGAAAATTTAAATAAAAACATAGCGCAGGTCGAGCCAAAAAAACATTAATAGTCGGATCTCAAAAAAAAAAAAAAAAAAAAAAATAATAATAATAACAAACGTTTCTAGAATAAAAGAAACGGAATTGTGTTCGCCACATAAAACACAAAACAAAGGCGAAAACAAATAACCACCACACAATATTTGCACGCAATTCAAATATACAACTATTCTAAGCAGAAAAAACATATCGCGATTGAACCAACAATAACAAATAATAATAAAATAAAACAACAACATGACAAAAACAAATCAACAATCAAAAAGAGAAACGTAACATATTTGAGCGTAACGACGTGAAATGAAAACTCATATAATACGACGAGGGGAACCACTCTAATGTCGAACTATTAACTTAGCTTCGTTTTGAACAAGTAGTAGTGGTTTGAACAGCTTAACGTTACGCGTTTCAGAATTGGTATCTTATTTATAAAGCTTGCTTTAAGCTATGCTAGGCTCACCTTCATATGTCTTAGAAGCTTCACACCGATTTGTGTCTTATCATCATCATTAATTGGCGCTTTAACCGCCTAAGCCATTTTTACCGTTTCTCAACAGGTCACGCAAGCTATTCCTGTTTCACTATAACATACGCAAATTGTGAGCACCAAGGCTGGTAAAATCTTCCTCCATCTACCTCTATGCTTACAAAATGCTGTGTAGACTGAAATACTTTCTTGGCCGGAACGTCTTCGTCGTTGTTAGCTGCACTTTTTTCATATTCCTTCACCGTTATACCTCCTTCGATACTTGTCATCGGTATCACGGACAGGACCATAAATCTTTCGGGGAACCTTTCTCTCGAACACTCCATCAAATCTCTCAATACCGTCCATGATTACGAGCCATAAATCACAGCAGTTATAATTGTTCGCCGAGAGAGAACTTTACTTTTCAATTGCCGACTCAGTCTAAAGTTGCAATTGTTGGCAAGAGTTAGTATCCGTTTGATTTCTTATCTTAGTTGTTTTTGATCTTAAAGCTGCGTCCCAGATAGACGAAATCGTTTACAGTTTCGAATTTATATCTGGATGACAGCAAGTACTTTGTCCTCATTTTCCACAAAACCCATTTTTTTCTTCTTTATCTAAGCCAGAGAAGGCAGAACTTACAGCGCGTTTGTTCAGGCCATTCATACGCCTGATGATAAATAAAGATGTTGTTGTTTTTGTTGTTGTAGCGATAAGGTTACTTCCCGAAGGCTTTGGGGAGTGTTATCGATGTGATGGTCCTTTGCCGGATACAGACGCAGGTACGCTCCGGTAACACAGCACCATTAAGGTGCTAGCCCGACCATCTCGGGAACGATTTATATGACCACATTAAACCTTCAGGCCATCCCTCCCTTGGGGTCGCCAGAGTCTCGTCTGTTAGTGAAACAGGATTCGCCCCGGATAGGTGAGGTTAACAATTGGGTTTGGAGAAGCTATATATTGCGCTGGCAACCTGAAAGGGTTGCGCTACACAGCCCCTTGAATCTGGTATTTTAGTCACCTCTTACGACAGGAATACCTACCGCGGGTATATTCTGACCCCCTAACCCGCTGGGGGTGACTCAATTCAAATCAAAATAAAATTCATGGATACAGGAAAAGATTGTAAATTTTTTTTAAATAATTTAGTTTGCAAAAAGAGACGAAACAGTGTGACTTGTCAAACACTAAAATAAAAATATTCATTATATGTAGCTAAAATAAAATAAAAGTATTGTTATGACAATTCTTTAGTTCTCCCAAATGCATTTCATCACATTTTTTAAAACGGATTTTGCAAATTGGTCTTAGCAATCCAAACGCCGGAGCAATATATCATCAAATTCTAACTTCATTTACCTTAGCAGGTATTCTGGTCGTCCTTGTAGTTTATGCAGTCCTCCGTAAAAGCTCAAGAGGCCTCTATACATTTCGACCCTCAAGATAATATTTTTTACTATGCAAATTATCAATTCCTCCCTTTTAAGGAACAGAGCACTTTGAGAATGTTTCCAAATACTTTTTCACACTAGGAAGCAGTATAACGCCATCTAATATTGGGCAAAAATAATATATGGTCCCGTGTCTGAGCTTCGAAAGAGAACTGGGGCCACAATTAAGCCGGAGGGTTGGCGTTAGGGTGCAGAAATGAAAAAAACATACTATACACGTTTATACCGATCTTTTAAATTAACGTAAGGCGTTGGGTCTGCTGTTTCCGGATCGATTCAGAAATTTCGGATCGATTCAAAAATTAGTAGATCCTACAGCGACTTTCAGGCGGGAACTATAGCCGTGAAAAAAGCAGCAAAAATTCTGGAGGAAGCGTGCTAAAGCTGCAGTCGGGTCAATATTTATATTTTTTTTATACTTTCTTTTGTAGTCAGGTGGCGATTAAGGCAACAGCACATCATCAATAATTGTCCTGGAATGCAAAGAAGCATATGAAAAACTACGCCCAGGCCGAAACATGCATCTGTACTGGGTTCTCAGTTATAAAGGGATAGAAGGTTACGAAAAGGCCGATGAGTTTTCAAAAGAGGGTGCAGCACTCGCTTAATCGACAGTAAGCGTCTCAATCCGTATGGGAGAAATCAAAAGGGGACAGCAGTTGCATAAGATCCATAAAACAGGAAAAGCGTAGACAGAACCGCGGTGCAGCAAAATTTCGTAGACCATGCACACTGGACACTAACTGGACACTGTCTTCTGGCGTCACATGCTTATAAGTAAGGCCTCGTCAGTGACAGTGAAAGCAGATGTGTGAAGAAACTGTTGAGCACGTTCTGTGTTCGTATCCCACGCTCGTCAGCTCAAGGCTCCATTTAATAGGGTCGGCAGAGTTGCTACCCCTCGAGACAGCAATCAAAAAAGGTATTAGAAAATTTCTAGTATTTACGAAGAGGACGTAGTTATTCCATAACATTAGTCCTGGCACCTGATTGGGGTTCCTCCGTTTGGTCGTCAAACAATTCTAGTAACACTGTGGACACATTTAGTCTATGGGAGGTCTTATTGACCTACCTTTGAATATGCCGTTTATTTACGGAAATTTATTAATGAGCTGCATGCTACGTAAAGTGTGACATAATCGCAATTAGCTTACTTGGTATTATGTCAATGCAGTTTTCCCTGGCAGCAATGTTCAAAATTTTACAGAAATACGAAAATAAATAAAAACCGCACGAAGTGTACCGAATGTACCACGACCGCCTAAGTATTGAACCATTCTGAGGCTAAAGGGCCCATTACTGATATTTAGCATAGACTTGACTTGACTTGGCGTAAACTTGGCAACTTAGCCACGATTATACTCCACTTAGCGGATACAATCTGGCATCATCTATATATGGGGTATTCCATCCCATTTCGACCAATTTTGAACCCGACCCCTTTAGAATTGGCTGAAAGTTTTTCTTCTTTTTCTAGCTTACGAAAGACGTTTTTCAGAAGTTTTTTAAATTTTTTCATCCAACTCAAAAAAGTTATGAATTAAAAAAAAAACACCGTTTTTGTTTTCAAAATGCTATAACTTTTTCAAAAATTGACCGTTTGGGATTTTTTTTTAAATATGTTTTTAAATGTACTTTTCGGAAAAAATTCAAAAAAATTTTTAAAGTTTTTTTTTGTAATTTTTCAGTTTTTCGAGATTTTTCGAATTTCGCCCTTTTTTTCTCATAGAAAACTTCAATCAATTCTGCTATCATCCCCACTAATCCCGGAGTGGGCCGAGAATTTTTTTTTTATTTAATTGAAAAAAAAAACTTTAAATTTTTTTTTGTATTTTTTCCAAAAAGTACATTTAAAAACATATTTAAAAAAAAAATGATCCCAAACGGTAAATTTTTGAAAAAGTTATAGCATTTTGAAAAAACACCGTTTTCCAACTCAAAATAAGTTTTAAATATTTTGAAAAAAACGGTGTTTTTTCAAAATGCTATAACCTTTTCAAAAATTGACCGTTTGAGATCATTTTTTTTTTAAATATGTTTTTAAATGTACTTTTTGGAAAAATTACAAAACAAATTTTAAAGTTTATTTTTTTCAATTAAATGAGAAAAAAAGAGCGAAATTCGAAAAAAGGAAAATTACAAAAAAAAAAAAAACTTTTAAAACGGTCAATTTTTGAAAAAGTTATAGCATTTTGAAAACAAAAACGGTGTTTTTTTTAAAAATTCATAACTTTTTTTGAGTTGGATGAAAAAATTTGAAAAACTTCTGAAAAACGTCTTTCGTCAGCTAGAAAAAGAAGAAAAACTTTCAGCCAATTCTAAAGGGATCGGGTTCAAAATTGGTGGAAATGGGATGGAATACCCCATATATAAAATAGGATGCATGTATGTACGTATGTATGTTTGTATGTTTGTATGAGGCTTATGGACTCCGAAACTGCTACGCCGATTTTATTAAAATTTTCAGGATAACTTAGTAGGAATCCGGAGAGTGTTTGTGAAAAGTTTTTTTTCCGGGAAGTGGTCCAGGGACCGATTTATTCTAAACTATCGTATATATGGCTCGAATTGCCTGAAATTTGGTATGTAGGTAGCGTTACATCTAGAATAAAATATCGGATAATTTTTCTTCCGGGAAGTGGACCAGGATACATATTGGTGACCAGGGTCTCGAGATATAGGCCAAAACGTGGACCCGTGCACCCCTAGAATGTGTTTATACAATATGGATATCAAATGAAAGCTGTTGATGAGTGCTTTAGTACAGGTTAGTTTTCATATCTATTGGTGACTAGGGTCTCGAGATATAGACCAAAACGTGGACCCGGGCACCCCTAGAATGTATTTATACAATATGGATATCAGATGAAAGCTGTTGATTAGTGCTTTAGTACAGGGTAGTTTTAATACCTATTGGTGACTAGGGTCTCGAGATATAGGCCAAAACGAGGACCCGGGTACCCCTAGAATGTGTTTATACAATATGGATATCAAATGAAAGCTGTTGATGTGTGCTTTAGTACAGGATAGTTTTCATACCTATTGATGACTAGGGTCTCGAGATATAGGGCAAAACGTGGACCAGGGTAACACTAGGATGCGTTTTTACATTATGGATATCAAATTGAAGCTGTTGATGTGTGCTTTACTACAGATAATTTTTTATACCGCTGGGTGTCTTGGGTCTCGAGATATAGGCCATAACGTGGACCCGGGTACCCTCTAGAATGTGTGTGTATTTTGGATATCAAATGAAAGCTGTTGCTGAGAGCTTTTAAGTAATTTTCATTGTGATATTCGATTTAGTCGCATCAACCTGGCAAAACTGATAAATATGCATGCGAAGCCGAAATAAAGACATGAATTAATAATACCCACATACCTATTTATATACGTCCTATTCGATTTGCCTCAAATTTGGTATATACATTTGCCTATACTAGTAGTTACGATGCTGGGACTGGGATTAGGACTGGAACTGAGACTGAGACTCGGAGTGGGACTGGAACAAAATACATACCACCCTCTGGGACTGGCAATAAGATATGAAGAAGAATGAGAAAAACTTGAGAGAAGAGAAAAGAGAGAAGGAGACTGAGAAAGAGATAGAATGAGACGAAGATGGAGATAGATGAAGCGAAAAATACGGAGGGAGGAGTGAATACAAAGATTAGGAAAAAGTGTAGAGGGGTGAGAGCAGAGTTAGACAGAAAAAGCTTATTAAAATGTATGCAGATATACCAAATTTAGGGCAGAACAACGTCTGCCGATTCTGCTATAAATCTATAAATGTCAATTTGTATGACAAAATGTCAAAATGAAATGGAAACAAACAGATGGCATTTCAAAATGTAAACGTCACTTAGAATTTACATAGGAAATCAAAATTCAACGGACTACTAAGTCAAGTTAAGTGTTGCTAAGTTTTGAGTAATCAGTAACATGCAAAGTTTATTTAACAGAACTGTAAGTGACAGTTCTCAAGTCAAGTCTATTCTAGGTATCAGTAATGGGCCCTTAAGAAATAAACGAATTCATGCTCTGCATCTTCATCAGAGAAAAGGATTAATATTCAAATGAAGAGAGAAGCGGGGTGAGGAAAAGAGAGAAAATTTTCCTTGCCATATCCACCAGCTTCTCTATATCCATACGTCATAGATTATTCATTGCTCCGTTCTGGTTACATACATATCTACGTATACAACAACATCAACAATCCAAATACAGGCATAGCAACATAAAGCTCACTGACTTTATATTCAACTTTCCAAAAGCGCCTCCCTTCAGCCACTTAACGCTTTTGGACTCCAAGTGTCGATGTTTTGTGCAAGGACAGCACCAAAAGTGGAATACGAAAGTGGAATATCAAAAAGTTTTGCTATGAAGTAAGGATATATGTATTTAGAGTAGTGGGGCTAGGAAATATATTTTGTGAAAGCCAAAAACCGGAGCAGCAACTACAACAAAGCATCCATGCACTCGTTAGTAACAGCAGCAAATACCCAGTCAGCTTTTATGTAGCGTGGCCGAAACGAAATGACTCTCCCTTGTACCCACATAATTGCGGAAAATTTCGATTACGAGTCCGTATGTGACTCGGTTGCAAAAAAAAAAGTACGCTACGGTGAGCGCGCCTATAAGAAGCTAAAGCGGGCGTGAAAGAGGGCCGAATGCGATATGTGTTAACATCTGAGTAATTAATTACACTTATCAAAGATTTTGAGGCGGCTAATTTCGGAATATATTATCAAATAAATTACTTCTTTTACCGCTTTGTTGTTCCACGAAATTAGAAGTCAGTCATTGACTTGGCAATATTTACAGGGCGGCAAGTCGGTTATATTAACCAACATATTCGAATTTAGGCAGGCCGGTCACCAAAACCAAGAAAATGTGCAGGAACATAGAGTTGAGCCAACTTAGATCAACAACAAGAAAACTCTTCACCAAAGCTAAACATGGCCGACCCGAAGAGGACTGGGATGCCTACAGATGCAGCTGTAACAAACACAAAATTTGCATTAGGAAGGCCAATAGGATTCATGGGAGCAAAACTGTGAGAGCCTGAAGGGAACAATTGAGGCATCAAGACTTCGAAAAATAAGTACTACGTGGGTCAAACGTTGCCTGAAGTAGCGTAAAAAAGTCAGAATGCTCATGCATCGTCTCCAGTCAGTAAACTTTGCAGGTATTGATGGAGATTTAGGTTTCGAGATGCACGCGTGCATCACTATGCGAGAAAGTCACGCTTACTTTCCGGAAACCAACGTCGAAAACAGCATGGTTAGTCCAGGATATGATACACTTTGAGCTATCAAAGCACTGAGGAGACTAATTGCCCTGCACATAAGCGACAACGCCAATTTCTCATGGACGCTGCTAAACTTGGAGAAGGGAAAAGTAAATAGATTGAAAGTGCCTTTAATGAGGTAGTCAGCCTAATCGAAAAATCACTGAACTGCAAAGAGAACACCCTGGCGGGCTTCTCCACGTTGAACCCAACATGGAACCCAAGACTCTTTTTCACTTGATACCTGTACAAGCGTTAGTGCAGGGGTTTGGCCGGGAAGGGGGCACTACCTCTTAGACAATTCAACATATTGAAATCTAGCGAATACAGACACAAACCGATTTAGATTACATGACAACGGGACGACTAAACGGAAACATAGCTGACCAACGTCCGACATAGACTATATCGGCAGTTGTTAACTTCCAGGTGCAGAACATAAGATACCCTTCTAGGGAGTATTGGGAAAAAGGCGCCTAGTGGTAGGGGCACTACAATCTACACGGACGGTTTAAAAAAAGAAATGGGAACTGGAGCTGGGTAGATCAGTCGTACAGATCTCCGGACTCATGCAGAGTCTTCCACAGTGCGGTCTCAGACATCAATGTAACGATCTTTGTTCACATTCAGGACATTAGAATGAAATAATGCGAGATCTCAAAGTACATGCTTTTGGCCATGTTTGGATAGGAAGAAAGCTAGCTGCACCGATGCTTCGACGGTGGCGCATACCAACGAGATCTCCCCCCCCCCCCCCCCCCCCCTGCTCGCAGTGACCAGGAATGCAGAGGTTCGAAAAGTTAATATTTCGCTCCTACTTAAGTTCATCAGAGAAATAAACTGGTTCGTTGAGGAACACTAGGAAATAATCTGGTTGGACGAAAGTGCCGCCGCCCCATGTCTCCGCGTTGGAAGTGTTAAGAGTTCACATATACGCCCCTCTCAATCCAATCAATCGTGTTTTGGGATATAGTATCGGATTCGATATATAATTTGGAGAAAAACTATCATCTAGCATTGTTCCGCACAAACAAATGCAGACTGGGCAACGATAGTTGCGGAGTTAGAAGGGACGTATTCAATTTGACAAATGGCGTACAGTTAATGTCGTACAACATCCAAGCATTCATCGCACAAACGGTTTTGGGGAATGAGAGGGCAGTTAAAATATATATCGATACACATTTGTACATATTTACATATACGTCGGTACTCGCTTGCCGAACGAGCTAGCAAAAATGCTGTAGGAAACAGTAGTACAGACGGCAAACTGCTCCCCGCTGTGCTGTTGGGTGGTTGTTGGCCCACTATGTCAGCCGTGTCGATGTGATATCCCCCAGCTCATGCTGCTGGTAGCAATCAGCTCGTTTAATCGCACTTTGGATTTGCCGAATAAGGCAATTTCGTAAGAATGTGGCATGGTACATATGTACATTAGTGCGGGTCGGTCATCATACGGAATAAAAAAAATTTTAAATCCAATTTTTTTTTTATTACTTTTGATGTTTGCAAATACAGTTGAAATTGCTTTTCTTTTTAAGTGATGTGGCAATATTTTGGTCTTAAGAATTCCTACATTTTCTGCTATTGTCCTTCTAAGCTCTTTCACATAGAGCTTCAATGAGATGTGGTGGTTCTAACAAATCAAATACAATTTTTTTCCAGTCTCATCTTTTCAAACGGTAATACGAAGGTACCGGACTAAAATGTATGTATGACCTTATCTACTATGGAATTATCTATTTCGGGGTCTTAGATATGAATAAAGTTATTTTAGTTTTTTATCTCCATAGGAACATTATAACTTTGACCCCTATTGTCATAAAAAAATTAATTCGGCTAATTTTACAAGGATAAAAAAAAATTAAAAATCATTTTCCGAAACTCTTCCAATATAGTTAACTTTTTTCGACCCAATCTAATGTACAGATAGATTTGAACAAATATACAATACAAACCGCTTGCCTTACGCGTAGATACTTGTTGTTTTTGTTTTTTTTGTTCGCTTTGAGCAAATCAAATAGTGAAATGTTTTTCATGTTTGCCACATTTGTCTACATAGCACAGTTAGGCAAGCCAACTTTCGGCAGCAAATGAGTAGCAATTTGATTCGAGATTTAAGTTTATGGCAGAAATTAAATTCACTTTGTTTTTGCTCAAAAAGTCCATCTCTGATGATTTTATCGCACTTATTTATCAAATTTTCAATGTGTTTGTGATTGTAAGTGGTGAGGCTGATGTTAACACAACATAAAGCCAATTGGCATAAGCTCAAATCTGTTTTAGGAGGGGCCAGCCCGCTTAGACTCTTTTCTTTCAAATTTAAAAACTTTTCTTAAGATTTTGATTTAGTTTTTCCGGGCTTCGAACCCAGGACCTTTGGTGTAATAAAGGAGCACGCTATCGCCACACGATGGAGATGATTTAGATTCCGTTTGAGTGGTTGGATATGTCTAGATGATCGGATAGGAATATTAAAGAATTTCACCACGCAAAAATGGCCTATTTATCATCCCCCTTGACAGTTTTACTAGAAATAAGACAAAAGGAATTTCCCTACACCTCTGTAACGTAGTCAGCTCTGATAGTATAGATCGGTTGCAGTAAGGAGTAGAAGATCGCTTGACGGATATAATGGCGTGGGGGCCGCCCTCTTCACCTGCTTCCATACTTTCTTAGCCGGAGCATCATGTTTCATTCGCACAACATAGCCTAGCCACTGCGCTTTAATTCGGTGGACTATGGTGATATCTGCGTAAAGCTCGCACAGCCCATCATTAAATCTTCTTTGGTATTCGTCATAGCCAAAGCGTAGAGGTCGGTAAAACTTTCGATCAACTTTTCTCTCAATCATTCCCAGAGCTGCCTTATCTGATGTTGTCCTTGTTCATGCTTCTGCACCGTATTGCAGAACAGGTACGATAAGTGACTTGCAGAGCATGATTTTCGTTTGTCGAGAGAGGACTTTACTTTTCAATTGCCTACTTAGTCCAAAGTAGCATTTATTGGCAAGAGTGATTCTTCGCTCGATTAAAAAGCTGAAGTTGCTGCTTGTGTTAAAGCTAGTCACCAAAAAAACGAAGACTTTCATTATTTCGAAATTTTCACTGCCAACAGTGGCGTGGTTGCCAAGGCGCAAATGTGCTCACTCTTTGCTTTATGTCGGCAGGCACTTCGTTTTGTCCACATTCACCATCCAACCCATCTTTTCCGCTTATTTTCCAGTTTGGAGTAAGCAGAGCTAACGGCGGGCGTGCTCAGTCCCCGCTTTTATAGAACGGTTAAGTTCTGCAGCTAGTATTCTTTTTTCCAGCATCAAATTATTTTCGAACGCATCGGAGAGATTCTTCCCAAATCTAACTGAGCTGATGGTGCTGCTTAACGTCATTTTCAACAACCTTCCCAATAAATTTTGCGGGGAAACCAATTTCACTTTTTGACTTAAGAACTTTGCTGTCAGTTTCTTTTTTCGCCAAGTAAGTGACGTGTCGAATCTGTTTAAGCTATTATGCCGATGATCATTTTATCGGTTGTATGGGATATACTCGTAGATATACATACATACATACAGCAGCGAACACGAAAAAGCAGTGAAAATTTGTATCAAACTTCATCAGTTGATTTTTTTCTATTTTCGATAATTTAAGAAAATACTTTGATGCATTGTTTAACTGTACTATGAGAAACAACCCTATAAACAATTACAGTAAAAAACCGAAAATTCAAGAAAATTTTACGAATTTCTCATTTAAAGTTTTCTGAAATTGTTTGAGTATGCAGTTCTGTAGCCTTCCAAAATGCAAAATTATCAAAAATCAATGCGAATTGCAAGAGACCTATTTATTTGTACTTTGCAAGAATAAAGTTAATATTAATTCGCTAACAAAATTTCCATACAAACAATTGACAGGCGGTTTCGCATAGTTAGCATACGTAAAATCATATAAAAGTGATATGAATCGATTCGTATAGATCAGCCGCAGTGTATAGGCCTATTTTTGTTAACAAATATTACTCTATTTGTTTATAATTAATAGAAAAAGTTTTTTGTAAATCCAATAATCTCTCCAAATATCGATATTTACTTTCTTGCACAAAAGCGCGCCATCTTTGCACAAATTATGTAAGTGCTCTATCCGAAGATTAGAATCTTCATATTTCCACAATGATCACATTAAAACCCGGAAAAAAGTCTAAGTGCACTTATTGCGTTTTTATATGGAACTGTTTGTTCACTTCACTTAATTTCATGTAATTTCACCATAATTCTATGTCAATTTCATTTGATTTTTCATAATTTTTATATTTTTGTTTAAGGAGCTCCATACCAAATCGTTATAATTACATGTGAAAAGTTTGTAGAAAATTTAAGAAAATACAGTCAAAAAGTGCAAAGTCTTAGATAAAATTCAAAATTTTACAGAAAAAGTTAAGTAAGTTAGACCAGTCTGCTATATTTCCAACACTTGATGCATAGACTGAGTTGAAAAAATACACGTTGGTCGAATTTCGACCACAGGCGATACTAGTAAAGTTAATTGGGCTACAAAACTGCGTTCTCAAACAATTTGGGAAACTTTAAACAAAAAGTACGAAATTTTCATACACTTTTAGAATTTGTTTGAAATTGTTTTTGAATTTGCTTTGCATAGTTTCAGTTATAAAACTCATAAAGGTTTTTTCTTAAATTAACGAAAATAAGTATAGAAGAATTTAATTGACGAAATTTGAAAAATATTGCCACTGCTTTTCGAGATAGCTGTCATATATAACCGACCTTGAGAATTTCCCCAGACAAATTTGTAAGGCATATGAACAAGTGAAATCAGAAAACCCGTTTATCCGAACAATCGGTTGTTTGAAATATATATACATACTGCATAAACAGTAACTTTCACAGTTTTCAGAAAAATATCATGTGAAATTTCAAATTTGTAGCTGTTAAAATAAGGAGAAAACGACCAAGAACCCTCTTATCTGAACAATCGGTTATATGGGGGAAATATGCTTAAGTCGTCCGATTCCATATGTTAGAACAAATAATTAATCGGAAATCAAATATACACGGACAGCAAAGGGACGGACATGTCCGAATCAAATAAGCTCGTCATCCTGATTTTTTGGATTTTTTAGGGGGGTGGGGGGGGGGGGGTGTCTATCTCCTCTCGTTTAAGTACTAAATATACTATTTCATGGTCATGAAAGACATAACTAGTAATGCAGTCTTGTGATAAATAAATATGTCTTATTGAAAACTTTCGGAATTTTATTATTGCCCTTAGCCAAATGCCCTCCCAACTTAATAGTAAGGCGGTACTGCCATTTATATGTATATACATTCCATATCTATCGCGCTGAGATTTTTGCTTTATATAGCATTTAAAATATAAAAGTACTGACACAAAATTATGTAAGAATTAAGAATAAGGTACTCGATTAATGGTATACCCTGCTACGAATCGTATAAGTTCTGAATTCGCGCAGATGTAATGCATTAAGAGACGGTAAATTTTCAAAAACTGGGGCGCTTCGAGCGCATTCGGAACCACTTAATCGCCCTCAATCTCTTGTACATGCTATCAACATCGAATTGAACACAGCTATTAAACTGGTTGTAAAACAACAATCACTAAAATTTAAGCTGTAACTGGGTTGGTAAGATTACTGTCATCGTAGTGGTGGTGGCGTAGTCGCTGATTATTGGACAACAAGGCAAAACATGTGCACGCATATTTGTTAACATTATTTGGCGGTTTGGGGGCTTCAACCAGAAATATGTATGTGACGCTGGGTTAAATCTGATGACATAAGTACAAACCACGTATGAAAAGAATTTGATTCAGATTTAATAAGCATTTTATAAGGTGGACACTTTTTTTTGTGAGGGCATACCAAAATATATATTAGCAATAAATATTATTGAAATATGTTTCTAAAGAGTAAACAAAAATTATTTAAATATTTATTTGCCACTCATTAGCGCTTAGTTCGCGATGACTACGGGCACAATTGTATCGCCGACGATAATTATAGTATTAACTCAACACTATATATATAATATATACCCAACAAACATCGAGAAAATATTTCTCAAACCTTCGATAAATATATACATAGTTTTCAAGTTGATACCCAATATCATGCTTCCATAATCACCAACCTTTGAGAAATTTAGTGAAATATATGGTTCTCAAGTTGAAATCCTACACCATTCTCAAGTTATTCTCCAACCATAGAGAAATTTAAAAAAAATTGTTTCTCCCCTGTTCATTTCCTAATTTTACAGAAGAGCAGAAAAACTTACAGTTTTTTCTTTAGGAATTTTTTCCACGATAAATTAAAGTTACCTTTATTTCTATATACACGTGTTACAACATTTAGTTTGTATAAACTCAAAAATGATCCTGCTTTTCCCCCGTTAGGAGCTTGATATAAGTAAAAGAGCTTAAATGCAATTTTGGAGTCCATATTCAATTTGACAATTGTTTTACAAAATTGATATTCAAATTTTAAAGTTATAATTTTTTTGGATGGAGCTGGATATACTGAGCTCAGGGTTATGAAATCTCAAGTTTGTCCACCATCATGTGGCATTTGGGTGGTTTTGCATAGGTGGTTTTGCAAAGCTATCGACGAGCTGCAATTTTGATTCGATTTCGTCAGTTAAATTCTTTTTTTTTATTTTCCATAATTTAAGAAAAAAACTTCAATGACTTTTGTAACCAAAATTACATATGCCAACTGATCAACAAGATGTTTTTCCATTGTTAGTTTGCCATCGGGTCACACGGGTTTGAAGCCTTTGGCCTTCCAACACACCCTGTTTTCATTTGTGTGCGCTTGCCTGACGACTCGTCATCTGACCTTGTCTACTGAAAGACACATCACAAATTGTCGGTAGAAAGCGGTTGAACACTCTTTCGGGACCTACATATATAAGTTTATCGCTAAATGGGTTCTAGGTTTTACATTGTTTTTTTAGGATTTGACAAGGACTTCACGGTGGCCCAACCAATCGTCTTATGTTAATCAACCAGTCGTTGGATATTCATGTGTAGATTCTTTTTCAGCTGGTATGAGGTGAGCCGTGGCAGGAGTTGAACGTGAGTCAGAATGCAAAGCGAGTCTCAGTGATTCTCTGAGGCATCAAAAGTTAGCTCTTTTTTTAGGCTATGAGAGGAGTATTGCTATGTTGTCGGATGGTAGTGAAGGAATTGTAGTTGGGTAAGCTATGCGCTGACGATGGAGGTTTTTTGGCGAGCTGTGGCAGTTTCACATAACTCGTCAAAGGGTGCGCCATTGTGCAATGTATTAAATACATCCCATCGTTTTGCTTTTTTCAATACCTATGTGACCTACATTTCCGCAGACTATTAAATTTAAGAGATAGCAGGGGTATATTCATGTTTATTATTTTAGTGTCAGCATCGCTACACCTTTTCACGTTCAAAGAAAGTAGTCACTGTGGCCGGTGTAGGGTTAAATGCATGTACTGACTGCACCTTAAGGTTCTTTTCGTTTTCGACCGTTACTTCGGACAAGTTAAGATTTTTATCTATCTTCATGCATTTCCTAATAATAAAACACTTTTATATATGTGATTTTTTCATTTCAAAATTGTAAATAAATAACAAATGAGCACGTCGTCGAATCGTCGTACTATGGCGCCTTTTGAGTTTTTTTTTGCAAAAATCATAACTTTTGAACTAATGAAGATATTTTAAGGATTTATGCTGCACCTGAAACCTAATTATTTAGACTTTGGACAGTTTAAAATATAGGGTGCCAGAGTAACAGGGTGCTTCACAATAATTCGTCAAATTTGAAAAATTGTAGAAAAATACAAAAAAAAAAAAAAAAAATTGTTAAAAACTGAAGGACAAACTTTGAAATTTTTTTTTTATGAGGATGTATTTGAACATGAAAACAGATAAACTTATGATTTGTATGAAGGAGTGTGGCTCTACCCACTTATGATTAAAAGTTTTGTCTTAGTAGCAAGGTTATCAATCTCCACCAAACTTGATGGACGCATTACTTCTTTTAAGATGTTGTCTAATCTAATATCTAATATCTAATATATATTATAAATGGGAAAGTTTGGATGTTAAGATGTTTGGATGTTTGGATGTTTAGATGTTTGGATGTTTGGATGTTTGGATGTTTGGATGTTTGGATGTTCGTCCAGACGTTTGTCTTTGTGACTCAATAACGCAAGAACGGCTGGACCGATTTGGATGAAATTTTGCACACATATAGCCAATAGTCTAGAAGGATCTACTAGCTATATATTTTTCAAAAGGGGCGTGGTACCCGCCCCCTAGGAACAGTTATAATTTAATTATTATATTTTTTCGTCTTTGCGACTGAATCACGCCAGAATGGCTACACGGATTTTGATGAAATTTGGGACACAGACAGTAGTCTACTAGCGAAATTTTTTTCGAATATGGAAAGAGGGGTGGGGGCCCCCGATCCTTCGAGAAATTATTTTTCATAATTTTTACACATTATAACTTTACGTATACTGGCCTTCACCAATATCACAGACTCAAGGGGTCAAATAAGTCGAGGGCTTACAAAGTAAGCAGTGACACCCTCCGCCCGCCCCCGTTTATCTCCCCCTCTGGTGTAAAATCCATAAATTGTTATAACTCAATCTAAATTTGCTCCTAAATCAATAGTTTTTGGTATCTGGTACATACAGAACGAGATCTAGACAATTTTGGAGGAACGATCAGTGGTCCTCTCCTCTACTCCCGCCATCCGCCCTCCATCAATTGTTTTTATTAGCACGCTTTTATTAGCTTTACCTGTATGTTTCTATCTAACTTTTTATTCGCTCCAATGCGCCTGCTGCCTTATTAACATGGTTTTATAATTGCTTCACCTTATTTGTAATCCCGTAAGGGTCAAATCGAGACCCTTCCGGGATCATTTCTGGACGGTTTTCGGGATCGGTCCGGGATTACGCCGGGGTAATTTCGGGACTTTTTCGGGACTATTTCGGGATCATTTTGGGACCCTTCCGGGATCATTTCTGTATAGTTTACGGGATCCGTCCGGGATCCCGTCGGGGTTATTTTGGAACATTTTCGGGACTATTCCGGAATCATTTCGGGACTATTTCGCGATCATTTGGGGACCCTTCCGGCATCATATCTGGATGGTTTTCGGGATCCGTGCGGGATCTCGTCGGGGTCATATGGGGACTTTTTCGGGATCATTTGAGGGCTCTTCCGGCATCATTTCTGGATGGTTTTCGGGATCTGTCCGGGATATCGTCGGGGTCATTTGGGGACTTTTTCGGGATCATTTGGGGGCTCTTCCGGCACCATTTCTGGATGGTTTTCGGGATCCGTCCGGGATCTCGTCGGGGTCATTTGGGGACTTTTTCGGGATCATTTTGGGGCTCATCCGGCATCATTTCTGGATGGTTTTCGGGATCCGTCCGGGATCCCGTCGGGGTCATTTCGGGACTTTTTCGCGACTAATACGGGATCATTTGGGAACCCTTTCGGCATCATTTCTGGATGGTTTTCGGGATCCGTCCGGGATCCCGTCGGGGTCATTTCGGGACTTTTTCGCGAATAATACGGGATCATTTGGGAACCCTTTCGGCATCATTTCTGGATGGTTTTCGGGATCCGTCCGGGATCCCATTAGGGTAATTTCGGGACTATTAGGGGATCATTTGGGAACCTTTCCGGCATCATTTCTGGATAATTTTCGGGATCCGTCCGGGATGCCGACGAGGTCATTTCGGGATCATTTGGGATACCTACCGGCATCATTTCTGGATGGTTTTTGGGATTCGTCCGGTATCCTGTCGTGGTCCTTTCGGGACTTTTTTTCGACTAATACGGGATCATTTGCGGACCCTTTCGGCATCATTTCTGGATAGTTGTCGGGATCCCGTCACGGTCATTTCGGGACTATTAGGGGATCATTTGAGGACCTTTCCGGCATCATTTCTGTATTGTTTTCGGAATCCTTTCGGCATACCGTCAGGGTCATTTTGGGACTTTTTTGGGGCTAATACGGGATCATTTGGGGATCCTCTAGGGGTCGTTTCGTGACTTTTTCTGTTTTATTTCGGGATCATTTGGGGACCCTTCCGGCATAATTTCTTGATGGTTTGCCGGATCCATCAGGGTCATTTCGGGACCATTTTGGGATCATTTGGGGACCCTTCCGAGATCATTTCTGGATCCGTCCGGGATGCCGTAGGAGCCATTTCGGGATTTTTTGTTGACTTTCCCGGGATAGTTTTTGGACCCTTCCGGGATCATTTCTGGATCTGTGCGGGGTCCCATCTGGGTCATTTCCGGACTATTTCGGGATCATTTTGGGATCCTTCCGGAATCATTTCTGTATGGTTTTCGCGATCCGTCGTTGATTCCCTCGGAGCCATTTCGGAACCTTTTCTGGAGTATGTCGGGGTCATTTGGGGACTTTTTCGGGATCATTTGGGGGCTCTTCCGGCATCATTTCTGGATGGTTTTCGGGATCCGTCCGGGATATCGTCGGGGTCATTTGGGGACTTTCTCGGGATCATTTGGGGGCTCTTCCGGCATCATTTCTGGATGGTTTTCGGGATCCGTCCGGGATCCCATCAGGGTAATTTCGGGACTATTAGGGGATCATTTGTGGACCTTTCCGGCATCATTTCTGGATAATTTTCGGTATCCGTCCGGGATGCCGACGAGGTCATTTCGGGATTATTTCGGGATCATTTAGGATACCTACCGGCATCATTTCTGGATGGTTTTTGGGATTCGTCCGGGATCCCGTCGGGGTCATTTCGGGACTTTTTCTCGACTAATACGGGATCATTTGCGGACCCTTTCGGCATAATTTCTGGATAGTTGTCGGGATCCGTTCGGGATCCCGTCACGGTCATTTCGGAACTATTAGGGGATCATTTGAGGACCTTTCCGGCATCATTTCTGGATAGTTTTTGGAATCCTTTCGGGATCCCGTCAGGGTCATTTCGGGGCTTTTTCGGGATCATTTAAGGATGGCTTTCAGGATTCGTCCGGGAACCCGTCAGGGTAATTTCTGGACTTTTCCGAGACTATTTCGGGATCATTTTGAGACCTTCCCAAGATCATTTCTGGATGGATTTCGGGATTTGTCCGGGATGCCCTCAGGGTCATTTTGGGACTATTAGGTGAGCATTTGAGGACCGTTCCGGCATCACTTCTGGATGGTTTTCGGTATCCGTTCAGATTCCCGTCGGAATAATTGCGGGACTTTTTCGGGATCATTGGGGTCCCTTCCAAAATCATTTCTGGATGGTTTTTGGGATTCGTCCGGCATCCCGTCGGGGTCATTTCGGGACTTTTTCTCGACCAATACGGGATCATTTGCGGGCCCTTTCGGTATCATTTCTGGATAGTTGTCGGGATCCGTTCGGGATCCCGTCAGGGTCTTTTCGGAACTATTGGGAGATCATTTGAGGACCTTTCCGGCATCATTTCTGGTTAGTTTTCGGGATCCTTTCCGGGTCCCATCAGGGTCATTTCGGGACTTTTTCGGCATCATTTAAGATTGGTTTTCAGGATTCGTCCGGTATCCGTCAGGGTAATTTCTGGACTTTTCCCAGACTATTTCGGGATAATTTTGGGACCCTCCCAAGATCATTTCTGGATGGATTTCGGGATCTGTCCGGGATGCCGTAAGGTCATTTTGGGATTATTAGGTGATCATTTGAGGACCTTTTCGGCATCACTTCTGGATGGTTTTCGGTATCCGCTCAGGATCCCGTCGGAATTATTGCGGGACTTTTTCGGGATCATTTGGTGTCCCTTCCGGCATCATTTCTGGCTGGTTCTTGGGATTCGTCCGGCATCCCGTCGGGTTCATTTCGGGACTTTTTCTCGACTAATACGGGATCATTTGCGGGCCCTTTCGGCATCATTTCTAGATATTTGTCGGGATCCGTTCGGGATCCCGTCAGGGTCTTTTCGGAACTATTAGGTGATCATTTGAGGACATTTCCGGCATCATTTCTGGATAGTTTTCGGGATCCTTTCGGGGTCCAGTCAGGGTCATTTCGGGACTTTTTCGGGATCATTTAGAGATGGCTTTCAGGATTCGTCCGGGAACCCGTCAGGGTAATTTCTGAACTTTTCCGAGACTATTTCGGGATAATTTTGGGACCTTCCCAAGATCATTTCTGGATGGATTTTGGGATCAGTCCGGGATGCCGTCAGGGTCATTTTGGTATTAGGTGATCATTTGAGGACCTTTCCGGCATCACTTCTGGATGGTTATCGGTATCCGATCAGGATCCCCTCGGAATCATTGCGGGACTTTTTCGGGATCATTTGGGGTCCCTCCCAAGATCATTTCTGGATGGATTTCGGGATCTGTCCGGGATCCCGTCAGGGTCATTTAGGGGTGCGTTCGAGATCCCGTCAGGGTCATTTCGGGACTTCTTCGGGAATATATCGGGATCATTTCTGGATGGTTTATGGGATCCGTCCATAACCCCTTAAGGGTCATTTCGGGACTATTAGGTGATCATTTGAGGACCTTTCCGGCGTCACTTCTGGATGATTTTCGGTATCCGTTCGGGATCCCGTCGGAATCAATGCGTGACTTTTACGGAATCATTTGGGATTCCTTCCGGCATCATTTCTGAATGGTTTTCGGGATTTGTCCGGGATCCCGTCGTGGTTATTTCGGGACCTTTTCGGGGCTAATACGGGATCATTTGGGGATCCTCTAGGGGTCGTTTCGTGACTTTTTCTGTATTATTTCGGGATCATTTTGGGACCCTTTCGGCATAATTTCTTGATGGTTTGCCGGATCCATCAGGGTCATTTCGGGACCATTTTGGGATCATTTGGGGACCCTTCCGAGATCATTTCTGGATCCGTCCGGGGTGCCGTAGGAACCATTTCGGGATTTTTTGTTACTTTTCCGGGATAGTTTTTGCACCCTTCCGGGAACATTTCTGGATCTGTGCGGGATCCCATCTGGGTCAATTCCGGACTATTTCGGGATCATTTTGGAATCCTTCCGGAACCATTTCTGTATGGTTTTCGCGATCCATCGTGGATCCCCTCGGAGCCATTTCGGAACTGTTTCTGGAGTTAGTCGGGATAATTTAGGGACCCTTCCTGGATATTTTCTGGATGGTTTCTGAGATCCGTCCGGGAGCCCGTCAGGGTAATTTCGGAACTTTTTCGGGACTATTTCGGGATCAATTTGGTACCCTTCAGGCATCATTTCTGTGTGGTTATCTGGATAAGTCTAGAATCGTGTCGTTGTCATTTCGGGTTTTTTTGGGACTACTTCGGGAACTTTTGGAAACACTTCCGGGGCGTTTCTGGATGGTTTTCGGGATCCGTCCGCGATAGCGTCGGGGTCATTTCGTGGCTTTTTCTGGATAATTTCGTTATCATTTTGGGATCCTCTCAGGTTATCAGCTCATAAAGTTCTTATTTTACTCAATTAAAAAATAAAATGCATTAGACAGAAAAAAAAATTTTAAACAGATAACTTTATAAGCAGGCTAACGTGAAGAGCCCACATATTTCATTTTCTCCTTGCGGACGGGGCCGCGGGTAAAGGCTAGTATATTATAAATGGGAAAGTTTGGATGTTTAGATGTTTGGATGTTTGGATGTTTGGATGTTTGTCCAGACGTTTGTCTTTGTGACTCAATAACGCAAGAACGGCTGGACCGATTTGGATGAAATTTTGCACACATATAGCCAATAGTCTAGAAGGATCTACTAGCTATATATTTTTCAAAAGGGGCGTGGTCCCCGCCCCCTAGGAACAGTTATAATTGAATTATTATATTTTTTCGTCTTTGCGACTGAATCACGCCAGAATGGCTACACGGATTTCGATGAAATTTGGGACACAGACAGTAGTCTACTAGCGAAATTTTTTTCGAACATAGAACGAGGGGTGGGGGTCTCACGACCCCTTCGAGCAATTACTTTTTAATAATTTTTACACATTATAACTTTACGTATACTGGCCTTCACCAATATCACAGACTCAAGGGGTCAGATAAGTCGAGGGCTTACAAAGTAAGCAGTGACACCTTCCGCCCCCTCCCCCTTTATCGCCACTCTGGTGTAAAATCTATAAATTGTTATAACTCAATATAAATTTTCTCCTAAGTCAATACTTTTTGGTATCTGGCACATACAGATCGATATCTAGACAATTTTGGAGGAACGATCAGTGGTCCTCTCCTTTTACTCCCGCCATCCGCCCCCCTTCAACTGTTTTTATTAGCACGCTTTTATTAGCTTTACCTGTATGTTTCTATGTAACTTTTCATTCGCTCCAATGCGCCTGCTGCCTTATTAACATGGTTTTATAATTAGCTTCACCGTATTTGTAATCCCGTAAGGGTCATATCGAGACCCTTCCGGGATCATTTCTGGATGGTTTTCGGGATCGGTCCGGGATTACGCCGGGGTAATTTCGGGACTTTTTCGGGACTATTTCGGGATCATTTTGGGACCCTTCCGTGATCATTTCTGTATAGTTTTCGGGATCAGTCCGGGGTCCCGTCGGGGTTATTTAGGGACATTTTCGGGACTATTCCGGAATCATTTCGGGACTATTTCGCAATCATTTGGGGACCCTTCCGGCATCATTTCTGGATGGTTTTCGGGATCCGTCCGGGATCCCGTCGGGGTACTTTCGGGATCATTTGCGTACCTTGGAGAGATAAATTCTTGATGGTTTCCGGGATCATTACGGGACTTTTTCGGGGTTATTTTGGGTCCCTTTAGGCATCATTTCTGGATGGTCCTCGGGATTCGTCCGGCATCCCTTCGGGGTCATTTCGGGACTTTTTCGCGACTAATACGGGATCATTCGGCATCATTTCTGGATGGTTTTCGGGATCAGTTCGGTATCTCGTCGGGGTCATTTGGGGACTTTTTCGGGATCATTTCTGGATGGTTTTCGGGATCCGTCCGGGATCTCGTCGGGGTCATTTGGGGACTTTTTCGGTATCATTTGGGGGATCTTCCGGCATCATTTCTGGATGGTTTTCGGGATCCGTCCGGGATCTCGTCGGGGTCATTTGGGGACTTTTTCGGGATCATTTGGGGGCTCTTCCGGCATCATTTCTCGATGGTTTTCGGGATCCGTCCGGGATCTCGTCGGGGTCATTTGGGGACTTTTTCGGGATCATTTGGGGGCTCTTC
The DNA here is from genome assembly GCF_040869045.1 of Eurosta solidaginis. Lineage (NCBI taxonomy): Eukaryota > Metazoa > Arthropoda > Insecta > Diptera > Tephritidae > Eurosta > Eurosta solidaginis. The sequence continues at coordinate 209,918,721 of NC_090321.1, forward strand.
CGGCATCATTTCTGGATGGTTTTCGGGAACCGTCCAGGATCTCCTCGGGGTAATTTGGGGGCTTTTTCGGGATCATTTTGGGGCTCTTCCGGCATCATTTCTGGATGGTTTTCGGGTCATTTCGGGACTTTTTCGCGACTAATACGGGATCATTTGGGAACCCTTTCGGCATCATTTCTGGATGGTTTTCGGGACTTTTTCGCGACTAATACGGGATCATTTGTGAACCCTTTCGGCATTATTTCTGTATGGTTTTCGGGATCCCATCAGGGTGATTTCGGGACTATTAGGGGATCATTTGGGAACCTTTCCGTTATCATTTCTGGTTAATTTTCGGGATCCGTCCGGGATGCCGACGAGGTCATTTCGGGATTATTTCGGGATCATTTGAGATACCTACCGGCATCATTTCTGGATGCTTTTTGGGATTCGTCCGGGATCCCGTCGTGATCATTTCGGGACTTTTTCTCGACTAATACGGGATCATTTGCGGACCCTTTCGGCATCATTTCAGGGTAGTTGTCGGGATCCCGTCACGGTCATTTCGGGACTATTAGGGGATCATTTGAGGACCTTTGCGGCATAATTTCTGGATTGTTTTCGGAATCCTTTCGGGATCCCGTCAGGGTCATTTTGGGACTTTTTCGGGGCTAATACGGGATCATTTGGGGATCCTCTAGGGGTCGTTTCGTGACTTTTTCTGTTTTATTTCGGGATCATTTGGTGACCCTTCCGGCATAATTTCTTGATGGTTTGCCGTATCCATCAGGGTCATTTCGGGACCATTTTGGGATCATTTGGGGACCCTTCCGAGATCATTTCTGGATCCGTCCGGGATGCCGTAGGAGCCATTTCGGGATTTTTTGTTACTTTTCCGGAATAGTTTTTGGACCCTTCCGGGATCATTTCTGGATCTGTGCGGGATCCCATCTGGGTCATTTCCGGACTATTTCGGGATCATTTTGGGATCCTTCCGGAATCATTTCTGTATGGTTTTCGCGATCCGTCTTTGATTCCCTCGGAGCCATTTCGGATCTTTTTCTGGAGTATGTCGGGGTCATTTCGGGACTTTTTCCCGACTAATACGGGATCATTTGGGGACCCTTTCGACATCATTTCTGAATAGTTTTCGGGATCCGTCCGGGATCCGGACGGGTCATTTCGGGACTATTTCGGGATCATTTGGGGTACCTACCGGCATCATTTCTGGATGGTTTTCGGTATCCGTCCGGGATCTCGTCGGGGTCATTTCGGGGCTTTTTCGGGATCATTTAAGGATGGCTTTCGGGATTCGTCCGGGAACCCGTCAGGGTAATTTCGGGACTTTTCCGAGACTATTTCGGGATCATTTTGGACCTTCCCAAGATCATTTCTGGATGGATTTCGGGATTTGTCCGGGATGCCGTCAGGGTCATTTTGGGAATATTAGGTGAGCATTTGAGGACCTTTCCGGCATCACTTCTGGATGGTTTTCGGTATCCGTTCAGGATCCCGTCGGAATAATTGCGGGACTTTTTCGGGATCATTGGGGTCCCTTCCGACATCATTTCTGGATGGTTTTTGGGATTCGTCCGGCATCCCGTCGGGGTCATTTCGGGACTTTTTCTCGACTAATACGGGATCATTTGAGGGCCCTTTCGGTATCATTTCTGGATAGTTGTCGTGATCCGTTCGGGATCCCGTCAGGGTCTTTTCGGAACTATTGGGAGATCATTTGAGGACCTTTCCGGCATCATTTCTGGTTAGTTTTCGGGATCCTTTCCGGGTCCCATCAGGGTCATTTCGGGACTTTTTCGGCATCACTTAAGATTGGTTTTCAGGATTCGTCCGGGATCCCGTCAGGGTAATTTCTGGACTTTTCCGAGACTATTTCGGGATAATATTGGGACAATCCCAAGATCATTTCTGGATGGATTTCGGGATCTGTCCGGGATGCCGTCAGGGTCATTTTGGGACTATTAGGTGATCATTTGAGGACCTTTCCGGCATCACTTCTGGATGGTTTTCGGTATCCGATCAGGATCCCGTCGGAATCATTGCGGGACTTTTTCGGGATCATTTGGGGTCCCTCCCAAGATCATTTCTTGATGGATTTAGAGATCTGTCCCGGATCCCGTCAGGGTCATTTAGGGGTGCGTTCGAGATCCTGTCAGGGTCATTTCGGGACTTCTTCGGGTCTATATCGGGATAATTTCTGGATGGTTTATGGGATCCGTCCATGACCCCTTAAGGGTCATTTCGGAATCAATGCGGGACTTTTTCGGAATCATTTGGGATTCCTTCCGGCATCATTTCTGGATGGTTTTCCGGATTTGTCCGGGATCCCGTCGGGGTTATTTCGGGACCTTTTCGGGAATAATGCGAGATCATTTGGGGATCCTCTAGGGGTCGTTTCGTGACTTTTTCTGTATTATTTCGGGATCATTTTGGGACCCTTTCGGCATAATTTCTTGATGGTTTGCCGGATCCATCAGGGTCATTTCGGGACTATTTTGGGATCATTTGGGGACCCTTCCGAGATTATTCCTGGATCCGTTCGGGATGCCGTAGGAGCCATTTCGGGATTTTATATTACTTTTCCGGGATAGTTTTGCACCCTTCCGGGATCATTTCTGGATCGGTGCGGGATCCCATCTGGGTCATTTCCGGACTATTTCGGGATCATTTTGGGATTCTTCCGGAATCATTTCTGTATGGTTTTCGCGATCTGTCGTGGATCCCCTCGGAGCCATTTCGGAACTTTTTCTGGAGTATGTCGGGATAATTTGGGGCCCTTCCTGGAAATTTTCTGGATGGTTTTTGAGATCCGCCCGGGAACGTTTTCGGGATCATTTTGGAACACCTTCAGGGATCATTTCTGTGTGGGTCTCTGGATACGTCTAGAATCGTGTCGCTGTCATTTCGGGTTTTTTTGGGACTATTCGGGGAACTTTTGGAGACGCTTTTGGGGCATTTCTGGATGGTTTTCGGGATCCGTCCGCGATAGCGTGGGGGTCATTTCGTAGCTTTTTCTGGATAATTTCGGGATCATTTGGGATCCTATTAGGTTATCAGCTCATTTAGTTCTTTTTTTTACTCAATTACAAAAATAAAATGCATTAGACAGAAAACAAAATTTTAAACAGATAATAAGCAAGCTAACGCGAATAGCCCATATATTTAAATTTCTCCTTGCGGACGAGGCCGCGGGTAAAGGCTAGTATATATTATAAATGGGAAAGTTTGGAAGTTTGTATGTTTGTATGTTTGTCCAAACGTTTGTTTTTGTGACTCAATCACGCAAGAACGGCTGGACGGATTTGGATGAAATTTGGCACACATATAGCCAATAGTCTAGAAGGATCTACTAGCTATATTTTTTTGAAAAGGGGGGAGGTCCCCGCCCCCTAGGAACAGTTATAATTTAATTATTGTATTTTTTCGTATATGTGACTGAATCACGCCAGAACGGCTTAACGGATTTTGATGAAATGACAATACTCTACTGGCGAAATTTTTTTCGAACATGGAAAGGGGGGCGGAGGTCCCACGACCCCTTCGAATAATTACTTTTTAATAATTTTTACACAGTATAACTTAACGTATACTGGCCTTGACCAATATTACAAACTCAATGGGTCAAATAAGTCGAGGGCTTACAAAATGAGCAGTGATACCCTACGTCCCCCTCCCCCTTTCTCTCACCCTCTGGTGTAAAATCTATAAATTGTTATAACTCAATATAAATATTCTCCTAAATCAATAATTTTTGGTATCTGGCTCATAGAGATCGAGATCTAAACAATTTTCGAAAAAACGATCGGTGGTGCTCTCCATCTCCTCCCGCCATCCGCCCTCCATCAATTGTTTTTATTAGCACGCTTTTATTAGCTTTACCTGTATGTTTCTTTGTAACTTTTCATTCGCTCCAACGCGCCTGCTGCCTTATTAACATGGTTTTATAATTAGCTTCACCTCATTAGTAATCACGTTAGGGTCATATCGAGACCCTTCCGGGATCATTTCTGGATGGTTTTCGGGATCCGTCCCGCATCCCGCCGGGGTAATTTCGGGACTTTTTCGTGACTATTTCGGGATCATTTTGGGTCCCTTCCGCCATCATTTCTGGATGGTTTTCGGGATCCGTCCGGGATCCCGTCGGGGTCATTTCGAGACTTTTTCGGAATGATTTGAGGTCCCTTCCGGCATCATTTCGGGACTATTAGGGGATCATTTGAAGACCTTTCCGTCATCATTTCTGCATAGTTTCCGGGGTTCGTCCGAGATACCGTCGCGGTCATTTCGGGACTTTTTCTCGACTAATACGGGATCATTTGGGACACCCTTTCGGCATCATTTCTGAATGGTCTTCGGGATCCGTCCGCAATCCCGTCAGGGTCATTTCGGGACTTTTTCTCGACTAATACGGGATTATTTGGGGACCGTTTTGGCATAATTTCTGAATGGTTTCCGGGATCCGTCCGGGATCATTTCAGGACTATTAGGGGATCATTTGAAGACCTTTCCGGCATCATTTCTGCATAGTTTCCGAGATCCGTCGGGGATCTCGACGGGGTAATTTCGGGACTATTTCGGGATCATTTGGGGTTCCTACCGGGATCACATCTGAATGGTTTTCGGTATCCGTCCGGGATCCCGTCGGGGTCATTTCGGAACTCTTTCTCGACTAATACGGGATCATTTGAGGACCTTTACGGCATCATTTCTGCATAGTTTCCGGGATCAGACGGGGATATCGACGGGGTCATTTCGGGACTATTTCGGCAACATTTGGGTACATACCGGGATCACATCTGGATGGTTTTTGGTATCCGTCCGGGATCCCGTCGCGATCATTTCGGGATCATTTGGGGTCCTTTCCGGTATCATTTCTGCATAGTTTCCGGAATCCGTCGGGGATCTCGACGGGGTCACTTCGCGACTATTACGGGATCACTTCTGCATAGTTTCCGGGATTCGTCCGGGATCCCGTCTGGGTAATTTCGGGAATTTTTCTCCACTAATACGGGTTTATTTGGGGACCCTTTCGGCATCACTTCTGGATGGTTTTCGTGATCCGTCCGGGAACCGCCAGGGATCACATCGGGACTATTAGCGGATCATTTGAGGACCTTTCCGGCATCATTTCTACATAGTTTTGGGAATCCCTTCGGAATTCCAACGGGGTAATTTCGGGACTATTTCGGGATCATTTGGGGTACCTACCGGGATTACATCTGCATGGTTTTTGGTATCCGTCCGGGATCCCGTCGCGATCATTTCGGGACTTTTTCGGTATCATTTGGGGTCCCTTCTGGCATCGTTTCTGGATGGTTTTCGGGATCCGTCCGGGAGTCCGTCGGGGTAATTTCGGAACTATTTCGGGATTATTTGGGGTCCCTTCCGGCATCATTTCTGGATGGTTTTAGGGATCCGTCCGGGATTCCGTCGGGGTAATTTCGGGACTATTTCGGGATCATTTGGTGCATGCGGCATCATTTATACATGGTTTTTGGGATCCGTCCGTTATCCCGTCAGGGTAATTTCGGGACTTTTTCTCGAATAATACGGGATCATTTAGGGACCATTTCGGCATCATTTCTGGATGGTTTTCGAGATCCGTTCGGGATCCCATCAGGGTCATTTCGGGACTATTAGGGGATCATTTGAGGACCATTTCGGCATCATTTCTGGATGGTTTTCGGGATTCGTCCGGGACCCGTCGAGGTCATTTCGTGACTTTTTCGGGATCATTTGGAGTACCTTCCGGCATAATTTCTAGATGGTTTTCGGGACCCCGTCGGGGTCATTTCGGGGCTTTTTCGGGATCATTTGGGATCCCGTCGGGGTCATTTCGGGACTTTTTCTGTATTATTACGGGATCATATGGGGACCCTCTCGCTATCATTTCTGGATGGGTTTCGGGATCCGTTCGGGATCCCATCAAGGTTATTTCGTGACTTTTCAGGACTATTTCGGAATCATTTTGGGACCCCTCCTGGTTAATTTCTGGATGATTTTCGGGATCTGTCCGGGAATTTTAGTATCATCTTTGGACCCTTCCGGAATCATTTTAGGTCTCTTCGCAACCGGTAGTTCAGCACACATGCCTTTTTAAATTATGAGCTTTTATGGCCGTGGATTTGCTGCTAATTATTCGTAATTAAAATTCGGTATGTTTCATCTTCAATCTAACACAGCTTTTTCGTTCTAATTTTGAGTTCTTTAAATGAATTCTGTAACGACCTGTTATAACAACAAATAAAAACACTTTTTGTAATATTTTAACCAACTAAATACCCGAAAATGCAACACTATTTTCATCTAAAAAATTCTCTTTGGTTTTAGTTAATTGTAGCTTCACTCCTTTGTTCTATGAGTAGTAATTTTTTCACCCCTCTCATATCAGTTAGTTTAATTTAAAAACAAAATGTATTTTTTTTAATTCGAAAAAACTGTACTGTACTATTCATGAAAGCGTGCCTTTCAGTTTATCTTCTCATTTAGTTCTTTTTTTTACTAAATTACAAAAATAAAATACATTAGACAAAAATAATTTTTAAACAGATAATTTGATAAGCAGGCTAACGTGAATAGCACATATATTTTATTTTCTCCTTGCGGACGGGGCCGCGGGTAAAGGCTAGTATTCTTATAAAAGTGAAATGTGTACGCTAGGGGATAAGTATATAAACATTGCTTGAAAATTCATTGAATAAATTTACTTCATTATTTTGAAAAATTCAAAAACCAAATATTTTATTAATACTCAACTAAGTAAAATTATTAAAAGCTGTTCAATATTCTTGTATTTGAGCCAAAGATGAACTAATAATGCCCACTTATGATAAACAGTTTTATCTTAATAACCGCTTTACCAATTTTATTGATTTCTGTAAAAATTCATTACTCTTCTGATAGCCAATGCCTACAACACATATACATAAAGGGTGCTTCAAAACTCATCTTAAAATGTGATAAATTTTAAAAAGATGTAAAAGCGAAAATTATATGATTATAATTACTAAAAGACATAACTGTATTATTTATAATAAATAGTAAACTTGTATTTGATTTATTTTTTTTTTTTTTTCAATAAAATAACAAAACTAAGTACTAAATAATTTGTTTGTTGTGATAGAAAAAGGTGGATCATTTATTTAATCTTAACGTAGTCTTCGTGACTTGAAAACATACCTAACAAGGAAACCATTTCTGAGCTATATGTGTCTGTAAGATCTTTTTGTGATCTTACATGTCTGATGGATGATATGACTGGATCATAAGAGATGGGTTTTGTTGGTCTTCCTCTTGTTCGATTGGTTGATGTGCTAGGCATCTTCTACTCATCCAAAAAACTTTTACCAGCTAGCCAGGTTTCATGCTTACTTATAAACCTTGAAGTAGAACAACCGACTGCTTGCCATTTCTTTGTATTGGAATGTAGAGGAAGTCAATTTTTTCTTTCAAGTCTTCGTCTTCTTTATTGCATGCTTCATTTGGTAATTCTGTCATAATAGCCTCAACGAACTCCGTTTTGTCTTTGAATCTTTGAACACCTCAAATAGTTTGGAGTTTTCTAGAGACATATTAAAATTTGTCATCGAGTATATCTTAATAAAAAAATATGTGAGCTATATTTATGTTTATTTAAATAAACAGAATACTTTATTCTATAGACTCCAAAAAACGACTGATTTTGGGCGTTGTATTAACCATTGCTTTATATACTCAAATTATGGAAATTATTTCCAGGTATAATATGCAGCTTGTAACCGAAAAATTTGGTGTTATTAACAAATTCCAACAACAAAAGTGACCGTACTAAATTTGCCTCCTTCTTACCTATACCTGCTCAGGCGCGTATTTATACCCAAGGTTGCTTCACTTTATTTGATGTAAAAAGTGAAATCGCAGCTGGACGCAGGTCGACCTTATGAATTCAGGTAACTGAATATTTAGCAAATACCTTCTGTAAATTTCACGGAGACCTTTTTTGTCCTTTTTTTTATTTTCCATCAAATTTCGAAAAAGGTCCTAAAAATAGCCTTTTCGAAAAATAGGTAGATCTGACAACTTTTATAAAAAAAAAAACACAGTTTATATTTTGCTTCAACCTAGAATTGAATATCCTTTCGTCCTAATACAAGAAAGCAGTAGCAGGCCGTTTTGTTTAGAGACAAACCAATTTTTAATACAACAAAAAAGAACAAAAAACACAAATTTTTCCAAGTGTTAAAAATTAATCAATTTTGAGCGGCTCTACCTCCTGAAATATTATTTTCTGTTTAATAAGAGTTATATATTCGTAATGCATGGAAAATTCTCTATTAAATACATGTATTAGGTTTATCGAACGCTTTCATGAAATTTTTGATTTTGCCAGGCTTTTCGGGCAGAGGCGCCATAGTGCGTCGTTCCCCATTTAAAACAGTGGTAACCAAAATTGAAACTGTGGCTGTGTTAGTAATAATAAAATAATTATGCTGCTATGCCATACAAATACTATTTTTTTGCTTGGGTCTAACAAGAAATTTAAACAGAATATATTGCTAATATTTAAACAGTAAAACATTATGCGCATGGGCGTTTTTTTTGCAAAATATCTGTTTGGAAACACGCAAATAAACAATAAGCTCCTCTGATAATGCTACTCTCCTTGTTCAGCAAATACTAAACGAAAGAGAATAATAATATGTGTGAAGTGAGCGCGAATTATTATTTCACTAGCTGACGACAACTGATTTAAAAGCATGTGTGCGGCTCACAAGCGTATGTCATCTGAGGTTTTTGTGGAGGACGATACGATGACAAGGATGGCCTAAGTGTTCGGTACAGAATATTATTTCTCATTTTCGTTCTGAATTGGAAAACCAAAACGTGATAGAAATTAAAAAAATTCCGAAGAAATATAATGAAGAACTTCTCGAAACAGGTCTCATAATCATTACTTTTAGTTCTACAAATCTGCCCTGGGACATCAGAGTAGGCTACGAAAAAATACAAGCACCAATGAAGAAGCCTGCATAAATTGCATCAGACAAAATCCACAACCTGACCACACAGCAGTCGACAAAAAGTGGCCAATTTTATAAAACAAAAACTATCATTAAAACTACTAAAAAATAGATTTCAAATCAGCTTTAACCATATACAACGAAAGCACCTCCAAAACCAGCAACACTCAACTATTTCGCGGAGTCAAATACAAATAGTAACTCAGCAAAACGACAAACTAACGGAAAAAAAAAACGAAGCCAAATCTTCAAGCCACTTACAGAATATTATAAGCCCTACACCAACAAAACAATAATTTCCGAAACCAATTACAACAAGACGTAACCAGGTGGATTACTTCGACCTAACAAGCGAATCCAACGACCAACGAAATCTTCCAACATCCTCAACTATAGTCAAAACAACAACTAAGATTCTTCCCACAAAAACTTCTAAACGCCTTAACACGCAACTAAAACGAGCACTCAACAGCAAAGAGAGAGACAATCAAGTCAACAATATCAAAAAACAACTAAGATCAAATCCATAAACTAGATCTTTTTCTTAATAGCGCTTTCATACCCTTTCTATTCCCGACTTTCAATATGACTATCAACATATTCACAACATTTTCTGTTTACAACCCACCTAGCCATAACTTAGAAATAACCTTGAGAACGTATTGAGCGATCATTCTCAATAATACAGTGTGCAACAACGCTCTCAAAATGGAGAGCAGTATCAATCTAAACGAATTCACCCTAGCCCTAACCACTTTTAAAGGACATACAACAGGACTAAACAGGATATCGTATACCATGTTACGTAACTTCCCACATCAAACCTCTAAAAGACTATTTAAAAAATAAAATAAATGTAAGGCGAGATAACCTCCGAAGAGATCTAAGGCCGAGCTTCTCTTCCAATTTGCGTCGTGCTCCTCTTGATTTTTCCCTATAAATTGGCCGGACGGGACCTACATGTTTTATGCCGACTCCGAACGGCATCTGCAAGGCAGATGAGTTTTCACTGAGAGCTTTTCATGGCAGAAATACAATCGGAGCGCTTGCCAGACACTGCCGAGGGGCGACCCCGCTTAGAAAAATGTTCTTCTAATTGAAAAATCTTATTTCTAAAATTTTGATGTTGCTTAAGACTATTTAATCTATTCAATAATAAATTCAACTCATTCATCCCTCGATCTCTTAAAACTTCGGTTGTTCGGTACCCATCCTTAAACCCAAATCTAACAAAACACTTCTAGAATCCTATCACCCCATATTCTTGAATTCATGTATAACTAAATTGATAAACAAAGCCATCGCCAACAGGTTATGATAGTTTGTTAGCAATAACAAACTCATTCATGACAACCAAATAGGCTTCAAAAGAGGAAAGTCGATAACTGACGCTCTATTATACATATGTAGAACACATGATTATCGAACCTCTCACAAAGAAAAAACACGCATGCTTATTAATTATTTCATTTGATTTTACAAATATCTTCGATATAATTGGAAATCATTCTGTCATAAATGAGACGGAAAGTAGGCCCGAAAATTCAAAACTACATCCTTAACTTTACCAATACAAAACGTAAATCAAAACGAGGGATATAAATTCCAAAAAAAAAAAAAAAAAAAAAAAAAAATATTTAGCCAAAGACCACACAACTAATCTGGAACCGAACATCAACATTATATAAAATAAATAACACAAGCAAAACTAATGTAACCCAGTTCCCAAACACAAATACCCACCAAACCCTATACCGACTAAACCTCACAAAATACATCAGACTGCGACTCGTACACACAAAGATCTCCCATTAAAGCATACTCAACAACAACCTTCCCAACACTTGTACTTACTGTAGAAACAACGCCCCACTCACAATAACACATATCTAACTCGAAGGCCCATCCTTTCACGAGACATTCCACTGTCTTAATCCAACCCACTTCCTTAATAACCCCTCAATACAAAATATAAAATCAGTAATTCAATTCCTAAAAAATACAGGACTTTATTTTGAAATAAAAAAAAAAATACATATAAAACACAAATATAAATATATACAACACTAAATTCTAAATTACAAAATGAAATCTAAATACAAACGTATATAGAAAATTTAAATTAGCTTAAAGCCACTGTAGCTAAGTTTGTGATCGAGCGTAATCGCATCGCGCGATGCGACGAGAATCGCTGTAAGCGATCAATTATATTAGTGCATATGGAAATGTTTATGAGAAAGCGATTTAGCGTAAAGCGAATTGAGCGATTACAAGCGACAAAAGCGACGAAAATTTGCAACCAAAATATTTTGTTTTAGTTCAGCGAAATAAGCGAAACAATATGGATGTTTTTATTGTAAAGGTACGTGACAAGCAGTCTTTGTGGAATTTGCGTCATGCAGTTTACCACAATCGCGATTGGATGCACTTGATACACTCAGAGAAAAACGCCGTTCCAAAATCCAGTACCACCGTACTCAATTCAAGCTTTTCATGTTCTTACTTTTTTGTTCTTGAAAAAACGAACGACCTGTTCGCAAAACAATAACCTTGTTCTTGAACTGACAATGACTTTCTTGAAAAGAGAACGGCTGGTCTTAAAATATGAACAATGTTCTTAAATTAAGTACAAGAAAAAAGAAACGGTAAAATTCGTGTGTACTACAATGTTAAATACAACATTTGGCACAAGCTATCAAGCAGTTGTAGTGGCCCAGCGGTTATGATGTTGCGATTGTGATAGTGTGGCGCGAGTTCGATCACCGTCAAACTCTAAAGTTTTTTAAAACAATTTTTGTATATTCTATTTTTTTAACTCTTATTTTTCGTTGAGTTCCATTCACATATGCACAGCTAATTCTCAATCTTGTTATGCTGTGCTTTAAATATATATTCAGATTGCATCATCAAATAAGAAAAATTTCTCAATAAGAGAAATTATATAAAAAATGCATATTATGTGTTTTTTCAAACCTTTTGGAATTTTAATAATAATTTTTTTTTGTTATTAATATTTTTTATTAATGACAAAAAAATTATTTATTAATAAAAAAATAAATAAATGGTACCTTTCCACTCCCACCAATGATCAAGCACAACCCGTTCTTGAATTGAGACCGAAAAATGTTAAATCGACCACAAATCGTTCTCGAACCATGAGAACGAAAAATCTTAAATCAAGCCCAAGTAGTGCTTGAAATGAGCACAGAAGATTCACACATCAATAACAAAGTGGTCTTAAAATACGAACGGTATGCTGGAAAAAACTGTTCTTAAAACAACCCCATCGAGTTAAGAAAAAACGTACTTAACAGACTTGCGTCAACGAATGTTCTTAATTTTGAGCTTGTTTCGTTCGTTTTAGAACGATTTTTTCTTTGAGTGTACGAGTTAATGTACGCATGTTGCTTTCTCTGCACTGCCACAACGTGAATAAAAAGATGTTGAGTTATATTGTTGAGCATTCCATCGCTTGCGATTTCGCTCTACTATAAACACTCAATCGCCAGCGATAACGCTAACGAAAATGTAACAAGCGATGGAGCGTTTCTTGTCGCATCGCGCGATGCGATTACGCTCGATCATAAATTTAGCCTTAAGATATTTAACTTGTAATTTCAATTATAAGTTACAGCTTTTTAATATATTTCTCATTTTATATTTCTAGTTATGGAGCTGAAAAGAAGATTTAATATTTAAATTTATCTGCAAAGGTGTGATGAAAATATTTACATAAGTATTTATATATTTTTATATGAGCGGATTTAATTCTGTGTTCGCGTATTCTCTAGCAAAGGAATATTCAGCCTCCTTTCCTCTCACATCTCCTTTCCTGAAATTTCGTTTTCTAGAACAAATTATTTTTAGAGCATTTCTCAGTAAAGCTTTCAAATCCAGCTGTCATTACGCTAATTTGCTTTCCATGACATGAGTACGCTAACAATTGTCCCTGGGTTTTACTGGAAATTGGGTAAGCGAACATAGCATTTTTTTGCGAATGTTATTACAAAATTTATTGCAGAGAGACAGATAGACAGCTACTGACTGCAGCTGTTATTGACGGGTGTGTTGGTGTAATTGTTGCATCACAGTGTCATTCTGGTATTTTGCTGTTATTTTATGTTTAAGCAGCGACAATGTTTTTTATATCGTTCGTTATGAAACTATTGGTGCTTTATTTGGCTCAATCGCATGTAAAGAGAACAAAAACAGAAAGGATATATCGCCGGTGATATTATTAAACGGTTAATTTAATTGGCGGTCGCCGTGGTGTGGTGGTAGCATGCTACGCCTACCACACCGCAGATTCTCTGTTAACGCCCCTAGCAAAGTACCATCAAAATTTTAGAAACACGTTTTTTTCAATTGGAAGAAAGCTTTTCTAAGGGGGTCGCCCCTCGGCAGTGATTTGGCAAGCACTCCGAGTGTATTTCTGCCATGACAAGCTCTCAGTGAAAACTCATCTGACTTGTAGATGCCGTTCGGGATCGGCGTAAAATACATATGTCCCGGCCCGCCAATTTCTAGGAAAAATAAAAAGTAGCACGACGCAAATTGGAAGAGAAGCTCGCCCAAAAATCGCTTCGGAGGTTATCGTAACTTCCATTTATTTATTTTTAATTTAATACACATATATAACTGCTTAACTGACTTTGATATTAAGAATTTTACTATATTTTGGTTTTATTTTTTGCTACCGATGAGGTATAGATGAGTAATTGTTATCGAAGTTTTATAAATTTGCTGATTTAATCGATTGAGTTATTGCATATCTATCGATATGTTATCGGTTGATGTCGAAAAATTATCGATTTGTATTCGTGGTACTACCAATTCGCTATCGGCATGTTATCGAAAAGTTATCGATATGTTTTCAAAAAGTTATCGTCTAATTAGGGAAAATTTATCGTTTCGCTAACAAAAAATAATGGATTTTCTATCCAAAAGTTATCGCTTTTTGGCACCGCCTACCATACCAATGTGCAGGCCCGTCGAAAGGGGGAGGGGTCGAAGGGGGGGGGGGGGTGGGGGAGAATCCCCCGGTCCCGTGGTTTCTCAGGGAGCCGCGATTTAGAATTACTAAGACATTTTTTTTTTATTCAGGAGGGTCTTTAGTTTTTCATGTGCAAATTTAACGAATATTGATAATGATTTTTTTCCTGGGCCTGAGGAGACAATAAAAACATCACACAAAAATGTATGTTTACAAGAATCCGAAGTCGTAAAGTTTTCGTCGTGATACTGATGAAGGTTCATCTTCAAAAAGTCTTCCAACAATACCACCAACTCTGTATCAAAATCTAGATTATTTAAACGGCTTCGATATCGGTACTGTGAATAATGAGTTTTTGCGATCTGAAGAAGTCAACGAAATAATTGGTCGAGGTCATCAAAAGTGTCCTGTTATTTGTTCACGAGATTGTCACGACGAGACATTTCCTACCTCGTTGTTAAACAGAATCTTGCCAAATGGAGAGAAAGTGGAGCATGACTGGTTAGTGTGGAGTGCCAGTAGCAATGCTTTTTATTGCCTACCATGTCGTCTATTAAGCACCAATACTTTAAATCGACCTACAATTTTTTGTGCGGAAATTCGATATTCCAGGAATGGAAGAAGCTATACGATAAACTGCCATCACACAAAAATACTCAAGATCACATTAAATATTATATTCAATGGCGATCTTTACAAAATCTAATTCAAAACGAGGCTACAATTGATACACTTATCAATGAATAACTAATCACTGAAACTCAATAGTGGGAAGAAATTTTATATAGAATTTTGGACTCTATTTTATTTTTGGGTGAAAGAGACCTAGCTTTCAGAGGCGAAAGTATATGCAAATCTTGGTGAATGAAACAATGGAAATTTTTTGGGCATTAGAACTCATAAGCCATTATGATCCGATACTTAGAGATCATTTGGGGAAAGTTAGGATTTCACAACAGCAGCACAAACATTTACAAATTCACTATTTTTCCCCATATTCAGAACGAGTTTATAGAAATTTGTGCAAAACACGTGAAAGAAACTATATTAGATCAAGGCAAGAAAGCCAAGTGTTTTGCTATTATCGTTGATGCTATGCCTGATGCCACTCACGTTGACTACGTTCATTTTGCGCTAACTCCATTTCAATTCGAAAGCAACAAATTTTGCATTTCGAAAACGGTTTTTCGCTTTCGTGAATTGTAACCAAAAAAATGGTCAGAAAATCGCTGATCTAATTTGCCATACTCTAGGTAAACATGAAATCCCATTAAAAGATTGCCGTGCACAAGGGTACAATAACGGCGCCTATATGAAAGGAGCTTACAACGGAGCACTACGTCACATTCTCGACAAAGACTCGAATGCTGATTACTCGCCTTGGGCAACCCAAAGTCTGAATTTATGTAGTGTTGATGCTGCAGAATGTTGTACGGCTGCAATTACTTTCTTCGGACTTATACAAACATGTTTTACTACTTTCAGCAGCGCTCCACAACGATGGGACATCCTCAAAAAAAAATGTACCGAGCTCTCTTCATAGTCTTTCAGCCAAAAGCCAAATTTGACTGCGCAATCATACGGCGATGTTATCGGCATTCTCAAGTACATCAACAAGTTCGAATGTATCTTGGTGTCCTCAATTTGGTTCAAAATACTGACTACCATTAATGAAAGAAACGTGGTCCTCCAAGCTAGAGAACCCACCATAGATGTTGAGGTCCCACATCTAGATGCCTTATTAGCTGATTTGAAGTTGATCAGGAACAAATGGGAAACAATTTTAAACGAATGCAAAACAGTTGCTATTCAATTGAACATCTCGCCAAATTTCCGGACATTCGAAAGAGAAAACCCAAAAAACGTTCTGAAGATAATTTAAATGAAATGATTACGGAAGATTCAGAGTCTGATTTTAAAAACAATACATTCCTGGTGATCGTAGATTCGGTAATCACTGGCATTACTGAACGATTTGCAGCTATGAGAAATTTGAGCGAGACGTTTTCCTTTTTGTGGCAAGTTGAAGACATGGATGAAACTACGGTTCGGGCGAGCGCAGCAAAATTTGTCGAAAAATACAAGCCGGACATTTCTCAAAGCTTAGAATGCGAAATAATTCACTTGAAACAAATTTAGGAAGTAAATTTTGATAAAGGTCTGTCACCATTGGAATGACATCTACATATGTTCAAAATCTTTATACAATTTTCCCCAACATTTGTGTTGCTTTACGGATCTTTTGCACTATACCTGTCACTGTAGCTAGTGCAGAACGTTCCTTCAGCGTCCTTTCAAGAATCAAAAACTTTCATAGATCGTGTTCATTTAAAGAGCGAGTTTTAGGACTTGCCACGCTTTGTGCTGAATCCATTTTGGCAAGACAGTTAAATTTTGATATTATTATAAAAAATTTTGCAGCGGAAAAAGGAAGAAAAGGCACTCTTTGTTCTCTTTTATATCCGAACCTTCTATATTGAATAATTAAAATTTATAATCATCAGCGGCCGCCGTGGTATGATGGTAGCGTGCTCCGCCTACCACACTGATGATCCTGGGTTCACGCCCCGGGCAAAGCAACATCAAAAATTTTAGAAAGACAATTTTTCAATTAGAAGAAAATTTTCCTATGCGGAGTCGCCGCTCGGCAGTGTTTGGCAAGCACTCTGAGTGTATTTCTACCATGAAAAGCTCTCAGTGAAAACTCATCTGCCTTGCAGATGCCGTTCGGAGTCGGCATAAAACAAGTAGGTCCCGTCACGCCAATTTTTTGGATATTTTAAGATGAGCACGACGCAAATTGGAAGAGAAGCTCTGCCTAAAATCTCCTCGGAAATGTATTAAAATGTTTCCAAATAATTAGAAAAGATTATTTGAAACAATATGTGGCTGTTAAAAGAGAATTTTATTTCTACGTTACAATAAAATATTATAAATAGTAAATATTACGTGTTAATTTTATTTTCAGCTCTTAGTCCAAACATCATTTAGTTGTGTGGCAATTATTTTTTTTTTGATGTAATCCATCAATAATGATTCCCGAATGATACGTCATTAATTCAAATTAATCAAATGCATTATACTGTTTTCACACAGAAACTTAATGATCTCATTTCACCTGCTAATGAAATCGTAAATTTTTTGCTTTCACACAGAAGTAACTGCTCCATTAGTATGAAGGATGACACAGACAATCATGGCGGAGCGATACAAGGTGGGAGCATGGTGACATACATACAAACAAAAAAAATTCCATGTACTTGTAAATTCGATGGACAGATGTCAAAATCGTACTGCACCGGTAGTTGATGTATCAAATCAAATAAAAAAGGTTATAATCAGCTGTTCGATGCGGCCACCTTGTATCGTTCCGCCATGCAGACAATGACATTTGCTTTGAAAACTAAGAAACGGAAACGGAAGCGGAACGCTGCCAACAGAGTTGCATTGTGCTTTTGACTTCATTAGGCATTCGATTAGCTACTAATGAAATAATAATAGATTCGAATTTTGTAGGGAAGATTGAGCTCAATAAGCGTCTTAATGTAGAAAATTGCCTTTATTATTCAATAAGCCGTCTGTGTGAAAATAGTATTAGTGGATTTTTTTATAGGGGGCCCGTAAATTGTTTATTCCGGGCCCGAATTTTCTCTCTACGGCCCTGCCAGTGTGCTGTGTTCGAGTTTAGAAAAAAGTTTTTCGAAGGGGGGAACGCCCCTCGGAAGTGGTTTGGCAAACAATACCGAGTGTATTTCTGCCAAGACAATCTGACAAAAGCATCTGAGTAAAAAAGAGCACGACGCAAATTGGAAGAGAAGCTCAGCCCGTATCTCCCCGGAGGTAAATCGCGCCAAGTATTTACCTATTTTTTACCGATAATTTATCACACAATGATCGATATTTTATCCAAGAGTTCTTCATTTTTTGTCGGAAGGTTGACAGGTGTTATCGACTATAGAAAAGTTATTCATTTGTTATCAAAATACGTCGATATGTTATCGAAAAGTTGTCGCGTTCTTATAAGACTGTAACCAACTTTTTATGCGTGTTATCGATTTGTTAACGACGACTCATCGGTTTTTTATAAAACAGATACCAATAAAACCTCAATATGATTTAACATCTGTACCCTCAAGCCTTTAAGAAGCTAAGAAGAGGCTGATGACTCGGCTATAACAAACCGAAGCAAACCGATAACTCAACAAAGTTTCGATATATTTATGTATCACTCGGTCGTTTTCCAAAATAAATTCCCCCAAATGTTTAAAGCTTTTAAAATTAACTTCATTTAAGGACCAGATTATGTATGACGCCGTGACATTTTATATCATACTAGAAGACGTTGCCCTGCCCTAAATTTGGCATATCTGTATACATTTTAATAAGCTTTTTCCGTCTGACTCTGCCCTCCCCCCCTCTTCACTTTTTCCTAATCCTTTTATTCACTCCTCCCACCGTCTTTTTCGCTTCATCTATCTCCATCTTCGTCTCATTCTATCTCTTTCTCAATCTCCTTCTCCTTCTATCTTTTCTCTTCTCTCAGTTTCTTCTCATTCTTCTGCATCCCTTATTGCCTGTCCCAGAGGGTGGTATGTATTTTATTCCAGTCCCAGTCCCAGTCCCACTTCGAGTCTCAGTCCCAGTCCTAGTCCTAATCCCAGTCCCAGTCCGTCTCTGGATAATATATTACTCTGTACTAAAGCACTCGTCAACAGCTTTCATTTGATATCCATATTGTGTAAACACTGTCTAGGCATTCACTGGCCCACGTTTTGGCCTATATCTCGAGACCCTAGTCACCCATGGGTATGAAAATTACCCTCTACACAACTAAAGACTCTCCTGAATTAAAAAAAAATGTAATAGTACCTCTAAATCGCGGGCCCCCTCAGGAACCCACCACCCTCTCGGCGGGCCTGGTGATATGCTATACTTGATATCATTCGCTATAATATTTTTTATTGATAAGCAGGTTGTTTAATTAAACACCAAGCATTTACACCGAAGTATATCCGCACCACCTGAAAATATAAGTGCCACTGCGTATACGTAACATTTTATTATTACGTATAAACAAATAAAAAAATTTGCAATAAAATAATATTGCGACTATATACTGAGATATAACCTATCCTATCTCTCAAGTTAGATCAAACTACACACGGGGTGCAAAACAAATTCAAAATCGGTTAAGTAGTTTAGGAGTCCATCGCGGCCAAAACTGTTGTGACACGCGTCTTTTATATATTAAGATATATTATATAATACCAAAAATTTCATAAGGACATTCAGGTTTACTGTCGCTCGCTGAAGTGAATGAATGCTCTTATATGATAGGTGCTTTGGTTCACACAAGAAAAATTACTCTATGCGTTATACATAATTTGCTCCTTAATCTTAAAATACCCACAATCATTAAAGTATGTTTCAAGTTATTCCGTCTTAGTAGTAAGCCCACCCACAAATCACTCTGATGCTAACAAAAAGCGCCGCTGCACTACCCACTCATAACCCAATGAAACAGCCACAATTAAAGCAGACCGACGACGCGCAGTCAGACAAAAACGGCAGCATACAAGCGCTTCTCTTTTGGTCACTTCATTAATTTACCCAGAGGCTATTTGTTGTTGTTCTTTTTGGAGATTATGGCTTTGCCGCTGACATTACCTTTGAAATTATGTATATGCCAGGAATGCAACAACAGCCACAAAATATACAATTGGAGCCCGCTGTGCTGTACAGCAACTTATTTGTGGCTTTTGGAGCTTCGTCGTTTCGGTGCAATCGTATGAGCACTCGTTTGTTTAATATCTCTGCACTAGCGTAAAGTTAGAGCAGTTGACGACTAGTACGGTGGCGGTGACAATTGCCTTTTAGTGAATGATTTCGCAACTCCTTCTCGATCAGTTCTATCGCGGGCAGTTTGAAGGTACTTTATTTTGGCTAATTATCGGCCGAGTCCAATTTGGACGCCTGGTTATATACAGGTAGTTATCGACTTAAACTCGACTGGTATGTAAGCTGTCTCTTTTGCAATCCATACAGAATGAGTTGTCTGGCATGTGACTTTATAATTTTCAGACTGGTTCGTAATTTTACTGTGGGGATTTCTGCTTTCGTTGTATTGTATTTTTATTTAATGCAATGTGTGTATGTGAAGTTTTTTTGTACATTATTTTTATTGCAAACGCAATGCTTTTTGATTATGACTTGCTTATAGTAATCTGGTTAAATTGGTTTTTTAGGTAACCACAGCAGCACGAAAGTCTCGTTTGCAATGGCACGAAGAACATGGGTCAACTATGCAAGATATGTATATGTACGTATATGTAGGTGTACATTAGTCGAAAATGTTGAAAAAAATTGAACACCACGTTTATACTGCGAAATTAATTTTTTTCACCATAACCTCCATATATATGGATAAATAAATTGCAATCATCAAACATGCAATCATTTGGAACTGGGATTTATCAAATGCACTTATGCAAGATAACGATTCATACAAAGAATTGTAAATTTTTTTTACAATCAATGATTGTAAACTGAACGATTGTAAGCAAAACATGATTGCAATCAAATATGTACACAGAAGTGAGTGTAAATTGAAATTCTACAATCTTAAAAAAATAGCATACGTCGACTAAAGTCACAATGAAGTCGACTAAAGTCACAATCAGATTAGCCCGAGCTAAACTAGCCATCTATAGGTATGAATGTAAATGTGTATATTCCTGTATTTTTTATTTGCATCTCTCACGCCCTTCTTTACAGCATTCAAGCTGTGCAGGCAGTCAGGCACGCTGGCCGACAACGAGCTACCACGCTGCCAGCTTAATGGATATGTATGCACGTATGTATATATATATCTGTGTGTTTGTTTGTGTAATAAATGTTGCCTCAGACGGCGCATTGCCGGTTCCTCATCATTCATCCGACGCCATTTTAATCCCATGACTTATTACCCCAACCAACCAACTAATGCTATAAAAGCCAATAATAACAACAATGCAAACGGCAATAGCAACGTTTACAATAAGCACCACAAATCAAGAATACGTTCAGCAATGCAAACGATTAATTCAAGTTTTTATCAAAAAAAAAAAAAAAAACAACAACAAACATATAAGGCGGTTTATACTTTTTTTTGAAAATTGTATGTAATCGGTAAGGTTTGCTTTCGATTTTTCGAATGTCAAATAAAATGTGATTGTAAATAAATATGTATATATATTGTAAATATGTACATAAGTATGTGTGTACATTAATATTCAAACATAATTACTTGCCCTATGTAGATATGTATGTATATAATAAAGCAATCATTAATGCCTTCAAATGAATTGATTTTTTATGATTGGTATTTTGTTTAGATTTCGGACTATTGGAAGTTAATGTAACAACTTAGCACAATTTGAAAACGATTCATTGCAATTTAAAACTAAGCCACGTGTGATGTTTTTTTTTTTTTTAATATAATGTAAAGGAATCTATAAAAGAGGCGTGGCAATTTGGCAATATGTTGTGAAAATTCTTAAATTATTGCTTACACAGCTGTAAATCAAAAAGAAACCACTCGATTAAAATATTTCTTATATGCAATTGTGGAGGTCTGAACCGAAACGAAACATTTGACATTTGTTTATGGTTTTCATATAAATACTTTGCGTTTTGATCATGGTTCAATTATATGGTTGGCTCATCTGTACACAGGCCCGACGAGAGAGAGAGGGGGGGGGGGGGGGGGGAGGGTATGGGGTTTATTCCTCCGGGCCCGGGGTTTCTCAGGGGGCCCGCGATTTAGAGGTACTTAGACATTTTTTTTAAATCAGGAGAGTCTTTACTTGTTCCATATGCAAATTTTAAGCCGAATTTCAAAAGCAACGAATATTGATAATGATTTTTTGCCTGGGCCTGAGGAGACAAGAAAAACATCAAACAAAAATGTGTTTCTCAGGGGGCCCCCGATTTAGAGGTACTAAGACATTTTTTTATTCAGGAGAGTCTTTACTTGTTCCAGGTGCAAATTTTACGCCGAATTTCAAAAGCAACGAATATTGATAATGATTTTTTGCCTGGGCCTGAAGAGACAATAAAAACATCAAACAAAAATGTATGTTTACGTGAATCCGAAATCGTAAAGTTTTCGTGGTGACACTGATGAAAGTTCATTTTCAAAAAGTCTTCCAACAATACCACCAACTCTGTATCAAAGTCCAGATTATTTAAACGACTTCGATATCGGTACCGTGAATAATGAGTTTTTGCGATCTGAAGAAGTCAACGAAATAATTCGTCGAGGTCATCAAAAGTGTCCTGTTATTTTTCCACGTGATTGTCATGACGAGACATTTCCTACCTCGTTGTTAAACAGAATCTTGCCAAATGGAGAGAAAGTTGAGCGTGACTGGTTAATGTGGAGTGCCAATAGCAATGCTTTTTATTGCCTACCATGTCATCTGTTAAGCACCAATACTTTAAATCGACCTAAAATTTGTTCTGCGGATATTCGAAATTCCATCTAATCAAAAGGATGCTACAATTGATACACTTATCAATGACCAGCTAATCACTGCAACGCAAAAATGGAAAGAAATTGTATATAGAATTGTGGACTTATTTTATTTTTGGGAGAAAGTATATATCTTGGTGAAAGAAACGATGGACATTTTTGGGCATCTAAGATCTCATAAGCCAATATGATCCGATACTTAGAGATCATTTGGAGAAAGGCAGAATTTCACAACAGCAGCACAAACGTTTACAAGTTCACTATCTTTCCCCAGACATTCAGAACGAGTTTATAGAAATTTGTGCAAAGCACGTGAGGGAATTATATTAGCCCTTTCGGTATGGCTGGTACTTATGTGTACCACCAAAGTTTAAACATCTCTAATCTCTAAATGTTTAATTTTCATTCAATCGGATTTAGAAATGTACCACGCTGTCTGGCGCAATTCGTACGTGCCTTAAGAGTATAGTGTTACATTCCCGTTATTCTCAGATTTGTGTTTTTTCTGTTGAGAGTGGTCGAAAATTGCAGCACGTGGACGTTTTGTGAAGGATTCCTTTACATTTATAGTGATTTATTGGCAGATAACAATATATTTTAGGAAACTAACGTTAACAGAACATATTTCAAGTAAAACCGATAAGAAAATGTTACTAAAAGTAGATTTTTAGTGGAAATTCTACAGATGGTACATATGTGTACCAGTAGTCTTTTTCAGTGGTGCATATTAGTACCAGTAGTCCAGTGAATATATCTTATTTTTTAATTGACTCCACGCAGGATTTGGTCAGTATTATGAATCCGGAGGATATACGTAAGTTGTTGGAGGAGGAAGCTGAAAGTTCCAGCGATTTGGAAGACTTTTCTTCTGGAAGCACCGATAACTTTGTTCCAAGCGAGAATTATAAGTCTAGCTCTTCCAGTGTGGAAGACTTAAATGATGACAACATAAACAGGAATATAGGGGATATAAATTAACTCAATACAAACACACTGGACTCTGACCAACAAAACAATGCATATTTTGAATGGAATTCTCCAGAAGATTTTGTTCCTAAGCGAACTGCAAGCATTTCACGTAATTGCAAAATTTCATCAGATATTCCTCACACAGCAAGTATTGGAGAGATTTTCCAAAAACTTAATCCGAAATCGGTTTATATTTACATAGTTCAGTGCACGACTGAGCGTATACAGATACTAGAAAGTGAGCAATCAGGAAGAAAAAACCAAAAACTGACTAGAACTGATGCTGGCGAAATAAAAGTAATTGTGGGATGCATGTTCATTATGTGCTACAATCG
Organism: Eurosta solidaginis; assembly: GCF_040869045.1. Lineage (NCBI taxonomy): Eukaryota > Metazoa > Arthropoda > Insecta > Diptera > Tephritidae > Eurosta > Eurosta solidaginis. The sequence goes on from NC_090321.1 coordinate 209,942,526, forward strand.
ATTTCCATGCGTGAAAGATTATTGGTCGCTTCATAAATCTCTTAGTAACAAATTTATTCAAGACGCATTGGCTAGGGATCGATTCTTATTTATCGCTTCTAATATGTATTTCGCATGCCCGGAAAAACCATTAGACTGTAGTAAGACTTATTACCTAGATGATTTGGTCGAATGTCTAAAAAAACTTTCCAAAAGTGAAGACAAGACAGCAGTTTCCAAAGTATAGACTAGTCGATGGCGAAATTCAAGGGCCGCAGCTCGTTAAAGCAATACATGTCCCTAAAACCGCTAGAAAGAGATATAAAAATGTGGCTTCGGTTTGACGCTGTAACAGGTTATGCATGCGATTTCAATATTTATTGCGGAAAAACCTTAAAGAATGCTCGGGAGCCCTTGGAGAAAGGGTAGTAAATAAACTCGTAAGTTCAATCTCAGAAAGCGATGCTACTTTGTGTTTCGATCGCTTATTTACATCAGTTAATCTGTTAAATACTTTACCTTATGCAGCCGTTGGCACTATAATGCGTAACAGGAAAAACGTTCCCGAGTTTACGAGTAAGGAACTTCAGCGAGGAGAGACAGAGTTTAAAAGTACATCGTCTGGTCTTTATGCGTAAAATGGCAAGACACGAAGGAGGTTTTGGTAATAAGTAATTGCCATGAACTAGCGCTGACGTTTGTTACAAAAACATTAAAAACAGGGGAAAAAATCCAAGTGCCATGTTCAAACATAATTCAGTTTTACCGTCAAGTTAAGGGAGGATTTAGCCGATCAAATGAGTGGACTGTACGAATATGATCGGAAGTCGGATAAATTGTGGAAGAAGGTTTTTTACCGCTTTCTTATGATGGCAGCCTAAACGCTTGGATCATTTATAATGAACTTAGAAGGGGAAAAATGGCTTTCAAAATCATTTCTAGTAACCTTGGCAGAGACACTCATAGAAGAAGGCTCCAAAGTCACAGCTGTTGCCAGAACGTTACGCCCAGGATCAGCACGTCGCGTTACAGGACAGAAACATCTACCATTGAATGCGAAACTCGACACCGTTGTATTAATTGCAGCAACCAAAAAAAAAAAAAAAAACGGACAAAAACAATATGTAAGGAGTGCCACGTTCCCTTGTGTACGCTTTGCTTTGCATCATTTCACACATAATTTTTGAAATTAGTATAATAATTTTAATTGAAATTTATTTATTTGATTATCAATGGTTTGGCTGTCTGTAAAATTACAAAATTTGTGAATTATTTACATGTAAAATATGTGAATTTTTTCGTTATATTCTTGTAAGAGAAAATATCGTTTAGTATGTTTTGTAGGACGGTTGTTACACATATGTACCACATAACATCCCGGATGGTACAATAGTTTATCACCACCCCCGGGTCAGCCTTTTATCTCACGTCCCCTTTGACACCACAGAAACTTTATTTGGTGCCCAAACAAATGTTACTTTGCATTTAACGAAATATTCCACTGCGCATAAAGTTCCGTCCCGAAAGGGTTAGATCAAGGCAAGAAAGCCAAGTATTTTGCTATTATCGTTGATGCTATGCTAGTCACGCTGACTACGTTCATTTTGCGCTGACTCCATTTCAGTTCGAAAGCAACAAATTTTACAATTCAAGTACGGTTTTTCGGTTTCGTGAATTGTAACCAAAAAATCGGTCAGAAAATCGCTGATCTAATTTGCCATACTTGATTGAAGATTGTCGTGCACAAGGGTAACGGCGCCTATATGAAAGGAGCTTACAACGGAGCACTACGTCACATTCTCGACAAAAACTCGAATGCTGATTACTCGCCTTGTGCAACCCAAAGTCTCAATTTATGTGGTGTTGATGCTGCAGAATGTTGAACGGCTGCAATTAATTTCTTCGGACTTATACAAACATGTTTTACTACTTTCAGCAGCACTCCACAACGATGGGACATCCTCAAAAAAAATGTACCGAGCTCTCTTCATAGTCTTTCAGCCAAAAGCAAGAAAGCCGAATTTGACTGCGTAAGCATACGCAGATATGTTACCGGCATTATCAAGTACATCAACAAGTTCGAATGTATCTTGGTGTCCTCAATTTGGTTCAAAATACTGACTACCATTAATGAATGAAACGTGGTCCTCCAAGCTAGAGACGCCACCATAGATGTTGAGGTCCGACATCTAGATGCCTTTTTAGCTGATCTGAAGTTAATTAGGAAGCAATGGGAAACAATTTTAAAAGAATGCAAAACAGTTTCTATTCAATTGAACATCTCGCCAAAGTTTCCGGACATTCCCAAGAGAAAACCCAAAAAACGTTCTGAAGATAATTTAAATGAAATGATTACGGAAGATTCAGAGTCTGATTTTAAAAACAATACATTCCTGGTGATCGTAGATTCGGTAATCACTGGCATTACTGAACGATTTGCAGCTATGAGAAATTTGAGCGAAACGTTTTCCTTTTTGTGGCAAATTGAAGACATGGATGAAACTACAGTTCGGGTGAGCGCAGCAAAATTTGTCGAAAAACACAAGTCGGACATTTCTCAAAGCTTAGAATGCGAAATAATTCACTTGAAACACATTTACGAAGCAAATTTTGATAAAGGTCGGTGACCATTGGAATTGCTAAACGCCATCTACATATGTTCAAAATCTGTATACAATTTTCCCCAACATTTGTGTTGCTTTACGTATCTTTTGCATTATACCTGTCACTGTAGCTAGTGCAGAACGTTCCTTCAGCGTCCTTTCAAGAATCAAAAACTTTCATAGATCGTGTTCATCTCAAGAGCGAGTTTCAGGACTAATCCGTTTTGGCAAGACAGTTAAATTTTGATATTATTATAAAAATTTTGCAGCGAAAAAAGCAAGTAAGGCACTCTTTGATATCCGAACTTCCTATATTGAATAATTAGAATTTATAATCATCATTAAATTTATCAGAAATTTATTAAAATGTTACCAAATAACTAGAAAAGATTATTTCAAACAATATGTGGCTGTTAAAAGATAATTTCATTTCTACGTTACATAAAATAGTATAAATAGTAAATATTCCGTGCTAATTTTATTGTCAGCTCTTAGTCCAAAAATCATTTAGTTGATTGGCGAAATTTTTTTTCGACGTAATCGATCAATATTGATTCATGAATGAGACGTTATTAATTCAAGTTAATCAAAAGTATTAGTGGATTTTTTATAGGGGGCCCGTAAATTGTTTAGTCCCGGGCCCGGTTTTCTCTCTACGGCCCTGTCTGTACAATAACAAAATATGTCTGTTCAGATTGTCAAAATCTGTGTATTGGTGTTGGTGCGAATGGTATGGAATGGAAACATAAAGCTGAGCAGTTTTTGTATGTGTAAGAAAATGTTGCCAATGTGTTGGTTTCATTTTGAGTTTGCCATCTCCTTTTGACAATCCCATCGGCCATGCAATCATATAAATAAAATCAGCTGATGAGATGAGCCAACCATTTAATTTACCCATGGTTTTGATACCCATCTCCACAATTAAGCTTTGAAATATTTTCTTTTTGTATATTCCTTTCTTATACATTCCAAATTGTTTCAACGAAAATTATATTAAAAAAAAAACTGTTTGTGTGTTTGTTCGCTGTGAACCAAACCTTCAAATAAGCGTTGAGGGAGAGCGGAGCAAACGACCATCATTTGCTAGCATACCAACATACCTTACTACATTTATAAGAATGCATTCAGTTTCATAACACTTCGTTAAGATTTCGGTGTCACGTAAAAATCGATCGCATCGTGGGGTTCAAAATAAACCGCAAAAGTCCAAGTTTTTCTCTCGTTCTTTGCGGCGCCGAAATGATTTCCCTTCATGAATATGAGAACCATTACAGTAGTAATGCGCGACTTTTCATCATTGATTGGCTATTGGATATATGATTAACATATTTGTTTATATACATATTTATCGAAAAATCAAATTTGTGATTCATGTTGACTTTATTCAACCATTTTATGACAGCTTAATCACAGAACAACGACAAAATTGATATCAATTTATGATCAGCTGATGATCTTAACCTTTTTCATAGCTAAGATTTCAACAGCAAAGACAAAGTAGATTTTTGAAGAAAATTTATGGCAAACTACACTCAAAATCAAAGTGAGAGAAAAACTTTACTTCATCGTTTATCGTTGGCTTGTTATCGATAACAATAACACTTCGATAACAAATTATAACTTGTGGCAAACGCATAAATACCACTACGATAACAAACCAAAAACAAATCATTATAATAATACTTTTTCGATAGTAAGCCGATAAAAAATAAATGTGTTTTCGATATTAAATAGATAACTTTTCCTTAACAAATCGATAACAAGTCTCAAGTTTTTCATTCCCAAACCGATAGCTACACGATAACATTTCGATAATAAATCTATACTTTTTCGATAACGGCGATAATTTGCGGATAATAAACACTGTTATAGATAAATAGACGAAAACAAACCTACAGCACGTTGACGCACATGATAACAAGCCGATAAATTTTCGTATTCATGAATGAATTTTTGCAAACACTGCCAAAATGTCCCCCAAATAGTACTGTTCTTCAATCAGGAGACAGCCAAGCAGGTTGATGTTTATTTTTATGCTGGAACCTGGTACTGTTGATGACACATTTCGAGCCACGGCGAAGTCAGTTACCCTCATGTTGTTGGGAGATGTTACATCGTGTAGGCAAAATTTTCCGTCTGTAGGGCCAAAGACACTTTCCTTTCCCACCCTGCATGATTTTAGTATCATGGTGGGGACAGTCATTGTATGTCCTATATAGTTTCTCATAAAAGGAGTCCTTATCCTTTTCGGCGGGTTTTTTATATGCCCACTCTAGAAAACGCCGCAAGACCCTATTGTTCTTCTGCCTTGCCCCCGCCCGTCGTGTTTTCTGTATGGCGGTCATCAACCAACCGAAACAGCCTCGCATCGAAGTTTATTTCACCATTTATCGCTTGTATTTTAATAGGTATGGAATAATATCCCCGTTATAAATACAAATCGCTTTAAAAATTATAAAAATGTAACTTTGTATTAAATAAAATAAATTAGTTATCATCTGTATTTTAATTAGCGAGACTTGCTCATATTGCTTTATACAATTGTTTTGTTTTCTCTAATATCAATAATAAAACAAATTAGTCTTAAAAAAGTGTAAAGTGAGATTCAAGTTTAATATTTTTAACTCATATCATCATATCAGCTTAGTTTTACTAAAAAGTAAATATTTTGAGCTACCTCTGTATGTATCTACAAAAGTACATATCGTTAGCTTAATGTGAAAATGTGCTAAGTCAACTTTTACGAATTTTACAGGAGACGAAAAAAACTGAATAATTTTTGAAATACCTTTCTTTTTTCAAAACTGTGAATGAGGATACCTTAATTGCAATGCTTTTGAGTGTAGAAGCTTTGAAAAAGATAAATAAAAATCATGTATGCCAACCCAGCAGTTATTTTATGACTTAGCACAATTTCCGCACTCAAAACAAATTTTTTCTCCTTACTTAGCATTTTTTACTCAATATGTTTTCCCATCACTCCTCCCCTTTAATGATTGAAATATAACACTAAAACTATATATTTGACAAAAAATACTATTTATTTGTCAAACTATTTCTAACGGCTCTGATCTGGACTCTTTTGGCGGATGGTGCGCAGACAATAACTTATTTTTAAATTCAAACAAATGCTGTGTTGTGTCGTAATCAAAAAAAAAAAAAAACTGCCACATACTTTATCTACAAACTAAATGCTAAATCTCTTAATCGTTGTCAAGAGAGTAAACACTTGGGTGTAATTTTTGACTCCAAACTCTCTTTTTCTAGTCACATTGACTTCATTGTTTCAAAATTTGTTGCACTGTTTGGGTTTAGTAGACGTATCACCAGTGACTTTAAGAACCCTATGACGTTGAAGGCACTTTATATATCCTTGGTCAGAAGTGGTCTTGAATATTGCTCAATAATATGGAATCCTTTCTATGAATCTAAGTACTATAAAATTAAGGGAGCAGGCGCAAGTTGCTTGGACTTCAGACTTTGCATGACAGAAGAACTATTATCTTACTCATGCTTGCCTATAATGTAATAAACTTTAGCACGAATTGCTCTGATTTATCTAATTTGTTCATTCCATATATTCCACTGCGTGATCTTCGGCATAATGGATTACACAGGCCGACAGCATCTCAGACCCAGGAACCGGACTATATATTTTCGAAAGATTTTGATGCGATGAATCGAAATCTGGCCTGAAAATTGCTCTATCAGCTCTGGGTTTCGAGATATCCTAAGCCAAAAGTGCAAAAAACACCGTTTTTGACCATATTTGAGGTTATGTAGCCTTGCAGATGTTTTCTTTCACCAAAATTAAAGGACGGCGTCTTTGAATAAAAGTCTTATTCTTTCAAGCAAGCTCAACGCTCAAATATCATTTTTTTCGCTGAGATATCGCATTTTGAAATATTCATGTTTCATGGTAGTGGTGGTTTCTATGGGTTAGGGGATACGGGAGTTGATGGGTTAGCAGTTAAGTTGGTTAGCCCACTTGTGGTGTGAGATATCTAGATAAATAAGACTTATTTCAGGGAAAATATGCGAGTAAACGCTGTCCCCAGGATTAAGTGGGTTAGCCTGCTTGCGGTATGATAGGGGTGGTTTCTAGGGGTTAGGGCTGTGTGTGACTTGGTACCCGAGGGTTAGATAGTGTAGGGGTGTGGTGAGTTAGTAAACTTATGGTGGTGGGCAAAATTTTAAGAAAAATAAGACTCTATTCAAGAAAATTAGTAATCGACTATATCATGTCTATGTTATCTCAATCGATTTTCAGGTGTAAGGAAATTTAGAAACATGAAAATTTCAAAATGCGATATATCAGCGAAAGAAAAGATATTTGAGCAAGCTCAACGTCATTTGAAAGAAGAAGACTTGTACTTGAAGATGCCATCCTTTAATTTTGGTGAAAAAAACATCTGCAATGCTACATAACCTCAAATATGGGTAAAAACGGTGTTTTTTGCACTTTTAGGTTAGGATATCTCAAAAACCAGAGCTGATACTTAGCACATTTACACATCATTGCCCACAGCACGTAAAAATTAAAAATTAAAATATTTTTTCTTTGTGATCGTTGTATTTTGAATTCAGTTTTAAAACTGCATTAAAATACAATTTTTCAAAAAAAGTGACTTAGTACATTTTCACATTAAGCTAACGATATGGTAATTGGAGACACGTTTTTATAATTCATGCATTTACGCCTTACGGTATAGCATATCACGTCCAATACCTACATACATACATATGTGCTTATCAGGCGATGTAAACAAAAACAGAATGATTGATGGCGTTTGGCTTTTTGTTGTTTTGTCATTTTATCAATCAACTTGATTTAACCTAGATGTTTATTCATACATATGTACATTAAAGTCGATATTGAACTGAAAAATTCATTAAATAAATTACAATATTGATGAGCAATGCCCGTACATGATAAAGATAGCTTTATGTCGAACGGGAGAGGCCTATTGAAAGATTTGCTGAGAATAAAATAGGTTGTTTTCAACATCGCTTGGACATGGAACTGATTCGCATACCAAATATTATTGGTTTTGCTCACAAAAAATTATCTCTAACTTAGTGCGAAAACAACCCAGAAATTATACCGAAACAGTCCTGAAACCATCCCACCATGGTATTGTAATGATACTGAAAAAGAAACGAAATGATCTCGATGTAATGCATGAAGTCTTGAAATGGTTGGGAAAATGCCGTAAATTATTTCGAAACCAATCCCAAAATGATATTGTAACTATCCTGAAACGATCCCAAAAATAATCCCGAAACTAGATATCTTGAAATAGTCCTAAAAGCAAACCTGAAATAGTCGCAAAAGGACAACGAAATCAAAACCAGCTCCAAACTTTTCAGATATTGTCCGAAAATGATTCGCCCATAGTATCGAAATGATACCAGGAAAAGGTAATGAACGAATCGGCAAACAATCTCGGAACTGTCCTGAAACAGCCCTAATATTTTAGACCAAGATTTATAGGACTGTGATACCAAATATAATGGTTGTTGGTCAAATAGACTAAGACTATTTAACCAAGACTGCCCCAAAGGTGGGAAATTGCTAAGACCTCCATCTTTATGACCCACATAATAAAAATCATTGATGTGCGTCAAATGGAAAAAGATAATGATTTAAAAAACGATCATTAAATGGAGAGAGAGGGAGGTAGAAAGCAGAGTGTGCATCAGCACAATTCAATTGTATAGTATTCGACTTTACGAAGGACACTACCAAACCCAAAATAATAAAATACTTGGCGATGTTCGAACTGTTTTTCTGTATTGTATTTGTGCGGCAGAATATTACAAAAAACTCTAAGTGTGCATTGAAATACACAAAACAGGCAACTTAGTGTGCTGGCACAAATGCACGCAAAATTCCTGCTCAATTCGAAGAAGTTTTGTCTTTCACTACGCAGGCAGTCAGGGAAAGAATCTTAGTTTTGAGGGCGAAGGCTTACTTGCTTAGCGATTTGGTTGAAATTTGCGTGCATCGTAAAGTCAAATACGAACTATAAAATTGAATCGTGCCGTTTTGTAAGGATGCACACTCTGTTCGAGAGTGAGGATCGCGACATTGGTCAATTCATTAGACCACGATCTAAGGGATTCTTACACCAAATATTGGTATTAACCAAATAGTTCAATGTTATAATTTTCAAAATTGCTTGGACCCCAATCCGTATATGCAACATCAGTGACTTATCGAGAGTTATAACTAAAATGTTGCTGTTCCCGCGATGTGTGTGAACCTGGTGTACCTTTTTCAAAAAAGCAAAGCCAGTAAATCCTTCCGCAACCTTGGCAATATGGCCAATTTGATACGGTAAGCCTTAGACATGTTTTTACTCAACTGTTTTGAAAAAGTACTGTTTAGTCGGTACTTCTGCAAAAAAAAAAAAAAAAATTTAAACAAAATTCTACAAAAATATTTACAAAGAGTTAATCAAAAGTTATCGATTGACTTTAGTTTTTTTTCATTTTGCTAACTTAATTTTGCCCTATTTCACGAGGAGCTTTGAAACTGCTTTCGTTACCGATTTCATATTTTACTTGAATTTTTTTTTCTTGGAGTTGTATTTTTAAGAATTTTTATAAATTATCAAAGAAACCAAATCTTCATTAAATTACTTTTAAAATTAACTTATTTTTTTTAGAAAATAAAAAAAATCAATAAAATAAATTTGAAGAAATCACTAAGGCCAACATAATTTTTATGAAGTTATTACAAGAAAAATATCATGCCAAAGAATGTAAGAAACCAATTGTTAAGATTACAAAAATATGTAAAAATTTCAGCGAACATACATAATTGCATTCTGGCGGTCCATACAACTCAAAATATCAACTATTTCCAATCTAACTCCTTGAAACGGCAACACCGAAAGTCCACCTATTGATTTTGGTCGCGATTGGAGACGGTTAACTGGTGCCGCCCATGTTTAAAGCAAAGATTTCTCTAGGGGCACACACACATTTTTTTTATATTCATATTTACTTTAATGTTTTACTTTCGAATACCATAACTTTCCAATCGGGTTCAAAATTTATGTGTATTTGAAGGGGTGACAAAAATCGATAACTTGATGTATAGGGTCCATATATACTATAGTGAATCCTAAGAAATTCTGACCCTTTGGTTATCGTTCGAATCACTGAACTGTCGAATAAATAAACAAAAATCTTCAGTATAACAAAATGTTATTTATTAACAACATTACTATGATAGTGGATCTTCACAATTTAAATTGTTCGCGTACTTCACTTACATCGTTTACAAAATTGCGCTGCTTTTTTACTCTCAGTTGCCTCGTTCGCCTTTTTCTCCCAGGGTTGAACAGCCTTCTCGATTTGTTGCTTATTTACTACTTCTCATCTACCTGCATCTCATATTCGCTGTATATCTGTATGCATATCTGTAGTTTATGTAAGGTCATATGCGCTCTTCATTGTTGTGTATATGTGTGTGTAATGTCGTCTGCGCTCTTAGCTGCTATTTAAATGTATGTATGGTTGTTTTCTATGTCATCTGCTTGCTTTGATGTTGTTGTTGTGCGGGATTTATTCACTAGTCGTATAGTGGTATATTAAATTTGCTAATATTCGTCAGAATACTTAGTTATCAGCATTCAACTCTTTTAGGGTGCCTCACATCGGGCATATTTTTTTAAATGGTATGCAAATTGACTTATTTTGGTTCGTTGATTTTCCGACAGGGTGGATAAATGGTTTATTTTGGAACGATTTTCCGTCATTCCTTGTCAAATTTGGTTTCGAGACAAACCGGTTTCGACGTTGTGCCATTATCAGTGTCGATTTTCGTTCGTCCGGTTTGTCTCGAAACCAAATTTGATAAGGGATGACGGAAAATCGTTCCAATATACACCATTTATCCACCCTGCCGGAAAATCAACAAAACAAAATAAACCGGTTCATTACATTTTAATACATTTAGTGTGTGTATGTATTAAAAGGTTGCCACCTTAAACAAATTAAAAACCAATAAGTCAGTATGAATATCAAACGAAATGTGTTGATGTATGCAAATTTTCGAAATAACGAAAGTAGGTCGAACCGAAGACTTTGATTTTCTATACATATGAAAATTTCTATAAATATGAGAAAATAGCTTTCATTCAATTGATGATTTTTTCTTGAAAATATTTAGATGCTTAGACTACTTCTTGTGGCAATGCGGCCACTTAGTTGACTTCATCTGCTTCGTGCTGTAATTTAATAGACTACAAAATTGGAAAAAAGAAGCTTAGACATCGTAGTAATTTTTTTGTATATTTTGAAGTCTATCTAGAAAAAGGTATCGTGTGTTAGGATTCGTATCGGAATCCATTCTTCACTCAATTTATAAATATAAAATTGCCAAACTATTTATACAAATTATGATAAGTTATAAATCCAACTAGTACGCGAAGTCTCTAGTTCAATTTCAGAACTCTTTTGATTTAATGTTTGAGTGAAAACTTGATTTCGATACGAATCGTAACGCACGAGACGTGACCTGTATTGTACATTTTTTTTATAAACCAAACGTGTAAAACATCTTAGGTGGTGCACACTTAATTTTACGTGAATATTTTCTCTTTGCCAAGAGACTGACTATAATTAAAAAGAATTTACGAGAATATTTGAAAACATTATTGATGCTGAAGTCTGTGTTTTTAGATGTGGACCATGTGCATGCACCATAAGTCAGCCAAGCAAATAGAATTGACGTCTAAATGAAAGCAAATAATTATGACTTGTTTTTACCGGCTATTCCCATTTCAACAAATGTGGGACTTTATGAATATTTTTCGAAATTATAGTATATTAGTGAGTTCCTAATTAGTCGCCAATTATCACTTCCATTTGAAGATGACTGCAATTAGACGATGCTTGCACAAAGAGCAACAAAATGAAAAGTGCAAATACGAGTACATTTGTATAATCTACAAAGCACACAAGAATGAATGCATGCAAAAGTACAAACATTGCTTCATAATTGATTACAATTAAAGAGAAATGGAAATACAAAAAAATATTAGGTAAGTGCACCTACATACTTGGGATTGCATGCAAACCATGCATACAAAACATTTTAGTGCACCTACCTATTTATTATGTACATATGTATGTTGGAACGTATGTATGTAAGTGCACGTATGTACTTACCCATGGGTGAAAGGGGAGCGAGTAGTCACCACATCGCCTCATTACATTGCCAATAGACTTACAAGGCATGCCGACAATGCACAAATTGAACTGAATTACCAGACAGTTGACTTCTGTATTGCACAATATACATATATTGTATGCGTTACATTAGGGTGTGCACCCGCGAGACCGAGTCTATCTCGGTGTAATTGGTCCTTGCAGCAGAAAATCACAAAAATGGTTATAAATATTAGGTGGCAACACTACTAAAATATATATGTATTTTTTATTGAAAAATTATATTGAATACATCATTAACTTTTCCTTTTAAATATACTTCTTTGAAAAACTTACGTGAAACACCTTTCGTTTGATATTCGTAGTGACTTATTGCTTTTAAATTTTTTTAAAGTGGCAACCTCTTAATACATACTCGGTGGCAATACCTAGACAAAATGTATTAAAATGTAATAAACCAGCTCTGTATGCCGTCTTCAAGATGGTACTGAATATATACGAATAATTAGAGCTGGAGCTCACTTTCCCATAATAAGGAGGAATACTCAGAAACAAGGATTTAAACTAATTCGGAAAAGTAGTATATTTCTTAAATTCATTACAAGAGCGTACCCAAAATAGTAACAGCAAAATTTTCGGAAAATTTCGAAAACTTGAGAAGTTTCGTGTAATTGTCGACTTTTTTTTAATTTTCAGAATTTTTTTGAGTATGTAGTTTTGTAGCCCAATCAATTTCGGTCTAACGAGGTACAAGTTTAGTTATTCAAAATAAGATAACCGACCAATAAGGACATCACATAAAAAATTCGTATTGAAGGGTGTTTCCTCCAACCCAAAAAATCCATTCGAAGCGCACATATTGGGGAAAATTATCGAAAATCAAGTCGGAAAAATTATTGTCAATAATCACTGTGAATTTTGAGAAACTTATAGCTTGTACTTTGTTACAATAAATTGATTTAGCTTGAAAACTACAAAATCGAAAAAGTTTTGAAAACTCTAGAAAAAATGTTTAGAAATTTTGCAGAATTCTTGACCATTCGAAATGTTTTTAAAATTGGTTTACATAGGGGCCAATCTCTCAGCCTAGGATGCGTGGTAAAAGTAGAAAATATTTCAAGTTTTCTAGACCAAATATACAACACTCAGAGAACGCACCACTTATACAAGTAATATTGTTACGTTCTGATCCTGCCTTTAGCACCAAAACTTAAATATAAAATGTATATTTTATGTATTAAAATTTTTGCAAAACTGACCCGAATCTCTCAGGACGCCAACACTTGATTTAATGTGACTTTTAATGACACCTTTACAATGCCAAAATAAAGGCGTATTAAAGTTATAAGGAGCCAAATCGTAACATCCGTGAGCGTATGACTCGTGACGTAAAAACATAGTTTTCGGATTATAACATACGTGACTCGCATGATGATATACTTGAACGATTAATTAAACATAATGTCTGAATAATTTTTGTTATAATACAACTATGCTCTCCAGCGGATTTACACATTTTTTACCCGTTCAAGTGGTACATAATATCACAATATCGATGCGAATCATCTGTATATTAACCAAGGGCTCATAATTTTGGATTTAATAAAGTTTTTAAGCATGGTTCCGAAAAAGAAAGAATTTCTTTAACTTTCTTTAATACAAACCAGAGCTCACAACCGATCCTAATCGAAGCCGATGTCGGATGTTATCCGTCGAAAGAAGTCGAATGTAGATCAGATTGAGGCCCACAGGATCTTACATAGTTTTCTGGGAAACAAAATCTACTACTTTGAGAATATATTAGAATTTAAGATATTGTGGCCAATATTAGCATCACTATGCTATGCACTATACATAGAAGGCGACGAAGAACATTTCACAAACATACCCAGCAGCTTAAAGCGAAGACATTTGCTGTCATCCAGTGAGTTTTACAGCTTCGGAACACGCTCAATTCTCACGTGAATGCTCTAGATCATTGAGAGACTTGAGGAGCAGATGTCGTGATATTTTCGCACACGTGAAATGTGATAGGCAGATGTCGCCGCTGTTTTTCATTTAACTCATACGGCGAAAGGCTAAGCAGCGACATCTATTTTTGAAAAAGTGGCTTTATTAAAGGCAGCGTTGCCAAACTAAAGACAAGTAATTAACAAATTATCTGGCTGACAGATTGAACCAGACTTATATTTGGATTTATCTGGCTCAAATCGTTGTTGTTGCATTTACATGGAAAATTATTGATCTGGCTCAGGCTCTTTGCCACGGGATGATGACAATTATCTCTCATACACATATGTAGTCATCACCTAAGAGTTGTTATTCACACATCTACTCGCATATAACTAAAAAACCAAGCAGGAGATACAACAGTTATAGAAGGTGAAATGTCTAGACCTTAGGAGAAATATGCGGACGAGGCAACAGAAAGTACAAAAGCAGCGCAAGCTGAGGAATGACGAATCAGTTTGATTTAAACACGCTATTAGTTGTGAAGTTAAGGATAATTGTACTGCTCCCAAATTAGTCTAATAGAGACCATTTTGTAATACTGAATATTGGAGTTATTTATTCGACAGTTCAGCGATTAGAACGTCAGCAGAAGGCTTCAAATGAGCGGAATCCCCCAAAATTCGTTACGATATGAATATTGCAAAATGATATCATCATATTCATATGTATAATCACACTCTAATGTAAACTAAGAATTTCCTACGTAGTCAACTGAACAACAACTTGGAAAACAAAAAAAGAATCAATCGGAATATAGAACGATGAACAAGTAAAAACCGAAGATATAAAATAACAAGTAAGGAAGGTTAAGTTCGGGTGTAACCGAACATTACATACTCAGTTGAGAGCTTTGGAGACAAAATAATGGAAAATCACCATGTAGGAAAATGAACCTAGGGTAACCCTGGAATGTGTTTGTATGACATGTGTATCAAATGGAAGGTATTAAAGAGTATTTTAAGAGGGAGTGGGCCATAGTTCTATAGGTGGACGCCATTTAGGGATATAGCCATAAAGGTGGATCAGGGTTGACTCTAGAATGCGTTTGTACGATATGGGTATAAAATTAAAGGTGTTAATGAGTATTTTAAAAGGGAGTAATCCTTAGTTCCATAGGTGGACGCCGTTTCGAGATATCGCCACAAAGGTGGACCAGGGGTGACTCTAGAATGCGTTTGTACGATATGGGTATCAAATGAAAGGTATTAATGAGGGTTTTAAAATGGAGTGGTGGTTGCTGTATAGGTGGTCGCCTTTTCGAGATATCGCCATAAAGGTGGACCAGGGGTGACTCTAGAATGCGTTTGTACGATATGGGTATCAAATGAAAGGTATTAATGAGGGTTTTAAAATGGAGTGGTGGTTGTTGTATAGGTGGTCGCCTTTTCGAGATATCGCCATAAAGGTGGACCAGGGGTGACTCTAGAATGCGTTTGTACGATATGGGTATCAAATGAAAGGTATTAATGAGGGTTTTAAAATGGAGTGGTGGTTGTTGTATAGGTGGTCGCCTTTTCGAGATATCGCCATAAAGGTGGACCAGGGGTGACTCTAGAATGCGTTGGTACGATATGGGTATCAAATGAAAGGTGTTAATGAGTATTTTAAAAGGGAGTAATCCTTAGTCCCATAGGTGGACGCCGTTTCGAGATATCGCCATAAAGGTGGACCAGGGGTGACCCCAGAATTTGTTTGTATAATATGGGCATCAAACGAAAGGTGTTAATGAGTATTTTAGAAGGGAGTGGGCCTTAGTTCTATAGGTGGACGCCGTTTCGAAATATCGCCATAAAGGTGGACCAGGGGTGACTCTAGAATGTGTTTGTACGATATGGGTATCAAATTAAAGGTATTAATGAGTGTTTTAAAAGGGAGTGGGCCTTAGTTCTATAGGTGGACGCCGTTTCGAAATATCGCCATAAAGGTGGACCAGGGGTGACTCTAGAATGCGTTTGTACGATATGGGTATCAAATGAAAGGTGTTAATGAGTATTTTAAAAGGGAGTAATCCTTAGTCCCATAGGTGGACGCCGTTTCGAGATATCGCCATAAAGGTGGTCCAGGGGTGACCCCAGAATTTGTTTGTATAATATGGGCATCAAACGAAAGGTGTTAATGAGTATTTTAGAAGGGAGTGGGCCTTAGTTCTATAGGTGGACGCCGTTTCGAAATATCGCCATAAAGGTGGACCAGGGGTGACTCTAGAATGTGTTTGTACGATATGGATATCAAATTAAAGGTATTAATGAGGGTTTTAAAAGGGAGTGGTGGTTGTTGTATAGGTGGTCGCATTTTCGAAATATCTCCATAAAGGTGGACCAGGGGTGACTCTAGAATTTGTTTGTACAATATGGGTATCAAAAGAAAGGTGTTAATGAGTATTTTAAAAGGGAGTAATCCTTAGTTCCATAGGTGGACGCCGTTTCGAGATATCGCCATAAAAGTGGGTCAGGGGTGACTCTAGAATTCGTTTGTGCAACATGGGTATCAAACGAAAGGAGTTAATGAGTATTTTAAAAGGGAGTGGGCCTTAGTTCTATAGGTGGGCGCCTTTTCGAGGTATCGCCATAAAGGTGGACCAGGGGTGACTTTAGAATATGTTTGTACGATATGGGTATTAAATGAAAGGTGTTAATGAGTATTTTAAAAGGGAGTGGGCCTTAATTCTATAGGTGTTCGCCTTTTCGAGATATCGCCATAAAGGTGGACCAGGGGTGACTTTAGAATATGTTTGTACGATATGGGTATCAAATTAAAGGTATTAATGAGAGTTTTAAAAGGGAGTGGTGGTAGGTGTATATGTGAAGGCGTTTTCCAGATATCGACCAAAATGTGGATCAGGGTGACCCAGAACTTCATCTGTTGGATACCGCTATTTTATTTATATATGTAATACCTGCCAAGATTTTAAGGGTTTTTTATTTCGCCCTGCAGAACTTTTTCATTTTCTTCTACTTTATATGGTAGATGTCACAACAATTTTATAAAGTTTTTTCTAAAGTTATATTTCGCTTCAATAAAACAATCCAATTACCTTACCATGTTTCATCCCTTTTTTCGTATTTGGTATAGAATTATGGCATTTTTTTCATTTTTCGTAATTTTCGATATCGAAAAAGTGGGCGTGGTCATAGTCGGATTTCGTTAATTTTTCATACCAAGATAAAGTGAGTTCAAGTAAGCACGTGAACTAAGTTCATTAAAGATATGTCGATTTTTGCTCAAGTTAGCGGCCATGCGGAAGGACAGACGGACGACTGTGTATAAAAACTGGGCGTGGCACCAACCGATTTCGCCCATTTTCACAGAATATAGTTAGCGTCATAAAATCTATGCCTCTACCAAATTTCAAAAGGATTGGTTAATTTTTGTTCGACTTATGGCGTTAAAAGTATCATAGACAAATTAAATGAAAAAGGGCGGAGCCACGCCCATTTTGAAATTTTCTTTTATTGTTGTATTTTGTTGCACTATATCATTACTGGAGTTGAATGTTGACATAATTTACTTATATACTGTAAAGATATTAAATTTTTTGTTAAAATTTTACTTAAAAAAAAATTTTTTTTAAAAGTGGGCGTGGTCCTTCTCCGATTTTCCTAATTTTTATTAGGCGTACATATAGTAATAGGAGTAAGGTTCCTGCCAAATTTCATTATGATATCTTCAACGACTGCCAAATTACAGCTTGCAAAACTTTTAAATTACCTTCTTTTAAAAGTGGGCGGTGCCACGCCCATTGTCCAAAATTTTACTAATTTTCTATTCTGCGTCATAAGTTCAACTCATCTACCAAGTTTCGTCGCTTTATCTCTCTTTTCGTATCGCAAAAGTGGGCGTGGTTATAGTCCGATATCGTTCATTTTAAATAGCGATCTGAGATGAGTGCTCAGGAACCTACATACCAAATTTCATCAAGATACCTCAAAATTTACTCAAGTTATCGTGTTAACGGACGGATGGACGGACGGACATGGCTCAATCAAATTTTTTTTCGATCCTGATTATTTTGATATATGGAAGTCTATATCTATCTCGATTCCTTTATATATGTACAACCAACCGTTATCCAATCAAACTTAATATACTCTGTGAGCTCTGCTCAACTGAGTATAAAAAAATGTTAAGCATTTCCTTTATATAAATGGACAAAAATCAGCGAAAATGTGTCCTTAATAAAAGATATATTCTTGCTGACCTTTGATTTTAAAATTTGGACATAGAAATTGTAAGAATATTTATGAGAAAAAAATATAAAGGTGGAGCGCAATTAATTGACTATATATTGATGAGATAACTACTTTTCTGCCAACTTTCCATTCCAAGTAATGTGCGCTCCACTTTTATATTTTTATTTCTCATAAATATATTTACGATTTCTATGTCAAAGTATTAAAACCAAAATTCAGCAAGAATATGTCTTTTATTAAGGACACATTTTCGCTGATTTTTTCCATTCATATAAGATATGCTTTAAATTTTTTTATTTTCTCTTTTTTCCCCAGTAGTTTGGCGCAAAGATTCCATCCGTTCCGTATGACTTTTCTAAATATCTCAATCCGTGCGCCCCCTACCGAAACTTTTTGTAATATGTTTTATACTGTCATCGGCCTCCGAATTAAGTTTGAAATTTCAAGTCTTTAGCTCACCGAGAAGTTACTTAAAAACCGATCTGAAAATTCCAAGTTTTTAAAGTCTTATATAATTATTTTGAACCGTGCGCCACCTAACGGAATTGTTTTCTATCTTTATTACATTGTCTCGGTGTCTTAGCCTATATGTGAAGTTTCACGTTTGTAGCTCAATGAGAAGTTATTTAAAAATCGATTGCAAAATTTTTATGTATTGATAATGCCGACAAATATTCAACCGACCTAATATAAACGAAATACCAATTTGCATAAGTGTTAGTGCTCACCTCTTTTGCTTTCAGTAGTGTTCGGATTACGAGTGAACATCTTAAGTCCATATCGGGTGGCCATCGACTTCACACTCAGAGGTTCGTAAAAATAACACTGATGGAACGAAATACTTAATCACGGAAAAACCATAATTTTTTTATGACTCAACAAGGTTTTTTCTCAATTTTGCTTGCATGGATACTACTTTCACGGTTTAGTTTTAGTGCAAGTTAGGTTAGGTTGAACTATCCGACCGGTAGGGACCTCACAATGACTACATATGTATGTCCTTAGTGGGATCAGAAACTAAGTCGATGAAACTAGAAAACGCTATAATGAATCGGGCCTATATTATAAAATTACTGGCATCTTCGCAAATGCTGCTAGATCAGAAAATTGTGTCGTTCCTGTTAGAACGAGCCTTAATTTGGGGAGCGTAGAACGCGAATATAATATATGTTCAACTGCTTGAAGCCCGTGCTTTCTATATTTGCTTTTACTGATCCGACCTAATTTATGTGCGTGTGAAACTAAAATCCAGTTCCCGGTTACGCAATAAATTTTAAATTTAAAAGAAATATTAAGTGCTTTTTTCTGATGTAGACTTTAAGATTAATCTCTTCGATAAAACATTTTATTTGTGTTAACCAGGCAGATAAGTTTTTAAACGGCCTTTAGTGTGAGAATTAATTTTGAACGTGGGAACAAAATTGCAAAAGCTTAAAACTTCAAATAGAATCATCGCATTCCTAAACATGTAAGGATGTCTAAGTTCGGGTATAAACGAACATTAAATACTCAGCGTGAGTTTCAATTGTACAGTTCATTTGAGATAAATTACTTTTCTAATGCTACTGAAGCATACTTTAAACACAAACTATTCCCAAAAAGTAAGAGGGTGCATATTCGGGTATAACTGATGTTGCATTTACGCTGCTGTTTATTTTACATATTTATTTACACATCTGCATTTTAAGGAAATATACCCAGAGCTTGAAGCTTTCGATATGTATCAATATAATGAACTTTGGTAACATAATGGTTGATTGTAACGGCATAAGCAAATCGATATAAATATAGACTTCCATATGGGTGATTCTCCGCGAGCTTACAGTTTTGTGTCTTTTCGAAATTTGAAATATATTAAAGCATTTTCTATGAATTTGATTATGTAATTGAGTAAAAATTATGTTTATTTTAAAGTTCCATGTTGAATTTTATTGACTGGTCATCAGTTTTATGAAGTTATAGTTCATAATACCTTACAAATGTCATAACCGTGGCATGTCCACAACCACATTTTTTACAACATTTTAGGTGGTAACTTTTGTAATCTCTAATTACACGATGTCATTATATTAAATACTTGACTTAATCTGCAATATCAAATGTTGTTTTAATGATAACATTCGCTTGTAATTTGATTTTGAAAAGTGTCCATGAGTTTTTGAGTAAAAAATGGCATTCAAATGGTTAGGTTGGTACTGCTTTATTGCACACTGATTTGTGACATGTGAGTGTGAATTTTGATCAGCAAATGTCCATATATTTCCATGTTAATGTTTTTAGTCTTAAAATAACTAATATCCATTTTTAAATACTGAAGAACTGGAAAAACGGTACGTATCAAAAAATCGTGTCACAACCATGGCACTTGTATCTTTGTAGTTTTAAGTTAAGTACCGTATATTGTACCATTTTTCTTTAAAGTTTGCTGACATAACCTTATAATTTTACGGAAAATCTTGCGAGTCATACTAGTTTTTTTTAATCAGCAATTTATTGTCAAAATGTCACAACCGTGGCAGGTTTCAGTATCAAGAACACTTTGGGAATGTTTTTATACTCAGCTGAGCAGAACTCACAGAGTATATTGACTTCGTTCGCATAACGGTAATCCATAACGGCATAAACTAATCGAGATAGATATAGGCCTCTATATATCAAAATGAACTGGGCGAAAAAAGAAATTCATTTAGCCATGTCCGTCCGTCCGCCTGTAAACACGATAACTTGAGTCAATTTTGAGGTATCTTGATGAAATTTGGTATGTAAGTTCCTGGGCGCCCATCTCAGATCGCTATTTAAAATGAACGAAATCGGACTACAACCACTCCCACTTTTTCGATATCGAAAATTTCGAAAAACCGAAAAAGTGCGATAATTTATTACCAAAGACGGATAAAGCGATGAAACTTGGTAGGTGCGTTGACCTTATGACGCAAAATAGAAAATTAGAAAAATTTTGGACAATGGGCGTGGCACCGTCCACTTTTAAAATAAGGTAATTTAAAAGATTTGCAAGCTGTAATTTGGCAGTCGTTGAAGATATCATGATGAAATTTGGTAGGCACGTTACTCCTATTACTATATGTGCGCTAAATAAAAATTAGCGAGATCGGATGACGAACACGCCCACTTTAAAAAAATTTTTTTTAAGTCAAATTTTAACAAAAAATTTTATATCTTTACAGTATAAAAGTAAATTATGTCAACATTCGACTCCAGTAATGATATGGTGCAACAAAATACAAAGATAAAAGAAAATTTTAAAAAGGGCGTAGCTGCGCCCTTTTTCATTTAATTCGTCTAGAATACTTTTAATGCCATAAGTCGAACAAAAATTTACCAATCCTTGTGAAATTTGATAGGGACATAGATTCTTTGACGATAACTGTTTTCTGTTAAAATGGCCGAAATCGGTTGAAGCCACGCCCAGGTTTTATACACAGTCGACCGTCTGTCCTTCCGCTCGGCCGCTAACACGATAACTTGCGCCAAAAACGATATATCTTAACTAAACTTAGTTCACGTACTTATCTGAAGTCACTTTATCTTGGTATAAAATACGTCCGAAATCCGACTATGATCACGCCCACTTTTCCGATATCGAAAATTACGAAAAATGAAAAAAATACCATAATTCTGTACCAAATAATGAAAAAGAG
The DNA here is from genome assembly GCF_040869045.1 of Eurosta solidaginis. Taxonomy (NCBI): domain Eukaryota; kingdom Metazoa; phylum Arthropoda; class Insecta; order Diptera; family Tephritidae; genus Eurosta; species Eurosta solidaginis. Next base: position 209,964,153 of record NC_090321.1, read on the forward strand.
ATGAAACATGGTAATTGGATTGGTTTATTGACGCAAAATATAACTTTAGAAAAAACTTTGTAAAATGGGTGTGACACCTACATTATTAAGTAGAAGAAAATGAAAAGTTCTGTAGGGCGAAATCAAAAGCCCTTGGAATCTTGGCAGGAATACTGTTCGTGGTATGACATATATAAATAAATTCAACTCAATTCAATTTATTTAACACAGAAGATGTTCTGGGTCACCCTGGTCCACATTTTGGTCGATACCTCGAAAACGCCTTCACATATAAAACTAAGGGCTACTCCCTTTTAAAATCCTCATTAATACTTTTAATTTAATACCCATATTGTACAAACGCATTCTAGAGTCACCCCTGGTCCACGTTTATGGCGATATCCCGAAAAGGCATCCACCTATAGAACTAAGGCCCACTCCCTTTTAAAATACTCATTAACACCTTTCATTTGATACCCATGGCATACAAACACATTCAGGGTTACCCTAGGTTCATTTTGCTAAATGGTGATTTTCCCTTATGTTGTCTCCAAAGCTCTCAGCTAAGTATGTAATGTTCGGTTACACCCGAACTTAGCCTTCCTTACTTGTTTAGCTATAAAAAATCATTGAAAAATGATTGAAAATATTTGAAAATAGAATTTTTTTTTTCCAAAATTTTGGGTTAGTAAAACAGAGAGCTCGCGCAGAATCGCCCATATATCAAAATGCTCAGAATGAAAAAAATAATTTATTTAGCCATACATACAACATTTTGGAAAATAAAAAAAAAACTATTATTTAGTAAATAATACATACACCTAAAATGTTTAAATTTGATCTAGGCCCTCTTTACTAGAAATATCATTTCTTATAAGCCTAAAATGTGTATCGATTTTGTTACGATGGATTTATTATTTTTTTTGAGGCTCTAGAAATGTTGTGTTATGCTTGATAGAAAGAAACAGGAGCGTGGCGCCACCCACTGAAAAGAACAATGTCTCCCAATTTCATCTTACAATTAAACACGGTAAGTGAAATATCATTGAAACCAAACTATTTTTCGCTAAGTTATAGCTTATTATTCTAGTCTACGACCCTTTTAAACATCTTTTATATAAAAGTGGGCGTGGTTTTTAACCGATCCTCTCGATTTCTCGAGTTATGGCTCACGAAACATAAAAAATTAATTAGTAAAAAAGGAGCAGTGCCACGCCCATTTTCAAATATTTGATTCTTTTTCTTATTTCTTGTTAAGATTCCACTTGGAGAAGGAAATACCATTGATATTAAGCTCTTTTTCACAAATGTCTAGCTTATTATATTCGACCACGACCTTTTCAAAAACCTTTTATATAAAAGTGGCCATGATCCTTAACCGATTTCTTAAATTTTTCTTAGAAGGCAACCTTTCTGTTGAATATTGTTATGAGAGGTTTATAGGTTTTTGGTTTATGATTAATGTTTGTAAAATTGATTTTATCACAAATGGGACGTGACACGTCCATAATCAGGTTTTTTGTGTTTTCCAAAATGTTATATACATAAAAATTGGGCGTGGTTCCGATTACGATAATTTTAAATAGCAATGAGAAATGGGTGCCAATCTCAAAATATTTACTCGAGTTATCGTGATCACAGACAGATGGACGGAGATGGAACGAAAGGACAGACGACCAATCAATCAATCCCTTTTTATACTCAGTTGAGCAGAGCTCACAGAGTATATTAAGTTTGATTGGATAACGGTTGGTTGTACATATATAAAGGAATCGAGATAGATATAGACTTCCATATATCAAAATAATCAGGATCGAAAAAAAATTTGATTGAGCCATGTCCGTCCGTCCGTCCGTCCGTCCGTTAACACGATAACTTGAGTAAATTTTGAGGTATCTTGATGAAATTTGGTATGTAGGTTCCTGAGTACTCATCTTAGATCGCTATTTAAAATGAACGATATCGGACTATAACCACGCCCACTTTTTCGATATCGAAAATTTCGAAAAACCGAAAAAGTGCGATAATTCATTACAAAAGACCGATAAAGCGACGAAACTTGGTAGATAAGTTGAACTTATGACGCAAAATAGAAAATTAGTAAAATTTTGGACAATCGGCGTGGCACCGCCCACTTTTAAAAGAAGGTAATTTAAAACTTTTGCAAGCTGTAATTTGGCAGTCGTTGAAGATATCATGATGAAATTCGGCAGAAACGTTAATCTTATTACTATATGAACGCTTAATAAAAATTATCAAAATCGGAGAAGGACCACGCCCACTTTTAAAAAAAAAATTTTTTTAAGTAAAATTTTAACAAAAAATTTAATATCTTTACAGTATATAAGTAAATTATGTCAAGATTCAACTCCAGTAATGATATAGTGCAACAAAATACAAAAATAAAAGAAAATTTAAAAATGGGCGTGGCTCCGCCCTTTTTCATTTAATTTGTCTAGGATACTTTTAACGCCATAAGTCGAACAAAAATTAACCAATCCTTTTGAAATTTGGTAGGGGCATAGATTTTATGGCTTTAACTGTTTTCTGTGAAAATGGGCGAAATCGGTTGATGCCACGCCCAGGTTTTATACACAGTCGTCCGTCTGTCCTTCCGCATGGCCGTTAACACGATAACTTGAGCAAAAATCGATATATCTTTACTAAACTCAGTTCACGTACTTATCTGAACCCACTTTATCTTGGTATGAAAAATGAACGAAATCCGACTATAACCACGCCCACTTTTTCGAGATCGAAAATTGCGAAAAATGAAAAAAATGCCATAATTCTATACCATATACGAAAAAAGGGATGAAACATGGTAAGGTAAGGATTGTTTTATTGACGCGAAATATAACTTTAAAAAAAACTTTATAAAATGGTTGTGTCACCTACCATATTCAGTAGAAGAAAATGAAAAAGTTCTGCAGGGCGAAATAAAAAACCCTTAAAATCTTGGCAGGTATTACATATATAAATAAATTAGCGGTATCCAACAGATGATGTTCTGGGTCACTCTGGTCGACATTTTGGTCGATATCTGGAAAACGCCTTCACATATATAACTACCACCACTCCCTTTTAAAACTCTAATTAATACCTTTAATTTGATACCCATATCGTACAAACTCATTCTAGAGTCACCCCTGGTCCACCTTTATGGCGATATTTCGAAAAGGCGAACACCTATAGAACGAAGGCCCACTCCCTTTTAAAAATACTCATTAACACCTTTCATTTGATACCCATATCGTACAAACAAAGTCTAGAGTCACCCCTGGTCCAGAAAGGCCCACTCCCTCTTAAAATACTCATTAACTCCTTTCGTTTGATACCCATATTGCACAAACGAATTCTAGAGTCACCCCTGGCCCACCTTTATGGCGATATCTCGAAACGGCGTCCACCTATGGAACTAAGATTTACTCCCTTTTAAAATACTCATTAACACCTTTCATTTGATACCCATATCGTACAAACGCATTCTAGAGTCACACCTGGTCCATCTTTATGGCGATATCTCGAAAAGGCGTCCACCTATAGAACTAAGGCCCACTCCCTCTTAAAATACTCATTAACTCCTTTCGTTTGATACCCATATTGCACAAAAGAATTCTAGAGTCACCCCTGGTCCACCTTTATGGCGATATCTCGAAAAGGGGTCCACCTATAGAACTAAACCCCACGCCCATTTAAAATAATCATTAACACCTTTCATTTGATATCCATATCGTACAAACAAATTCTAGAGTCACCCCTGGTCCACCTTTATTGCGATACCTCGAAAATGCGTCCACCTATAGAACTAAGGCCCACTCCCTCTTAAAATACTCATTAACTCCTTTCGTTTGATACCCATATTGCACAAACCAATTCTAGAGTCACCCCTGGCCCACCTTTATGGCGATATCTCGAAAAGGCGAACACCTATAAAACGAAGGCCGACTCCCTCTTAAAATACTCAGTAACTCCTTTCGTTTGATACCCATATTGCACAAACGAATCCTAGAGTCACCTCTGGTTCACCTTTATTGCGATACCTCGAAAATGCGTCCACCTATAGAACTAAGGCCCACTCCCTCTTAAAATACTCATTAGCTCCTTTCGTTTGATACCCATATTGCACAAACGAATTCTAGAGTCACCCCTGGCCCACCTTTATGGCGATATCTCGAAACGGCGTCCACCTATAGAACTAAGGCCCACTCCCTTTTAAAATACTCATTAACACCTTTCATTTGATACCCATATCGTACACAAAAATTCTAGAACCTTTATGGCGATATCTCGAAAGGGCATCCACCTATAGAACTAAGGCCCACACCCTTTTAAAATACTCATTAGCACCTTTCATTTGATACCCATATCGTACAAACAAATTCTAGAGTCACCCCTGGTCCACCTTTATGGCGATATCTCGAAAAGGCGAACACCTATAAAACGAAGGCCCACTCCCTTTTAAAAATACTCATTAACACCTTTCATTTGATACCCATATCGTACAAACAAAGTCTAGAGTCACCCCTGGTCCACCTTTATTGCGATACCTCGAAAATGCGTCCACCTATAGAACTAAGGCCCACTCCCTCTTAAAATACTCATTAACTCCTTTCGTTTGATACCCATATTGCACAAACGAATTCTAGAGTCACCCCTGGCCCACCTTTATGGCGATATCTCGAAACGGCGTCCCTTTTAAAATACTCATTAGCACCTTTCATTTGATACCCATATCGTACAAACAAATTCTAGAGTCACCCCTGGTCCACCTTTATGGCGATATCTCGAAAAGGCGAACACCTATAAAACGAAGGCCCACTCCCTTTTAAAAATACTCATTAACACCTTTCATTTGATACCCATATCGTACAAACAAAGTCTAGAGTCACCCCTGGTCCACCTTTATTGCGATACCTCGAAAATGCGTCCACCTATAGAACTAAGGCCCACTCCCTCTTAAAATACTCATTAACTCCTTTCGTTTGATACCCATATTGCACAAACGAATTCTAGAGTCACCTCTGGTCCACCTTTATTGCGATACCTCGAAAATGCGTCCACCTATAGAACTAAGGCCCACTCCCTCTTAAAATACTCATTAGCTCCTTTCGTTTGATACCCATATTGCACAAACGAATTCTAGAGTCACCCCTGGCCCACCTTTATGGCGATATCTCGAAACGGCGTCCACCTATAGAACTAAGGCCCACTCCCTTTTAAAATACTCATTAACACCTTTCATTTGATACCCATATCGTACACAAAAATTCTAGAACCTTTGTGGCGATATCTCGAAAGGGCATCCACCTATAGAACTAAGGCCCACACCCTTTTAAAATACTCATTAGCACCTTTCATTTGATACCCATATCGTACAAACGAATTCTAAAGTCACCCCTGGCCCACCTTTATGGCGATATCTCGAAACGGCGTCCACCTATGGAACTAAGGATTACTCCCTTTTAAAATGCTCATTAACATCTTTCATTTGATACCCATATCGTACAAACGCATTCTAGAGTCAACTCTGATCCACCTTTATGGCTATATCCCTAAACGGCATCCACCTATAGAACTATGGCCCACTCCCTCATAAAATACTCTTTAATGCCTTTCATTTGATACACATGTCATACAAACACATTCCAGGGTTTCCCTCGGTTCATTTTCCTACATGGTTATTTTCCCTTATGTTGTCACCATAGCTCTCAACTGAGTATGTAATGTTCGGTTACACCCGAACTTAAACTTCCTTACTTGTTCATCCTGAGCATGTTATATATGGAAGTCTATATTTATATCGATTCGTTTATGTCGTTAGGATCAACTGTTATCTTACGGAACATAATTAAAATATTCGTTCCATCATTGCGTATATACATAATCCCGACTTACTTCCATAATCCTCAAATACATGATCTAGGCCAACTTGAAACATTTTTATTATTTGTGAAAATTTTGCTGGATTCCGGAAATTGTTCGGGACTGAGATCCATCTCAAGTAACATTAAGGTTTATTTGTCTGCTAAAACATTTTTTGGGAAACAACTTTGTGAAAACGGCCCTTAGAGTTTTTGGTATATTGAATTGTCTGGTGTTTTTCGGATATTTTGTTGAGTTTCTACATGGGTGTATCTGGATTGCGCCTTTTCGGTTTTTCGGAGAAGTCGAGATTATGAAAAAAGTACACACATATATTTCTAAGCAGATATATGTAATCATTTATAGCCAATTTGCACTGTAACTTCACAAATCAAATATGATATCAAAATAATTTTTGGTATAATTCAGAATCTAGAATGGGCATTTGACATACATACATCTGCCTCTGTGTCTTTCTATTTTGATTGGAAGAATGTTAAAAAAATATCCATGCAATTCAAAAGGTCTCCTATTCGCGGTGGAAACCATGGAAACAACTCTAAAACTTGAAATTGTATATGAATACGACACTTGTGAATTTCCTGTTCATAACAATTATCAAAAAAAACAAGTAAGGAAGGCTAAGTTCGGAGGATATGAGCCTTAGTTCTATAGGTGGAAGCCTTTTCGAGATATCGCCATAAAGGTGGACCAGGGGTGACTCTAGAATTTGTTTGTACGATATGGGTATCAAATGAAAGGTGTTAATGAGTATTTTAAAAGGGGGTGGGCCTTAGCTCTATAGGTGGATGCCTTTTCGAGATATCGCCATAAAGGTGGACCAAGTATGACTCTAGAATTTGTTTGCACGATATGGGTATCAAATGAAAGGTGTTAATGGGTACTTTAAAAGGGAATGGGCGTTAGTTCTATGGGTTGGCGCCTTTTCGAGATATCGCCATAAAGGTGGACCAAGGGTGACTCTAGAATTTGTTTGCACGATATGGGTATCAAATGAAAGGTGTTAATGAGTACTTTAAAAGGGAATGGGCCTTAGTTCTATGGGTTGGCGCCTTTTCGAGATATCGCCATAAAGGTGGACCAAGGGTGACTCTAGAATTTGTTTGCACGATATGGGTATCAAATGAAAGGTATTAATGAGTATTTTAAAAGGGAATGGGCCTTAGTTCTATGGGTGGACGCCTTTTCGAGATATCGCCATAAAGGTGGACCAGGGGTGACTCTAGAATTTTTTTTTACGATATGTATATCAAATGAAAGGTGTTAATGACTATTTTAAAAGGGGGTGGGCCTTAGCTCTATAGGTGGATGCCTTTTCAGGATATCGTTATAAAGGTGGACCAAGGGTGACTCTATAATGTGTTTGTACGATATGGGTATCAAATTAAAGGTATTAATGAGGGTTTTAAAAGGGAGTGGTGGTAGTTGTATATGTGAAGGCGTTTTCGAGATATCGACCAAAATGTGGACCAGGGTGACCCAGGCCATCATCTGCCGGATACCGCTAATTTATTTATATATGTAATACCACGAACAGTATTCCTGCCAAGATTGCAAGGGCTTCTGATTTCGCCCTGCAGAACTTCTCCATTTTCTTCTACTTAATATGGTAGCTGTCACACCAATTTTACAAAGTTTTTTTTAAAGTTATATTTTGCGTCAATAAACCAATCCAATTACCATGTTTCATCCCTTTTTTCTTATTTGGTATAGAATTATGGCATTTTTTTCATTTTTCGAAATTTTCTATATCGCAAAAGTGGGCGTGGTCATAGTCGGATTTTGGCCATTTTTTATACCAATACAAAGTGAGTTCAGATAATTACGTGAACTGAGTTTAGTAAAGGTATATCGATTTTTGCTCAAGTTATCGTGTTAGCGGCCGAGCGAAAGGACATACGGTCGACTGTGCATAAATACTGGGCGTGGCTTCAACCGATTTCGCCCTTTTTTACAGAAAACAGTTATCGTCCTGGAGTCTAAGCCTCTACCAAATTTCACAAGGATTGGTAAATTTTTGTTCGACTTATGACATTAAAAGTATCCTAGAGAAATTAAATGAAAAAGGGCGAAGCCACGCCCATTTTGAAATTTTCTTTTATTTTTGTATTTTTTGCACCATATCATTACTGGAGTTGAATGTCGACATAATTTACTTATATACTGTAAAGATATTAACTTTTTTTTTTTATTTGACTTTAAATGGGTGCCCAGGAACCTACATACCAAATTTCATCACGACATCTCAAAATTTACTCAAGTTATCGTGTTAACGGACGGACGGACGGATAGGCATGGCTCAATCAAATTTTTTTTCGATCCTGATTATTTTGATATATGGAAGTCTATATCTATCTCGATTCCTTTATATATGTACAACCAACCGTTACCCAATCAAACTTAATATACTCTGTGAGCTCTGCTCAACTGAGTATAAAAATATCGTTTAGGTTTTAACCTCGAATTCGAACACAGGGGTCAAATCGTAACATCCGTAATGGTATAACTCGTCACGAAAAAACATGATTTTCGGATTATGACATACGTGAACGACGATCGTATGAACACAAATTCCATTGAAAAAGTAAGAAAATTGTTAAAATAAATGTATAAATAAAATATAATAACAAATCCGAAACTCATTATTAACAAAGGTTGAATTCAAACGAGCTTAATCCAAGCCAAAGGGAAATATTGGCGGAATTCATGGCGAGAAACCCGCTTTGGTATCCGCTTTCTTCAAATTTAACTTCTCCGGAAAGTAACTAAAAGCTTCTTAATTTAACCTAAATCTCTTCAAGAATTTGCAATAATTTTTTGTTACAAAGAAATAATATATAAATGATATGCTTACGCTTTATTCGATAAGGCCAAAGGGTTACTACACTCTCTTGACCGCCTTCGGACTATCTTTTCATCGCTTTCGCTATTACTGGAGTTAAAAAAAAAAAAAAAAATTGGATCCTTCGCAGTTATTTACTTTATTTTTTATATATTTAGCAACCAATTTCACAGTTCAAAACCTATTGTGAGCTAAAAATACAATCCAACCTAATGTGGATCGTAAAATTTATTGTGAATTGAAAATAAATTACGTTTCGTTTGCTATCGTATGTTATAATCCCATTTTGTTTATATGTTTGAGGTGTCACGTAATTTTCTTTCGTACGGTTGCCGATCCGTGATCGGATGTTACGATTCGAGACCAGAAATCACAACTATGAATGAATGACCTAATGGACCCAAAGCCATAAATATATGTATGTTATTATATAAGGCGGCCACCGTGGTGTGATGGTAGCGTGCTCCGCCAACCACACCGAATGCCCTGGGTTCACACCCCGGGCAAAGGCAACATCAAAATTTTAGAAATAAAGTTTTTCAATCAGAAGAAAATTTTTCTAAGCGGGGTCGCCCCTCGGCAGTGTTTGGCAAGCACTCCGAGTGTATTTCTGCCATGAAAAGCTCTCAGTGAAAACTCATCTGCCTCGCAGATGCCGTTCGAAATCGGCATAAAAAACAAATAGGTACCGTCCCGCCAATTTGTAGGAACAATTTAAAAAGGAGCACGACGCAAATTGGAAAAGAAGCTCGACCTTAAATCTCTTCGGAGGTTATCGCGCCTTACATTTATTTAATTTTTTATTATAAAACCTACGCAATTTTTTAAAGAAAAAATGGGGAGGCACAAAATGGCGGCAGCATGAGCTTTACGAAGAGCAAACTCCCTTAAACTCCGGTTTTCACGGTTGTTTTTTTTCTTTAAGTAATCCTTCATAATAAACTATGAAAGTATGTAGCAAAAATAAACATAGGGTAACTGATACATGTGGCATTTCATTTTTTCTTATAGAAATCGGAAGCCTAGAAAACTTTCACTTTAGCGTTAAGATTTACATACACTCGTACCTTGCAAAAATGTGGCTGGCGAAAATTCGGTTAAATATTGGCCCGGCAGGTCGTATAAAGCTTGATTTGTAATATGTGATGGTTTAGTTTACTTTTAATTTCAATATTTTGCTAATTAAGAGTAAAGTTTGTTGATATCAATTGTTTTTGTTTTATCGGCCTGCTGATAAAAAATTCAAGGTTCGAAACGATCTCAAAGCCAAATCCAACATTATCAGTGTCTTGCTGATTAAATATAGTTGGTAGAGGGGAATAGAAGTAGTAATTTGTCAGTCAAACAAACCACCGCTGTATAGCTAAATGGGTAGCGCAGCATGCCTAAAGCGTACTGATGATGAAGGCTTAGCACCCTTCGAAATGGATCTGCGCAGCTATGGCAGGTTGTCTGAAAAATTTTCTACTTACCATTCCAAAAAAAAAAAAAAAAAAAACATTTTCAATTATAGAAAAATTAAAAAAACAATAATCATTACAAAAAAAATTATTGTTCTGGCCTTGAGCTCGTTTCGAACCTTGAATAATTTGTTGATATCTTTTAAGAAGTTCAACAAATTTCGAAAGTTAAAAAATGTCAAACTTTTAATGGGAATAACAACTTTAGCCATTAAATTTTAGTCAATTACTTGCACGCAACTGTATTTATGTATGATTATACATACATATAGACAAACAACAACAAAGTATAAAGATTTTGTAAGCGCCCAAATAACCCGCGCATTAAACGTCCATGTACAGAGGCTTTCCGAAGACAGTAGTGGCTAGATAAATGTTATAGTTATAGAAAAAAGTATAGCCTCCGCAATGTGTTTGTACCTAAATATTGGACCAACAATGAACAATTTCAAATAAAATTAAGATCAGGTACGTATTCAAGCGTTTTGGCTGTCGCCGTGGTGTTGTGGTAGCATGCGCGGTTCCAGTAATTTCAAAAAAATAAATTTTTCCACCAAAACACTCTTCAAAACCCAAAATATATTTGTTTTTTTCAAAAAACTGTTATTGTCAAAGTTTTTAGCGGAAAATTTTGAGTCGGGCAGGGTATACAAGAAAATTTTATAGTCAAATGAAAATTTTTTAAGTAGATCATGAAAAAAACCTTAAAAATCAAAGAAAACAAGTCAAAAAACTCAAATTTTGCAGGCTCGAAAATTATTTTTTTGGGTATGCTTAGTGGAACTTTTTTTTCCCTGAGCCCAAAACCTATCGAAAAATCGATGGCGCGATATAGGTTAATAAATCGACCCAGCTTACTATATTTATTAAAAAAAAATCGAAAATTTCGAAAAATCGAAAAAGTTCGATAATTCATTACCAAATACGGATTAAGCAATGAAACTTGATAGGTTAGTTGAACCCTTTGACGCAGAATAGAAAACTAGTAAAATTTTGGACAATGGGCGTGGCACCGCCCACTTTTAAAAGAAGGTAATTTAGAATTTTGCAAGCTGTAATTTGGCAGTCGTTGAAGACATCATGATGAAATTTGGCAGGAACGTTACTCTTATTACTATATGTGTCCTAAATAAAAATTAGCAAAATCGGATGACAAACACGCCCACCTTTAAAAAAAAAATTTTTAGTCAAATTTTAACAAAAAATTTAATATCTTTACAGTATATATGTAAGTAAATTATGTCAACATTTAACTCCAGTAATGATATGGTTCAACAAAATACAAATATAAAAGAAAATTCCAAAATGGGCGTAGCGTCGCCCTTTTTCATTTAATTTTTCTAGACTACTTTTAATGCCATAAGTCGAGCATTTATTTACCAATCCTTCTGAAATTTGGTAGAGGCATAGACTCTATGACGATAACAGTTTTCTGTGAAAATGGGCGAAATCGGTTTGAATCCACGCCCAGTTTTTATACACAGTCGACCTTCTTCCTTCCGCTCGGCGGTTAACACGATAACTTGAGCAAAAATCGATATATCTTTACTAAACTCAGTTCACGTACTTATCTGAACTCACTTTGTATTGGTGTAAAATACGGCCGAAATCCGACTATGACCACGCCCATTTTTTCGAAATCGAAAATTACGAAAAATGAAAAAAATGCCATAATTATATACCAAATACGAAAAAAGGGATGAAACATGGTAATTGTATTGGTCTATTGACGCAAAATATAACTTTAGAAAAAAACTTTGCAAAATGGGTGTGACACCTACCATATTAGGTAGAAGAAAATGAAAAAGTTTTGCAGGGCGAAATCAAAAGCCCTTGGAATCTTGGAAGGAATACTGTTCGTGGTATTCATATATAAATAAATTAGCGGTACGCGACAGTTGATGTTCTGGATCACCCTGGTCCACATTTTGGTCGATATCTCGAAAACGCCTTCACATATACAACTAAGGGCTACTCCCTTTTACAACCCTCATTAATACTTTTAATTTGATACCCATATCGTACAAACACATTCTAGAGTCAACTCTGGTCCACCCTTATTGCGATATCTCGAAAAGGCGTCCACCTATAGAACTAAGGCCCACTACGTTTTAAATAATCATTAACACCTTCCATTTGATACACATGTCATACAAACACATTCCAGGGTTACTCTAGGTTCTTTTTACAACATGGTGATTTTCCCTTACTTTGTCTCCACAGCTCTCAACTGAGTATGTAATGTTCGGTTACACCCGAACTCAGCCTTCCTTACTTGTTTTTTATAATTATATTTATGAAAAAGCTTAGATCTTTCTAAATAAGCTCATTTTGTATGTCTCTCACCATACATACCTGTATCGATGAACGCTTCGGACTCATGGATGTTGTCGGAAAACGATGAAAATTCTGTCGTGGTTCAATTACGTCATATTGAATCGTTTCCGAGGTAGTACGTCAAGGCGCTTGCTACCGGAACACGCATTAAATATGAAAGTCTGCAAGAAATCAGAGGGCAATTCTTATAAACAATATGTTAAGTATACTTTCCACCTCGATTCAAGAAAAAGGCTGAGGAATATGTTAATATTTTTGTTGATTTTTGTCCGAAATTTCTTGTTGACGGTGACTTTAAAGCAAAACACCCTTGGTGGAGCTCTAGACTCATCAATCCAAAAGAAGAAGAGCTTGAAAGCTGCATCTCTCTAAACAAAAAAAAAACTTTTCCATCTTATCTACAGCCCAAGTAATCCACGAAAAATCCCAGACCTTTTTGTATTTTTGAGTGGTATACTCTGGTATAGCCAGCCGTAAGTGTTGTATAATAGCAGTAACGACCTCATTTTTGACCACTTCCCTTTATTTCTAATATATGTACAGTTACACCATTCACCACACCTGTATTAGATATAAAATACTTACCTTAAAAACATAACCATATTTATCTAAAGGTGCCACTAGAAACGGGGAATGTACGAGACGTATCTGAGCCCACGGCAGAACAAAATATCTCTGATTCTATTGAATTTCTAACAATAATATACAATCCTATGCTTAATTTATACCACTACCCCATCCAGTGGAAATGTGCATTTGTGGTCCTGATACGAACGCCAAATAAACCCCAGAACTGTGTTAAATTAAAGAAAAATATTGAAATAAACTCTTCAACGAAACTAAGGAACTATAAAGTACTGCTGGAATTTAATACCTTAAGAACTAATGTGCAGCTAACAAATTTCCTTTGTCGCTTTACTAAAAGGTGAACCTAAGATCTAATTTGCTGAATGTCTTATTTTGGATACATTAAAAATTAAGTGAGGAAAACAAATTTCTGGCAACAGTGGCATTCGTGATTGATTGTCCTATCCCTCATAAGAGCCTGTGTAAAAATTATTCGGGCCTAACATGGGCGATTAAGTGAAATATATCCCTCTCTCGGATACCACTCAAAAACAATCTCCCTGCAAAAATCGCGACTACTCCATGCATGCATGTATGGAGTACTCGCTATGGGCCAGGCGAGAGCTCCAAAATTAACCACAATTCATAATAAAAATATGGTCCAATTAACATTGCGATGTCCTAGAACTGGACCATATACTCCAGCTCCGCATTACATCAGAGTAATCCATGGAGTACCCACAGTCCAATAAACATCGTGTAGTGATTACAATCGTTAAAAACGAGCAATGATCGGCTTACAATATGTTCGTGTTGAAACATGAATTGGTCCATTACTGCATTACAGTGGAGTATAATTGTAAGTACTCCAGTGGACCACATGATCCAACGATTTTTGCAGGGGAGTATAATGGTAAGTACTCCAGTATGACACAAGTGGACCACATGATCCTACGATTTTTGTAGGGCAATCTCAGAATTTGTTTAAAAAATGGCCTATAACAGAAATGCCCTATCTCAGCTCAAAATATATTGAATCTATACTGAGATAGGAAATTTTTTTGAAAAAAAAAAAAAAAATTGAGATAGCGCATTATTTAGTTGAATTCTGTAACACTTACCTGTACACGAGTGTAGTACATCTACTAAATATGTACTCACAAGCGAATAAATTTTTGCAAAACGCGAAATATTGTGAAACGAGTATACGCCGGCGGCTATGGAGGCTGTATAAAGACTATCTGTATGTATGTATGTAAAATAAGTTGCATCGGAATGCACAGTGAGGAGTCTTTGGCGGCTTTGGCAAAGGCGGCGCTGGCTATGTTGCTGGTTGGCTACTGGCTGAGTTGGCCTAAATGGCAGATTGAGATAACGTTGTAGCTTTCCAACGCAGGGAACGAGATTTTGCGATCACGAACGCGCAGACAGCAGTTGCACGTTGCTAATTAGATTCTGAACGTAGCGTAAATAAGAAAAAAGAAAAAAAAAAAAAATATACAATCCATTAAACAACAACAACAAAAGTAGCGAAAATTTATGCAAACGTTTGCATTGCCGCATTAAATTGTTGAGAACTTACACAATGAGTTGGATTGTTGCTGGCGTAATAGGGCGTTTGGTGTATGGCTGAGCTTTTATTAAATTATGATAAAACTTTTTAATTGGAAAAATGTATTTACTTTTTCTCGCAAGGTATGTTGGTAAGTATAGAGCATCTTATGTTGATGGCTAAGTTAAATGTCATCATAATTCGGCTGCCTTGGCAAAATAGCCTAACTCATCAAACTTTTTAAAATGTCCTATATCAGAATTAGTTTGAAGAATATCCTCTCTGCGAATTGGTTTCAAAAAACGATTAACTCAGCATAAAATCTGGTTTTCTACGCGACACAATGGCTCCCGCGCTCAGAGTCCCAAAGAATTTTCAGTTGTCCATTGTAAACAGAACTCTTCGGGAAAGAGGAAGTCCAAATACTGACTCTGACTCAGAGGTTTAATTCACGTAGATATGGATGAAAATTTGATGACGGAATAACGGAAGATGGCGTCTATGGACAGAACTTCAAGAAATAGATACCAATGGGATACTACCTCACTATTTTTAAGGCATAAACACATGAAATAGAAGTTTGCGGCCGAGAATGTCTACGGAGGGGCATATTCTAGAGGATTATCCTCACTATGTAAAACCGCCTTGGATTCCTTGCAGTCTTGCATAATTACTTCTTAGCTAGTGGATAAATGCATAGGAGTCCTAAATGATCTGGACGACAAGCAGCACTATAGCAGCATTCCATGGTCCAGAGCCTTTCTGTGAACTCACAAAGGTACGCACTATGAAAATCACAAGTAACTAGAAAACAAAGTATCTCAAAAAACACTCCCAGCAACGAGAGAATCAGTCACCCCCACCGGGTTAGGGGGCTTAGAATATACCCGCGGCAGCTGTGCCTGTCACAAGAGGTGACTAAAATACCAAATTGATTCAGAGGGTTGTGTAGGGCAATCTTTTTGCCAGCGCAAAATAAAGCTTATCCAACCCAATTGTCAACCTCATCTATCCGTAGCGAATCCAGTTCCTTTAACAGCCGAGGCTCTGGCAACTTAAAGTTCCTCATAGATATAGGGGGTGGAGAGCGGTATGGTCTTGAAGGTTTCATGTGGTCATACTAAATGGTTTCCGAAATGGTCGGGCTGGTGCCCTAATGGGGCTTGTTACCGGAACGTACCGGATTTGCGTCGGCAAATGACCATCAACATCGATAACGCTCCCCAAAGCCTTCGGGGAGTGTCCTGTACTCGACCCTACGGCAAAACAATAACAACAGAGAATCAGTCAAACTCATTAATCTAAGCAAAGAAGACATACTAACTCTCACTGGGTACTGCATACACATACTTAAGTGAGTTAAATCTGTCCGATATTTGAACCAGTAGCTTTTGTGAGATGGGGGATGAGACGACGGTTCCCATCTAGGTGGCATGACTCTCAGTCACCTTGTGGTATGGAGTAAAAAGTCTGAGGAAGTATTTAAATACATTACAAGCACAATAGATCTAAATAAAAGTCGCACTGCATCGAGGACTAATATTTATAAAAATACTAGAGTTTTCTACGGAAAACGGAAATCTTATTACTGAAAGTGATCAACAAATGAGTGTATGGGTGGAACACTTCAGGAAAGTATTAAATAATCATGTAGGTGAAGCGGCCTGAAATTCCAACACTATTGCTGCAAACTACAACAACCAACCCCACTTCAATGGGGTAAACAGCGCGCCCCCTACGAAAAATGAAATAATTTCAGTAATCAAGTCCTTAAAAAAGGGCAAGGCCCCAGGAAATGATGACATATATGCTGAATACCTCATAGCAGATCCAGATACCGCAGCTGAAACCTTACTTCTAATAATCCGTCAGGTATGGGAAGAAGAATCCTACCCTCGTCAGTGGAATGAAGGCATACTTGTAAAAGTCGCAAAAAAGGGAGATACCTCTGATGGTAACAACTACAGAGGTATCACCTTACTCTCGATTCCTAGCAAAGTGTTCGCCACGATCTTACTGTCCCGAGTTCAAGAGGCGGTGCACGGAACTCTAAGAGAAAATCAGTTTAGCTTTAGACAAATCCTGTGTTGATCTAATAAATACCGTCCGAATCATTGTTGAACAATGCTGTGAATGCACGACATCAGCTTATTTACTTTTTATCGACTTTAAAAAGGCTTTTGATAGTCTCGTCAGAAAATATATTTGGGAAATACTACGAGGGATGCCCAATAAAATAATTAACATTATAAAGGCAATGTATGCCGAATTTAAGTGCCGGGTCTGTCACGTTGGGGGCCTCTCAAAACCCTTCGAAATTAAAAGCGGGGTGCGACAGGGATGCATACTCCCGCCGCTCCTGTTCATCTTGGCATTAGACGAGATTATGAGGAACGCAGACAATGGTGAACACGGTGTATAGTGGACGCCTTTCACTCAGCTAGGGGATTTAGAATATGCAGACGATGTCTGTCTGCTAAGTCACAGAAGTACTGACCTTCAACACAATTTAGAAGCTGTCAACACACATGCAAAGGAGGCCGGACTAAGCATCAATACAGCGAAAACCAAAGTCATAAGATGCGGCTATAGCATTTCCTCAAGGCCATTGATGCTTACGGTTGACGAAAATGAAATCGAAGGTGTAGAGTCCGTTGTTTATCTTGGTAGTATTGTCTCAAATAAGAGCGGTGCAGATGAGGACGTTCAGTTTCGCATAAACAAAGCAAGAATGGCTTTTGGGCAACTGGCAAACGTGTGGAGGTCCAGTCAAATATCTTTAAAAACGAAGCTTCGACTGTTTAATTCGAATGTTAAATCAGTATTGTTTTATGCTTGCGAGACGTGGAAAAGCTCAAATTTAATTCAGAAACGTCTACAAGTTTTTATTAATAAATGTCTGCGCCGAATCCTGAAAATTCGATGGCCGGAAAGAATTTCAAATGACGACTTATGGTCTAAAACAAATCAACCTAAGGCTGCCACAGATATAACCAAGCGTAAATGGCCGTGGATTGGTCACACTCTCAGAAGACATCCAGTAAATATAGCCAGACAAGCATTGCGATGGAATCCACAAGGAAGCCGACGAGCTGGTGCACCTGCGAAAACTTGGCGCAGAACGGTGGATAAAGAACTCGAAGACGCAGGATACACGTGGAATGACATCACAAGAACTGCACCTAACAGAATAAGATTTAAGTCGGTGGTCGAGGCCCTATGCTCCAATAGGAGTTGAGGAAGATGATGATGATGATGAGAGTTTTCTTCAAATAATAATGCCGTCAAACTTGACGCCTATATAGGGTAACTCGGCTAGTATCTTTCTAGGGGGGGGGGGGGGGGGGGGAACTCTCTGAAAGCGGTATTATTAGCAATAGTAGTTGGGCAAGAAGTTGAGGACTCTGTGCCAATCCGGAAAAACTGAACTGGTCTTATTCCCAAGAAGGCACAAAATGCCGAATCTTATACCACCAAGGTCGGCTGCAAAAAGCCAAATTTTAGGCAAATAAAGTGAGGTATCTGGCAGTGATTTTAGATAGGAAGCTGCTCTAAAGTGTAAACTTTGCAGATCGTGTATTTAAGGAACAGTATTGTTCTCCAGTGAAAGAGTATTTGGTATCTCATGAGGCTTTTCTCCAAAAGTAGTCCATTGGATATATGCAGCCATTGTATGCCCAATTCTAATGAATTTAAAAAGGTAACACCTGTATTTAAAAAGGTCACGCACCTCGAAAGGTCCAGAAGAGTTCAGAGATCTGCATTAGAGGCGCTCTTGTATCCACTCCGATAGAGGCACTTAGTACTATGCTGCATCTACCATCAATGTATGTGGTGGCAAAGGAAATAGCCTTGCGAATTACAGAAATCGGCAGCTTGCAGAATGGGGAAGCGGTTATGCTACGATTTTGGGCACCAACGCCCCAGTTTTAATACCAGTACTCACTCTTTTTTGCACTCCCAGCAACATTTTCACAATGAATTACACAGTGTGTATTACCATATAACAAGAAAGGGGAAAAACGCATCATTCTGTTCAGGGTACCATCAACATATTAAACTTAGCGGATCTGCAACTAGAAATATCTTTCGCCTTCCAGACCATTTTAGTATACACTCAGAGAAAAACGCCGTTATAAAATCCAGCACCACCGGACTCAATTCAAGCTTTGTTCTTACTTTTTTGTTCTTGAAAAACGAACGACCTGTTCTTAAAACAACAACCTTGTTCTTGAACTGACACCATTTTCTTGAAAAGAGAACGGCTGGTCTTAAATTAAGTACAATGTTCTTAAAGTAAGTTCAAGAAAAAAGAAACGGTACAATTCGTGTGCACTACAACATTTGGCACAATCTATTGAGCAGTTGTAGTGGCCCAGCGGCTATGATGTTGCGGTTGCGATCGTGTGGCGCGAGCTCGATCGCCGTCAAACTCTGAAGCTTTTTAAAACAATTTTTTTATATTCTATTTTTTTAACTCTTATTTTTCGTTCAATCCCATTCACGTAATTCTCAAACTTGTTATGAAATGTTTTAAATATATATTCCGATTGCATTATCCAATAAGAAAGATTTCTCTTATCGAGAAACATATGAAAAATGTGAAAAAATGCATATTATGCGTTTTTTCAAACCTTTTTGGCATTTAATAATAGTTTTTTGTTATTAATATTTCTTATTAATAACGAAGAAATTATTTATTAATAAAAAAAAAATTAATAAAAAATAAATAAATAAATGGGTAATAATAATTAAAAAATTATCTTCCTCCCACCAATGGTCAAGCACAAACCGTTCTTAAATGGAGAACGAAAACTGTTAAATCGACCACAAATCGTTCTCGAAGCGTGAGAACGAAAAGTCTTAAATCAAGCCCGAGTAGTGTTTGAAATGAGCACAGAAGGTTCACAAATCAATACCAAAGTGGTCATAAAATACGAACGGTGTGCTTGGAAAAACTGTTCTTAAAACAAGCCCGTCGGTCACGAGTTAAGAAAAAACGTACTTAACAGACTTTTGTGAAAAAATGTTCTTAATTTTGAACTTGTTTCGTTCGTTTTAGAACGATTTTTTCTCTGAGTGTACGTATACCTATGGCCACTTTTTAACTCCATACAAGCACGGGCTATTATCCCTTACAAGGTTTCTTCCTGGTCACAGTTTGATAGGTAGTTACGCCGGGCATGCTGGCGCTGCAGATTTATTGAGAAGTAGGAAAACGTGAAGTATCTCCTGTGCCTGAAACTAAGAAGAAATAGGTAGCAGTATCCAAGCTCGAAATATGGACAATATTTAAATTTATTGCCTCCACGAAGTGGTTCGATCTGCGGTAGCTGATAAAATAAGGGTTACTTATCGTTTTTGGCATCACAATGGGCCCATTAGTGGCCTGAGGATTGGGCTGGAATGTAACTTCTTGGCGCAATCACTTTAACCTAACCTAACCTAACATTCCTACCAAGTGTCAGGACAAAAAGGAGAAAACGCTTTGAAATATTAACTCCCAATCAGAATATTTATCTACAATCGCAGACTCTGCTTAAAATCTATGATTAAGTATTATAGCAATAAAGCTTCACACATGGGCACATACTCGTAAGTATTTAAGTTCAAAATAAAAATAGAAAATAAATACATCTATGCTACAGTACCAAATAAAAATTTAATTGCGATTCCATTTCTGATATAACGCCAACAAAAACGGTCATAGTAGCAATAAAAATACAGCAACAACTGCAACATATACACAGCAGCTTACATTGGCTTAGATTGAGAGGGGCGGCAAGCGTCATCAAAGCGATTCAATACCCAAGGTTTTGTGGAACATCGATGTTGATAATCCCTTGCTACTCGGGAGCGATTTGATATGACCATGTTGAATTGTCTAAGTTATCAAACCATATACTGACCCTGACTTAGAGGAATGGTTCACGGATGGATTAAAATTTAATGACGGAACAACTAGAGCTTGTATCTATCGGCCGAACTTCAAGTAATCGATACGGTTTGGATGCCATCCCACCATTTTTCAGGCAGAAATACAGGCAATAGAAGTCCGGCTTGATAACAAAAAACGGTTTTTCGGTAATAAATTTTTTTTTTTATTTCGGAAAGCCGTTTCCTTGTTATCAAAAGGAACTTTTATTTTGGCCTTAAAAAATAAAAGTCCGGATTTAACTTTTATTTCCGGACTTTTATTTTTAAAAGTCCGAGTTTAACTAGTTCTATAGGACTCAAAAAATAAAAATCCGAAAATAATTTTTATCTTGATTCAAATATATTTAAAGTCCAAAATTAATAGTTTTGCAAGGAATGATATTATAAAAGGAATAACAGTTTCAGC
This sequence comes from Eurosta solidaginis, assembly GCF_040869045.1. NCBI lineage: Eukaryota > Metazoa > Arthropoda > Insecta > Diptera > Tephritidae > Eurosta > Eurosta solidaginis. The sequence continues at coordinate 209,985,119 of NC_090321.1, forward strand.
TCCTGATTATAATTATTTTTTTTAGGCCTCGATGCACTGCGACCTTTATTTAGATCTATTGCGCTTACCTTTCAGCCTATTACTGTATGTTGAGACTTTTAATGTATTTAAGCCCCTCTTCAGACCACCGTGGTGTGGTGGTGACGTGATCCGCTTTTCACACCGAGGATCCTTTTAGAAACAAGTTTTTTGAACTAGAAGCAAGATTTTCTAAGTGGGATAGCCCCTCGGCAGTGATTTGGCAAGCACACCAACTGTATTTCTGCATTGAAAAGCTTCTCAGTGAAAACTCATCGGCCTTGCAGATGCCATTCGGAGTCGGCATAAAACATGTAGGTCCCGTTCCGCCAATTAGTAGCAAAAATTAAAACGAGTACAACGCAAATTGGAAGAGAAGCTCGGCGTAAAATCTCTTCGGATATTATTCGCGCCTTATATTTGGTTTTAGTTATTCTTCAGACTTTTTACTCCATACTGCGAGAGGATTAAGGGTCACGCCACCTAGATGGGAGAATCGTTGACTTGCCAAAGCGATGCATTCGCAGAGAATGTGAACTGTCGTTTGATCACCTATCTCACAAAAGCGACAGATTTGTGCGTCGGAAACATTTAACTTACTTAAGTAGGTAATATTGTGGAACAAAATGTCTCGTGTAGTACCCAGTAAGAGTTTGTAGATATGTCTTCTTTGCTAAGATTAATGAGTTTGGCTGAAACTCTCGTTGCTGGGAGTATACAAAATTTTGCCAGCCTTTGCCCTGTGCATTCAATCCAGTGTTTTCTGAGCTACTTTGTTTCCCAGTTATTTGTGGTTTTCATAGTACGTGTCTTTGTAAGTTCACAGAAAGGCTCTGGACAATGGAATGCTTCTAGAGCTCCTTGCTTGCTTGGAAGTCTACCTTTTCATTACTTTCATTTCCCTGATCCCCATCCTAACATATCCTTGTTTTCGGCGCCAAGATAATTTAGGACTAAAATTTATTCATTCACAAACTTAAAAGGCGTTGTGTAAGACTGCAAAGCACGCAAGGCTCACTGGCTGTCTGGCATTATGACGATACTCCTTGAGGATAAGCCTCTCTGTAGACATTCTGTACCAGATTTAACTGTTATTTTCGGACTTTTATTTTTAAAACTAACTAGTTCTATCGGACTCAAAAAATAAAAATACAGATTTTACTTTTATATGTGGACTTTTATGGAAAAAGTTCGAAAAATAAAAAGGATGCATGATTCGACATGATATTACTATAGAGATACCTGGGAACTCAAACATTTTCACCTAGGACAATTTTTTGACCAGGACTTTTTCGACTCCGAAAAAATAAATAATAATTATTTTCCGACCCTGATTATAATAAATAAGTCGTCCCATCCCATCTTTCCGGGACATATAAATTCATACTTGTAAGAGTATTCGCCCATCGTAGGTACGGTAGACAATTTGATTGGAGAAGCTATAAATTGAGCTGCAGACCTTTGAATCCCTATCGAGGGTGTATTTCAATAATATTCTGCCTGTGCTTATCACCAAGAAGTATGCCAACACTCACAGTTATAGGTATTTTAATAGGATCTTTCGTGCATGTTTTCCGATAGCAATGAGCAGAGCGCCACTTGCCTGTCTCTATTCAATGGAGGTTACCCCTTCCTCTGATTCTAAATACGGCTGTCGATTGACATACTTTTTTGGTCGGATTGTCTTCATCTATTCGTATAACATAACCTAGCGAGCGGAGCATTCGGACTTTTATTCGTTGCACTAACTTCATAGTTATCCAAACATTCTGATCATTAACTTTCCTTTGATACTCACCCTCGCCATCACGGATATAAGTCTTTCGGAGAAATTTTCTCTCAAACATTCTAAGGGCCACCTGCGGCCTGAATTAAAGATACTAAATTGTAGATTTTGAACAATTTCAATTTCGTTATGAAAATTTCGTAATGAAATAAAGCAATCTTGGTTTCCAGCTACAAGTTCTAGTATTATCATCTCCCCTAGGTCTGAAAAAAAAATATATTACTCTGAGCCTAATATTGCCGAAATTTTTACCGACTAATCTAAGCTTTATCGGAAGTACATGAAGCGTTTTTCAAATGAACATCATTATTAATTGGCGCATAACGGGCTAAACGATTTTAGCGTTTCGAAACAATCACGCCAGCTGTCCCTGTTTCGCGATAGCTGACACTAAGAGCGAGCCCCAATGGAGGTCAAGTCTCCCCCCACCTGCCTCTCCCAATATAGTGGAGGTCTCGCGTTTTATCTACTACCAAAGTGCGGTGTCAACTGAAATACTTTCTTCGTCGAAGCGTCTTCGTCCATTCGCCTAACATGACCTAGCCAACCAAGCCTTTGGGTTTTTATTCGCTGCACTATCGTAATATCTGCGTAAGGCTCATACAGGTAATCATTATACCTTCATCCATACTTGCAGGACCATAAATATTCTGGAAAACTTTTCACTCGAGCACTCCAAGTGCCGTCACATCTTCTCTCGACACCTACCATGAGTCTAAAGCTGCAGACATTGGTGCTTTATCGGTAACCGTATCGGTAACCTTATAACAGCTGATTCGACCAACCTTATGAGATTCAATGCAATCGATTATTGGTGCCGCTAAGGTCGTAACCGTATCGTAGCCAACCAATTGGTTTTTGGTTTACCGTCGTAACGATAAACAGCTGATTACGTTAGAGATACGACTACAGCGATACGACAAACGGCACCAATGGCTACAGCTTAAGCCATACATCATAAGTGACTTATAGAACGTGATTTTTGTTCGTCGAGAGAGGACTTTACTTTTCAATTGCCTACTAAGTCAAAGTAGCACTTGTTGAGAAGAGTTATTTTAAATGCACATACTTAAAAAATTGCGTAAAGTTCTACTACGCCTCTGGTGCCATTACAACAAAATTCAACTAAATACAACAAGACAAGCAGCAGCAAGTAGCGCATTAAACTACTCTATCCATCCATAGGCATCGCCTCGTAATACGGTGGCACCTTTTAAGCCGAACAACAACGACTATGATGCACGATGTCCGATGAGCGATGACGTTGGTGAATTCGCTACGCTCTGAGCACTCTAGGAAGGCAAGAAAAAGTGGGGTTAGTTGAATGGTATCGGAGCTGTTTGTTGCTCGTATATTAGCGATTGCAATGCGATTTCACGAGCCACATTGCAAATTCATTTTACAAGTTGCGCATTGATTCACAATTTCGTTACACCACTGCTAGCACCTCGGCACATGCAACGTTGCTCACAATAGGTTTATATGTAGTACCTACATGCTTCAGTCGCTCAGTCCCTTTTACGATTGTACACCATATCATACACATACATGCATACATATTAGGCCGGGTCGATTTGTGGGGAGGCAAAAAAAATCGCCCATTGCTCTGTAAAAATCATATTCTAGGGATCAAAATAAGAAACTTTGCCGAAGGAACCATACCTCTAAAACGAATTCTGATGTCCCCACTTTGGGTCGTAGGGGCAAATTTTGAAAAATCCCATCTTAAAATGCCTATATTTTTTCTTTTTGGAGTTTATTTTTCTCTTTACAAATTTATTTAGTCAGAACATATGTAAATGAAAAAATTAATTTAACTTAGTAATAGAAAAGAAATTAAAAAAAATTATTAGAAATTAGCGTTTTTACAACCCCCTTTTAAAACCAAGGCATTTGCATGTCGTAAACATAGTTGTGTGGGTTTTTTATTCAACCGTTTTAAAAAATGAAGGTATCACTGTGACACAATTGCAGATCGTCAAATTGCTTGTGTTGTTTTTTTAAGCCACTACAAGGCACAGCAGGTAGAATTGAAATTGCCCCTACCCAAAAGTTCGACTATGGGGGGACATCAGAATTCGTTTTAGAGGTATGACTCCTTCGGCAAAGTTTCTTATTTTGATCCCTAGAATACGATTTTCATAGAGCAAAGAGCGATTTTTAAATCGACCCGCCCTAATACATATACACGTGTGCAATGCATGCATCTATGGATTTGATTGTTGTGGCAGATGGTGACCGCAACAGCAAACTCGCAAAACTTTAATTTGCAATAGGAAAAACAGGTTGCCACAGATGCAGTTTAGTGATTCGGTTACTAAAGTTTTCTTGTAGATTGTTTGCTTTGGATACATGTATATATGCTCGAATTTCCATAGTAAGTATGAAGTAAAGATTTTTTTGGCTTTTGATTTAAAAGTTTTCTGTCTATTTCTGTCTAAAAAGTGCAACCTGTCGCAAACAAACTGAGGTGAAGACAACTTTTTACTGCCATAAATATCGCACACTCGGACCTGAGCATCTATTAACTAAAAACAGCAATGTTCAGATAACGTTATTGTCCCTTGCAAAAGCGCTGAAGAATTTTTTTAGGTTTTATTCAGCCATTTCTCGGTAGATAGTCGGAGTGTCATTGACTCCATTATACAGACCGATGGGCATAAACGATTGTAAGGTAATGCTTGGTCCAATTGTAAAACTAAACAATTTATTTAAAGATGTTTTTATTAAAACCTATCCCTATATAAGATTGGGGAAGACATGTGTCAAATCGGTCCAGTAGATGGGCTGTTTTGCTTGAAGAAAGATGAGACTTTTATATTTATATTTTGGTAAAGATAAAGATTAGTCAATTCCAATCAGGCGATTGGAGCCCTTGTTGTTATTTAACCAGGGCTTTGGTAAAGGTTGCAGAAGTGACATAACCTATTTGAATCTGAAACTGAATCAGCTACTATCAATGTATCCCTATTATCGTGCGATTGATTTAATTTGCTCACATCGAAACTTCTAGGTAGTCTAGCGGGATCGGGCTTTACTCCACTTGCTTTTCTTGATTTCTTGTGGAAAAGTGGCAGCCCTACTAACCAGCACAGCCGTTGTACTTTGGTTCATTGCGCGATGTTCCTAACGGCCTAAAATCATAAAATATTCTTGCCTAAACTCCGCCGGACTATAAATCGTTTTGCGAGCTTTTCCCTTGCATAACTCACGGATTTAGTCGTCTCGTTTTTCTCATGTATATAGTTTCGAGCCTTACATCACGATAGGCATAACGAGCCACGACGTTTCTTCATTAAGGAAATAGTGATTTTAAGAACCGCTTACGATTTCTTCGCGAACACAAGTGCGAGTTTCGAGACTCGAGAAAGCGAGAACTTTCCCGGCAGTGAGCCGCACTAGTTTCGAACTAGCGTAGAACTATATCAGTAAGAGGCGGTGCTAGTTCTAATTCTGCCCCACGCAGTGCTTCCGAATGACACTATTGACATTGTGATGTCCTACGAAATGGCAATCGTCCCCCTTTGCTGACCTTTTGAACGCGTTCTTAACTTGTTCAGTTGTTGGTGGCTCTGAAATAGTCGTTGCCTTTGAGTATTTAATTTAAATTCATATAAATCACGTTAAGTTGGGTTTAACTTGTACGCTTTTAGACTAAAATTGAAGACCGTCAAAATTTAATACTCAAAAAAATTCAGAGAACTCCAAATAAAATGTTCGTGAAATTTTCACGAACTTTCGATTTTTTTTTCGAAAACGTTTTAGAGATTTATGTGCTTAGTTCGGTTACAAAATACATTCATAGATAGAAGTTTTTTCTGAAAACATCGAAATTAAAAAAAGAGGAATTAATTGACGAAATTTGATAAAAATTGCCACTGATAAGCCATGAAGTCGGGCCACCGATGAGTTACCATCAGATTTTACTTCCATAGTCATTTACTCAACAACTTCTACATTTATTTATGATTTTTAGGCCGGGTTTCTCATGGCGAGTTTAAACTCTAGTTAAAGTTGTCTACAGTTCAACCCTGCCACTTCGGCTCCTTAAGCTGAGATCAGCATCAAAATTGTATGTCATCGAACAAAGTGGCAAAGTTAAACTCTAGTCAACTTTAACTAGAGTTTAAACTCGCACTTAAAAACCAGACATTATTCACTTGCAACTTTCTCTTCTCTTCGCTTACGGCATGCCAAAGATTTCAATTCAAACTAATTTTACAGTTAAATACCAAAACCGAATGGTAATTTGCAAACAACTTTGAAGAAATTTCAATATGAGCATTAGTTCCGTTGTTAAACCGATAACGATTAAAATTGGCTAAATTTATTATCATAAATACTGTGTACAAATCATATGTTTGCATATAGGTATGTATGTATGTAAAGTTAGGGTCAACGACGTATTAGACCGAGAATAGTAGTGTCAATGAAGCATGCGAGCACGCTACTGGCTGTGAGCTACACTCAGAGAAAAAAACCTTCTAAAACGAACGAAACAAGTTCAAAATTAAGAACATTCATTGACAAAAGTCTGTTAAGTACGTTTTTTCTTAACTCGTGACAGATGGGCTTGTTTTAAGAACAGTTTTCCAAGCACACCGTACCTATTTTATGACCCGTTTGGTATTGATGGGTGAACCTTCTGTGTTCATTTCAAGCACTACTTGGGCTTGATTTAAGATCTTTCGTTCTCACGCTTCGATAACGATTTGGGGTCGATTTAACATTTCGGTGGGAGGGGAAAGTATTTTTTATACCTTTCATGAACATGAAATGGTATATTAACTTTGGTCCGATGTTTGTAACGTTGAGAAATATAGAAGATAGACTCACCATTAAGTATACCGAATTGATCAGGGAGACGAACTGAGTTGATATAGCCATGTCCGTCTGTCCGTCCGTCCGTCCGTCTGTCTGTTTGAATGCAAACTAGTCCCTCAAATTTTGAGATATCTCAATGAAATTTGGCACAAGGATGTATTTTTGTATTATATCAGACATTTGTCGGATCCGGTAGGATCGGACCACTATATATCTCCCATACAACCGATCATTCAGATAAGACGATTTTGGTCATTCCTGCCGCAATTTAGAAAGTATAAACGTGAAACTCGGTGATATTTATTCTAATATATCATAGTTTTTGGCCATTTCTCCCTTAATTTAGAAAGTATAAATGCGAAACTCGGTGATATATATTTTAATATATCATAGAAGATTTTCTAAAAAAATCACTTTGATCGGAGCTATATCTAGTTGTATCCCATACAACCGATCGTTCAGATAGAAAGATTTTTGGCCATTTCTCCCTTAATTTAGAAAGTATAAATGCGAAACTCGGTGATATATATTTTAATATATCATAGAAGATTTTCTAACAAAATCACTTTGATCGGAGCTATATATAGTATATATCCCATGCAACCGATTGTTCAGATAGAAAGATTTTTGGCAATTTCTCCCTTAATTTCCAATATAAAAACGTTAAACTTGGTGATATTTATTCTAATATATTATAGAAGATATTCTGAAAAAATTACTTTGATCGGAGCTATATATAGTTGTATCCCATACAACCGATCGTTCAGATAGAAAGATTTTTGGCCATTTCTCCCTTAATTTAGAAAGTATAAACGCGAAACTCGGTGATATATATTTCAATATATCATAGAAGATTTTCTAAAAAAATCACTTTGATCGGAGCTATATATAGTATATATCCCATGCAACCGATAGTTCAGATAGAAAGATTTTTGGCAATTTCTCCCTTAATTTCCAATATAACAAGTAAGGAATGCTAAGTTCGGGTGTAACCGAACATAACATACTCAGTTGAGAGCTATGGAGACAAAATAAGGAAAATCAATCTGGGGTAACCCTGGAATGTGGTTGTATAACATGTGTATCAAATGAAAGGTATTAAAGAGTATTTTAAGAGAGAGTAGGCCATAGTTCTATGGATGAACGCCATTTAGGGATATCGCCATAAAGGTAGACCAGGGCTGACTCTAGAATTTGTTTGTACGATATGGGTATCAAATGAAAGGTGTTACTGAGCATTTTAAGAGGGAGTGGGCCTTAGGTCTACCGGTGGACGCCTTTTCGAGATGTCCCCATTAAGGTGGACCAGGGGTGATTCTATAATGTGTTTGTACGATATGGGTATCAAATGAAAGCTGTTAATGAGTATTTTGAAAAGGAGTGATCCTTAGTTCCATAGGTGGACGCCGTTTCGAGATATCGCCATAAAGGTGGACCAGGGGTGTCTCTAGAATGTGTTTGTACGATATGGGAATCAAATGAAAGGTGTTACTGAGCATTTTAAGAGGGAGTGGGCATTAGGTCTATAGGTGGACGCCTTTTCGAGATATCGCCATTAGGGTGGGCCAGGGGTGACTCTAGAATGTTTGTACGGTATGGGTATCAAAGGAAAGGTGTTACTGAGCATTTTAAGAGGGAGTGGGCATGAGGTCTATAGGTGGACGCCTTTTCGAGATATCGTCATTAGGGTGGGCCAGGGGTGACTCTAGAATGTGTTTGTACGATATGTGCATCAAACGAAAGGTGTTACTGAGCATTTTAAGAGGGAGTGGGCATTAGGTCTATAGGTGGACACCCTTTCGAGATATCGCCATTAGGGTGGGCCAGGGGTGACTCTAGAATGTTTGTACGATATGGGTATCAAACGAAAGGTGTTACTGAGCATTTTAAGATGGAGTGGGCATTAGGTCTATAGGTGGACGCCTTTTCGAGATATCGCCATTAGGGTGGGCCAGGGGTGACTCTAGAATGTGTTTGTACGATATGGGTATCAAATGAAAGGTGGTAAGGAGTATTTTAAAAGGGAGTAATCCTTAGTTCTATAGGTGGCCGCCTTTTCGAGATATCGCCATAAAGGTGGACCAAGGGTGACTCTAGAATGTTTGTACGATATGGGTATCAAACGAAAGGTGTTACTGATCATTTTAAGAGGGAGTGGGCATTAGTTCTATAGGTGGACGCCTTTTCGAGATATCGCCATTAGGGTGGGCCAGGGTGACTCTAGAATGTGTTTGTACGATATGGGTATCAAATGAAAGGTGGTAATGAGTATTTTAAAAGGGAGTAATCCTTAGTTCTATAGGTGGACGCCTTTTCGAGATATCGCCATAAAGGTGGACCAAGGGTGACTCTAGAATGTTTGTACGGTATGGGTATCAAACGAAAGGTGTTACTGAGCATTTTAAGAGGGAGTGGGCATTAGGTCTATAGGTGGACGCCTTTTCGAGATATCGCCATTAGGGTGGGCCAGGGTGACTCTAGAATGTGTTTGTACGATATGGGTATCAAATGAAAGGTGGTAATGAGTATTTTAAAAGGGAGTAATCCTTAGTTCTATAGGTGGACGCCTTTTCGAGATATCGCCATTAGGGTGGGCCAGGTGTGACTCTAGAATGTTTGTACGATATGGGTATCAAACGAAAGGTGTTACTGAGCATTTTAAGAGGGAGTGGGCATTAGGTCTATAGGTGGACGCCTTTTCGAGATATCGCCATTAGGGTGGGACAGGGGTGACTCTAGAATGTTTGTACGATATGGGTATCAAACGAAAGGTGTTACTGAGCATTTTAAGAGGGAGTGGACATTAGGTCTATAGGTGGACGCCTTTTCGAGATATCGCCATTAGGGTGGGCCAGGGGTGACTCTAGAATGTTTGTACGATATGGGTATCAAACGAAAGGTGTTACTGAGCATTTTAAGAGGGAGTGGACATTAGGTCTATAGGTGGACGCCTTTTCGAGATATCGGCATTAGGGTGGGCCAGGGTGACTCTAGAATGTGTTTGTACGATATGGGTATCAAATGAAAGGTGGTAATGAGTATTTTAAAAGGGAGTAATCCTTAGTTCTATAGGTGGACGCCTTTTCGAAATATCGCCATTAGGGTGGGCCAGGTGTGACTCTAGAATGTTTGTACGATATGGGTATCAAACGAAAGATGTTACTGAGCATTTTAAGAGGGAGTGGGCATTAGGTCTATAGGTGGACGCCTTTTCGAGATATCGCCATTAGGGTGGGCCAGGGGTGACTCTAGAATGTTTGTACGATATGGGTATCAAACGAAAGGTGTTACTGAGCATTTTAAGAGGGAGTGGGCATTAGGTCTACAGGTGGACGCCTTTTCGAGATATCGCCATTAGGGTGGGACAGGGGTGACTCTGGTATGTTTTTGTACGATATGGATATCAAATTAAAGGTATTAATGAGGGTTTTAAAAGCGAGTGGCCCTTAGATGTATATGTGAAGGCGTTCTCGCGATATCGACCAAAATGTGGACCAGGTGATCCAGAAAATCATCTGTCGGGTACTGCTAATTTATTTATATATGCAATACCACTAACAGTATTCCTGCCAAGATTCCAAGGGCTGTTGATTTCGCCTTGTAGAACTTTTTCATTTTCTTCTACTTAATATGGTAGGTGTCACACCCATTTTACAAAGTTTTTTCCAAAGTTATATTTTGCGTCAATAAACCAATCCTGTTACCATGTTTCATCCCTTTTTTCGTATTTGGTATAGAATTATGGTATTTTTTTCATTTTTCGTAATTTTCGATATCGATAAAGTGGGCGTGGTTATGGTCAGATTTCGCCCATTTTTTATACTGAGAAAAAGTGAGCTCAGGTAAGTACGTGGGCTAAGTTTAGTAAAGATATATCGGATTTTGCTCAAGTTATTGTGTTAATGGCCGAGCGGAAGGACAGACGGTTGACTGTGTATAAAAACTGGGCGTGGCTTCCACCGATTTCGCCCATTTTCACAGAGAACAGTTACCGTCATAGAATCTATGCTCCTACCAAATTTGAGAAGGATTGGTAAATTTTTGTTCGACTTATGGCAATAAAAGTATTCTAGACAAACTAAATGAAAATGGGCGGAGCCACGCCCATTTTGAAATTTTCTTTTATTTTTGTATTTTGTTGCATCATGTCATTACTGGAGTTGAATGTTGACTTAATTTACTTATATACAGTAAAGATATTAAATTTTTTGTTAAAATTTGAATTTAAAAAAAATTTTTTTTAAAAAGTGGGCGTGTTCTTCATCCAATTTTGCTAATTTTTATTTAGCACATATAGAGTAATAGTAGTAACGTTCCTGCCAAATTTCATCATAATATCTTCAACGACTGCCAAATTACAGCTTGCAAAACTTTTAAATTACCTTCTTGTAAAAGTGGGCGGTGCCACGCCCATTGTCCAAAATCTTACTAATTTTCTATTCTGCGTCATAACGTCAACCCATCTACCAAGTTTCGTCGCTTTATCTGTCTTTTGTAATGAGTTATCGCACTTTTTCGTTTTTTCGAAATTTTCGATATCGAAAAAGTGGGCGTGGTTATAGTCCGATATCGTTCATTTTAAATAGCGATCTGAGATGAGTGCTCAGGAACCTACATACCAAATTTCATCAAGATACCTCAAAATTTACTCAAGTTATCGTGTTAACGGACGGACGGACGGACGGACATGGCTCAATCAAATTTTTTTTCGATCCTGATTATTTTGATATATGGAAGTCTATATCTATCTCGATTCCTTTATATATGTACAACCAACCGTTATCCAATCAAACTTAATATACTCTGTGAGCTCTGCTCAACTGAGTATAAAAACGTTAAACTTGGTGATATTTATTCCAATATATCATAGAAGATTTCCTGAAAAGATCACTTTGATCGGAGCTATATGTATATACTATATACCTATCCCATGCAACCGATCATTCAGATAGAAAGATTTTTGGCAATTTCTCCCTTAATTTCCAATATAAAAACGTTAAACTTGGTGATATTTATTCTAATATATTATAGAAGATATCCTGAAAAAATCACTTTGATCGGAGCTATATATAGTTGTATCCCATACAACCGATCGTTCAGATAGAAAGATTTTTGGCCATTTCTCCCTTAATTTCCAATATAAAAACGTTAAACTTGGTGATATTTATTCTAATATATTATAGAAGATATCCTGAAAAAATCACTTTGATCGGAGCTATATATAGTTGTATCCCATACAACCGATCGTTCAGATAGAAAGATTTTTGGCCATTTCTCCCTTAATTTAGAAAGTATAAACGCGAAACTCGGTGATATATATTTTAATATATCATAGAAGATTTTCTAAAAAAATCACTTTGATCGGAGCTATATATAGTTGTATCCCATACAACCGATCGTTCAGATAGAAAGATTTTTGGCCATTTCTCCCTTAATTTAGAAAGTATAAACGCGAAACTCGGTGATATATATTTTAATATATCATAGAAGATTTTCTAAAAAAATCACTTTGATCGGAGCTATATATAGTTGTATCCCATACAACCGATCGTTCAGATAGAAAGATTTTTGGCCATTTCTCCCTTAATTTAGAAAGTATAAATGCGAAACTCGGTGATATATATTTTAATATATCATAGAAGATTTTCTAAAAAAATCACTTTGATCGGAGCTATATATAGTTGTATCCCATACAACCGATCGTTCAGATAGAAAGATTTTTGGCCATTTCTCCCTTAATTTAGAAAGTATAAATGCGAAACTCGGTGATATATATTTTAATATATCATAGAAGATTTTCTAAAAAAATCACTTTGATCGGAGCTATATATAGTTGTATCCCATACAACCGATCGTTCAGATAGAAAGATTTTTGGCCATTTCTCCCTTAATTTAGAAAGTATAAACGCGAAACTCGGTGATATATATATTAATATATCATAGAAGATTTTCTAAAAAAATCACTTTGATCGGAGCTATATATAGTATATATCCCATGCAACCGATCGTTCAGATAGAAAGATTTTTGGCCATTTCTCCCTTAATTTAGAAAGTATAAATTCGAAACTTGGTGATATATATTTTAATATATCATAGAAGATTTTCTAAAAAAATCACTTTGATCGGAGCTATATATAGTATATATCCCATGCAACCGATAGTTCAGATAGAAAGATTTTTGGCAATTTCTCCCTTAATTTCCAATATAAAAACGTTAAACTTGGTGATATTTATTCCAATATATCATAGAAGATTTCCTGAAAAGATCACTTTGATCGGAGCTATATGTATATACTATATACCTATCCCATGCAACCGATCATTCAGATAGAAAGATTTTTGGCAATTTCTCCCATAATTTCAAATATAAAAACGTCAAACTTGGTGATATTTATTCCAATATATCATAGAAGATTTCCTGAAAAGATCACTTTGATTGGATCTATATGTATATACTATATACCTATCCCATGCAACCGATCATTCAGAAAGAAAGATTTTTGGCAATTTCTCCCTTAATTTCCAATATAAAAACGTTAAACTTGGTGATATTTATTCTAATATATTATAGAAGATATCCTGAAAAAATCACTTTGATCGGAGCTATATATAATTGTATCCCATACAACCGATCGTTCAGATAGAAAGATTGTTGGCCATTTCTCCCTTAATTTAGAAAGTATAAACGCGAAACTCGGTGATATATATTTTAATATATCATAGAAGATTTTCTGAAAAAACCACTTTGATCGGAGGTATATACGGTATATATCCCATGCAACCGATCGTTCAGATAGAAAGATTTTTGGCAATTTCTCCCTTAATTTCCAATATAAAAACGTTAAACTTGGTAATATTTATTCCAATATATCATGGAAGATTTCCTGAAAAGATAACTTTGATCGGAGCTATATGTATATACTATATACCTATCCCATGCAACCGATCGTTCAGATAGAAAGACTTTTGGCAATTTCTCCCTTAATTTCCAATATAAAAACGTTAAACTTGGTGATATTTATTCTAATATATCATAGAAGATTTCCTGAAAAGATCACTTTGATCGGAGCTATATGTATATACTATATACCTATCCCATGCAACCGATCGTTCAGATAGAAAGATTTTTCGCAATTTCTCCCTTAATTACCAATATAAAAACGTTAAGCTTGGTGATATTTATTCTAATATATTATAGAAGATATCCTGAAAAAATCACTTTGATCGGAGCTATATATAGTTGTATCCAATACAACCGATCGTTCAGATAGAAAGATTTTTGGCCATTTCTCCCTTAATTTAGAAAGTATAAACGTGAAACTCGGTGATATATATTTTAATATATCATAGAAGATTTTCTAAAAAAATCACTTTGATCGGAGCTATACATAGTATATATCCCATGCAACCGATCGTTCAGATAGAAAGATTTTTGGCAATTTCTCCCTTAATTTCCAATATAAAAACGTTAAACTTGGTGATATTTATTCCAATATATCATAGAAGATTTCCTGAAAAGATCACTTTGACCGGAGCTATATGATATACTATATACCTATCCCATGCAACCGATCATTCAGATAGAAAGATTTTTGGCAATTTCTCCCTTAATTTCAAATATAAAAACGTCAAACTTGGTGATATTTATTCCAATATATCATAGAAGATTTCCTGAAAAGATCACTTTGATCGGAGCTATATGTATATACTACATACCTATCCCATGCAACCGATCGTTCAGAAAGAAAGATTTTTGGCAATTTCTCCCTTAATTTCCAATATAAAAACGTTAAACTTGGTGATATTTATTCTAATATATTATAGAAGATATCCTGAAAAAATCACTTTGATCGGAGCTATATATAGTTGTATCCCATACAACCGATCGTTCAGATAGAAAGATTTTTGGCCATTTCTCCCTTAATTTAGAAAGTATAAACGCGAAACTCGGTGATATATATTTTAATATATCATAGAAGATTTTCTAAAAAAATCACTTTGATCGGAGCTATATATAGTTGTATCCCATACAACCGATCGTTCAGGTAGAAAGATTTTTGGCCATTTCTCCCTTAATTTAGAATGTATAAATGCGAAACTCGGTGATATATATTTTAATATATCATAGAAGATTTTCTAAAAAAATCACTTTGATCGGAGCTATATATAGTATATATCCCATGCAACCGATCGTTCAGATAGAAAGATTTTTGGCAATTTCTCCCTTAATTTCCAATATAAAAACGTTAAACTTGGTGATATTTATTCCAATATATCATAGAAGATTTCCTGAAAAGATCACTTTGATTGGAGCTATATGTATATACTATATACCTATCCCATGCAACCGATCATTCAGATAGAAAGATTTTTGGCAATTTCTCCCTTAATTTCAAATATAAAAACGTCATACTTGGTGATATTTATTCCAATATATCATAGAAGATTTCCTGAAAAGATAACTTTGATCGGAGCTATATGTATATACTATATACCTATCCCATGCAACCGATCGTTCAGATAGAAAGATTTTTGGCAATTTCTCCCTTAATTTCCAATATAAAAACGTTAAACTTGGTGATATTTATTTTAATATATCATAGAAGATATCCTGAAAAAATCACTTTGATCGGAGCTATATATAGTTGTATCCCATACAACCGATCTTTCAGATAAGGGGGTTTTTTGCCATTTTTTTATATTTATCTTAAAATCGTTTGGGTATGTATGTATGTACATCTGTTCACTATATATTTCTTACCTTATACAGCGCATTATTTGGAGATTACGAATGGGATAAGATTATTGTTCAGCCCCATTCATGAAAGGTACGAAGCCTTCGGCACAGCCGAAGACAGTGCCGTCCTTCCTTGTTTTACTTTGAGCTGCTCTCGCAAGTAGGGATGCTGCGAAGCCGTTATTACCCCAAGGGGAATCCTCTCCAGTACAGTTAAACCAGACCTTTGCTACACCTTCTTCGTTAAAAGATTACACATTTCTTATAAGTAAAATTTGTTTTGCTCATCCCATTGAAGCACTCAATCAAATAAATACATTAGCAAGTAAACAATTACTCAAAAAGTGCTGAGTATATACATTTTTATGGCCTTCAGTGCTATTCCTTTTCGCAGCCCCATTCGTTATTTGCTTAACTCGCGTCATGCTTCCCATTTCAGCGCCCACTTCATTCCCTCCTCCTTCCGCTGACATTGCTGCGATTATATTTCATCTTAAGTTTGCCTACTTGCTACTTTGTTATTGTATTTGTTTCAGCATCAGGGCCCACTCCACTGTCCCCCTCCCCGGCGCTTTTAACGCTTATTTTATTGTTCGATTTTCGTTATTTATGGGCAGCGCTAAAAATTGGTTAGCCTTAGCGTTAAAGCCAGACGAACGATGCCTGAACCAACCATCACACCATTGTCACACTTCAATGCAAAACGTGTCGCCAATTATCGCACTTGATTTATTTGCCAATACAAAACCATATGCAGTGAAACAAGTTTTCAAGTAGCACGTAGATTGTGATTCAAGTTCAACAAAAATATACAAATGAAAGGATGAACCGACTTTGGGACTTGATGAGATAATCATGAGCCAAATCGTTGTGGATTATGAATATGTGAACATATTTGGGTTCCATCATAAACAAAATCGAAAGCCGTAAAATTTGTTAATTATTTAAATTTGCATTTGGCAAAAGCTAATGAGCAGTATTTTGAATTTTGCAATAATTTTTGAGAAAAAAAAAAGTTTCTTGTTTTTGTTTATATCTTAGATATGTATGTATGTGAAGTTTGTGAAGTCTATAAATACATACATAAAAAAGTATATAACTTGAAACGTGGTTTTGCACTCTCACTGATAGTTTGATAAATTGGTACTAAAGAGCCTTTTAAACATAATTTTATAATTTCATATAATACACTCAAAGCAGTTTTGTTTTTGTTTTGCCCTGAATCATAAGCACCGATACAAATTTACACTGCAAATGTAAAAAAATTTAAAAGCAGACCGTATGCCCTAACATACAAATAAAATTCATATGGAAGTTTTTGTTTTTCATATGTAAGTGCAAAGCAAAAGCACTTTCATATGATGAACGAGCATTTCGGTATAAAAAACAAATTTACACTAACAAATTGACACAAAAATTACTCAAAAATATTACGGCACTGAAACAATTTGTATTCAAAATTGATTTATAATAAAATTAAAAAATCACCAGTCATTTCGTCGCTAGCCTTCTGGCGTCACATGCCAGGGCAAGGCTATAGGTATTAGGGGCAGCAGAGTTGCCAGGTCTCGAGGCAGTAATTAAGCTAGGTCCTAGAATTTGTCAAGAGGAGTTGTTCTGTAACATAGGTCCTGCTCTTCTGTTTGTTAGTCAAACAAATTCTGGACACATTCGGTCTATGTGAGGTCTTTATTGACAGCTCAATCTTACCTAACCCAGCTACGTTCCATTGAACGCAACCTTGGGAAATTTGGTCAAATTTGACATTTCGGCTTACATTTGTTTAATTATAAAAGCAATTCCAAAATGAGAAAGAGAGAATCGGCTGTTGCTCACCGCAATGTATCAAACAACTTTGTTGTTTTACTTCCCTGAAATAAGCTATTTGTCACTCCAAGTACGCAAATACGTGCAATCTACTCATCTGTCAGCACACGATGCTGCATAAAAATCGTATGTGCCGGGCCTATAAATTTGCGTTAGTTCTTAGCAAAGCTGTGCGTATTGTAAAAAATTCAAAAACTTTATTCTAAAATATTTCGGAAAATTACGAGCTAATTTTTATTACAAGTTACCATAAAGCAATAATAAAGGTGTAGTCAACCACATAACCTCACTTTTTCACTTGCCAGTATTTACAAAGTTAATACATTTTTATTCCTTAATTTTTTTTACAAATGTCATAAACAAAATTAGTTATCTGCAACTCCAAAATATTTTGATGTCACTTCTACTGGACTGTATGTAATATTTGTTCCAAATATGAGCCAAATCGGACATCATAGGTCGCTTTCTTTTCTTGTATGTAACATGAGCCAAATCGGACCACAAATACGATTTTTGTCAATATCTCGATTCTTGCGCCACCTAGATTGATTTTTTTTCATAGCTCGATTTCTGTTCTTGTATGTATTATGGATTCCAAATATGAGCCAAATCGGACCACAAATACGATTTTTGTCAATATCTCGATTCTTGCGCAACCAAGCGGCGATTTTTTTCTTATTATTGCGTTTTCATCGGGTTCTGAACTATATTCCATGTTTCAAGCTTGTAGCTTATCAGGAAGTTACTTAAATTTCAATTACAAAATTCGTGCCAGCCAGCCAACCAACCAGCCTGTCAAATCAAGCTAAATAAAACCGTTTAAAAATGTCAACGGCATGAGAACATCTGAAATTTCATTTCATCATGACAAGTACATAGCTAGCTTTGTAGAGCTAAATATCAGACTTTTTTTAAAGGAAGTTGCAGCCCAATACGTTCAGTAGTGACCGAGATTGCCTATTTCCAAAGTTTAAGACTTTAATTTATAATACGTTTAAGTAAATAAAAATAAAATAAATGCAAGGCGCGATAACCTCCGAGGAGATCTAAGGCCGAGCTTCTCTTCCAATTTGCGTCGTGCTCCTTTTGTTTTTCCCTACAAATTGGCCGGACGGGACCTACATGTCGGACTGCTTATCTACTAATACGTTGGCGGCCACCGTGGTGTGAAGGTAGCATGCCCCGCCTACCACACCGATGATCCTGGGTTCACGCCCGAGCAAAGCAATATCAAAATTTTAGAAACTAGTTTTTCAATTAGAAGAACATTTTTCTAAGTGGGGTCGCCCCTCGGCAGTGTTTGGCAATCACTCCGAGTGTATTTCTGCCATGAAAGGCTCTCAATGAAAACTCATCTGCCTTGTAGATGCCGTTCGGAGTCGGCATAAAACAAGTAGGACCCCTCCCGCCAATTTGTAGGAAAAATTAAAAGGAGCACGACGCAAATTGGAAGAGAAGCTCGGCTCAAATCTATTCGGAGGTTATCGCGCCTTTCATTTATTTATTTTATTTATACATGTGAATTATGTCAACATTCAACTCCAGTAATGATATGTTGCAACAAAATACAAAAATAAAAGAAAATTTCGAAGTGGGCGTGGCGCCGCCCTTTTTCATTTAATTTGTCTAGAATACTTTTAATGCCATAAGTCGAACAAAAATTTACCAATTATTGTGAAATTTGGTAAGGGCATAGCTTCTATCACGATAACTGTTTTCTGTGAAAATGGGAGAAATCGGTTGAAGCCACGCGCAGGTTTTATACACAGTCGACCGTCTGTTCTTCCGCTCGGCCGTTATTACGATAACTTCAGCAAAAATCGATATATCTTTACTAAACTTAGTTCACGTACTTATCTGAACTCACTTTTTCTTTGTATTAAAAATGGGCGAAATCCGAGTATGATATCGATATCGAAAATTTCGAAAAATGAAAAAATGCCAATAATTCTATACCAAATACGAAAATAGGGATGAAGCATGGTGATTGGATTGGTTTTTTGACGCAAAATATAACTTTAGAAAAAACTTTGTAAAATGGGTGTGACACCTACCATATTAAATAGAAAAAATGAAAAAGTTCTGCAGGGCGAAATCAAAAGCGCTTGGAATCACGGCAGGAATACTGTTCGTGGTATTACATATATAAATAAATTAGCGGTACCCGACGAATGATGTTCTGGGTCACCCTGGTCCACATTTTGGCCGATATATCGAAAACGCTTTCACATATACAACTAAGGGCCACTCCCTTTTAAAATAATCTTTCATACCTTTCATTTGATATTCAAATAAAACGAATTGATAGCTGAAGAAAGATAACAAAGGCAAGTTGCTCCACTCTTTAGTATCACCATTTGTATGTATCCATGAAAAAGACAATTGTGTCTCCAAAGCTCTCAGCTGAGTATTTAATGTTCGGTTACACCCGAACTTGGCCCTCCTTACTTGTTATGATAGAATTGCTTCTCTCGTTAACTCTGTCGTCAGCATAACCCTCATTTCTAATGACTGCAATATTTATACGACCACTGCTGTATTAAAAAGTAACAAAATGTGTATTGCTGTTATTATGTTCACAAAAGTAGCAAATTTCTTAAGTTACCTAAACATGAAGAAAAGTAGCAGGAGAGTTTTAAAGAGTATAAAGGTAAGCGAAAAATTGCATGAAATGAATTTTAAGAACCTAAAAATTGTTTTTTGTTTTTGTTGTTGTTTTTTTTTTTTTTTTTTTTTGTTTTAAAACAATTTTATATTCGAGAAGTTTGTGTATTTTGAAATACTTAATGAAGATTTAGTATAAAGGAGTAAATCTTCAGTATTTTAAGGACGTATATTGTAGCTGTTTGACTTAAATACTGAGACCCATAATTTTCAATTTCACACTGCACTAGTAGACACGGATGAGATTAATCTGTCTCCTATTTTATCTTAGTCTACTCTATTTTGGCCAATGTTCCACTTCTATATATAAATATGTCAGCGCAAAAGACTACCTGTAAATCAAAGCAAATTTTACCGAAACTACAATTTTTTAAATTGATGTATCACGGGTCACAGTGATCTGACAACTTGTAGAATCTGTTTACAGTATACCGCAGACCCTAGTACCGAGAAATCGATCCCGAAATGCTTTAGAAATATTTCCGAAATAAACTTGAAATAACCACGACAACAACACTGAAATGGTCCAAAAAGTATACCAAACGAAATCCGAACTGATCGAAAAACTATCATTTAATTAATGCCTACGCGGTTCCAAAAAATTTCCGCAGTTATTACAAAACATTTCCGAATATAATTTAGAAATAAGCGCAAAATTCCAAGTGAATCTGAATCGATCTCGAAAAAGTGTAAAAGACATCTGCGAGATGGCCTCGGAATAATCCGGAAATCATACCCAAAAATCCTTAATGTGAAACTAAAACAGTTCCAACCCGTTTAAGAAATTATCCTGAATTAGTTTTGAATTTATACCAAACACGAATAAGGAATTACCCCAAAAAATCCCGTATTCCGAATTGGTTTTAAAATGACCCTTAAAAAGTTTCAATTGATTGCAAGTAGTACGGAATCTATCCCTGAAAACAATTCCGAAATTATCTCGAAATTGGGGGCTAATTCATAAAAGGTATCGAAATTACCCTTAAACAGTCCCACTACATTTCGAATAGTCCCGAAAACTTTTTAAAATGGTACCGAAATTATCCAGAAATAACAGAATTTTTCCGAAAACAATTATGGAAGCATCTCAACAAAAGCGCAGAGCGATTCCCCATAGATTTCGAACAGTCGCGAAAATAATCTCGAAACTATCTTGAAAATATTTTCAAAGTCATACCTGATCAATATCCGACAAAGTACCATCAAAATCGATAAAACACCTTAAAACTTTGGAGGAATCTCCTTATCGTTACAAGGAGCAAATAGAATAAAGGGTAATTAAAAAATAGTAGTAAGGTGCTACTCGCTCACTTTCTTAGGTTAGATCCAACAAAATTTCATTGACATTTTCTAAACCTAATAAAATCACTTCAGTGCATACAATTGGGGAAGAGAGAGGCTGAGAACTGCGACAAGGTACAACAAGTAAATCCCCTGAACTCCTCTACACAATACATACATTAGGGCTTTAAGTATGTAGAAAAATGTCACCGTAAAATCAGAATCGTTAGGGGGATTCGCTTTGTCTTGCAAACGGTGGCATATGTTGCACGGATTGTAAAGTCACAACAACAAAATACACGCAAAAATTTTATGCAATCCGCGCAATTTATGTTATGCTCCAAACTATGAATATTTTCGTTCAATAAATTGTTGGAAATGAAATTGCAACCCTGTATCAACAGTATTCCCCTTAATGCTCTAATTTCGGTCTCGAATAAATTATGCAACTGTTTTTCACGATTTTTTCTGGTATGTATTTTATTATTTGTGGCAATTTTTTGTCTCTTGGTACTAGAGCTTACGATTTCTTCTCGAACACAAGCGAGATTTTCGAGACTAATTTTCACTTGAGTCGCTGCATTGGCAGTATTCTATACATTTCGGTGTTTTTTACTTGTAGTTTTGTGGATATTTTCGCTTGTGCTCCAGAAGAAATCGTAAGCTTACAAAACACAGCCAATGAATCGATTAAAATGAATGTCGAGAAGCTCGCGAGCCTTACGAGTAATTCGAGATTCGATAATCCCGCGAGAAGGCGAGACTCGTGAGAAATCTCTTTTCGAACATTTTCGTAAGCTCTACTTGTTGCTGATGCATGGTCAAACTCCATAATGGGGTGCTATCGTAGTGTTGCAAAATATATAAACAATTCGTGCAATCCGTGCACCTTGCAAGGCTAAGCGAATCTCCCTATTACTTGTCAGCCGGGCTAGTAAAGCACATTTCTTTTCTGCCTTCTAATCTTAAAACCATACGATTTGGGCTATATATGTATATATTTACAAGTACATTACAGATACTTTTTCTTTTGTATTTTTTATTAATTTCGTGCTCATGTGCAACACTTTAACGTTTAACGACGAAATAAAATGAAATTGTGGGGAAATGCGGAAATGTATTGTGGCTCGAGGCATTAAAACCACAATCGCTGTAAAATTTTATGCTTCTATTTACTCTGCTCCACCTAGAACATTTGTAGCACTCGTCCAAGTACTTATTGCATTTAGTCACAGTCACATCCATAGCCTTGAAAGCTTTATTACTACAGTTGGTGCGCCACATTGGGCATCCCGCCGCTGAAAATTGTGAACGAAATGAGATTTTTTTAAAGCTTACAAATTACAATGCGCACATTTCAAACAACTTGTACTGCTACGAATTTCAATGTACTGGCGGTTGAACAAAGACTAGAGCTAACAAAAGAACTAAACTAAATTTAAGCGCACGAGTTGAGGTAAAATGAAATTATGTTGAATGTTTTCCTTTTTAGCACATTTCGTGTGAAACAAAATTGGTTGATTTTGTATGTTAGCTGTAATTCTCTAAAAAAATTAAAAACAAGAGGGACCGATTAAACATCGGGACGAAATTTCTGCAGCCTTTCAGAAAAGAACAAAAATTTCCTGCAAATAGATTTCGGCCGAGCTTCTCCTCTAATTTCGTCGTGCTACTTTTAATTTTTCTTACAATTTTCATTGTGAAGCTTTTCATGGCAGAAATACACTCGGGATTAGAAAAACTTCGTTCTAATTAAATTTTTTTTTTAATTTTCCGATGTTGTTTTGCCCGGAACTTGCGAAGTGGTAGACGGAGTACGCTGCCACCACATCTTGGCGTTCGCCTTTAAAAGTAATACCTTAATGTATAACGAAGCTTTTCTTCAGATACATCTTTTAAGAACAAATATTTCACGTTTTATGAACTTGAGAAACAGCATTTCTGGCCACATAAAAATTCCTTTTTTGTTGAGAACCCTATGATTCTCGAGCTGTGCCACTGTTGAGAAACAACGCTTGAGACTTGAGATGTACGTTAATCCTCAGCTTCAGCTCTTCCAGCCTAAATGTTTATTGGGGACGAATTTCAGAGTTAAATTTCAGGACCACATGTCGATAGGTTGGTAGTGAAGTAGTAAATGTTTTAAAATGAACATCGATCTAGTATTTAAACTCCTATACGGCCAGTTAAGGCCTATTATGTAATGTACAGAAAGCCAAGTTCTTTCTGTGCCAAATCTCAATATGATATCTTCAACGAGTTTTGATTTACTGCTCGCAAAACTTTTAGATTTGTAGGCGATGCCACGTCCATCTTTCACAGTTTCAACAAATTTTAATTACTCATCATTAAGGCAACATACATACGAAGTTTCATCACTTTATCGGTCTTTGGTAATGAATTATCGCTTTTTCTCCATTTTTGAAAATTTTCTATACCAAAAAAAATGGGCATGGTTGTCGTTCGATTTCACTCATTTGCAAAAAATTCATTTCTCTTATGTGTCCTCCTTGAAGCTGGCTGTAAGTAATTATTTATTTTTATTTTCAATACACCCCTTAACTAAAAAAATGGTATATGATGTCCCCATGACACCTCTCATTCCTGAGCCATAGCCCAAAACAACATTCTGAACAACTGAGTACACTATAGCTAGCCTGGAAAGAAACTGGTGCAATTAAGAACGCCACGCTGTTTTGAAAAAATCGAAAACCGCCTAAAGGTCAAAGGTACAATCGTTATTATGGATCTTAGAGTGAATATAAATGACGAAAAAGCAAGCAGAAGGATGGAATGCATAGGTGCATCGAGTTTGAGACGGTAAAATCTGGTGAATGCCACAAGGTTTAAGAACCATGGGGAACTTCTTTTGGAACAAAAATAGAGGACATGTAATATTCAGTGGAATATACATACAAGGCCGAAGATACATATAACAAGACACCTTGAAATCTCCCCACTAACAAAGCACAATGGACACGATGAAACACTTAGCTCCCTGACGATGGAAGATACATACAACCAACTGACTTTGATGAAGTGGGAACAACAAATCCAGGCACAAGATAAGAGCAGCCACTAAGAAAAGTTGAATGATCTGTTGATGAGATACCACCTGTCTCATGCATTTTAATAAGCAATATCCAAACCGCTATCGGATAAAATTACCAACGATTGATTTTAAAGCGTGCTCATACACAATATATTTGCAAAGAAATCAATTCCTCCGAATTGGAACTTGAGTGAACAAAGGTGATGTCAAATACCGGATCAATTTCGCACCTACATAAAGGTGAAATGTAACAACAGTATAAGCTTTGTGGACAGTTAAAATTGCTTTGAATTCGACAAAGAGATATAGAGGGTCGGTTTTCTAACTATGGGTCTTCTCCACGATTTGTTAACGATCTTCAGTCAAAATATGCTAAATATAAACATAATGTTAGTTATTTTCGCGGTAATAGTCTTGGTAAGTGCTTGAACCATGACCTAAGCATACGCCTTTTAAAATCGTTACATAAGCCTTCCATTAGGTGGTGATACCCCAGCGGATTAGGGGGATTAGAATATAGCCGCGGTAGATATGCCTGTCGTAAGAGGCGACTAAAATACCAAATTGTTTCAAGGGGTTGTGTAGCGCAATATATAGCTTCTTCAACCCAATTTTCAACCTCACCTACCCGCGGGGAATCCTGTTTCATTCACAGCCAAGGCTCAGGCGACCCCGAACTCCTGATGGATCTAGGGGGTGGGAGCGCGGTATGGACTAGAATGTTTCATGTGGTCATATCAAATCGTTCCGAGATGGTCGGGCTAGTACCTTTATGATGTTTGATACCAGAACGTACCGGATCTGCATGCGGCAAAAGACCACCAACATCGATAACACTTCCCAACGTCTTCGGAGAGTGTCCTTATTGCTACAACAACAACAGTAGGTAGTGATATACAGATACTGATTAGTTTTTTTCTGTTGATTTTCCGACAGGGTGGATAATTGATGTATGTAATTGGAACGATTTTCCGTTATCCCTTGTCAAATTTGGTTTGGTGACAAACCGGTTTCGGAGTTGTGCCATCATCAGTGTCGATTTCGGAGGAACGAAATCGGTTTGTCTCCAAAACCAAATTTGATAAGGAATAACGGAAAATCGTTCCAATCATACATCACCTACAGATACCTTCCTTAGACCACGTTTACACATGCCTTAATCTGCAATAAATCGGGAATAGATAATCTACGTGTTCACATATGTTCAATCCCAGGGAACTAGATTATTTCTCTCACATTTTTCACATTTCCCTTTTATTTTGTGCTTCCAACTAGATATTACACTCCAGAGGTTGATCTTTTCCTATGAAAAAAAAATTCGCAACTCTAAAATTTGTTCATAATTACCGATAATCGAATGCAAAAATTTATATGGGAAATCTAAGTTATATAATTAACGATTAGCAGTTAAGTACGAAAATGAAGATAATCTCGTTATAAAGTAAACGTGAAACAAGTCTTAGATAGCTTAAAGACATATTTTGCTTAAAAAAATTGTTTAAAAATATCACATGAGTTAAAAAAATTCGTTTGGGTGTGCACTCTTAGATATCGTATGACATTAGCTGTCATACCTCTTGCTTAAGTAATAAGTGGAAAAAGTTTATGGATTTTTAATGAGCTTTCTACTCAACCATAGCGAATGAGTGAAAATGACTTTTTCGCTGGTGGGTCTTTCGCCCCTCCAATAGATTAGACACAAACTTTTGTATGTACATACAGAGTGTAAATATTAGACCGCATTAAAAAAGTTCGTTGAAAAGATTAGTGACCAAAACAAAAAAGTTAAAGCTGTGTTTTTTTTCATCTATATACGTTTACGCTTAAACTTTATATGGACTGCTAAGCGTAAAGTTTTAAATACACCTCTGAAATTGCTGCGCATAAAATTAGTACTCCTAAATTTCAATACGCATTATACTCAGATGTAACTGAAATATGTGTCTATGTTTCACCTTAAAACTAATTCTATGTTTCACCTCTAAAAATTGTGTGTATCTACTACGATTCAGCTATATGTTATACATTTTGGCCACCAGAGGTTTTTGTCTCCGATTTTAGGTACACCCTGTTCTGTAGCTAGGTATTTAACCACTTCCGCTAGATGGGTCTGCTAAGCATTATCTAAGCGAGGATAAGCGTGTTTTTGTATGCGCAAACGTAAACGTATACGCTTGTAAAAACAAGTAAGGAAGGCTAACTTCGGGTGTAACGGAATATTATATACTCAGCTTGAGCTTCAATTGTACATTTCATTTCAGATAAATTACTTTTCTACATAACACGTGGCACCGCCCGTTTAAAAAAAAAATGTCTCCCCATTTCCTCTCACAATAAAACTTGATATGTGAAATATCATTGATTCAAAACAATTTTTTGCTAAGTTATAGCTTATTATTCTAGTCTACGACCCTTTTAAATTTGTTTTATATAAAAGTGAGCGTGGTCTTTAACCGATCCCGTCCATTTTTACCAGAAATATTTCCTGCTATAAGGAAAATATGTGTAACCAATTTTATTACGATCCGTTAATTTTTCTTTGAGTTATGGCTCCGGAAACATAGAAAATTGTTTAGTCATAAAAGGGGCGGTGCCACGTCCATTTTTAAAAGTTTGAAATTTTTCCTATTTATTGTTATAAGTCCAGTTGGGAAATGAAATGCCATTGATATAAAGCTCTTTTTTGCAAAGATATGGCTTATTTTATTCGTCAACGGCCCTTTTAAAAATCTTTTATATAAAAGTGGGCGTAGCCCTTAACCTATTTCGTTAATTTTTCTTCAAAGCATTCTTTACAGCAAAGCCAACCTCTCTGCCGAATTTTGTTACGATAGGTTTAGCGACTTTTGATTTATGATTAATAATATTTGTAAAATTGATTTTATAACAAGTGGGCGGTGCCACGCCCATTTAAAAAAATGTTTTCAAACTTTTATCAAGAATCTCAATATCAGTCCACATGTCAAATTTCAACATTCTAGGTGTATTATTTACGAAATAATAAGTTTTTTTTGTTTTAAAAAATTTTATATATATAAAAAGTAGGCGTGGTTATCATCCGATTTCGCTCATTTTCAATAACAATCCGTTTTGGGTCCAGATAAGCTCGTGTACCAAATTTGGTGAATATATCTCAATATTTACTCAAGTTATCGTATTAACGGACGGACGGACATGGCTCAATTAAATTTTTTTTTCGATCCTGATGATTTTGATATATGGAAGTCTATATCTATCTCAATTCCTTTATACCTGTACAAACAACCGTTATCCAATCAAAGTTGATATACTCTGTGTGCAAAGCACGCTGAGTATAAAAACACGGCTAATGACAACAAAATGTACACAACGTCCTATCGTAGATACGTACGTCACACCGCCGAAGAAGTTATAATGGGGATATTCCAAAAAGACTGGAGGGACATTTAAACTTAAATTTTAAAAAGTTTCATTTTATTTCTTTTTTTTCTCTTATCATTCCGGGGGTCACAAAAGTTCTCATCATTTAGAAAAACCATTTACAAAGAGAGTTCAGAATTTTGTGCATTTGACGTTGGAAACTTTGCTATAGCAAATACAAGAAGTTACCGATCGTGAGCAAATTTTTTCATTTTACATATTTTTTTGCACTTTTTGTTTTGTTTTGACGGTTGATGATTTGCTATTCAATACTGAAAAAATGAACTACGGTTTTGATGTTGCAAATGCACAGACTTGTATTTTGTTACCCTACTGTAAAAGATATGCTACGTGAGTTTGCAGTGCAATGATGCTAGACTATTTGCACAGAATCCTGAACTACCTTATAAAAATTGGCTGTACTTTAATTTTTAACGACAAAAAATAAGATGCAATTCGTACTTTTTTATACTCAGTTGAGCAGAGCTCACAGAGTATATTAAGTTTGATTGGATAACGGTTGGTTGTACTGGTATAAAGGAATCGAGATAGATATAGACTTCCATATATCAAAATAATCAGGATCGAAAAAAAATTTGATTGAGCCATGTCCGTCCGTCCGTCCGTCCGTCCGTTAACACGATAACTTGAGTAAATTTTGAGGTAAATTGATGAAATTTGGTATGTAGGTTCCTGAGCACTCATCTCAGATCGCTATTTAAGATGAACGAAATCGGACCATAACCACGCCCACTTTTTCGATATCGAAAATTTCGAAAAACAGAAAAAGTGCGATAATTCATTACCAAAGAAATCTAATACGATGAAACTTGGTAGATGGGTTGACCTTATGACACAGAATAGAAAACTAGTAAAATTTTGGACAATGGGCGTGGCACCGCCCACTTTTAAAAGAAGGTAATTTAAAATCTTGCAAGCTGTAATTTGGCAGTCGTTGAAGATATCATGATGAAATTTGGCAGCAACGTTACTCCTATTACTATATGTACGCTTAATAAAAATTAGCAAAATCGTAGAAGAACCACGCCCACTTTTAAAAAAATTTTTTTTTAAAGTAAAATTTTAACAAAAAATTTAATATCTTTAGAGTATATAAGTAAATTATGTCAACATTCAACTCCAGTAATGATATGGTGCAACAAAATACAAAAATAAAAGAAAATTTGAAAATGGGCGTGGCTCCGCCATTTTTCATTTAATTTGTCTAGGATACTTTTAATGCCATAATTTACCAATCCTTTTGAAATTTGGTAGGGGCATAGATATTATGGGCGAAATCTGTTGAAGCCACGCCCACGACTGTGTATCGTCCGTCTGTCCTTCCGCATGGCCGTTAACACGATAACTTGACTAAATTTTGAGGTATCTTGATGAAATTTGGTATGTAGGTTCCTGGGCACTCATCTCAGATCGCTATTTAAAATTAACGAAATCGCACCGTAACCACGCCCACTTTTTCGATATCGAAAATTACGACAAATTAAAAAAATGCCATAATTCTATACCAAATACGAAAAGAGGGATGAAACATGGTAATTGGAATGGTTTATTGACGCGAAATATAACTTTAGAAAAAACTTTGTAAAATGGTTGTGACACCTACCAAATTAAGTAGAAGAAAATGAAAAAGTTCTGCAGGGCGAAATAAAGAACCCTTGAAATCTTGGCAGGTATTACATATATAAATAAATTAGCGGTATCCAACAGATGATGTTCTGGGTCACCCTCGTCCACATTTTGGTCGATATCTGGAAAACGCCTTAACATATACAACTACCACCACTCCCTTTTAAAGCTCTCATTAATACCTTTAATTTGATACCAATATCGTACAAACACATTCTAGAGTCACCCCTGGTCCACCTTTATGGCGATATCTCGAAAAGGCGTCCACCTATAGAACTAAGCCCCACGCCCTTTTAAAATACTCATTAACACCTTTCATTTGATACCCATATCGTACAAACATATTCTAGAGTCACCCCTGGTCCACCTTAATGGCGATATCTCGAAAAGGCGACCACCTATACAACTACCACCACTCACTTTTAAACCCCTAATTAATACCTTAAATTTGATACCCATATCGTACAAACAAATTCTAGAGTCAACCCTGATCCACTTTTATGGCGATATCCCTAAATGGCGTCCACCTATAGAACTATGGTCCACTCCCTCATAAAATACTCTTTAATGCCTTTCATTTGATACACATGTCATACAAACACATTCCAGGGTTTCCCTCGGTTCATTTTCCTACATGGTTATTTTCCCTTATGTTGTCACCACAGCTCTCAACTGAGTATGTAATGTTCGGTTACACCCGAACTTAACCTTCCTTATTTATTTTTGATATAAATGACACTGCATTCGTAAGCGTCGTGTGGCAAGGTGCTTAAAAGAGCCCTTATACTGCCAGGTTGTCTAAATTCACTTATTCAATTCCGTTAATTGCAGAAATGTTAATTTTTTGGTGTTTTTCATGGCACCACGCCAGGCACAAAATTATTAATATATATTTGAAAATCCAATATATGGCTTGTTGCCATGTTTTTTCCACTATCCCGTTATGGGTAAAAGTTCCGTTCGTATATAAAACACGTTTGATTTTTATGGCGTCACGCCAGATATTCCGTTAGTTTATGTTACAACATCCCGTTACATTTTGTTTAGTATATAAAAATAAGGTTAGGTTTTTCAATGGCACCACGCCAGTTTTCAAATGACTCTGATTCCTATTAGGAGTGCATAAAACCGCCCTAAATCCAGGGCAGGGAGGCATACATCTCCTAACTCCGCCAAAACGCCCGAGGGAAGCAAAGCAGCCAACCTTGAGGCCTATTTTACTTTTCCACTCAACGCAATAAATCCCGAAAAAATTGACGTTGAGTCGAGGATGATACCGCACGTCCACCTACACGTAAAGACAAGACCGGAATGTCAATTCGTACTTTAAAGAAAAAGTTAAAACTCATTTAAGCTCGTGACGGGTGGGATGACTTACATAATGCCTGTGTAAATTTCAACTTTCTACTTCGATATAAATAATTATTTTATCTTTGATAAAATAATCTTTCTGAAATTGGACTAGTGTAACTGCCTCACTTTTTCGCGAACAAAAAGGCAATCAAATTATTTCAAATCTTTATCCGAGGTGTCTCTTTCGCTGGATTGACCCAATAAAAATAATAGTTCGGCATGAAATACCTCCGAAGAAATTAAGCCGGAGATTTTTTTCCAATTTTTAATAAACCGGCTCCGCCGCTTCCGAACGGTAACTTCTAAAGCAGAAAGACACTTGGAGGGCTTGCCAAAGTAGTGTCGAATTGCGGAATTTTTCAGAACATTTTCCCAAGTCTTCTTCATAATAGTTGTTCCGTCACTTCAGTCGTGAACCCTTGGCTGTCTAAGCCAGCAGCTTCAGATCATGGCCCTTATGAAGAAATTATAAATAAGGTTTGGTAGCCTTTATACTGGCCCATTATATTTTTCGCCATAGTAGTATGATTTGTCAATATTTTTGCTAAGACAAAGCTTTTTTTCACAATTGCCGCTGAATTTATGGGCTCCAATAAAAAAAGATAGTAGCTGGCAAACGAAAGTTGAGTAAGAAAAATATAAAATTTGTAGTACATTAATTTAAAAAAAAATTCATATACCACTATGTATTAATTCTATAACACGAGCCTTGTTTTAGCCCAGTAAAGAGAAAAAGGAAATTTATATTGAGAATGAGTAACAAAATTATATGGGAATATGTAAATGTGCGCTAGGCTCTGGATAAGACAGACCATACGTCATGAGATTCCACAATCCGTAAGAGCTGCCTTATCTTAAACCGGACAGTGGCGGATTTAGAGAGGGCAAATCGAGAAAATCTCCGACCTCACATCATTCCGTGCGATGACACAGTCAAAATGGGCAGTCAACGGCTACTGAGGGGCGTTTTCATACTACTTTGCTTTGACAATATTATCGATTAGATAAGCTCCTGAGCTGGAGGGGGGGGGGGGGGGGGGGGTGCAATATTTTGCTATCTCAGTAAATGAAAAAAAATGTAAGACCCGATAACCCTCGAATATATTTTAGGCCGAGCTTCTCTTCCAATTTATGTCGTGCTCCTCTTTCCTTTTAATTTTTCCTACAAATTGGTGGGACTGGACCTACATGTTCTATGCCCACTCCCAACGGCATTTGTAAGGCGGATGAGTTTTCACTGAGACGCTTTTTCATGGCAGAAATACCCTCGGAGTGCTTGCCAAATCACTGCCGAGGGCGACCCGCCTAGAAAAACATTCTTCTAATTGAAAAAAACTTGTTTGTAAAATTTTGATA
Organism: Eurosta solidaginis; assembly: GCF_040869045.1. Lineage (NCBI taxonomy): Eukaryota > Metazoa > Arthropoda > Insecta > Diptera > Tephritidae > Eurosta > Eurosta solidaginis. The sequence goes on from NC_090321.1 coordinate 210,017,063, forward strand.
TTGCTTTGACCAGGGGCGTGAATCCAAGATCTTCGGTGTGGTAGGCGGAGCACGCTACCACCACAACACGGCGGCCGTGGATCCATCCCCATTATAAGGTGCCTCATAAGATCATGCGAGAGCAGCCTCTATAAAGCATATAAAAAAATACATGGCGCAATTTACCTCCGAAGTGATTTTGGGCTGGGCTTCTCTTTGTAGCATATAGCCAATAATAAAAACGCAAACCAACAGGACTAGGATAGGTGTGGTAGAGTTGACAGGGCGGTCGAACCCAGGAGGCATGGCGACCATAACTAAAAGAGGGTGACGAATTGACTCTTCGTTGAAATTGTCTCCTAACATAACTGCTTACAAACGGATGAACATACGGGGTTGAATTTAACACGTTTCTGTATATGGATGGACAACTCGTGCGGTAGAGGGAAGTTGGAGCCGACGCTAAACAGTGGGCCATGGCAGTTAAGCAGTAATATAAAGGGTGGGGATGTGAGAAGTGCAGGGAATACGACGAATCAGTAAAGTTCCGACGGCTGGCAGCAAAAAAAGGTGCAGAAACGAAGAGGGCCTAACGTCAACCAGGGTAGTTCCGTTTGCACATCAAGCCATAACAGAGCCAAGAAATCAAAGACTTAGCGGCAGAGCTATTAAAAAGCTGGGTGCAAAAAAAAGGCAGAGATACAGGTAGAGGGAATGCCTTCTTCAACAAGAGAGTGGGTGGGTGTGACGCGATGGTGGGCAGCAATATCATTAAACGTGCTGAGTTCTTAACAGAAGCAAGGTATAAGGTCACTCTATAGGTAAGAGTGGCTATGGCTGACAACCACGAAACAAAAGTCGTATATGAACACCTTCATGGAAAGCCAAGTGCCAAAACTATTTTACGTATCATACAAGCTGGTAACATGGATACTTAGGAAAATGATGACGTGAGAGATCTACACCCACAAACGAGAGCTCCAGTGTGACAACATTCTCTACATGTTGCGATAGTGCAACCCAACTATCGCGACACATAACCTAAGGATTCTGAGAACAGGAAATTATTGGTCTACATAAATCGGTCCCACCATTGATACAAGGGGGCCTATTTCATATAGTCTAAAGCTTGTAGTCCTAAATACCTACTATGCTGACTAAAGGTAGATGGATTCTCTCCTCGAGAGACTGACCAGGAAGCCTAGCCGACAATATAGAGACAGTAGTAATGAATAGTTGGAATTTAGAAACTAGGCAAGAATCCATCGGCGGTGGAATAAATCATAAGCAAGCTTAAGGCTTGGGATGGTGATTCTCCATTGGGGGTGTAGAACAAAGTTTTTTGGGGTTTGATACGGTCTACTGTAGATACATACATAACATACCAAAATATATTTTTTTATGCTGTGGACAACACCTTTTATTTCATTATTGCCGTGTCTTACTTTAATATTCACCTTTTTTTTAAACAATTTGTCATCCATACGCTTCGTTGTAGCCACTGTGTATATGCGTATATATATATGTATGTATGTACATAGGCGTGCGGTTGATACATAATTCATACATAATAAATGGTGAATGATGTATTGATAAATGAACAGAATGGCGAACACAATATTGCTTGATATCTTGAACGGCGGGATGTCGGGTTGGCGGGTTAGGCAATGTATTGCCGGTGGTCAAACAAAAGCAAACCCCACGAGGGCGACACGTGAAGGTTAAATAAGTTGTACGCTTGTTGGGCTACCAATTATTGCCTTGACAACGAACATTCTACCGGCGAAGGTATGAATTGATTGTAATGCAATATGTATGTATGTATGTGTGCTTGTTTGTACCTTTTTTCCCAGCCAGCATTTTTTGAAAATTTTGATCAAGAAATTTAAATACCATACCCCAAGATGATTAAAAACGTTCAAATTTAAAAGCATTTTCTGTTCGAAAATTAATGTATCGTCGGCAGAAAAATGTACCATAAATGTGATTATTCTTGAATAATAACACAGTGCTACAAAAAAAAAAAAAATATCTCAAGAACTTTTGTAGCGATCTAGTGTCCGTTGTAGGTCTTGATGAGTAGATCAAGATACCGTGTTTCAAAATTTTCTAACATCCCGAAATTTTCAAGTTATTGTTGAAAAACTGTTTTTCTTGTACTTCGCGCATTCAAAAATTCGTTACTCCGTCACTTTTGCATCAATTTTTGATTGCTTAACAGTTTTGAAAAGCTGAAAGATAGGGCTTTAAAAATATATATATTTGTCTACACTTTTTTTCAGCAAATTTTTGAGATTTTTTAAAAGATATCTAAAATTTTCTCGTTTTTTTTTAATTTTTCAAAGTTTGACGGCTTTTTAATGTATCAGTTCTGTAATGAATTATTTTTTTTCTTAAATAGGTTGAGAAAACATTCTATTTCGAGTAAAAAAAGTACTGGTTGATCAAATTCGGTTGAGAACTGTTGAAATGACAACACTTTTTGTGAACAAGAAAATTTTGCTCTCATCGTAGAATCGATATCGCGCCATGTCAGGATTGAATGTATGATTTCAGTATATCACTGCCATCGTATTGAACATTCTTATCGTTTCTTTTATTCCACCCATTATTTTTCGTTATAACAAAATTTCAATTATTGACTTTAATTATTTAAACAATTTCGATATTTTTTATTTATCTACATATATCATCTCTCGAGTAATTTTATTACGATACTATGTTGGAGAGAAAAAATAAAGAAATAAATATTTGCAAATATATTTACATAAAATTTTGTTTTATATTATGTACTTAATACAAAAAAAAACTGCGAATTTCGATAGGTGTTAAAAATGTTTGCTAGATCTTCTATGTTTATAAGCCACAACGACAGTATCGCGTTTTAGAGACCAGCAATAATTTGTCAGCATTCTGATCTGACTTTTTCCGACAAAGCGTTTTTCGATATCTAATAGTTCCTGATGGAACCGTTCTCCCTGTTTGTCACTGAATTGTCCAAGATTTTCAGGGAAGAAATCCAAATGTGAATGCAGAAAATGGACTTTGTGTCGTTGATTTCTAGGCCGTCAGAGTTTTCTTCATCATCAGCTTCTAATGAATTTTGCAGTTCGGAAATTGCGTCACGAATAGTCTATATTTCTCCCTTGATTGGATGAGATACAGTTAACACATTAGCATATTGTATACGGTCACGGGTTTTGTAGTGATGACCAACAGTATTTGTTTTGCAGAAGTAGCAATCTTCTGGCTTATGTAAAAGTTGACGATGCTATATCATTGGAGTTGAGAATGGTAAAGGTTGTTTGTTGCATTTCCCAGTTTTCCATTTTTTGAGTGCGCTGCAGCACTTCACACAAGCATACTCTGGTTCATACCAAACATTTTCACTATACACGCGATTAAAGATAGATGTGAAAGCTTCTGTGAGAGCTCCATTGGTTTTTAATTTTATACGATGTTTTGTATCAACGAATAACCCGCAGACGTAACAAAACTTATTACGCTTATCACACATTTTTAAAAAAGTTCCTTGTAGCAACACGTACAACCACTGACTGATTTGATTCTACCAAAATGACAGTATCCTAACTTTCGTCTTGTCATTTATCTTACAGAGGCAAAGAGGCAAATGTCTCGGAGAGCAATTAAATAACTGTGTATCTCACAAACAAGAAAAACCGTTGTCAAAATCGTGGTCATATCAATTTTTCCTAACACATGATTTGATGATAAAAGTAAATAATTTTGTTTATCTTTGTTTCATAATTAAATCATAAAAAAAGGTTAAACGGAGCATAGAGAATGCTCAAAACAACGGCGACGTTATACTGAAATCATACATTGAATCCTTACATGGCGCGATATCGATTCTACGATGAGAGCGGAATTTTCTTGTTCACAAAAAGTGTTGTCATTTCAACAATTCTCAACCCAATTTGATCAACCAGTACTTTTTTTACTCGAAATAGAATGTTCTCTCAACCTCTTTAAGAAAAAAATAATTCATTAAAGAAATTATACATTAAAAAGCCGTCAAACTTTGAAAAATTAAAAAAAAACGAGAAAATTTTAGATAACTTTTAAAAAATCTCAAAAATTTGCTATAAAAAGTGTAGACAAATATATATATTTTTAAAGAACTATCTTTCAGCTTTCCAAAACTGTTAAGCAATCAATACGATGGCAGCGATATACTGAAATCATACATTCAATCCTCACATGGCGCGATATCAATTCTACGATGAGAGCAGAATTTTCTTGTTCACAAAAAGTGTTGCCATTTCAACAATTCTCAACCGAATTTGATCAACCAGTACTTTTTTTACTCGAAATAGAATGTTTTCTCAACCTATTTAAGAAAAAAAATAATTCATTACAGAAATGATACATTAAAAAGCCGTCAAACTTTGAAAAATAAAAAAAAACGAGAAAATTTTAGATAACTTTTAAAAAATCTCAAAAATTTGCTATAAAAAGTGTAGACAAATATATATATTTTTAAAGCCCTATCTTTCGGCTTTCCAAAACTGTTAAGAAGTCAAAAATTGATGGAAAAATGACGGAGTAACGAATTTTTGAATGCGCGAGGTACAAGAAAAACAGTTTTTCAACAATAACTTGAAAATTTCGGGCTGTTAGAAAATTTTGAAACACGGTATCTTGATCTACTCATCAAGACCTACAACGGACACTAGGTCGCTATTAAAGTTCAAAATCAGTGTAGCACAGTGTAATTTATGATTCATATTTCGAAACGCTTTTTATTCATAATTGATATCATTGTAAAATTGAGCTTTAATAGTTTTAGAATAATATTTGACTGCTTTTCACAGTCATTTTCTGATCATATTCGCGAACATATTTCAATCGTTTTGGTTGAGATTTTTCAATCATTTTTGAATGCGAGTATGATGATGCATTTATTCTTCATATCTAATTCAAAATAAGATACTACATAATACATAATCTTATTTCATCAGGGGAAGAAAGCATGCGGAAGTGAGCTATTTGAACCACAGGTCACTCGCAAACAAATTTGACCGATATACACCTGCGACTACAACATCCAACATCAGCTATGATCGTCAATATCTTAAAATACGATACGGCACGGGATCAGAAATGATCGTCAATATCTTAAAATACGATACGGTACGGGATGTTGAAGACATATCCAGGTACATATGTCAAGATAGTTTCACTTACCTGGTCAAATAGCTCACAACTTTTGTATTGTCCAACTATTATGTATTTTCTGGGAGACGAAGGTGGAGAAATGGTTGGGGGAATCTTCGGGCATGAGCAGCATTTGCATTACATTGTCTTGAAGGATGTCTTGTCATGATTGAAAAATGTGTGTATGTGAAAAAATAAGATTTTCAATGAAAGGTAAAATTTTAACAAGAATAAAATTCATTATTCAGTCAACAAATATAGTCAGAAAAGATTCAGAAAGCTGAATTAAAAATTATTATAAATTTTTGATGACCTAAAGTAAACACATTTGATTCAAATATGATTCCAAAATATGATTGAAAAACTATATTCAGTTTTTAATCATCAAAGGTAAGCATATTTGATGATCTCTTTTGTTCAATTGTATGATAACTCATTTGCCGTCTTTCAGTGAGTTTTACAGCTCCGGCTCATGCTCAATTCTCACGAGAATGCTCTGGATCATTGAGAGACTTGAGAAGCAGATGTCGTGAAATTTTCGCACACGTGAAATGTGATAGGCAGATGTCGCCGCTGTTTTTCATTTAACTCATACGTCGAAAGGCTAAGCAGCGACATCTATTTTTGAAAAAGTGACTTTATTAAAGGCAGCGTTGCCAACCTAAAAAGAAGTAATTAATAAATTATCTGGCTCACAAATTGAACCAGACTTTTATCTGGATTTATCTGGCTCAAATCGTTGTTGTTGCATTTACGTGCAAAATTATTTATCTGGCTCAGGATTTTGCCACCGGATGATAGCTATTATTTAGTCAGAAAGAGTAATCAAATTGGATTTATATGTAGGGAAATTCAAAATTTTATCATCTAAATGCTGAGTGGGTTGTGTTTACTGCTGAGCGATGATATACAGCAAGCGATGAAGGATAAAAAGCGAAGGATAAATCGAAGTCAAACACAAACAAATGCACATACGCACGCACCCACGCACATTTACACAGCAGGCATGCGTGGGTATTAAAAAGACGTGCGACGTGCTGGGAAAACAAGTGAATTCAATTAGATTTTGATGAGTCGATTGAATGCCAAGAAATGGAGAACTGTGCAAAAGAAAGTTGTAACTATGTATGTATGTATGCATGGGAAAACGTACAGGAAGTAAGAGAAAATGGAGGAGACTTTATAAGTAAATGAGAAATTTTATATGTGCATTTAATGGCATTTAATTAAGTTTATGTCGGAAAGCGTCAAAATTAAATGGCAAAGAAGCAAAGTGTTTGCGTTGGGGGAAAATCCGTACATAAATATGTACAGTACATATGTATGTATATAGGATTTGTCAATAGCGCCGTAGAGAGGAAACAAACGAGGACGGAGCTGTCTCCAGCAGTGACGAAAGTCTAACACCTCTATAATTTCATTTTCGTGACTTTACCCCGCGGAAGTATGATTTGTGGTCTTTGGCATGGTGCCAGACAGGAGCTCCGTAAAGTATTTGGCACCTTCGCTTCTTTGGCCCTTTTGTATTTGTCAGTATTCAAGATGAAGATGCTACGGAGTTTGCTGCCTTTTTATTGGCATACTCTAAGTGGGTTTTGAATTCAAACCTCCTGTCTATCGCAATCCCCAAGTATTTTACTGCTGGCAGCGTTTCGCTGTCATTGCGTCCGATTCTATAGTGACCTGCTCCACCACCTTTCTACTTGATAGAAGCACAGCATCTGTTTTTTGTTCCGCCAGCTGCAGCCCATTTTCAGTAACCCACGTTTAAATGCTCGCTATGCTTGCAATAGATTTGGCGCAAATTTCACTTAAGTGCTTGGCCGTGATCACCAATGCGATATTGTCCGCGAAGCCGATAATTTTCGCCCATTGGATATTTTGAGGCGCAATACTCCGTCGTACATATTCTTCCAAGGAAGCAGACCAAGGCCGGAGCCTTGAGGAAAACCGCCTGTAACGTGGAACTTTTCTACTCCAGCTGCCGTTTCATATTCCAGCTCTCTACTTTCGAAGTAGCTGCGTATGATCCTACGCAGGTAAAGCGATATCTGAAAGCATAGTCGAGCATGTCTAGTATTCTCCCCGATTTGCAATGTTGAGGGTTTTTTTACATTTAAATATTGTTTAGAACCTTGGAGTCATCGGTTTAAGTGCTGTATTAGGCACCCCTTCCGGGCCAGGAGACTTGCATTATATTCATCGCTTGAGTGACCTTGACAACGGTGATTTCGTCAAATGCGTATAGTGCTTTAAGTGGCAGAAACTAGCTCCCCCTGCGTGGCAAATAAAAGTTCGACAACGTTTTTTCGAAAAGGCGGGCATTTTGGCATCGTCTGTCCTTTTGTTTGGATTTTTTAATTACAGCTTTATCACAAAGCTTAAAGAAGCATTCGCGCTTACAGTCCTTTATTGCGTCTTAAGTGCGAGCCTTATAAGTAGTTCTGCACTCTAAAAAAATCGGGCCAAAATGTAGATCTATGTTGTTTGCGCTTGGACTTTCTAGTCATGGACGCATCGCATAGAACTCTCAAAAGCAAGAACCAATTTGACAAAATTATTTGGTATCGATAACTTTCCTCGATCCTTATAAATGAGTACAGATATCGAGGACAAGGTGGTAACGGAACAGCACTAACTTAAGATCGATCGCAAGATATCCAAATTCGGACGAGCTCTTTAAATATCACATTTCCGGCGCCATCTACCTTCAGTTTTTTTCCTTTTGTTGCATTTTCCTCAAATTCTGAAGAATTGTTTATGATTTAAGACTCTAGCTCCACGCGAGTTTACTCAACAACCGATTGCAAGACACCCTGGGTTTGCTTTCCGTAATTCGACAGTCGTCACTCGTTGATTTAATAGTTCAAGTCGATACGAACGCTCGATGATGCCATTTTAGTTCCCGTATCTTGGTATGATCTCTTTCGTTTGCAGATTTCAAAGGGTGTTTAGAAAGCTTTTTGGAGCTACCAAAATATTTTCCTTTATAAATAGCGTTTGTTTCTTAATCTCTGAAGAAAAAATCATTCTCTAAATAATCACCAAAGCATAAAATTATAACTTTCAAAAGGGCAATTCGACACCTAATTTGGTATCGAACAGTTTGTATCGAACGTACGATACGACGCGTCGACAATTTGTGTTTTAAGCGCCAAATACACGACACGAACATTTCCGCGAACATTCCGCAATCTTGTTCGCAGCTTTGGCCATACACCATACGAACTTTTGGCCGAACATTATTTCTCTTTCAGACAGCGATGATTGCCCATTTTACTTTTCCGCGCACGTCTGTTCCGTTCAGAAATTACTACGATTATGAGCTATTTCGCCATACACGCACGAACAGTTCGCGCAAATGTTCGCCAAAAATTAAAATATTTTGATTTATGGCGAACATTTGCGCGAACTGGCAAACACCACCATACACGACAGAAAAGGTCGCAGAAACATGACATGACGGGAATGTTCGCGGAAATGTTCGTGTCGTGTATTTGGCGCTTAACGGAAAGCGAAAACGATTATTTTATACTCGTTCTTGATCGATATCGAATGACGGAAAGACACCCATGACTTTGTACTGAAATTCGCGTGCAAACATGAAATCGACCTTATACAAAGGAGTTAAAAATATTTTTTGGCATACCCTAATATGGACGCTAAGCTAAAACATGAAGAAAACATACCAGTTTACAACTCGAATTCTGAGTGATACCGGCCTATCCGTCAAAAAATAATAAAAAACAAGTAAAGGTGTCTAAGTTCGGGTGTAACCGAACATTATATACTCAGCGTGAGATTTAATGTTATAATTCAATTTAGAAAGTAGGTTTAACGATTTTTGATTTATGATTAATAATACTTGTAAAATTGATTTTATCACAAGTGGGCGGTGCCACGCCCATTTCAAATTTTGTATTTTTATAAAGAGTCTCAATATCAGTCCACATGTCAAATTTCAACATTCTAGGTGTATTATTTACTAAATAATCAGGTTTTTTGTGTTTTCCAAAATGTTATATATATAAAAAGTGGGCGTGGTTATCATCCGATTTCGCTCATTTTCAATACCAATCTATTCTGGGTCCAGATAAGCTCGTGCACCAAATTTGGTGAAGATATCTCGATGGCGGCCACCGTGGTGTGATGGTAGCGTGCTCCGCCTACCACACCGTATGCCCTGGGTTCGCACCCCGGGCAAAGCAACATCAACAAAATTTTAGAAATAAGGTTTTTCAATTTGAAGAAAATTTTTCTAAGCGGGGTCGCCCCTCGGCAGTGTTTGGCAAGCGCTCCGAGTGTATTTCTGCCATGAAAAGCGCTCAGTGAAAATTCATCTGCCTTGCAGATGCCGTTCGGAGTCGGCATAATACATGTAGGTCCCGTCCGGCCAATTTGTAGGGAAAATCAAGAGGAGAACGACGCAAATTGGAAGAGAAGCTCGGCCTTAGATCTCTTCGGAGGTTATCGCGCCTTACATTTATTTTATTTTTTTTTATCTCAATATTTAATCAAGTTATCGTGGAAGTCTATATCTATCTCGATTCCTTTATACCTGTACAACCAATCGTTATCCAATCAAAGTTAATATACTCTGTGTGCAAAGCACGCTGGATATAAAAAGAAATTTTAAGTTAAACGGTTTATTGTTAACGGTGTATTGTTTTCAATAAAACCGTTTAACTTAAATTTTTTTTTAATTATTTTATTTTCAAGTTTTTAGTCTTAATTGATGAGAAATAAATAATATCATCATATTTACATAGTTCATTTAGTGACTCATTATTACAAGGACTCTTCCATGCAAATTTGTTATAATGTAAGTCCTCGAACTCCAAAGTATTTTGATGCCACTTATACCGGACTGTATGTAATATTTATTCCAAATAGGAGCCAAATCGGACCACAAATAAGATTTTTTTGAATATATCGATACCTGCGCCACCTAGCGGTGATTTTTTTATATGTCGCTTTCGATTCCTGTATGTATTATATGTTCCAAATATGAGCCAAATCGGACCGCAAATACGATTTTTTGAAATATTTCGATGCATGCGACACCTATCGGATTTTTTTCTTATTATTGCATTGTCATCGGGTTCTGAACTATATTCCAAGTTTAAAGCTTGTAGCTTATCGGGAAGTCACTGAAATTTTACATACAAAAATTCGTGTCGGCCGTCCGGCCGGCCGCTACACATAGTCAAGCTAAATAAATAGTCTTCCGCGCTTGGAAAACCGCGGTAGAAGTTATTTGGAAACTTTTGCTTTTGTATCAGGCCCTGAACGCGTACCTCTCTGGTGTGAGCTGTGTACCTATCCATATTCAATAAAGGAACTAGTTCTTTTTTATGTGGTTGTTGTTGTTGTTGGAGCAGTGCTTCGCCCCATCCAATAGGTGCGACCGATCACCTGTCATCAATATCCTCTAACGAGAGTAGAAGGAAACCTGCTGTTTCAACAGGAGTGGACCATAATGGGAGGGCTGTGAAAGGCGTTGGTTCCACAATACAGTTGAAGAGATGGTTGGTGTCATACATTTTGTGTGCCGGGGTTGATTCTGGATAGGTAAGGGTTTAGCCTGTTACAGTATCCAGAACTAAGTTGAGCTAGAGTGATTCGCGTTTCCCAAGGGAGTGTGCGTTCCTCTTCTGCAAGTTTTGGGTATTGTTTTTTGAGTACAGGACTCACCGGGCAATTCCTGGCACAGAGGTCCGACGCCTGTTTCTGGAGTTCACTGAGCACCTGCTTGTGTTTGGATTTATACGGCTGTGTTCTCAGGTGCCGTATTTCCTCATAATGCTTGCGGAGATGACTCCTTAAGCCTCTGGGCGATATTAGCTCATCAATCAGATGTCTGTTGGGATGCCCAGATTTCTGGGTATTCAACAGGAACTGTTTGGTTAGAATTTCATTTCAGTATTCTCGCCTCATTCTTTTTATATCACAATAGTCTATGTACATCTCATGGTATATGTGGATGTAAATTAAAAATTCTAGCTGCTTGTACTATGGAAAACATATGGTTGATTAAATAGTACGGCCTCAATTAGTTAGCCTTCATGCTAGTTGTGAGTCAGTATGCATCATTTTATGTAGTTGGTTTGACGTCAGGATATGTTATGCGAAACTCCCCACTTAATACTGAAATAAAACTCAGAACAACGTTCCCTTGGGGCTATGCCATACCAAAAAATGGCACATTTATGTACGTACGCATATATACTCTCATATTTAGCAGCATATGATGCACGCCGAAAAATAGCTTGCTGGTTCCGGTATGTGTGCACTTTCAAATATAAAAACAAACGGTATGCGCCTTCTGTTTTATGTTTTCTCCACCCACTCACTCACCATTACCTCACATCTCTTCATACACATATTTATTCGTACAACATTGCCTTTTCACTTGCGTCATTTCCATATGTTTCAGGATCGTATTCAACGAAGGACGTGAGCAGTGTACCAGTGTACAGCCAGCAGCAATCAATCAAGGCTATTACTGTATGTGTGTGGAACGCTGTAATATTGTAGGGAGAGAGAGTACACAAGGGTCGAGGGTCGCCTGGCATTGAAGTGTTGTAGCGCGTGTTGCTGCCACTCAAACTCAACCCTCAGCCACAAGGTTTGATGTATGAACTGTAAATGTGTGCTGAGTTTGTGTGTGACGAAATATAAATATATATGTTTAATCATTACCCAGCGAGGATTTTTAAGATAATTGGATCCAATTAGGCACTATTAAATCTGGCGAAGGAGTATCTGACTTCAATTTGATTGATCTGAATGATTAAGGCACAGTAGTAAAGATAGCATATATACAGAAAATATGATAAACACAATGGTGAAATAAATAAATAACTATTCGAGAAGGCTGTTCGCGAAAAGTCTAGTCCTTGGGAGAAATAGGGAATTGGAATAAGCTTGATTGTAAAACGTTGTAACTCAAGTACTACAAGCATAGTATTGTTGTAAATAAGGAAAATTTTGCTATACTGAATATTTGAGTAATTTATTTGACAGTTCAGCGATTCGAACGATAACAGAAGGTGAAGAATAATCGACAATCCCTTAAATTTGGAACAATATAATATCAATAAATATGAGTACAGTAATACTTATTTTCTGTTCTGAACAGAAAACCTCTAAGGGCTGTTTGTTTTCTAACCAAAACTGGCTTTTATTTGAGAAATCTCCGAACGAACTTTAATAAGTGCCAGTTAGCTTTAACCGATGATTGTGACAACGGCTCTAAGTCCAACACTCCACCTATTCATTATGATTTCTTTGTCATGGTAGCTATGAAAAAAGTTGAATAACGGACCAGTTAGTATCGGGCAGCAGTTTATATCATTCCATTCAGGTAAAATCTGGTTGTAATCCATATTTAATTTTTTTGTTTGTCCAATCATCTTTTCAGCATTTGACTCTATATAGTATTTTAAATCTGAGTTGGATTTTGAACTTTAGCTAAAATAATTCCTTTTAGTATTGCTTTTAACTTACATTTCGGATTTCTATAAAAGCCTGGTTACTTTTTTGGGCTTATAAAATCGCCTTCTGTATTGATTTGATTTAACAAAAACCCGCACTAATTATTTTCTTTCCATTTTTCGGTTTATTTCGCATTCACCTACAATTCGGAACATTTCATAATTGGATGATCTCATCTAGCACCCTTGTTGTTGTTGTAGCGACGACCAAAACATTTCTTGAAGGTCAAGGTTAGTGGTATCGGACAGGACAGGCTATCCATTGATGATCTTTGTTATAAAATTAACGACCATCTCACCAGTCTTTTCAGTTTTCCAATCAGGACCTACATTTTGGTTCAGAGTCGTCGTCGATAAAAGAAACACACTGGAAGAAGCTGCAGGCCTATCTAAACACTGCGCTCAGAACTGCCACGGTATGTCTTCTTATGTCAATAAAACACCATTTACAAAGCGAGACGAGAATACTGAATCGGCGCCGTCCCTTGCCGATAAATGCTCGGCGAACCCGTTATCAATGGAAATAACTCAAAACTCGAAGTTGAGGAAAGTAATCCCCCAGGGAGACGCGCGTCACTCTGGCACAAGTTCGATCTAGGTCGAACGCAATGGTTGATCTATCGTTCTGAGATAATTTTCTGAACCGCTTAACGGTTGGGAATTTAAGTCAAACTAATGAGCATACATCATTCGCTCAACGTGTTTATTCGGCTATCTGACAGTTCTTTGACATTTTAAATAAATAAAAAAACAAGTAAGGAAGACTAAGTTCGGGTGTAACTGAACATTACATACTCAGCTGAGAGCTTTGGCGACAAAATAAGGGAAACTCACCACGTAGGAAAATGAACCTATGGTAATCCTGGAATTAGTTTGTATGACATGGGTATCAAATGGAAGGTATTGAAGAGTATTTTAGAAGGGAGTGGGCCATAGTTCTATAGGTGGACGCCTTCTCGAGATATCGCTATAAAGGTGGACCAGGGGTGACTCTAGAATGCGTTTGTAGGATATCGGTATCAAATTAAAGTTACGAATAGTAAAGATATATTGTTTTCGATATATGGACCAAAATGTGAACCAGGGTGACCCAGAATATCATCTGTTGGGTGCCGATAATTTATTTATATATGTAAACCACGAACAGTATTCCTGCCATGATTCCAAGGGCTTTTGATTTCGCCCTGTTGAAATTTTTCATTTTTTCTTCTTAATATGGTAGGTGTCACACCCATTTTACAAAGTTTTTTCTAAAGCTACATTTTGCGTCAAAAAATCAATCCAATCACCATGTTTCATCGCTTTTTTCTTATTTGGTATAGAATTATGGAATTTTAAAATTTTTCGAAATTTTTGAAATCGAAAAAGTGAGCGTGGTCATAGCTGGATTTCGCCCATTTTTAATACCAAGATAAAGTGAGTTCAGATAAATACGTGGGCTAAGTTTAGTAAAGATATATCGATTTTTGCTCAAGTTATCGTGTTAACGGCCGAGCGGAAGGATAGACGGCCGACTGTGTATAAAAACTGGGCGTGGCTTCAACCGATTTCGCCCTTTTTCGCAGAAAACAGTTATCGTCCTAGAATCTAAGCCCCTACCAAATTTCACAAGGATTGGTAAATTTTTGTTCGACTTATGGCATTAAAAGTATCCTAGACGAATTAAATGAAAAAGGGCGGAGTTACGCCCATTTTGAAATTTTCTTTTATCTTTGTATTTTGTTGCACCATATCATTACTGGAGTTAAATGATGACATAATTTACTTATATACCGTAAAGAAATTAAACTTTTTGTTAAAATTTGACTTTAAATTTTTTTTTAAGTGGGCGTGTTCATCATCCGATTTTGTTAATTTTTATTTAGCACACATATAGTAATAGGAGCAACGTCCCTGCCAAATTTCATCATGATATCTTCAACGACTGCCAAATTACAGCTTGGAAAACTTTTAAATTACCTTTTTTAAAAGTGGGCGGTGCTACGCCCATTGTCCGAAATTTTACTAATTTTCTATTCTGCGTCATAAGGTCAACCCACTTACCTACCAAGTCTCATCGCTTTATCCGTCTTTGGTAATGAATTATCGCACTTTTTCGGTTTTTCGAAATTTTCGATATCGAAAAAGTGGACGTGGTTATTGTCCGATTTCGTTCATTTTAAATAGTGATCTGAGTTCAGTGCCCAGGAACTAACATACCAAATTTAATTAAGATACCTCAAAATTTACTCAAGTTATCGTGTTTACGGACAGACGGACGGGCGGGCGGACATGGCTAAATGAATTTTTTTTTTTAGCCCAGATCATTCTGATATATAGAAGTCTATATCTAACTCGATTAGTTTATGCTGTTACGGGGTACCGTTATGCGAACAAAATTAATATACTCTGTGAGCTCTGCTCAATTGAGTATAATAAATGCTGTACAACGACAACAAAGTAAGCAGATCTGATCAAGATCTGTCGTGTGTAAGTAGGATGATTTCATATTCCGTATACCCTGCAATCCCTCATAAAGTTCTTTGCTGGGTATTTCCATATACTTATATGTACATATGTATGTATGTGTTTATCACATTGAGGACTTTAACATTTTCATTTTATTTTTATTCCCTGCGCTCTTATAGCACTCTTCAGTCCGTATTTTCCTTTGTTTGTTTTGTTTAATTTCTGTTCTCATTTTATTTGTATTCACTTTCTGCCTATCCCCTGTGGTCTTTTTATACCTTTCATGAACATAAGTAGTAGGTACTCGCATATGAAAATAAGATGTAAGCACTAAAAAATATAGCAATTCTGCAAGCTGTGATGAGTCTATCTTAAGCGCCAAATACACGACACGAACATTTCCGCGAACATTCCGTAATCTTGTTCGCAGCTTTGGCCATACACCATACGAACTTTTGGCCGAACATTAGTTCTCTTTCAGGCAGCGATGAATACGGACAACAATTGTGCTGCAGCAATATTGCTCGCTGTGGCAATTAAGCGTAAAAAAAGAGAGAAGATCGCAAAAAAAGAATTTGGTGCAAAGAATGGTTTAAAAAACGAGCAGTTCTTGGACAAAGTGAGCTTATTAAGGTACTGGAATTCACGTCACAAAATGATTTTAAAAATTACGTTCGTATAAGCAAGGCAACATTTGACCAACTTTTACAAAAAATTTTGCCAGTCATAACGAAACGGGATACAATAATGAGAGAAGCGATTCCCCCTCATCACCGCCTTGCTTTAACTTTGCGCTTTCTAGCTAGTGGCAATAGCTTTGAAGACTTAAAATTTTTGACAGCAATTGCGCCCCAAAAAAAAAAAATTGCGCAAACTACTTATTTTTTTTATAACTGTATCCTTTGTGGCATCAGGATCTACTTCTTTTAATTTTTCGATTAAAGTCGCATAACCATGATTTATACATTTCAATAAATTCACTCAGAAATTTTTTATTGTCCATTTTACTTTTCCGCGCACGTCTGTTCCGTTCAGAAATTACTACGATTATGAGCTATTTCGCCATACACGCACGAACAGTTCGCAGAAACATGACATAACGGGAATGTTCGTGTCGTGTATTTGGCGCTTTAATATTTGAACGTCCAACATTTTGTTACATTTTAACTTGCCAAAAAGTTTATAGGTAGGTCCATGGTTTGTAGTGTATTAATCATTTGTCGAATCGAATAGAATGGACCACTTTTACATTTGGCATCCACAGAACTGATTTCTGAATCACAAGATTTCTGATAAACAAATTTTTAATTGAGCTGCCCTTGGGTATTGCACATTCAAAATAAATACTAAACTTAAAACGCTTTACTCAAGCTTTTAAAAAATAATTTTTCTGTTTTATACATGAGAGGTATAAAGCCTGTTGCAGAGGATGACTTTTGCATGAATGGTGTTTATTGAAAAAATTGTATATATGTATGTATATTCACGCACCAATGTACATATGTACATACACATAATAGGCGCTATACGAATAGTTATGTACAGGCTGCGTATTGTAGTCTCCATTTTGTCCTCGGGAAATTTTATAAATGCCTGTAGAGGTGGCCAGAAGCCATAATAAAATAAGTTTCCATTAAACTCTTGATGGATTTAATTATTCGCCGATTCTCGAAATTACTTGAAACTACATACTTAGAATTTTGAATACAACCTAAAATTTTGGATTTAAGAGACAAAACCCCCTTTACCATAGGTTGAAGCAAATTCTTTATTCAGCAGGGAACAGAAAAATAGCAGAGGCAATTTTTACCATATTTCATCAATTAAATTCTATTTATTTATTTAAGATATTACCAAAATTACCAAAAATGTTTATTTAAGATATTTTAAGAAAAATCTTGCTTGTCGTGTTCATCCGAGCGTTGCCTCTTGCCCCTCAAGGCTACTTCCTCCTAGATGCGGTTGCAAAATTGAGGTTTGCTCGTAGCAAAGACTTTGTCAGTGAACTGTGTTCGACATTCTTCCACTCTCTCACGGGCCCATGCAAACTGCTCGCTTTCGCGGCTGGTTGGGTTGACCACTGAAACCAATCCCTGCATAATTCTTAATGCTTTCCGGTATTATGAGAGGTTTCTCCTAAACTCGCTGTATCGTTCGCGTCATTTAGTACTATGTCCATGTTGGCAGACCGCTCCTTTACAGAGCGCACTCACTGCATATTACCATCGCTATCCGCGTCCGAATCATGGCTGATAGCGATTTCTTCTTTACCGATTTGCGACTCCATCGCTTTTTCCCTCTCATCCTTTCTTGTTGTTGAAGTTTTTGAGTTAACCTTGGACGTACGACCGCCTGCCCGACAAATCGGGCTCAGCAGTGTAGTGTTAAATGTGATGATAGAAAAAAAGCGCCCCATGCTGTGGTAAGACCATATTTATCTTTAGAGGCGGCCCGGTTTCAGGAAGGCTCCGTTCAAATACAGCCGAAAATACTTTCTTGCTGCAAATCGTCCAATATGCATTGTTCGCATAACATCCTGGATAAGAGCGTTGGCGGTTTTTGGTCACCGACACTCCGCTGAGGCGAAACTGCGTAGATACAGGCCCCTAAACCGCTCAGCCCCATATTCGGGCGCCATGGAGTTCGGCTAAGTGCTCACACTAACGACAAGGTGCCTGCTCTAGTGAGTGGATTCGACACTTAAATAGCGAAACTTTTGTCATACATATTAATATGTCATTGTCCTCTACCAAATTTTAAATTTTAAGTCTTTATTTCACCGACAATGCACCTAAAAACCGAATCCAGGATTCCAAGTCTTGTATGAATTTTCTGATTAACTTGACCGTGGCGCCACCTAGCACCAGTTTCTCCCCTTGTTGAATTGTTGATTTGAACTATGTTGACATTCTAACTCAATGAGAAATTATTAAGAATCGATCGCAGGATTCCACGTGGCCTATATGGATTTCCTAAAGACCACTAAATACCTCTATCCCTGCCTTGTCTAGTAGGCCATTGGAAAGTTTCTGCAAACTCGTACAGTTACTCAAATATCACTTGCAATAACTCCCAATTTTGTTTCAAAATTTGTGAACAAACATAAAACCTTCATAATATAAAGAGAGTAGATAGATAGATTGTTGTGAGGTTATGCACTGCGATCTTTTGTGCCCTCATTCTCTTCACAGCACCTCGGCCAAACCGAGTTATCTAAGGAAATCATGAATGGTGCTAGACTTTAGAGAGGGTATGTGTATACTTTCTAGTTTTAGAGATACAAGGATCCTTAGCAGGATGTGTTATGTACTCCGTCCTGCTTGCCAAGAACCGCCAGAGGATATTAGACCATATACCCTCTTTGTGAATGTGGCTCTTTGGTAGGCAGTGAACTTTGAGTATGCCTGTTAAATTTCTAAAGCTGGGAGCTTAATCATGGTTTTGAGTTGTAACCTCCTATTAGTGCCTTTACCTGCAGAAGTCCTGGACTTTCGCGCGAGTGTTTTTCGCTCTGGTACGTCTTCTTTTGACAGAGCTCATCCCTTATAATGTGTCACACTATGGGCATGATCGGATCAAGCCCTATTGGCTTCTCCGCCTTTTCCTTCCTAGCCTGCCTGTCTCTGGAATATTCGAGCCATCGGTGTATCATATAAGAGTGTGATCCTGATGGAGCGCTTCTCTTCTGGAAGTGTCCCACTAACCTTTGTTCTCCAGCATTAATTTCAAATGCTTTTCAAACTTAATCAACTTCCCCCTATCATTCCCGGGAAGTTGGTTGAATGGAATCTGCTCTTTCAACTTCTCCATATTCCGCGAATAAAGTAATTAAAAAGGATTCTCTTTTTTTGTTTCACCCTTACTCTCAATGCCCTCTTTCTTTTCTTGTTCTTCTAAAACGATCTCCTTGGGCCTATGGCACGTTGTCCTTCGGCCCCTTTTGTTCTTTTTATTCGCTTTCCCATCATCTTTTTTTCTATTTGTAGATCAGCCACTACTTTTGGGTTCATTGCAAGCAGCTCTACCCGGGCCGATAGGAATAGTTTCTGAACTGGAGCTTATTACTAAAACTTATTGGGATTCAAGGGGCTGTGTAGCGCAATCCCTCTCAAGGGGTTGTCAGCGCAATTTATAGCTTCTCCAACCCAATTGTCAACCTCACCTACCCGTGGCGAATCCTGTTTTATTAACAGCCGAGGCTCTGGCGACTTCGAACTCCTGATGGATCTAGGGGGTCGAAGGGAGGTATGGTCTAGAAGGTTTCATGTGGTCATACCAAATCGTTCCCGAAATGGTCAGGCTAGTAACTTTATGGTGCTTGTTACAGGATCTGCATCCGGCAAAGTACCATCAACATCGATAACACTCCCCAAGGCCTTCGGGGAGTGCCCTTATCGCTACAACAACAACTAAAACTTATTCCATACACACCTTCGGCAGCACGGAAAGGATCACAAATAGCTTCCATCAATATCACCTACATTTCTGCAATATAATAACCCAACAAACATGTAATTAACTACCAGGTAGTGGCAACTCTTTCTTGTCAATTAATTCCAATTAGTATAAAGTTCTTTCCATTAAAACCTGTAATTATATGTTAGGGTAATTAATTTATTTAAATTTATAGCCAAGCTGCAATGACTGTACGAAAATGTGCTTTAGTTAATGCTTGTACATATTTTTGTATGTCTGTCTGCTGGTACACTTTGGTATGCGGGTGACTTTTGTCATCAACAAAAGCTCATACCAGTTGCCACACCCACTGCCACTGTCAATGTGGTTGCTGTCGCTGTTGCAGCCACTGTCATTGTTTTTGTCCTCGCTGTCCGGCTATGCGCGAGTCAGTGCCATTAGCGAGCAAAGTAGTGTAAGGCAAGGCGTGCAAAATATGTCAACATTCCCCTTTTTTTTCTTTGCTGGTATTGAAAATTAAATTAGCTACTATGAAATTGTCGCGTGCAGCCAAGGTAGCCAGACGAACAGATATTTGTTTGCAAGCAATATCAAGGCTATAATAATTGATTAACGAATAGTGGGGGGTTCGCAGTGGGGATATATCTATAGTTCAAGAACCAACTTTGTACATTGTTGGAGACATTTTTTGTACATAAATACATATGGTCAAAAAGCGTAGACAAGCTAGGGCTTCTAATTTGGGTTTAATCCATTTAACTGTAAGTAATCCGATTTTTTTCCGAAGTGCATTTTATCTGTGCAATTGCATGTGATAAGTAGCGAGAGTTGTTGTCTTGATTAGTACCAACTGTAGGGAAGAGCTACCCGTGCCTTTTACCATATAAGTAGGGCCCTAATGTTATACTCGCGTTTTAGCAATTACACGGGTTAACACAAAATTTGACTTTGACTTCAAAGTATTATATTTCAACGAGCCGAACCCGTGCGCATCTTGCGCAAAAAATATAAAAGTCTCATATGAAATATCAACGGAAATCAGCTGTTCTATCAATCAAACATTTATAAACTTACATGCGCTTGGGCTGCCACCTGGAGAATGTCAACAACTGCCGGTAATGCAGTGTTAGTTCTAATGAAATATTCACAATAGTGCCATAGTAAAAATAGATTTCTTTATGTGCTCACACACGTTTATTTTTAACAAATTATATTAAAAAAATACAAATTTTTATTTGCCGGCTTGAGGTCTGATGTTTTGGAAAATAAAACACAGATGTTTTAAATTTTTACCAATATATTTCGGTTATGCACGACAACCGTCCTCAGGGTGAACTATAAACAAACAGAACACAAAATAACATATAATTTACATCAAACAACAATTACCAATTATTAAGAAAACTTCTTAAACATTGAAAACATGGAGTTGTTAACTATTTTTGTTTTTTATTAGATGCCTATAGGAGAGCGCGGTGTTTGCTACATCTGTTTTGTAGTTAATTCTTGTGTTAGTTGGTGTGTTTAGTATATGTAGCATTTCCAGTGTAAATCTCTTTCCATATTGTTGTTCTTGTTGAAGTACTATTGTTTTTTCGAAACTCGGGCAGTGCTTTCTCGTTGCACAATGGGTCATAAGTGCGGTTTTTTGGTTATTTATATTTAAATCATTACAATATTTAAAATCTGATTTATGTTGTACTAATCGAGTATTTAATTTAGATTTGCTTGTTCCAACACATACTTTGTTGCATAATTCTTTGTCGTTTCCGTTACACGGGATGTGATTAATAATGCTTCTTTTTTCCATTTGCGGTATTTTCGATTTAGTTTGGTTAAAAATACTTTTTAAAGTGCTCATAGGTTTGTGTTCTATTTTAATATCTTCTTTATTATAGATGTAAGATGTTGATAGGCGCTCAGATAATTTAGGTATATACGTTAACGACTTGAATATTTTCGGGTTTTCCTCTCTACGTTGACTATTTGGTGATTTATATCTTTTTAAAAGAGTTTTTATAATTTTATCGGGAAAATCATTGGCTTTTAACAATATCTTTATTTCATTTTCTATGTCATTATGGTAAGTGTCATCTGTAATATTCATCATTCGTCTTATACAGCCCATTGCCATATTTATGATCATGTTTTTGGGTTGTTTAGAATAATAATTTATAATTCTTCCCGATGTTATGGACTTCTTATACCGAAATATATATTAGTAAAAATTTAAAACATCTGTGTTTTATTTTCCAAAACATCAGACCTCAAGCCGGCAAATAAAAATTTATGAAATAGAAAGGTCGTCAAACTAATATTTATTTAAAAAAATAAAGCTAAACAAAAGCACTCCGACTAATAATGCCCAAAGCTCGCTAATATCACGAATCTCCATCTTTACAACCAAAAGTTTATTTATAGATTTGGATTCCAAATAAGAAAAGGGGCCTGTACATACAAACTGCAATTGCAAATAATATATAAGATTATTTAGGTCGTAATTTGACGAAAAAAAATATATGGCATGAAAAAGTTTGCTTTCCTATTTACGAAACCGCTTGAACGAAATTTTTTAAATCTGTGTTTTTAATTTTTACATGAAAATGAAACAATTCAAATTTTATTAAGTTTTAATATCGAAATAACTTACAAAAAAGTGGAAAATGATTTAGAAGTGTACACTTTTACTTTTCATAGGTACTATCCCTCAATATACCACAAATATAGTCTCTCATCGTGTTTTCATTATATTGATAACGTTGTTCGAAGAAGAGCCTAAAAGCTCTGTTTTACTTTTTGGTAAATTTAAATCTCTAATCAAATCATTAAAATCTTCAGTATTGATGAAAAGATGTTTTGGTTGTTTTGGTGTCGGTTAAAACTCCTTATCGGCTTTGCTTTTATAAGAACTAAGAGATGAGCCACTTTTCTGCGTTAATTTTTTGTTTTTTTTTTTTGCTCTGGGACTGGTGGTGGCAGATCGTGTGCGACTGGAGCAGAAGAAGATTCGAGATCAGGATATTCGATAGGTTTTGCATTTTTACCTCTACGTCTTTTACTCGGATTCACAATGCAAAAGTAGCAGTATTTTACGTGGTATTTTGGTTCTCGCCAGATTCTTGGTATTGCAAATTTCATAGATCTTTTCTCACCTCGATACCAACCTAAAATATAAAAATAGAAATCAATATGTCTACTTTATTTAATTTACTATTTAAATAAAATTTGTTTACCTTCCAACATCTTTTATAATAACTACAAGCAACATGTGGAGCCCATGTCTTGTCTTGATTCCAAACAGGACAGCCAAAATATGCTTCGTAGGCTTCACAGATGATGAGAGATGTATATAATTCATATTCTATATCTCGAACTTTAATAAATAGCCCATATATACAAAAAGCATCAGCTGCGTATTTAAACGACATTTTAGGTTATTCCAGATTTGTGCAAAACACTTGATCGTTGTTAAGTTATCACTCTAGCGCAGGCCCGTAGCTAGGGGAGGGCATTTTGGGGCAATGCCCTACCTTAAAATTAGTATACCCTACCTTAAAAAGGCCAACAATTGAGATGAATTATTATAATTAAATTTTGTTTCGTAGTTTGATATAAAAAATTATTGCGGTTGCAATGTATGGTATGGAGAATCCACCCTGCATCACAGATATAATTAAATCAGACTATCGATTTTTTGTAGTTTGGTTAAAGGAATTAATCATTCCGGCACTTTTCTGACAAAAACCAATCTCACTGCGAGCGAACAACACCAAAAGCGCGGAATTGATTTCTAAGGCTATGTGCTAATCTAAAACATTTTACTCGATGGAGAATTTAGAAATTTTCTATGGTTACCGTTTAATCGTTTTAGAGAGTTTTGTTAAGCCGGAGTCATTGGTGCCGTATGTCGTATCGCTGTAGTCGTATCCCTAACGTAATCAGCTGTTTATCGTTACGACGGTAAACCAAAACCCAATTGGTTGGCTACGATACGGTTACGACCTTAGCGGCACCAATAATCGATTGCATTGATTCTCATAAGGTTGGCCGAATCAGCTGTTAAAAGGTTACCGATACGGTTACCGATAAAGCACCAATGTCTCCAGCTTTTCTCACCTTGACTTGCGTGCATACCTACAGGCGACCCACTTACCAAATTTGAAGATCATAGCTCTCTTAGGGATTGAATAATCGAAGGAGACATTTTCATTCGTTTATTTTTTGGTCAATGTATCATGTTACATGAATTCTTCCATCATGGAAAAATAGCTGCCTTATATGGTGGAACATGGATTGACCGACTCCTCGAACAACGCTGGTCTGGACATTTGGCTGTTACAAAAGTTGTATACGATAATTATTCACCGATTTTGCAGACTTTAAAAGGAATTAAAAATGGCAGATTCGACGGTGATGACGTCGGCAAGAGTATGGGTATTAAAAAAGTTGTGCTTAATTTGGAATTCCGAATGGCAATAGTTGTGGCCAAAAAAATCTTATCCACGCTACAACCTGCAGACGCAGTTTTGCAAGCACGGAGCGCTGGATTGAAAGACGCCATAGCAGTCATCAAGTGAGTCGAAAGTGAAATAAGAAACCCGAGATCAAATCAAATGTATTTATTATACATTTTGGAAGAAGCTAAGTCTTTAACAAGCAACGACTCCGGCGAATCAGAAATTAGGGCACTGAGGCATTTAAGAGAACCGAATCGGATGGATGACTATTTCATGTATGACCCCTCCTCTTTCACCACCAGAGAAAATGTAGAGGAGAACGACGAGCCATTTAAGTCAGAGTATTTCGAAACTTGGCACAAACTAATTTCTAAATTTCAAAGGTTTTCGGACAATGATGATCTAATCAGTACGATTGCAAGTCTCGATTAGTTGGATATACTTAGATAAAATGGAGCCACTGAAAAATTTGGGTAAGTTTCAAAATATTTCATTATCAAGATAATTCGTCTTTTTTAAATTTTCAATTTTGAATAAGTTTTCAGGTCTAAAAATTCCATCAAGGGAAGAGGCTAGTATAGTTAAGGCTTAGGTGAGTCGTAACGAAGATATAATGGAAGATACACTGCAAGTTTTGTAAGGCAACGAGAGGCGTTTAAAGGCACATATGAACTCTTTGAATCTATAGCGACCATAGGATGTAGTACTGTAGTGCGCGAATCAACCTTTTCAACACTAACTGCAATCAATCAGCCTCAAAGGCTCTCAATGGTCTTTTTTTCTTCTTCTTGCAGGGATAAAGATACTCCCCGAAAGGTTTTGGAGAGTGTTATCGATAATGATCCTTATTGATCCGGTACGTTTCGGAAACTAGCACCATTAAGGTACTAGGCCGACCATCTCGAGAAAGATTTGATAAGACCACGTCGAATATTCGAGTTTTGTGGATTTTAGTTGCCCCTTACGGCAGGCAGGCCTACCGCAACAATATTTTATGGCGCTATTCCCACTGCTAATGAATGTCTTTAACGGTTGTAATGGCTTGCTATATCCCACAATAACATGACTTTTTAGAAAGCACTGCTAAAGAACAGAGATAGTACTAAAACCATCTCATAATGCGATAGTTCTGCGCTACTAAGGAGCTAGTGTGATTCGCAACAGAGCGGTTTTGATAGAGTAAACACGCAAAATTATGTTAGCTTGTTTGATTGCGTTGGATTCGTGGCACACTCAAAACCAACGATCCAACGAGAAATCGACATGTGTTCACAGCTGAACCGCTGATACTTGCCGATGTATAGCTCAAGCAAAATTCACTAAGTCCTTTTTCCGCTTAGTTTCTTACTAAACGGAGGAAACTTGCGATCAATTTTTAGGATATTTACCATTGAGTTAAGGCCGCGGCACAATGAAATTTTTCATATAGATACGTTTAACACAAGCTTATGCATGCCAGTAACATCGTCACAATCAACCAAGATGTTGCGTTTATAAATTTGGAGGAACTTCAGACTTGGCAATTGAAGTTTATTTCGCCTTGCCCATTCACATACAGAATTTCGCACTCTTATAAACATTCTCTCTATACAACAAAAATACTTGCTAACATATTTGTTATTGTTGTTAGAAGAGTTACCAACGAGTGGGAAAAACAATTTCACTTACAAAGTGTGACAGCACCCTTAGCCAAAGCAAATGTGAAATTTTTCTTCCTATGCCCTTGCTTGCAACAAAACTTGCAAGTTGGCTATTTTTTCATGTCAGATGGCGCCAGTATTGCTCCATCTACTGTTCTCCATAAAAATACGTGCAATCTACTCATAATGCATAAGATTGAGTAAAACGCTGTAAGGCCGAAATTCAGGCTTCACGATCACTGCAACGACCTCGAAGCGAAGGTAGCCGCTATTAAGGATGTGGTGCGTGATGAGTTGCTATCCGCCTATGTAGCTGTTACAGAATCTAACATCTACTGAGATAGTCAGGCCGCTATGAAATCGCTAAGCTCTGCCACAGTGAGGTCAACGACTGTGTTTGCTAGACCTCACTTGCGTTGTCATCTAATATTTTTTGGTTAAAATTATGTGAGTATCAGGGCATAAGAATATTCCTGGCAACTGTCAGGCAGATCTCATGGTCCATCAAATGCTGGGCTGACATCAACTCTTGCATCAAGCTCTCAGCGTAGCTGTATGGACTTAGAAAATCTTATATCTTATATATAAAATTCTCGTGTCACAATGTTCGCTTCCGTACTCCTCCGAAACGGCTTGACCGATTCTCATGAAATTTTATGAGCATATTGAGTAGGTCTGAGAAACGGCCAACATCTACTTATCATACCGCTGGGAGGCTAGTGTCTCGACATATAGCCCAAAACGTGGACCCTGGTACCCCTAGAATGTGTTCATACAATATGGATATCAAGTGAAAGCTGTTGATGAGTGCTTTAGTACAGGGTAATTTTCATACCCCTGGGTGACTAGGGTCTCGAGATATAGGCCAAACGTGGACCCGGGTACCCCTAGAATATGTTTATACAATATGGATAACAAATGAAAGCTGTTTATGAGTACTTTAGTAGAGGGTAATTTTCATACCTCTGGGTGACTAGGGTCTCGAGATATAGGCCAAAACGTGGACCCGGGTACCCCTAGAATGTGTTTATAGAATATGGATATCAAATGAAAGCTGTTGATGAGTGCTTTAGTACAGGGTAATTCTCATACCCCTGGGTAACTAGGGTCTCGATATATAGGCCAAAACATGGACCCGGGTATCCCTGGAATGTGTTTATAGAATATGGATATCAAATAAAAGCTGTTGATGAGTGCTTTAGTAGAGGGTAATTTTCATTTCATGGGTGACTAGGTTCTCGAGATATAGGTCAAAACGTGGATCAGGGTAACACTAGGATGTGTTTTTACATTATGGATATAAAATTGAAGCTGTTGATGTTTGCTTTAGTACAGAATAAGTTGTATGCAGCTGGGTGACTAGGATCTTGAGATATAGGCCAAAACGTGGACCCGGATACACCTGGGTTTTTACATTATGGGTATCAAGTTGAAGCTGGTGCTGTATGCTTTAGTACAGAGTAAGTTTTACACCGCTGACTGACTAGGGTCTCAAGATATAGGCCAAAACATGGACCCGGATACCCCTAGAATGTGTGTGTATTATGGATATCAAATGAAAGCTTTTACTGAGAGCTTTAAAGTAATTTTCATTGTGATATTCAATTTAGTCGCATCAACCTGGCAAAGCTGATAAATATGTATGCGAAGCCGAAATAAAGACATTAGTTAATAATATCCACATACCTATTTACATACGTCCTATTCGATTTGCCTGAAATTTCGTATATAAATTTGCCTATATTAGTATTTACGATGCTTTTTTCCGGGAATTATATCAGAGACGGACTGGGACTGGGATTAGGACTAGGATTGGAACTGAGACTGAGACTCGGAGTGGACTGGGACTGGAACTCGGAATGGGACTGGAACAAAATGCATACCACCCTGTGGGACTGGCAATAAGATATGAAGAAGAATGAGCAAAACTTGAGAGAAGAGAAAAGAGAGAAGGAAACTGAGAAAGAGATAGAATGAGACGAAGATGGAGATAGATGAAGCGAAAAATACGGAGAGAGGAGTGAATACAAAGATTAGGAAAAAGTGTAGAGGGGCGAGGGCAGAGTTAGACGGAAAAAGCTTATTAAAATGTATGCAGATTGACCAAAATTAGGGCAAAACAACGTCTGCCGTGTCTGCTAGTATATAATATATATTATGGTTATTGGAGTGTTAATATACTGGGCTATTGATGTATTAGCTGAGTAGAGGACGACGAGGGGGAATCGAAGAGCTAACATAAGGTCAACATCCACAACGTCAATTGGCATTACGACCACTTCGAAACACCACAAAGTCAATTGTACTTATGGTCATATGAAATGGCCACAACGTCAACGATTTTGACATTATGACGAAAAATATCGGATTTAGTATTAGTCTAGTGTGGATTTCCTTAAAATAAGAATAACTTGTTTACAATTGACTTTATGAATATTTGAAGTGTCCATGAGGCCAACCGACCTTGTGGCCATTTGAAGTCAATTGAGGTAGTGAATATCTCGGTCGGGAAAAATTCGATTCTACGCAATTTTCAAGATTAATGTGTGCCTTATGCGGATTCCAGTTATACCGTTAGAGAATTGCGGTATATATATATAATTTTGTTTCTGATAAGCTGTTTACAAAAGATACACATTTTTAAATTAAAAAATTAAAAATCATCAAATATTTGTTTATTATTTTGCTGCGCATTTTCCATTGGCTTGCTTGAATTCTTAGTGATAGTGGAAAGGGGTTATTTGGAATATAACATCATCATCGTCATGTCAACCTTTTACATTTTAGTGAAACGCTTTCTTGTAAAATAGATCCAAAAATATAACGAATATTCTTATATAAGTGCATAGGTACCAAGTAGATCCTCGTGCCTTGATTGTGAAGATACAAAAAAAGACAATGAGCTGACACTTCCGTTGTTATTGTACTCATCATTCATAGATATTTATAACTCACTCATTGTCCTTATGGCCTTTTTATGCATGCCAATGACGTTTTCATGATAAGTGTTCCTGTTATTGTCCTTGTTGTTGCTAACGCTTGCGGTTGTCATCATCATTTATCTTCTCTCTGTACGACATTCGGTCGTCGTAACCCCCTTTTTTGTGAGTGTTGTTGTGTTTGCGTGTGTTTATTTTTTTTGTAGTCCATGTTACATTGAAGGTATTTGACATTTCCTTGAAATGTCATTTTGTTTGTGTTCGCTCAGTGGCTCGGATGAACGCAAGGAGACCACATACAAACTGAGACGAAGAACGGTGTTTGAATGTGGATATTAGAGATCCTGCATACTAACAAAATCAGGCATACAGGAATATAGATATAAAAATATCTGTTAGATATGTAAGTACATGCTCTTGCCATCTCACAGTCACGTTGTTGGCTCAGTTGGTGGGTATTACGGTATTACGTAAAGGCAATCAAACTAAGTATGAAATGGTTGAGCGAGTAACTATGGGAGTTGGAGAGGTTAACCCTTTCGACCCTCCAGGGACACTATTGGCACAAAAAAGTCCCAGACATTAGTTTATGGTGTTGTTTACATTTTACCGTTATACAAACGCACGTGCTTAGGCATTTTTTTGTTTTTCTCATTATTTTGTCGACAGTGCTCAAAAAAACTCGTGCTAATTGCGTTATTGTGCTTAAAATATTTGTTCAAAAGCGTTAATTCGTTACTGTTTTTAAATCGGAACCTAGATTTGATTACGGTAAGTTACAAAATATATATTTAATTGCTTATTTCCAAAGATTTTGTACATTTTATTACTTTGGGACCTTATGTCCCTGCAGTATTTTTTGATGGGGCATTAATGTCCCAGTAGATAGTTTTCGACACTATATATGTTTAGTGTTATTTTATTTTAGGAGCTGCAAATGGCAACAAAACTAATTGAAAATGAAATCGCAGATATCCTTGAAGACGAACAGAGCGAGGATCTTTCAGGTACTGATTTTAGTAGTGGAAGCGATAGCCTTTACGATCCCTCAGAAGGTAACAGTGACACTGAAGTTGACTTCAGTGACTCAGAACAAGGCTACTCGGATAAGGATGTTAAACTGAATGATCAACACGAGGCAGCTGATTTACCTGATGTCACCAGTCCAAAAGTTATTATTTGGAGCTCTCCCAGTGACTCCTTCCTACCAATAAAATTGGTCACCAATAGCCGTATTGCAAAATCGCAGAGAGCATTTCATGCCTTGCAACACCATATGATATATTTCGCAACATCTTTCCAAAAAGTTTGTCACAATATATTGCATGCGTAAATCAAAGACTAAGCGGCAAAGAATAGCTTCCACAGATGCTGGTGAAGTTGATATAGTTATTGGATGCATTTTTGTATAATCAGTCATATCTCGCGATCGTTTCCAGCTTGTAATATCGAAATTATATTTTGCTCCCTTGGATAAGCCTTGTGATGCAAGTAAAACATATTTCATTGATGATATAATAAACTGCCTAAAAAAAACGTTCAAGTTTTGCCGTGATGATAGCAGCTATCAAAGTATTGATGAGTGCATGACCAAGTTCAACGGAAGATGATCACTCAAACAATACATGCCTCTAAAGCCTATCAAGCGAGGGATCAAAATGTGGCTTAGGTGTGACTCGCTAACGGGTTATACCTATGATATGAACATTTATTGCGGCAGAGATGAAACTGCGCAATGTGGTACTCTTTGTGAAAGGGTAGTAAAAGAGCTCGCAAATACTATTGAAAGTAACGACGTTACACTCTGCTTCGATAGATTTTTTACTTCCGTTCAATTAATCAACACTATACCGTTTCCTGCTTTGGGAACTTATATGGCTAATCGTAAAAATGTACCGAAAATACCAGAGAAATTGGAGCTAGGTGAAGGAGTTTTCAAAGTAAATAGCAAAGGCACTATTGCCGTGAAATGGCAAGATACTAAAGATGTGATGCTTCTCAGTAACTGTCATTTGCCTACAATGTCGACTGTACAACGCACTGTTAAGGATGGCACAAAATCGAGATTGCTTGCCCGGATATAGTAAAAACATACCGCAGTATAATGGGTGGAGTGCACCTAGCAGACCAGATGGCTTTATGGATTTATGACATTGATCGTAGGTCTACCAAATGGTGGAAGAAAGTTTTTATCGCGTTCTAATGATGTGTGCTGTGAATGCGTGGGTTATTCACTTGGAGGTGCATCGAAAAAAACTTCCTTTTCTGGACTTTTACAACTTGCTGAGTCCTTTATTGCAAAAGGTAGAGAGACCACCGACTACAAAAGATCTCGTCGGCAGGGAAGGCGATCAAACAGCTTGAGGAATATGAAAAACGTTGGCGATCATTTGTCGATCCAAGGAACTACTAGACGTCGATGTGCCTCATGTGCCCAGAGGAAAATTGAGAGAAGAACGAAAACTATTTGCAAAGCTTGTAATTTGGCTTTTTGTAAAAACTGTTTCGCTTCTGCTCATTCATAAATTATTTTTTGCTCTTTGTATATAATTTTGAAATGCTATGTATGAACTTATGTACAAAATGAAATATTTTAATTTTTTATACTGAATTCAATAAAAAAACTACATAAATAATACCTTTACTGTCTAAAAAAATTGTATGTGTACATGCGTAATAAATACGTATGGGAAATATATGTACATTTATAAAACCCTATTGGGTCACATAAGTCCCGCCCTTAAATACCATTTTAGAGAAAACATACCGCGATCATCATGCTACCACATATTTACTGACCTATTTCAACTTTAAATCTTCAAAAATTATGTTTCCATATACATTCTACAAAAGTCGGATCGAAAGGGTTAAAGCTGCTGTTTTTCTTATATGTACAGCATATACTTGACTTAGTGCTTCATCATATTTACTTTCTCCCGAAATGACCAAAGGGTTAGATAAATAAGTGTATTTGTTCTCAATAAATATAAAAAAACGTTACATGCATTCTTCAATAATCAGAGCCTTAAGTTAACAGCTCTCAAGTCAAGTCTATGCTATTGCATAACATTCACATATTAGGGTTATTAGCTTTGTTTTGCAAACGATGCACGGATTCCACAGAATGTATGGATTGAATGAAATTTCAATGGCCTTCCTCTCAATCCTCTCATTTTGCTCACGTAAAAGTTTAATACTGGTCAGGGAGAAGTAATGATAAGAGAGAAGCAAGTCAAGGCGACTGGGAAACCTGCTGTGGTGGCACCGAGGCACCACAGCTATTCGGACGCGCTGAGGGGTAACCGAATAATTACGCTGCTTAAAAACTTCCCAGACGATACGCTCAGTCAAGATGAACTGACACTTTTTCAGAAGCTGATAATGGAGGCAGTGTTCAGGGGGTGTTGAAATGCCCTAGTCTGCTGCGGTGTATACTTGCGAGAATGACTTCTTCTTGTATATTGCGTCGTCGAAAAAACGGCAGAGTGGTCATTCATGTGATAGCAGCGCTAGAGGGGTGAACAGGGCCAACACTCTGTGCAAGACGCGAGGACGATGTTCCGCCGACGCGGAATGTTCTTTCAAAGAAATGCAAATCGACCGACAAAGATCGTGATCCGGCCACCCGCGATCCAAAACGAGGGCCTGAAGACACAGATGTAGCGCGTAATAAACTGCAGCATTGAGGATACAAGCCTACGTATCGACGTGGGCATTGACGAGGACTCATGTCTATACACTCGTAGGAATCCAAATCTAATCTAAATTATATATATGGCTTGATTTAAGTCAGGGATGGAGGCAGGGACCCCCGGTAATACTGAGCAGACTTAAAACGACAATACGATGAAGTTGTGAAGGGTGCGCCAATGGGAAAGGAGTAGCTGAACACAACAACATTCCCAAAGCGAACATCGGTACAATCAGATGGTTGAAATAGTCCCAATCATACAAGAGCTCATCGAGGGCCTAGATCTCCAGAAACTTGTACTGGACAGACGGGGAGAGAGCGAATGCAGGTTGTCGGAGATTGACGACCCGATCACCACGGCCTACTTCCCGTGTGGCAATCACACGATCTCTTTAGCAAACGTGCACAAACTGGTGACCAATTGCAGGAGAGCAAACGAGAGGTTGCGATGCGAACTACCATCACACAGCGTGGGGCAGCACTAATACTAACCCAAGAGGATATTGTAACAGCCACATGTAGAAATGTGGCATACAATCGAATGACACCTGCCGCTTCTGTGATCGTTCAGCGGAGACGGCGGAGCATATCCTTTTGGCATGCGACGCAATCTCCAGACGCAGGGCTAAGTTTTTGGGGACACCATAGCCAGAGCATCCCCACATTCAAACTCTCAAGAAAAGGGAGCTACTAGGCTTCATCAAGGAAATCGGCTTGGATGAGGTGCTGTGAAGGCATTATGAATAGCATATCATGTAAGATCAATAGGATGAGCCAATTCTTTTGCGACATAGTTCCTTACAGATTCGGTATCGAGAGACAAGTAAAATAAGAAAGTGTATTCAAAATAAATTACGATTATGAAAGAAGCTTTGTATGACTGAATGAAAATGGTTGCAAAGTATTAAGGCTCAGACCACCAAATCGATCTTCCTGAAATTTTGTTCACAGAGTTATAAGAATCCAAAAAGAACATAAATTATATTTTCTTTGACTTTATCCATTGTAAGTAGATATGCCTATCTCGGTCGATTTTCAAGAATAAATACAAGTACCACATTTTTGAGAAATTTTGAAAAAGACTCATTAATAAGTTAATAAACGAACTTAAGAACAAGAATTTTTTATTTAAGTAATGTGTGGAAATAACTCGAGGTCCCAAACATAACCGACAAAGTATCTATCTTTTCTGATAGCCAAACAGCAATTGGTAAAGCCGCTAGCACTACCATACACCGGCTCGAAGCTAGTAGGGGTATGGTAGCAACTTACAGCTGCGTTAAACGACACCCTGGAAATATCCGAACCGAAGGAAAAAAAAATGGCTGATGAGCTGGCAGGAGGGGACTTAGCGGAAGTAAATGAGAAATAACCAGCATTAAAGTGGGCATACCTCTGGGTGTAGCCAAGGGGAAACTTCAAAACTTTTACACACAACAACCGCAGACTTTTCAATTTCATGAGCTACTTGGCCGGACTACAATGAAAGGAGTACAAGGAGTTGTAAAGACGTAACTGGAAAGGCGGCTGTTGAGCAATTTCTGTGTAAATGTCCGACTCTAGCTAAAATATGTTTAAGATCCTTCGCAAGCTCCTTTCTGAAAATCTGGTATTCTCGATTTTATAATCAACTCGGGCTGGTTGTAGTACATATTCGGTGTGGTACTTAGTAGATTGAATCTACTAGATTCAAACGAGTTTCATGGCATCAATACTGATTTTCATTAGCTACTTGGGCGACATATGTCGCAACTATAATGCCCACCTACCTACCTAGGTTATGTGGGTAACATTGAGAAAAACTTATGTTTTCAAGCCATTAGGTCTTTTTATCGATTCAGGATTTTTGACATATCTTCCTCAATTTATTAGATTGAAGCTTAAAATTTCACCATGCACTTTCGAATATAGCACATTTTGTTGTCTAAAAAAATTGATGAGAGATAAGCATCAAATTTCACCAAATACTTATTTCTAGTTCAGATGAGTGATTCATGGTGATAGCTATGTCCTGCAGACAACAAGAAACTTGAAACTTAGTGTGAGAATTACCGATCTATTTTTAGGCCCGGTTTTTCAGTACAGGTTCAAATCAGTTTGTCTGTTAAACTACGATTAAACCTATTCTGCAGTTTTTCAGTCCACTTTAGCTGAAGTTTAAACTGAGCTTAAGTTTATCGGTGATTTGCGTTCATTCGAAATGGCGTCAAATATACCCAACAAGTATTTGGACTTGAGTACAATTAGAGCTCATGTTGATTAATGGTGTTACGAATTTACTGAAATTCCTCTTATTTGCAACCTTCTACTAACGTTCGAATCACTAAACTGTTGAATAAATAACTCCAATATTCAATAATGCAAAATAGCCTGTATTCGAGTACTTCACAATACTACGACTTCTCGACAGGTAGCGTGCTTAAATTAAACTCATTACTGATTCTCAGCTTTACCTCCTTTTATACTATGTGATTTCTCGTTCGCATTCTTCTAGGCGTTTCTATTTCTAGAATTTACTTCTCGTTTACAAGCTATACATTTCTCAGCTATAACTACAGATGCACGTTTTTATAACTTCTCGCATAGCCCATGCGCGTGTATATGTGAGTGATACTTGCACAAATGATTGTATGCTTTTGGGATTATCTCAGATATATGCATGTGTTTGTGCGTTACTCTCCGCTGCTTGTATGGACATATGGGTAGACATAATGATTGATTTGTTGATGTGCATACAAGTCACTGCTTAGTATCGGCTTAGAGATGATAGTATCCCTTAGTGTTGCTAATATTCGTCACAATAGCATACTTCTAAAATATCAACAGTTGCTTCGAAACAGTTGCTCAAATCAGAATCATAGCATAATCAACTTCACCTCAACTCGATATCCAATGTAGGTTATCAACTGGAGATACGTATTGAATATACATTTGAGAACTGTACATTTACCAAAATCTCTCAAAGGTTGGGTAATAATTTGAAAATGACAATGACGTTGGAGATCAACTCGAGAACTATAAATATTAAAAAACTTCTCAAAGGTTGGATAGTAATTGGAGAATGAAGTTGGATACAAATTCGAGAAACATCTTGTTTAAGAATAACTAGATAATAATGTTGGATATCACCTCCAGAACTAGACATATATTTTGCTGGAGAAATATCTTTTAAATATTTGTTGGGTAAACAAAATCCAGCTGTTGTCGTATCTACAAAGTATCTAGACAATAAAAAACCAATGTTGTCATACAAAAAAGCCTACCCCAAATGGCGGCCTTAAACTGCGACTGAAAAATTGCTCAGTAGTTTAACTTGAGTTTAAATTTGACTAGAGTTTAAGCAAACTTAGTTTAAGCTTAGCTTAACCAACTACTGAAAAACCGGGCCTTAATTTATGTTTATCAAAAATGTCGTTTAGGTACATCTGTTCTCCATATACTACACATCTTATATAACCGATTATTCAGATATTACGAGTGGGATTACATTATGTCTTAGCTCCATTCATGAAAGGTTGTCAGTTGTCGGTGACCATTTTAACTACCTGAAAATTGAACAGGTTCCGAATCCGAATTACGCAACCCTATTAGAGAGACGCTTTATTGTTCAAGATAGCGTTTTATCTTAACAATATGTAAAATATATCATGAGAAACATGAAAATCGGGCAGAATGGCTTGACTACTTAAACACGAAACGCCCCTCTTACGAAGATGAGTTATATTGACTGACATCTTTATCAGTCTTTGTTTCTCAAGTGTATTCAAATGGATAATAGTCATAATTGGAGCTACATTTGATATGGAGTTGGAAACTAAAGCTATCTTCAAGGTTTGATAAAAGTTGTGGATTGATGTATGAGCGTGTAAGAAAACCGTACAATATAAGATGCATGCTCCAATACGGCTGAAGAACGATTTGATGATTTTAATAGTGTATTTTTGACATATTCTGAGTCCCGTGGGGCTTCGTATTGTTACGAAGAAATATGACTATTGTCTAATTCCAGGCAATATTTTCTAGTGCGTTAGAAGGCAGACTGAAGTTTTGGTCACAATACATTATGGAAAATGTCTTACTAATGCTCGGGATATGCAGCATTTAAGTTTTATTAATAGTTGGCTACAAATCCCCTAATTTTATAGCGTTTTTGCATAAGTGTAACATTAGTATTTATTCGGATATAAAAAATTTCCTTTGCTTACGCAGATCGGCATACTTTGCTCACTTGGACAACATGAAGGTCCGTTGTGATACCACATACAGTAAAATAACGGTGACGTATATATAGCTACTTAGAGAATCGTTGGGTAGCAACGATAAAGTTCCGAATGATACCGATATCAACCTTGGATAAATCCTCAAAAGATCCAAGTGAGTGGCGGCAGAAGTACTTTCGCCTAGTTCTAGCAAAAGCTGGGCAATCAAGCATAAAGTTCTTTGATGATTCTCCGTCATCATCCTCCATACAGCTGCAGCAGGATGGAGTTTCCAGTATATTGAGACGTATCGCATGGATACGCATGGGACAGTGCCCTGTCAAAACCCCAAAGACCATTGATAGGTGAGCCTTAGTGAACCCAATTATTTCGGCAGACCTCCTGCCAGAGGTGGTGTCCTCCCAACGTTTGCTGAGCTGACTCGAGGCTCAGCTATGGAGGAGCAAGCCACAGGTGGCCAGCGGAATCCCGAAATTCTTAATGCCACCTTCATCCGGTTTAGTTGTACCGATGCGGGATAAGAGATCCGCTTGACAGTTGCCCGAGATATGACTATGGCCCGGGGCCCAGGTAATCTTAATTATAAAATAGTTAGATGCAATCGCAAGCGAGGTTAGGCACTCCCAGACCACCCTCGATTGCACTGTAGTTGAACTCAAGGCCTTGATAGTCGCTTGGCTATCAGAGTAGATGTTGAATTCTCTAACTGTAGTAGCACTGGATACCATTTCATCCACCGCACCCTTATTCGCAGCTACTTCCGCTTGGAATACACTGCAGTGATCAGCCAACTTAAACTTGCGGCTTACATTTAGCTCTTGACAAATTGTCTTGCCTAAAGCCTCACGTAAAGTTTCGCCCAATTTTATAGTGGTTGACAGCCAAGACCGTGGTATAACGCGGATATTACAAAATTTAAACTTTGTGATGATGGTCATAATAAAAAAAATTGACTGTATCATACTCCCAACAACAATCGGTTCATGCAAGGTTCCTTGGTTGCAAAACTGTTAACAGAAAATTGTCCGAACTTCAGTTATATGGAGGGCGCTTCTCGTGCTTAAATGATTTGAAAATACTTTCATTATTTGATCTTAACAATTGAAAAGTATTTTCTCAAAAAAGCCACTTGGAAATTAAAAATAAGATATTTTTTTATAGAAAATGAACCAGCTGCACCCAAACATATCTTCTCCAGCGGGCTAGGGGGTCAGAATATACCCGTGGTAGGTATGCCTGTCGTAAGAGGCGACTAAAATACCAGATTCAAGAGGCTGTGTAGCGCAACCCTTTCAGGTGCCAGCGCAATATATAGCTTCTCCAAACCCAATTGTCAACCTCACCTATCCGCGGAGAATCATGTTTCACTAACAGACGAGGCTCTGATGACCCCAAGCTCCTCATGGAACTTGGGGGTGGGGAGGGAGGGATGGCCTGAAGGTTTAATGTGGCCATATAAATCGTTCCCGAGATGGTCGGGCTAGCACCTTAATGGTGTTGTGTTACCGGAGCGTACCGGATCTGTAACCGACAAAGGGCCATCACATCGATAACACTCCCCAAAGTCTTCGGGGAGTAACCTTATCGCTATAACAACAACAACAACCCAAACATATCCTTGCCACATGAAAATGCGGCTACTGTTGCGTATACGTAACATTTCTTTAAATGTGGTGTAAAAGAGTTACATGCATACAAACATATATGCAATTAAATCTAATGTAAGGGTGTTAAAAAAACATCATATTTTGATAACTATTTATTCTCTGTTCTTGATATATTTCGTTGACCTTTTCCGCATCAATCTCCCCAGCCGAACAAGAGTATTCAATGAATACTATTCATATCTATACATCTGAACATTTTCCTTCTAGTCATTTTACATACATTTCATTCTTTTAGAAAAAGTTATGCATATCCTTCAAACCAAGAGCCTCACATACATACATACATATGTATGTAATATGCATACACATAATAA
Organism: Eurosta solidaginis; assembly: GCF_040869045.1. NCBI lineage: Eukaryota > Metazoa > Arthropoda > Insecta > Diptera > Tephritidae > Eurosta > Eurosta solidaginis. The sequence continues at coordinate 210,055,508 of NC_090321.1, forward strand.
ATTTTAAAATTCACTCTCTCTGCACAGCCGAAGTGAAACGAAGCTTTTTAATTCGACAACACTCGAGCTTTGAGATCAGCGTTGCCAGATAAAGTAGACTAATAAAACCTTTATTCTTAAGACATCAACAGAATCTTTTTATAGCCATACATTTTTTAAAGAATTTCTTTGGATATTGATTTTTTCGATGGGGAAAAAGTTGGGCAGAATACGAATAATTTGGCTTTGATTACAGCATAAACGATAGATCATCAGACAAGAACAGGCTCGTCAGAAAACAACGTAAGTCACAACAGATGTGTCTAATAGCAGAAGAGTTTTCCCAGAGTAACCCGCATGACAGTTTTCCAGCAAGTTTAATTTGGGTTAATTTTTAGAGTTGTTCGAGCGAGCTTTTGTGAAATGTTTAAATGGCCGTCCAACAAGGCGCGCGAGTCGCTTCTTCGCTCTGCCAACTGGCCCCAATTGGTCACACCAAAGGAGCTTAAATTGCTTTCCACCTGGTCCTTTCAACGGAGTGGGGGTCGCCCTCTGCCTCTGTTTCCAAAGGCAGGTTCCGAAAGAAACACTTTCTTAGCCGGAGCGTCGTCTTTCATTCGCATAACATGGCCTAGCTAGAGTAGCCGCTGCGTTTTAATTCGCTGGACTATGTTAATGTCTGCGTAAAGCTTCTATAGCTCATCATCAAATCTTCTTCGGTACTCGCCATCACGTAGAGGTCCATAAATCTGTCGAAGAACTGTTCTATCTAACACTCCCATAGTCGCTTCATCTGATGTTGTAATGGTCCATGCTTCTGCACCATATAGCATAGGAATTAGTAGTGGAGTGCAATGAGAAGAGAGGCGATAGGATGTTGCACCACGCACGACTGCACCTAACTAACCAACGAGAAAAAATACCCCTTTATTTGTCAGAAAACTTTCAATTTGCGGAGCATTCGCCGGAAAGGTTGGCTTATTTCAGAATCCCAAATAAGCGAAATGAATCATAAAAGATATTCCGCAGTAATTCCGATCATACCCAAGCCAACAAAATAAAAAAACTTCAGATCAGAAATGGGCGTATGCTTTACGAAAGGTTTTCGGGTAGCGAAATCTGAATTCCGAATCAAATTTTTCATTTTGGTTTTTGTGTATGCGATATCCTTACCAAAAGTACGAAAATCAGTTTTTGTGAGTAGCTAAAGGCAATTGCATTGTACACCGGGGATCATATTGATACATGAGGTAGAATTTAGGTCATACACAGGTCAGGTTTTGATGAAGGATCGGTGGATTCGAAAATGTTTTTGACTTTATCTAAATTTTTTTAATTAAGGAACTCTTAATTCAAAGTTTCATTTCCACAAACATTTAGAAAAATTACATTGATAATTTCATTGAAATAAATCTTTCCATATGGCAACGCTGTTTAAGAGATAATCACATGCATTTGAATGAGGACGTACTCAAGAAAGTCGTATGTTTGAAATACGCTTTGCTCTGGGGTGACTTCATTCTTTCGCTTTCCCAATTAGCGCCGCATTTCATATTATCATATTATTCGTGTATTTGTTTTTTTCCATTTTCGCTCACTTTGCTTGCCACTCCACTTCAATCTTCTCGCCCTAGACACATTGTGTACTTATTCTTCCCTCTATCTATGGACGTGGAACAAGTGCGCGCGGCGCCCTTGTTAAAGCTAAAGTACTCATTGTCATGCAGCAAGCCTTATAGAGGCATGAACACAGTACAAGACAACAAAAAAAAAAACTTGAAAAATAAAAATTGCGAAGTTTGTATGCCCAATGCCAGTAATCATACGAATTAATGATTGGGTGACAGGGTGGTTGTTGCGTTGTCCTGATTGCTGGTATCTTTTAGTTGAAGGGCAGACCAAAAAACAACAACGAAATAAAATAAAAACAAAAACAACATAGTTGTCAATTGCACATACTTACATATGTACATTTGGAGAATATGTATATTTGTTACATTAGTGGCTTATGGCAAAAAGCAAACAAAAGATGAAACATTTTTGAGCTGAACGAAAAATGCAATAAAGCAAATGTTTGGGCGGAAATTAGAATTGTAAAACATTTTGTGTAAATAAAACTTGGGCTTTGTGGCAACAGTTGGTGCATACAGATTGCTTTCTATTTACGTAATTTATTTGAAAAGTTAGCGAATATTTTTCATCGGTTATTACTGCTGCTCCTTAGGGCCTTGCCTGAAATATGATGTACTGTTTTGTATGTGTGTGTGTGCAAGGAGCTTATGTAGCATGACTTTAAAAATAATTGAATTAGACTTCGTTAATATTTTTACATCAAGAAAAGGTTGAAAATAAGAAAATTTCTAATTTACGTAAGAAATTTAAATAAAAACTTTAACTTTAGTTTAAAAACGTTATTGTTGTTGTTGTTTTAGTGCTAAAGATTTCGGGGAGTTTATCGATGTTGCTGGTCCTGTGGCGGATATAGATCTGGTACGTTTCGGTAACAAGCACCATTAGGGTGTAAATCCGACCATCTCGGGAACCATTTAATATGACCACATTGAACCGTCCGTCCAGGCCGTCTCGCCCCCAACCTCCTAGTTCGCCATAGCTAAAAAAAAACAGAATTTGCCACGAGTAGGTCAGGTCTACAATTTGGTTGGCGTTCGCTTGAATCATTTGGGTATTTTAGTAGCCTCTTACGACAGATATACATGCCGCGGGTGTATTCTAAGCCCGCTGGGGTTAATTTACAAAAAGTGAAGTTCAATGCGTAAACAAGCATGATTAAACCACAACAGAGGTAACTTTACCATAAACAAATAATTTCGGGATTTTCGAAAAGAACCTCATCATTTTCTTATCGACAATAACCGATACCAACAAAGTAATTGCTTTATTTTCTGTTTATTATTTATGGCGAATTATTATCGTCGAGTTTTCGATTTTTTGTCATCGTCATCTTATTGCTTTCTTATCAGCTTGTATGTTACACGTGTGTCATCGATTTTATATTGAAGTTTTATCGGTACCTGTTTCATAACAAGCCAATGAGTCGTCGTTAACAAATCGATACCATTACAATAAAAAAAATTCTCGATAACAAATCGAAAAATTTTTTATTACAAAATCGATAAATTTTCGACAACAAATCGATAACACGTCAATATCAATGGCTAACATTCTGATAGTAAATTTATAAGTTTCCGAAAACAAACTTCTGACAACATATCGATAATTTTTTCGTAATTAATTGATATTTTTCTGAAAACAAGGTGACACCACTTCAGCAACACTGTTATAGGAAGTTGGTATCAAGCCGATTACAAATCGATAACTTTATGATGGCATAGTTTTTCGATAAAAAACCGATAACTGGTTGATTAAAAATTGAATTTATTTAATATTATCTTATTTTATTTAACTATTTTTATTTTATTAAATTTTTTTGTTTTGATCTATTTTATTTTGCTTTATTTTATTATATCGTTTTATTTTATTTTGCTCACTTTTATTTTATTCTATTTTATTTTGTGCAATTTTATTTTGTTTTATTTAATTTAATTTCTTTTATTTTATTTTATTTAATTTAATTTTATTTTTTTATTTTCTCCTTTGAGGGTTTACATTAAATATCGGTTATAAAGAACAAGATATTTAATGCTATTTAATTCTATTAACTAGTGACATTGGTTTGGTTTTACAGTTGTTGGTAAGATTTTCTATAAATAAATAAATATGCATCAGGTTTTTAAATTTAAATCATTTATCGCAGATTAGTGTATGCTTAAGAATTTTCTAAATATAGAGCTTGTCAATAAAATAACAGCCTTCTGTATCGCTCGTCGCTTTTCGGTGAGTTGAAGTTTCTCAAGGCTACAGTTCAGTGATTTCGAGATAACTCCAGTTGAGGATATTATTGTTGGTATTATGTCGACTCTGTGCAGCTTTCACATTTCCTTAATTCCGTGTGAAAGACTTTGGTATTTTCTGAGCTTCTCCGCATAGCACTCCTGTAGGTTGTATGTGTTTGGAACACTTACATATGTCTATTAGGTTAGCCTGATTCTCCTGCTTATTTACGATCGTTATATCAGGTTGATTATGTGGCATGGTACGATCTGTTAGAATAGACCGGTGCCAATACATTTTGAAGGCGCTGTTTTCTAGCGTTGCCTCTGGGGTATATGTGTAGTATGGGCATTCCGCTGTAATTAGATCATAACGCAGAGCTAGTGTTTGATGTACGATCTTTGCTACCTGGTTATGCCTTGTTAAATATTCGGTAGCCGCCAATGTAACGCACTTACCAGTTATGTGGTGAATTGTTTCGGGAGTTCTTTTGCATCGCCTACAATTATCATTTTCAATAGGAGCTCGCATTACGTATTTACAGTAGTTCCTTGTCGCAATAACCTGGTCTTGGATGGCCAACATGAACCCCTCGGTTTCAGCGTAGATACCAGAGTGACTTAACCACTCATTGGATGCTAATTTGTCCACTTCTATATGATCCAGGGCATATGCGTGTCTGCCATGAATCGCTTTCATTTTCCACTCTTGTATGAGCGATTGTATGTGCTCTCGATTGGAGGGGAGCTCGTGTGTCGTAACATCATGTAGGTTTAGTAGGGAATACTTTAAATCTGCCTTGCATATCGTTTCTAAGAGGGGGCTGCTTTGATTTTGGAAGTATATGCGTAGCTTATGAAAACATTTCTTGTGCAGATGTTTTATATCTACCATGCCTCGGCCACCATCCTGGCGTGGCAAGTAGAGGCATTCTATCGTAGATTGAGGGTGATGGGCACCAGTTTTGTTAGCAGCGTCCTTGTTGCTCTTTTCACGCTCTCCTACTCTGTGTCCGACCATTTTATGGTTCCGAAAGTGTATGTGAGTACGGGGATCGCGTATGTATTAATGGCTTTAAAAAGGTTGTTTCCATTTAACCACGACTTAAGTAAGCTCTTGACCCTATTAAAGTATTCATTTGTTGTATGCAGCACTATTTTACTGTGCTGGATCCTACGGGCTTGAAGCAAACCAAGGTGTTTGTAACATTCGCTTTCAGATATACCATTTAACATCTGACTGTTGCTTAGCTGAAAGTTTCGCAGTACAAATCTCCCGTTTTCTACACTCAGTCTGCAGCATTTATCAATTCCAAATGACATTCTAATATCATTTGAAAAATCCTCTGTAAGCTTCAGCAGTGTGTTAATTTGACGCTCGTTCGCGCCATACAGCTTAATGTCATCCATATATAGCAGGTGTGACAGTTTGTATTGCAATAGATGTGGAGATTTACTGGTAAACCCATAGTTGGTTTCTTTTAGGGTGGTTGATAATAGATTTGAAGCGAGGCAGAACCATAGTGGACTTTTATTTTATTTTATTTTATTGCTTTATTTTCTATCTTCTCTTCCAAAATGAAAAAAAAAATTGCAGCTATAGAAAAATAAAGAAGCCATAATTATCATAATCATTATTATCATAGACCTTGAGCTTGAATCGAACCAGGAATCCTTTATCAATAGGCCGATAAAATAAAAAAAAACTGTTAATAAGCCAAGGGCACATGGAAATTTCAAATAGTAATTGACAGTAAACAAAAATTTATTTGTTTTATTTTATTTTAATTTATTTTATTTTGTTTTATTTGATTTTTTATATTACAGTTTTTTATTTTGTTCAATTTTATTATATTTTACTTCATTAGAACGTTAGGGGGTTAAACACCAAACTAGCAGACACGTTGCTTCAAAGCCATGATTGTTTTTATGATGTTCTGGTTTTCACTGAAACTTGGTTGAAACCGACTGTTTTTAATTCTGAAATTTTGTCTGATTCTTTTGAGATTTTCAGAAAAGACCGGCTGGGTAGAATTGGTGGGGGAGTCTTGATTGCTGTTCACACTAGGTTTTCTGCGGAGGTGGTGCATTTCGCCAACTCTGACGATGTCGAGTTGCTCTGCGTGCGTGTTAATCTGCCTTCAATGTATATATACCTTGTAACAAGTTACATTCCACCACAATCTGATATTTCCTAATATTTGAAGCATTCGTCCATAGTTCAATCAGTGGTTTCTATGACCAGGTCCTCGGATTCTGTGGTGTTGCTTGGCGACTTTAATCTGCCTTGGGTGTCTTGGAGTCGCATTGATGGCTTTCTGGTTCCTGCATCTTCTTCTTCTTATTTTTTAAACGATCTAGCTGATGCCGGACTTTATCAATTGAACAATGTTCACAACAAATTTGGTAAATGTTTGGCCTTGATATTTGTAGATGACACTTCGAGGTGTTCTGTAAATAGATGTGATCCTTTTGCTTTGCCTGAAGATGTCTATCATCCTGCTCTTATTTTGTATTTTGAATCTCACGATCCTCCTGAGCATAGGTCCAAAGTTGCGTGTGAGACTCCTCGCCGGTTTCTATTCAGGAAAGTCAATTGTTCCGAGCTAATGAGCGAGATTTCAAAAATAACCTGGCCTGAGTACGACGGGGATGTTGAAGTGAGCGGTTCTCACTTTAACAATGTGCTTCGCGATAATTTTCATAAATGCATACCTTTATCGGATACCTCGACAGCTTCATCAACTGCTTGGTGCACTAAAGAAATAAAACATCTGAAAACCCAAAAGACGCGTTTGTTCAAGCGATACAAACTGTCTGGTACGAGAACTGCCTATGCTGCTTACTCTATATTACGTCATAAATATAACACTCTAAACAGCAGTTGCTATAAAGAGTATATTAGTAGGATTAAGAGTCAAATTTTTTTTAACCCTAAGGCGTTTTACAGTTTTGTTAAGTCGAAAAGAAAGACTAAAGGATTTCCTTCTACAATGAAGCTTAACGATCATACTTCGAGCGATAATGCCATAATTGCTAATATGTTTGTGGATTATTTCAAATCTAGCTATTCGAATTCATCCGATTCGGTGCCGTCAGATTATACATGTAGTTTGTCCCCACTGAATTCAGCATTAATTCCTTTTATTAGTGCTGATGATGTTCTTTGGCATCTGGAAAATCTGAAAATATCTCACATTGCTGGACCTGATCAAATTCCGCCGGTTGTGCTAAAAGCTTGTGCACAATACCTATATCGACCTCTAGCTTGTTTATTTAATGCCTCCCTGAAGCAAGGGATGTTTCCTATGAAGTGGAAAGAGTCATTTATAATTCCTCTCCATAAGAGTGGCAGCAGATCTTGTGTCACAAATTACAGAGGAATAGCTAAACTCAATGCCATTCCCAAGCTGTTCGAAGCCATTGTCACAAAGCAACTGGCGTTCAGTCTATCTTCGGTTATTGACTTATCACAGCACTGATTTTGTAAGGGAAAGTCAACAGTGTATAACCTTCTAGAGTTCACGACCCTTGTATCCAATAGCTTTAGATCTAACTGCGAAATTGATGTTATTTACACAGATTTTAGTAAGGCGTTTGATAAAGTATCCCATTCTCTGCTCTTACACAAACTCGACCGGTTAGGTTTTCCTCCTTTACTTCTCTCTTGGGTTTCTTCTTATTTAAATAAACGCAATTTTTAACAACTGTTGGTCCAAATTCATCAATGTAACTTCTGGTGTTCCACAAGGTAGTCACCTTGGGCCTGTGTTATTTCTACTATTCATTAACGACCTACCAAGTGTTTTGAAGTACTCTAAGTGGTTAATGTATGCGGATGACGTGAAACTTATTATGCCTATCCGCTCACCAGAGGATAGAGCACTTCTTCAGTTGGATCTGAACAGCCTAGTTGTATGGTGTAATGCTAACCTCATGTCACTAAACCTTCCGAAGTGTAAGTTCATGTGTTTTACACGAAAACCCTTTAATTCCCATGAGTATGTGATTGGAGATTATGTTATTAAGCAAGTTACAAACTTCACTGACCTAGGTGTTACAATGTACCCTAAGCTTGACTTTAGGTTACATATAGAAACTTGCGTTAATAGGGCTAAAGGTACTTTGGCGTTCGTGAAAAGATGGTCTAAGGAATTTAATGATCCGTACGTTACTAAAACTCTTTTTACATCATTGGTGAGGCCAATATTAGAATATGCTTCGATAATCTGGAGCCCACGTTATCAAATTCACTGCGATAAACTGGAATCGGTCCAAAAACAGTTTTTGCTTTTTGCTTTGAAACAATTGCCTTGGGACACGTCAAGGAATCTTCCACCGTACTGCAGCCGGTTAAAACTATTACAGTTGCCTACATTACAGAGCCGTAGAGAGATGCTTAATGTCTTATTTATAGTAAAACTCTTAAGAGGGATGATAGCTAGCCCATTTCTGCTTAGCGAAATTGAGTTCAAGGTGCCAGTCAGACCGTCTAGATATTTTCAACAACTGCATATAAGTACATGCAGAACGAACTTTGAAATGCATGACCCACTTCGTGGTATTTGTCATGATTTCAATAATCACTGCAAAAATTTAGATACATGCGACCCGATTTTCAGGATTAAAAAGTACCTACTTACTATCTTAAATATGTAAGGTGTAACCCCCTATACCTCTGTGCGTCTTTGCATTTGAATGATTTAATACATAATTATACAGTATATTTTTGTAATTATCATATATTTAAGTTGCCAAGCCTTTTGTTCGTTTTTTATACTATACTTTCGTTAGTCTGATTAATTGTTAAATTTGTAGACTAATAAATAAATAAATAAATATATTATTTTGTTTTGTGTTATTGTATTATATTATATTTTTTATTGTATTTATTTTACTTTATTTTACACTTTTCATGTAAATATAACCAAATAATGTGCAAAGTTGTTAAAACCAACGAAATTCAATAAAAAGAAAGTAAATTTAAATCTGAGTATCGAAACACGTGCTTTGTTTTTCTAGGCTCCCTCTGGCTCTTTATTTCAAACAAAACAGTAGGTTATACATCTCTTCGTGCACTTGCATGCATGGAAATTATGTGTATGCTTAGAGACTTGAATATATATGTATATATGTATGTATATGGGTGATGTGTTTGCCTTTAGTTGCTGTGTGATTTCGCTCATATTTATTCTACCATGTACCTTGTTCCCACATTACGCTACAGTCTAGTGACCATTACTCTTACATTCCTTATTACTCCATACAGCATACCAATACCACACACTACGCCTGCATTGACATTCTATATGTTTTCCCCACATAGCACCTTACGCTTGCATTCAGGATTCCCCCATAACGTGAGCAAAGATGTTAGCACATCAAAAACGTCTTTAATCTCGTTTAACGTTCAACGCCTTAAAAGTTATTGGTCCTTCAGTCTAGCCTGTGAACAATATTCTTATTATCGTTAATGAAAATGACAAGCAACTTTTACAGCCTTTTCGTATTCTGCCTTCAACCACCTCTACCTAGTTTACTATCATCATCATTAATTAGCGCTTATATACGTGCTCAAGCTATTTCTGTAGTCTCGTGGTAAAGCATGTAAGCCGTTATAGCTGACACAAATAGAAAATCGCAAAGGAAGCCAAGTTGCACTAAATACGGAGTGCCTAACTCAGTGGGGTACTCTCCATTCTTCTGCTGCCAACATCCGACATCGATCATTAAACTACCTTGTGGAGTCTTATTGGCATTCGACCATAATCTCTCTCTAATGCCCCAAGTACCAACTGACCTCCTACTAACGCCGTCCCTGATTTTGGCACATCAGTAGAAGTATGATGAGAGACTTCAGTGCGTAATTTTTTATGCGTAAACATCTTTGTTCACGGTATAGAGGAGTTTAGGTAAGGTAGTGGAAGTGTTATAAACATGCTACCATTAATAAAGTTTAAGAATGAGCTATAGATTTTTTAAGGATGAGTTTTCGAATTGTTATCGAAAAATTATCGATTAATAGTGGAAAAAGTATCGATTATTTTTGAAAAGTTATCGATACATTACTTAGATTTGTAATCGGAATGTTACTAGTTTATTATCGAGACTTTATCGATTAGTAATCGATAAGTTGTTGATTTGCTATAGGAGTGTCACCAATTTTGTCTTGATTGGTTATCGAAATGTTATCAATTTAATCTTAAAAAAAACTTTTCGATTTTTTCTCGAAAAGTTATCAACTTACTATCACAAAGTTGTCGATTTATCATCGAAAAGTTACTGATTGTTAATCGAAAAATTATCGATATGTTAAAAAAAGGTATCGACTTTTTATCGGAGTCCTATCCGTTTGTTATTGATCTGTTATCGAAACGTTATGTATTTTTTATGAAAACATGAACATAAAATATGTTTTAAAGTGAAGGACTTTGGTCTTCTAACGAATCTATCCAGCACCAAGTCTGGACTGAGTTATCGAGTACATATATTATCTTCCTCGCAGTTTAGCAATGAATGAAAATAACTGTGTGCTCTATAGCTTAAACGCACACTCTTCGTTATCAGCCACATTCTCTGAACATTATTCGCATCAACCTGCTTATTAAGATCCACGTATTCGCGCCTTTATTCGTCGCTCTTCTTTTTCGAACCTGACGTCTCTCCCAAATTTTCATCATCATTAATTGACGCCTAAGCAGTTTTGGCCATTTCGTATACACTACCGACAATTTAAAGCACCAAGCGAGGCCAAGTCTGCCCGCCCATGCCTCTTCTAACTCAGTGGTGGTCGCCCCCTTCCTCTACTTCCAAACTGCGGCGTCGACTGAAATACTTTCTTGGCCGGAGCGTTTTAGTCCATTTGCATAACATGATTTAGCCAGCGAAGCCTTTGGGTTTTTTTCGGTGCACTATCTTCATATATGCATAAAGCTCACACAGCTCATCATTAGACCTCCTTCGATACTCGCTCTGGCAACATACTACACCTGCAAAAGAGCTTTCGGGAGGAACTGCGGACTGTCACCGCATACCATCCTTGACATGTACAACATATTCATCTGACCGATACTGACGTAGTTGTTGTGAAGGTACAAAGGCTACAATGCCTGGGTTTGTCAGACGCAATAAGCAGCGTATATCACGTAGGGTTAAACGAAATTTTTAATTTGATGCCTCTACAAGTGTTCGTGCAGGATTGGCCGCGACTAATAGAATCCAACATGTTGAAACCAACCGAATAGGGGCACTCTGCGATATTAGAGGACATCACAAGAAAAAGATTCAATGGAGTGACAACGTCCTTACGTCCGATAACGACCACATCACGGCTGTTTTTGACTTTCATGTGCAGAACATAAGATATCCTTTTAAGGAGGAATGGAAGGATGGCATAGACAGCGGTAGGGGTATTACAATCTACACAGACGGCTCAAAAATGGAAAGTGGACTGGAGATGGAATGTATTCAAAGCATCTGTAGTAAATCACTCGTACCGACTCCCTGACTTATTAGTGTCTTCTAGGTGTAAGTCTATGCCATAGAGAGAGCAGCCAGACTGCTCAACTACGGTCCCAGATATCATTGCAACGATTTTTGTCGACAACCAGGCCGTCTGTAAGGTATCAGAATCCAGCGTGATGAAGTCGGATATCATTCGGAGGTGTGGAGCCTCGCTAGTGTTGATAAGGCGCCTAAATGTCACTTTTCTGGCTCTGAAGGCAATGGCTCTTACACATGAGATGATTAGGAAAGGTTCCGAAATGGATATACGCGAGACGAAGAGCTCTGAACGACCACCCCTGGGTTATCACCTGAATAAAATTGATGAATACGATATTAGGGAAAACTTTCAATCCTCGTTAGAGAAAGCAAATGGTTCGTTGAGAACCACTAGGAAGTAATCTGGTCGGATGAATGTGCCGCCAAACGGCACTGACTGAAGGCACTCACAATGAACGAAAATGTCCTAGTGGAAGTGTGAGAAATTCTTATGCACGCTGTCTTAACCTATGTTAGGACCTATGAGTGACTGAAAATCAAGGCGTGGTTATATGGAATACTTGTACCACTCGACGCTATCGCGCTGTATTTTCGCACTAACGCTAGATGGCGCAAGTGTTAATGCGCCAGCACTGCAAAAAATGGGGTATTATCCATGCTTAAATGCGTGTTTCTTCGTATAGAAACCGAATTTCGGACTACATTGTTGTAGTAGATTTCGATGAACAGATTTTATTTGTATATGAAACAGACAAAACGCTAAGCTACAACTTCCAACTAGTTTGGTGCAGCTACAAACTTTTCAAATCTACATACAAAGGTCATATTTCTATCGACTTGAACTCTTTCTAATGGCAAAAAGGCACTTCGAAGCCAAACTTTAAATATTATTATTGCAACTGCTAGTAAATAACGCAAAGGCGGTACGACATTTCGCTGACGTGAAATTCGATATTTTTCTGTGGAGTCAAATCTCGACACGACGTCAGTGCGCCTCCGCAAAATTACATTGAATTTCATTTTAGGCTTTGCCTTTCCAGTCCTCAGCCACCAGCATCATCAGCGCAAACATAATCATCGTTAACAATTTTCAAGTTTTTTTTCTTGCCGCGGTTGAAGTTGTTGCTATTGGATGAATGCTTTTGATATTTAGTTGCTTTAGAAGGCACCAAAGTACTTAAAATTGCTACGTAAAAGGCATAGAAAACCCGAAATCAACAACGAAGGAATAACTAAAACTTGAACAAAGTAACAAATAAGAAAAGTCAAAGCTTAATGTCCAAATAAACCAAAAAATAAATAAAAATCTCGCATAAATGGAACCAGTTTTATATGCGAGTTGGAATAAATTTACTCGATTTGCCAGCACCGAATCACAGTGAGGAGGAGTGAGGCGGTGACTATGAAAGGCTGACTGTCTCGCTGCCTGACAAGCAGGCAGTCAGTCAACAAACTAACAACAGCAGGCAACAGTTGGCAGTCATTCAGCTGAATACATTTGATGGACGGACAGACATTAAGGCAGCAGATAGGCGGACGAGTCAAACTCACAAACATACTACATGTCTACGAGTACATTTTATTACCTTGTATACAATTGCTGGAATTGTCTCTCAGCAGGGTCGTCCCGGACGCCTCTACAATGGGGTACAGTTGCTTTTCAAAAGAAAAAGCAAAGGAAAAATATCGTACATATTTCTTGTATAAACAAGTAAGGAAGGCTAAGTTCGGGTGTAACCGAACATTACATACTCAGCTGAGAGCTTTGGAGATAAAATAAGGGAAAATGACCATTTAGCAATATGAACCTAGGGCAACCCTGGAATGTGTTTTTATGACATGGGTTTCAAATGGAAGGTATTAAAAAGTATTTTAAAAGGGAGTGGACCATAGCTCTATAGATGGACGCCATTAAGGTGGATCAGGGGTGAGTCTAGAATGCGTGTTGTACGATATGGGTATCAAATGAAAGGTGTTAATGAGTATTTTAAAAGGTAGTGGGCCTGAGTTCTATAGGTGGACGCCTTTTCGAGATATCGCCATAAAGGTGGACCTGGGGTGACTAGAATGCGTTTGTACGATATGGGTATCAAATTAAAGGTATTAATAAGGGTTTTAAAAAGGAGTGGTGGTAGTTATATATGTGAAGGCGTTTTCGAGATATCGAGCAAAATGTGGACCAGGGTGACCCAGAACATCATCTGTCGGGTACCGCTAATTTATTTATATATGTGATACCACGAGCAGTAGTAATGCCAAGATTCCAATGGCTTTTGATTTCGCCTTGCAGAACTTTCATTTTCTTCTACTTAATATGGGAGGTGCCACACCCATTTTACAAAGTTTTTTCTAAAGTTATATTTTGCGTCAATAAACCAATCCAATTACCATGTTTCATCTCTTTTTTCATATTTGGTATAGAATTATGGCACTTTTTCATTTTTCGTAATTTTCGATATCAAAAAAGTGGGCGTGGTCATAGTCGGATTTCGACCATTTTTTATACCAAGGTAAAGTGAGTTTAGATAAGTACGTGAACTAAGTTTAGTAAAGATATATCGATTTTTGCTCAAGTTATCGTGTTAACGGCCGAGTAGAAGACAGACGGTCGACTGTGTTTAAAAACTGGACGTGGCTTCAACCGATTTCGCCCCTTTTCACGGAAAACAGACATCGTCATAGAATCTATGCCCCTACCAAATGTCACAGGGATTGGTAAGTTTTTGTTTGACTTATGGCATTAAAAGTATTCTACGAATTAAATGAAAAAGGGCGGAGCGACGCCCATTTTGAAATTTTCTTTTAGTCTTGTATTTTGTTGCACCATATCATTACTGGAGTTGAATGTTGACATAATTTAGTTATATACTGTATAGATAGTACATTTTTTGTTGAAATTTGACATAAAAAAAATTTTTTTTTTTTAAGTGGGCGTGTTCGTCATCCGATTTTGCTAATTTTTATTTAGCACATATAAACGCGCCTGCCAAATTTCATCATGATATCTTCAAAGACTGCAAAATTACAGCTTGCAAAACTTTTAAATTACCATCTTTTAAAAGTGAGCGGTGCCACGCTGATTTTCCAAAATTTTACTAATTTTCTATTTTGTGTCATAAGGTCAACGCACCTACCAAGTTTCATCCCTTTAGCCGTCTTTGGTAATGAATTATCGCACTTTTTCAATTAAAAAATCGCATAAATACCATCATTGATATCTCTGGTAGTTAACCGACTGTGGCACACATACGATATGTTTTGGCCCAACCAGGGCTGCTCAGTGCATGTTTGCTAGAAAACCTTTAGTAAAGGGTAACATAAAGCGTATGAGTTTTCTTGACAGGTGGTTACTGTTTTGAACATTTCTTCAGCGTTTTTTTTTGTATGGAATTTTTCATTTCTTGCGATGTGAATACCGGGCTATATCTGATGTCTTTTTGGCAATGGATGTGGGACTTTAACTTCGAAGCAATAATCATTTTAGGTTTTAAACCAAAGCTGAAGGGGAGGGGAACAGAGTTCTTGATCTGTGAAATGAAAAAAATTTCAAACTTAAATTTTATCATGTATGTAAAAATATTTTGTTTCACTTCATCGTTTCACAGTACAAAAATTCCCCCTAAATTCATTCCGCACCATTCAATTGTCCTGAAATAGTTGCACAGTGAAAATACTATTAATGTGCTTAGTTCAGTTTATTCCGCTACCAAAGATTCTGTCTTCGAAACGTAAAAACTTATTGCGTGGTGGCTTAACTAGAGGTGGAATATTAATAACGTACTAATTTCTAAAGAACCAACTCATACCATATAGAGCCGCATAGTTTACTGCGATTAGTCTCCACCTCATCAGCAACTCAACGCATTTCTCTCAGGGTTGTAGGAACGAACGAACATACGAACTTGTAGGCATGCTGCCGCTACTCATATAGGCCGAACACGAAGTGGAGCTGTTGACGGCATTTGTTTGTATCGTTGTGGGGATGTAACGGGCGACGCGTACTGAAAGCGCCGACGTCATCTGAATATTAATGCGCTGCTCCATCATTTAGCTGTGAATTAAACAGCACACGAAGGCATGTGACAATCTCGACTATTCGTCTGAGACCTTCTGCTGTAACTACAAATACATATGTAGATGTATTTTGTTTTGTATGTACATTAGGATGTCACTTATATTCGTATTGTTTTATTTTGCTCTAGGACTCTTCATATAAAGTGTATGCCTTAAGCTTCAGACATTGATGCTTTATCGGTAACCGTATCGGTAACCTTATAACAGCTGATTCGACCAACCTTATGGGAATCAATGCAATCGATTATTGGTGCCGCTGAGGTCATAACCATATCGTAGCCAACCAATTGGTTTTTGGTTTACCATCGTAACATAAACAGCTGATTACGTTAGGGATACGATTACAGCGTTAAACAATTTTGTGCTTTTGTGCTTATTGAGACTTATTAGTGCGGTTTCAGACCTGTTAACCTGCCATCGACCAGATTATTACTTTTCGCCAAATCTTGGAAATAAAAACGAGAAAAAAAGCTTACACATGTCACACCTTCGTCAATTTTAAAGCCGCCTTCGATGGCACGAAAAAGAGCTGCCTATATGCCGCTTTGTCTTAACTTGGTTTTTCTGCAAAACGTTGAGCAACACCATCAGCTCAGTCACAATTGGAAAGATCCTCTCCGATCTGTTCAAAACTAAACGAGTCTCAGAGTGACCCCTTTAATTTGATGTTGGAGAAAATAGTACAAGCTGCAGAACTTAGCCGCTCTGGGACAATATTCTGTAACAGCGTGCAATTAGGATAGGATAGGTTAGGTGGTAGCTTCCCTGATAAGGATAGCTCACTTGGACAACACGAAGGTCCGTTGTGATACCACATACACCAAAAATAACGGTGACCTAGATCCAGCTACTTAGAGAATCGTTGGGTAGCAACGATAAAGCTCCGAATGATACCGATCTCAACTTTGGATATATCCTCGGGAGATCTAAGTGAGTCGCGACCGAAGTACTTTCGCCTAATTCTGGCAAAAGCTGGACAATCAAGCATAAAGTGATTTGATTTCCTTTGATTCCACCTCATCATCCTCCATACAGCTGCAGCAGGATGGAGTTTCCAGTATATTGAGACGTACCGCATGGATACCCATGGGACAGTGCCCTGTCAAAACCCCAATGACCATTGATAGGTGAGCCTTAGTGAACCCAATTATTTCAGCAGACCTCCTGCCATCCACTTTCGGCCAGAAAGATCTTGCTACCCTGCAAGACGTGGTATCCGCCCAACGTTTGCTGAGCTGATTCGAGGCCCAGCTATGGAGGAGCAATCCACAGGTGGCCAGCGGGATCCCGAAGTCCCTACAGCCATTTTCATCCGGTTCAGTTGTACCGATGCGGGCTAAGAGATCCGCTTGACAGTTACCCGGGATATCACTATGGCCCGGGACCCAGATAATCTTAATTGTAAAATAATTCGATGCAATCGCAAGCGAGGTCAGGCACTCCCAGACCACCCTCGATCGCACTGTAGTTGAGCTCAAGGCCTTGATAGCCGATTGGCTATCAGAGTAGATGTTAAATTCCCTAACCGTGGTAGCACTGGATAGCATTCCATCCACCGCATCCTTAATCGCAGCAATTTCCGCTTGGAATACACTGTAGTGATCAGCCAACTTAAACTTGCGGCTTAAATTTAGCTCTTGACAAAAGACCCCCCCACCAACCTTTCCATCCAGCTTTGACCCATCCGTGAACAAGTTAACCGGTCCCATGCCCCAGATAATTCCTCTTCCCCAATCCTCTCTCTCTGGAATAACTGGGGTGAAGGTTGTATAGGGAGCTGTTATCGGCATACAGTAGTCCGTTCTGTCCGGGATGAAGTCGAAACTGGTAAGAAGGCTAGAGTGTCCGCGGTCAGAAAGTCTATATCCCATATCACGAAGCCTGACCAACGACCTTGCCGCGGCCGCCTTTCCCGCAATATCTACTGGGTATATGTTCAGCATGACGTTCAGTGCCAAGGTAGGCGTTGTTCTGAGAGCGCCACTGATACCGATCAGCGCCGTCCGTTGCACTGACACTAACATTTTGGAGGTGCTCGCCGTGTCCAGTGCTTTCCACCAGACCAGCACCCCATATAGCAGAATCGGTTTGACCACCATCTCATAAAGCCAGTGTACTATTCTTGGCGAGAGTCCCCAACTCTTTCCGATAGCTCCTCTGCAGCAGTACAAGGCAATGGCGGCCTTCCTGGCCCGATCTTCCGCATTGGGTCTCCAGGACAGTTTCTTGTCCAAAACAATCCCCAAATATTTAACCCTATCAGAAAGTACCAACGGTACCCCTGCAATCGAGGGAGTTCTGAAATCGGGCACCTTATATCTTCTTGTGAAAAGGACCAATTCCGTTTTTCCCGGGTTGACCGCCAATCCACATGATTCAGCCCACCTAGCCACAGTATCCAGGTAGCCCTGAAGAACATCGCGCAGGGCGCCCAGAAATTTGCCTCTGACTAGGATAGCGAGGTCATCTGCATAGGCAACCACCCGACAACCATTGGCTTCCAGCTCCACAAGAAGCTCGTTGACTACCACAACCCAGAGGAGAGGAGATAGGACACCCCCCTGTGGCGTGCCCCTGCACACCTTCCTCTTAATTATGGCCCCTCCCCACTCCGCTGCGACAATTCTGCCGCATAGAAGTTTGCTAATAAATTCAACCAGAGCCGCCTCGACTCCTAAACCCACCAGAGCTCTTTCGATTGACCCCGGTAAGACATTGTTAAAAGCTCCCTCGATGTCTAGAAAGGCACCCAGAGCATACTCTTTGTGTTCTAGGGACCCCTCTATTTGCTTTACAATCGAATGGAGAGCCGTTTCCGTCGATCTGCCCTTGCAGTACGCATGTTGTGAAGCCGACAGTAACCCCCGAGGTATCCTTTCCCGTAGGTACAGGTCAATCAACCGCTCAAACGTCTTAAGAAGAAACGACGAGAGACTGATTGGCCTGAAATCCTTAGGTGATACATGAGAGCTTCTGCCGGCCTTCGGAATGAAAATAACCCTAACCGTGTGCCAAGACTTCGGGATATAGTTAAGCCTGAGGCAGTTAGTATATATGATGGCCAACCAGCGGCAGGAAATCCCCAAAGACCTTTGAAGCTGCGCAGGAATGATTCCATCCGGGCCCGGAGACTTATAGGGCTTGAACGACCCTATAGCCCAGGTTATCTGACTTTCCCGTATTGGAATGGCAGGCACTTCTGCATGGCCAACGACCGCCGACCATGCAGGCGAAGATCCCTGCGCAACTCGGACATCGGGAAAATGATTGTCCAGTAAAAGCCTTAGGGACTCCTCGCTACTCATCGACCAGTCCCCACCATCATCTCTCAGATACCCCAGAGGAGCGGGGTTCCTAGAGAGTATTTTTCTAAATCTCGCGGATTCATTGCAGCCTTCTACGTTTTCGCAGAAGCTTCGCCATGCATCTCGCTTGGCTATCCTTATTTCATATTTATAAATCCCCAGACTCACCTTATAGAGCTCCCAGTCCGAGGGTAATTTACTCCTCCTGGCTCTGTTGAAGAGCCGCCGACTGGACGCTCTTAGGTCGTCAAGAGAATCCGACCACCAGGGCGGCTTGCCCTTCCCCCTGTAAGTTTTCAATGGGCAGGACAGCTGAAAGGCGCTATTGCTTGCCGAGGTGAAGTTTTCCACCAGAACGTCTATCTCAGATTCGGACAGGCCCGAACTAATGATAGGCACCGCAGGCAGTAGCTCTCCCAGCTTCCTACAATACAAGTCCCAGTTAGTACTTTTAGGGTTCCTAAAAGATATTTTACCGGGACGTTCTTCGTTCACTGAGAACTGAATATATCGGTGATCAGAGAAGGAGTGCTCGTTGAGAACCCTCCATCCAGATATCCGACCTTCCAGTTCTCTACTAACCAGGGTGAGGTCCAGGACCTCCTCCCTTAACGCAGTAATAAAAGTCGGGTCATTCCCCCTATTACATATACAAAGTCCCTCATCTACAATAAAAGTAAATAAAGACTCACCTCTAGTGTTGGTATCCGAGCTTCCCCAAATGCTATGATGGGCATTTGCATCGGCACCGATGATCACGCCAACACCTCTCCGCCTTGCTTCAGCGGTGATTTCACCCAGTATCGCAGGTGGTGGTCCCACTACGTCCCCGTGGGGCATGTACGCTGAGACCACCCACATTTCATTACTTCCTCGCTCGAGGCAGACCGTGGTTACGTCAGCATTGCTGAAATTAGAGAGAATAAAAGCTTTAATCTCTTTTTTAACAAGCACACAGGATCTAGGCCTACTTGCCTCCGCATGCACCAAGGTGTTGAATTTTCCAGTCCTTAATCCAGAAATCTTACTGCCGTTACTACTCAGCCACGGCTCCTGGACAAGGACTATATCCACTCCGCCTTTTTCAAGGCAGAGCAACAAATTTGCGGAAGCCGCCTTAGAGTGCTGAAGATTGATTTGACGGATTTCCATCAAAAGCGCTCTTCTTCCGCACCCCATCCTTGGCGGATTCGTATTAGTATTGTCCATTCTAAAAAAGTCCCCCCTCAAGGCCGCTATCCGGAGCCGATTGTGTAGTCGCCCTTTAACGATCTCGTGGTTATCTATGCTACGCAGGGAGGCCACGCGAGGGTTGACGCATTACCTTATGAGTAATGCGTTCAGAGCCAGACCGGACGCGAAGCGGGAAAATCTTCAACCGCACCTACACCACCAACTTAACGGCGACGGAGCCGGAACGTACCTTGAGGCCCGCCACGGTTTTAACGGGACGTGGGCAGGTGCAGCATTAGCCTACCAGCCATTTTGGTAGGGTTTCACCCCGACCTACTAAAGTGGCAGAATACCGCACCTACCAGCCCAATGTCATCAAGTCAAAATGTAAAGTGAAATCAAAGTCCTTAAACAGTCCAGTTCGTCACCGTTGTGTACCGATCTTGACTCTCCCTCCCCTGAGCTCGGCACAATGACTCAAGGGGTGCGGGTTTTATCGAGTTGTCCTCTCTAGATCCGCCATTATCAGTAGAAGCAGGGGCACCTCGTGCAGGACGTGATAACTAATCACGCGTGACATTCGTCACTATGGCCGGTCTAAGACTGATATCAGTCCCTGATCCAGAGCCTGAAACCACTTATGATATCCAAGCCAAGTATCTTAGCGTGCAATTACTGGCGGATGTTTACGACATTGATATCTCGGCCTGAAAACCAGCGCCTTAAGTTCTGCTTACATCAAACTGGAAAAAGAAGCCCAAATTATGGGTTTGATGGTGAATGAGAACAAAACGAAGTACCTGCTGTCATCAAGCAAAGAGTCATATACATATGCGCCTTGGCAAACACGTCACTGTTTGCAGCCATAATATCGAAATACTACAAGACTTCATTTGATTGTGAACCAGCATTAACACAAACAACAACATCTACCTTAAATTCCACCAAAGAATAATTTTTGCAAATAAATGCTACTTAGGACAAGTCAACTATCCTGCTATATGGTGCAGAAACAAGGACCATGACAACGTCAGATAAGGCTGCTCTGGGAGTTCGGTTAGATTGAACTGGTCGTAAATAAAAACCTCACATAGATTGAATGTGTCCATATTGTTACCAGAATTTTTTATTTTTTTTGACGAACAAACATTAAACGCAGCCCCAACTAGATACCACGACTCATGTTATAAAATAGCTCCGTCCTTTTGGTGAATACTAAAAGTTTTCTAGAGCCAAGCTTAATAGCTGACTCGAGAACATGGCGAACGCAGGACACAAACACAGAACGTACTCAACCGTTTCTCCCTGCAACTCGCACTTTTCACATCTGCTGTTACTGGCGAGGCATAATTTATAAGCTTGTGACGCCAGAAGGCAGTGCCCAGTTAATATGCCCATCGTGAGCCTTAAGTCTTCTCTCTTAAGAGTTGTAAGCAACTTTGTCCAACGTCGAAGGATTTGCACATAATCTTAGAGATTGGTGTTACCAATTGGCGCCAGTTAGGACAGCGAAGACGTAGTGTCTTATTTAACAACCATAACCGTTTTAACGGTTAAGGGCCAATTAAGTAAGTAGGTGAGTTTAGAGACGCTAGTAACTTCACGAGCCGGTTGGCACAAATCCCCAACTGAACCCTCCAAGAGAGTGCCGACTGGAAATGGACACTACAGTATTGAACCTGTGCGCTGTCAGGACGGTGTCCAGCCTGGTTATACGGAAATGATTCTTGACCATGGTTTCTGGGGTATCTTTCTATCTTTCTACTACTTTTTCTTTCTCTTTTCTTTCTTTCCTGTTTCCTTTTCTTCTCGGGGGCTGCAAGGCGTTATGTGTTTCCGTGCCTAGGATCAGTCAGGTTGGGGCCCCTAAATAGCCGAGTCGGGAACGGAACCCTCCTGGCACCAGGTCGCACCAGGTTGTACGAAAACCTTACCCGGGTATTGCGGATCTCTGACTGATCGCTATCGGTATTGAAGAAAACCGGAGGCGAGATTAACTATGGCCTAGACACCGTCACTATAAAGGTCTATAGTAATGACGTCAACGCCGCTAGAAATTTGGCAGCCGAGGTGGAGCCAGAAGAAGAGAGCGATGAGGACGTAGATATGAAGGCAGATGGGGGTGAGCCGGATACGTTGGACGGCTACACCTCGTCTACCTCATCCATAGGTATAGGCCGATTATACCTGCAATACCCGGAGGAGGAGCTGATGCTGGAAGATGCAGCTAACTCCACGCTCAAGGACGGATCGATAGTAAGTTATGTTGGTGCGGGTCCTCCAGATAAACCTGGACCACAGTAAAGCAGCCTCCGCTGCACTGCTGCTTCGACTGACATCCAAAGGGGCAGCTGATATTATCCTCATCTAGGTGCCGTGGGTGGTAGGACAAAACATTGCGGACCACCGGCTACACATTAGTAAGTTGTGGCACCTCGGGAAAGCCTAAGGGATACGAGATATTAATCTCTGAGAGGGAGCAGTGACTGAATGACCCTGATTGGCCCACTAACAGTATTCAGATCTACACAGATGGATCTAAACTGGATAATAGGGTCGGAGTGGTGTCTTTTCGGAACGATTGGACATACGAAGATCGTTTCGCCTTCCGGATCACTGTAGCGTATTTCAGGCCGAGCTTGCGGCCATACAAGACGCTGTAGACTGCCTTAGGCAGAAGGCAGTCTCTCAGAAGCACACTTATGTTTTCTCAGACAGTCAAGCAGCACTGAAAGCCCTTGACTCTGTCACAACTAATTCTGAAACTGTAGTAGACTGTCGCAGATCACTTAATGTGATGGATGAACAGTTTGCTCTGCATCTGGTATGGATTCCGGGACATAAGGGCATACCACGCAATGAGCTGGCGTATGAGCTTGCAAGAAAGGGTACCTCCCTTCCACTTTCGCCATCCTGGAAGAGGTTGGGCATGCCGCTCTCCACCTGCAAGTTCAAGATAAAGGAGTCAGGTGAAAGCATCACGATAGATGCCACACGGCAAAACTCATATGGCCGGAATGGAATGAGAAGAGATCGCGAGAGCTTCTTACCTTCCGTAAGAGGGATCTTTCCTTAGTTGTAGGTCTTCTCACTGGTCATATTTGTATTGGACTGCATGCGGAAAGGATTGGCGCTCCATTTAATGATTATAGTAGAAGCTGTGGCAACGAAGAAGAGCATAAAACTGTTAGGCACCTACTCTGTGAATGTCCAGCGCTCGGTAGAAGAAGGCGACCTTTTATGGGCAAGATGTTTCTCGTAGATCTCACTGATATAGCTGAGGTCAATACACGATGCTTAGTTAGCTTCACAAACTCAACGAAGTGGTTTAATTAGGAGAGTAGGAACAAATCCATGTGGTTTCACAATGGGCATATAAAGCCACTCCGATGAGGACGACAGCCATTTGAACCTAACCTAACCTAACTTAACGAGCCTTCTATGCCTGTTACTCACGAACGGACGCAGGTAGATGTCAGTTGGCATGACCTTTCTTATGAGAATGCAATATGAATGAAAACTCACCGCCATTCATTGTAATGATGTACGAATCCTCCTCTATTTTACGAGATACACATGTCTGCTAGTTTAAACTGAAAAAAAAAATTAAGAACTTCTAACATTACGGACAGCCTAATGAACATATCTATAGCTGTGTCGTATTTTGTCGTCTGGTCATTGCAGGAAGACTGTAGAGGCCACTCATATTAAGGATTAAAAATACATTTATATTTGCATAGAATCATCAACATAAATACGTTTGTATATTCAGGATTTGCTTTTGCTTTGTATGTTTTTGTTTGTTGATTTATTTGTTTAAAAAAATTAGCACGTACATATGCAAGATGATAAATAACTTTGCAATATCTACATACATATTTATATTTAACTTTTATCTTTTGTACGATATTTGAAGAGAAAAACACAAATCGTACGAGGTGCAAGTTAAGACCTAACAACTAGCCGTGAGTGGAAATAAAATTGTTTATTTATAGTTTAGCTTTAAGAGCTAAAATGGTTTTCTGCAAATCAGGCATAATCAAAATAAAACTGTGCTTTCAAGAACAAATGACAAAGGAAATATTTTTATTTAATTTTGCTTTTGGAGCAACTTTGCAAAATAATTCTATCCCTCACAAAATTGACTATTGGTATTTGAATCTCTTTAATTAAATTATTGATAAGAATTCTCAATTATAATTTGCTTTCTGTTATCGTTCGAATCACTGAACTGTCCAATAAATAAATTCAAATCTTGAGTACATCAATATGTTCTTTATTTATAGCACAACTATGGTAGTAGAACTTTACAATTGAAATGATTCGCGTAGGTACTATACTACAAAAGTTTTAAAATCAAACTGAACTACTATTCCGTTGAATGCGCTGCTTTTATACTCTCAGTTGGCTCGTCATTATTTTCTACCAGGCTCTAGACGTATCGCGAACAGCCTTCTCGAATAGTTGCTTATTTAATTCACATTAAATTTAGTTTATTGAGTGTCATTGCGGTCTTTATCGCCATGTGCATGCGTGCATTGTGTGAGAAAATTGCCTGACTGTTTTAAAAGTAAGTTTTGAGAAATGGCGGCCACTGCTTTGTGGTGGTGGCGCTATCCGCCTAACACGCCGAAAAATGTAGAATTACGGTGTTTCAATTAGCACAGATTTGTCTAAGCGAGGTCGCCCATCGCCAGTGCTTTGGTAAGCACTTCGAGTGTATTTCTGCCATGAATAGCTTCATCTGCCTTGAAGCTGCCTTTCGGAGTCACCATAAAATATGAAGTTTTTGGTACGCCAATTCGTAGGAAAAACTAAAAAGGAACACTTTGCAAATTGGAAGAGAAACTATGACTTAATTTCTTCGGAGGTAAAACGCGCCGTGCATTTATTTGTATTTATTTTTTATACTCAGCGTGCTTTGCACACAGAGTATTATAACTTTGATTGGATAACGGTTGCTTGTACAGGTATAAAGGAATCGAGATAGATGTAGACTTCCATATATCAAAATCATCAGTCTCGAAAAAAAATTTGATGGAGCCATGTCCGTCCGTCCGTCTGTCCGTTAACACGACAACTTCAGTAAATATTGAGATATCTTCAACAAATTTGGTACACGAGCTTATCTGGACCCATAATAGATTTGTATTGAAAATGAGCGAAATCGCCCACTTTTTATATATATAACATTTTGGAAAACACAAAAAACCTGATTATTTAGTAAATAATACACCTAGAATGTTGAAATTTGACGCGTAGACTGATATTAAGACTCTTGATAAAAATTTGGAAACATTTTTAATACGGGCGTGGCACCGCCCACTTGTGATAAAATCAATTTTACAAATATATTAATCATAAATAAAAATCGTTAAACTTATCGTAACAAAATTGGGCAGAGAAGTTGCCTTTACTATAAGAACTGCTTTGAAGAAAAATTAAAGAAATTGAAAGGACCACGCCCACTTTTATATAAAAGATTTTTAAAAGGGTCGTGGACGAATAAACGGCAACGGAAAAAACGGCTTTATAACAATGGTATTTCATTTCCCAAGTGGATTTATAACAATAAATAGGAAAAACTTCAAATTATAAAAATGGGCGTGGCACCGCCCTTTTATGACTAAGCAATTTTCTATGTTTCGGGAGCCATAACTGGAAGAAAAATTAACGGATCGTAATAAAATTGGGCACACAAATTTTCCCTATAGTAGAAAATATTTCTAGTAAAAATGGACGAGATAAGCTATAACTTAGCAAAAAATAGTTTTGAATCAATGATATTTCAATTATCAAGTTCTTTTGTAAGAGGAAAAGGGGATACATTTTTTTTTAAACGGGTGATGCCACGTGTTATGTAGAAAAGTAATTTATCTGAAATGAAATGTGCAATTGAAGCTCACGCTGAGTATATAATGTTCGGTTACACCCGAATTTAGACACCTTTACTTGTTATCTATAGAAATAAAATGTTTCTGTTGATTTTCGTCGATTCCTCCGTCATTCGCTGAATGTAGTTAAACAAGTGTCAGTTAAAACAAATATTAATAACAAAAGAATTCTAAGAATAGGGGCTTTGTTGAAGAATAATGAATTTAATAATGAAAATAAGCAGAAGCAAAATATTGATTATAACACAATAGCAGAAGTTTAACAAATAAACAAGATAGATCTACATTAAACCGGTAATATCAAAACAAAACTGAAGAAGTCACAGTGGTAGACTTCCCCTTGCTAATGGCAAACTATGGGGTAAATTGGAAAAAGTTGTCTCAAAATCAAATTTCTCAGCAACGGCTTAGTAGAAATACTTTGCGCTATTTATATCCGAGGAGATTCAGAATATAGCGTGCGCGACTACTACGATGAAGATCCTGGGCTAAAGGGCCGGAAAAAGGAATATCAAAATCTTTAGCAAAAAGAAAGAAGCACTTCTGGTGTATTTCTGCCACGAAAAGTTTCTCTGTGAAAATTTTTCCTTACAGCTCCCTTTTGAAGTCGCCATAAAACATGAGTTCAAGTCCCGCAAATTTGTTGGAAATATCTACTTAGAAGGAGGTGCCAAGTATTTACTTTTATCTATGGGGCCCGCGATTTAGAGGTACTATGACATTTTTTTTAATACAGGAGAGTCTTTAGTTGTTCCATGTGCAATTTTTAAGCCGAATTTCAAAAGCAACGAAAATCTGCATTTCGTTTTAATATTATAGTGAAGTGTAAAAAATAAAAATCTATATATGTATATAAAAAGAAAGGCCAAAATGTGTGTTAGTTGGTCGCCGGTGTTTGAAGAGATGCGTCGGTCGATTTTGTTCAAACTTTCACACAAGTTGCGCAAACCTCACGCGGTGGTTACTACAGGTACAGGGTCTCGAGATATAGGCCAAAAACGTGAGCCAGTGAATGCCTATATGGATATAAAATGAAAACTGTTGATGAGTGCTTTGGTACAGAGTAATATATTATCCAGAGACGGACTGGGACTGGGACTGGAACAAAATACATACCACCCTCTGGGGTAGGCAATAAGGGATGCAGAAGAATGAGAAGGAATTGAGAGAAGAGAAAAGAGGGAAGGAGAAGGAGATTGAGAAAGAGATAGAATGAGACGAAGATGGAGATAGATGTAGCGAAAAAGACGGAGGGAGGAGTGAGTAAAAGGATTAGGAAAAAGTGAAGAGGGAGGAGGGCAGAGTCAGACGGAAAAAGCTTATTAAAATGTATGCAGATAGGCCAAATTTAGGGCAGGACAACATCTGCCGGGTCTACTAGTAATGAAATATATTAGTTTCTTATATTTGGTTTGTCTCCCTTTGGACTTTAAGACGTAACATCGGAAATTAACAGGTTACTGTGCAGGGCTGGATTAACAAGTAGGCAAAATAGGCAGTTGCCTGGGGCCCCCGAAAAATGAAAACACTTCTAAAATTTTCTTACAAACATAAAATTCTAGAGAGCGAAAGAAAAATAAATTCAGAACTGAAAATAAATTTTACTCGAATAAATAAAACTCAATTGACCGCATTCAAAAGGCGACGACGGACAAACTAGATAAGGTTCTTAAAAAGGACATTTCCGACTCATTTGACAAATTGTATGAGCGTGCAAAGAAGTGTATCGAAGTGAATGGAGAGTATATTGAATAATAAAAAAGGCTTATAACTTTTCTTCAGTTGTGTGAAAGTCTAGCGAATCAAACTTTAGTTTCTTACTGAAGACTGTGGTTTAGATATTCAAAATTGTAGAGGACAATAATGTGACAACGCACTAAATATGTCGGGAAAGTATAAAGGTGTGCATGCAAGAATATTGAGTTTGAATGAGAATGCTATCTATGTTCCCTGTTCCGCTCATTCCCTTAATTTGGTTGGAAAGCATGCTGTGAAGTGCTGTTTTTATACTCAGTTGAGCGGAGCTCTCAGAGTATATTAAGTTTGATTGGATAACGGTTGGTTGTACAGGTATAAAGGAATCGAGATAGATATAGACTTCCATATATCAAAATAATCAGGATCGAAAAAAATTTTGATTGAGCCATGTCCGTCCGTCCGTCCGTTAACACGATAACTTGAGTAAATTTTGAGGTAAATTGATGAAATTTGGTATTTACGTTCCTGAGCACTCATCTCAGATCGCTATTTAAAATGAACGAAATCGGACCATAACCACGCCCACTTTATCGATATCGAAAATTTCGAAAAACCGAAAAAGTGCGATAATTCATTACCAAAGAAAGCTAAAACGATGAAACTTGGTAGATGATCTTATAACACAGAATAGAAAACTAGTAAAATTGTGGACAATGGGCGTGGCACCGCCCACTTTTAAAAGAAGGTAATTTAAAATTTTGCAAGCTGTAATTTGGCAGTCGTTGAAGATATCATGATGAAATTTGCCAGGAACGTTACTCCTGTTACTATATGTACGCTTAATAAAAATTAGCAAAATCGGAGAAGGACCACGCCCACTTTAAAAAAAAATTTTTTTAAAGTAAAATTTTAACAAAAAATTTAATATCTTTACAGTATATAAGTAAATTATGTCAACATTTAACTCCAGTAATGTTATGGTGCAACAAAATACAAAAATAAAAGAAAATTTCAAAATGGGCGTGGCTCCGCCCTTTTTCATTTAATTTGTCTAGGATACTTTAAGGCCATAAGTCGAACAAAAATTTACCAATCCTTTTGAAATTTGGTAGGAGCATAGATATTATGACGCTAACTGTTTTCTGTGAAAATGGGTTGAAGCCACGCCCAGTTTTTATACACATTCGTCCGTCTGTCCTTCCGCATGGCCGTTAACACGATAACTTGAGCAAAAATCTATATATCTTTACTAAACTCAGTTCACGTCCTTATCTGAACTCACTTTGTATTGGTGTAAAAAATGGCCGAAATCCGACTATGACCACGCCCACTTTTTCGATATCGAAAATTACGAAAAATGAAAAAAATAGCAAATACGAAAAAAGGGATGAAACATGGTAATTGGATTGGTTTATTGACGCGAAATATAACTTTAGAAAAAACTTTTTGGTTGTGACACCTACCATATTAAGTAGAAGAAAATGAAAAAGTTCTGCAGGGCGAAATAAAACACCCTTGAAATCTTGGCAGGAATACTGTTCGTGGTATTACATATATAAATAAATTAGCGGTACCCGACAGATGATGTGCTGGGTCACCCTGGTCCACATTTTGGTCGATATCTCGAAAACGCCTTCACATATACAACTACCACCACTCCCTTTTAAAGCTCTCATTAATACCTTTAATTTGATACCAATATCGTACAAACACATTCTAGAGTCACCCCTGGTCCACCTTTATGGCGATATCACTAAATGGCGTCCACCTATAGAACTATGGCCCACTCCCTCATAAAATACTCTTTAATGCCTTTCATTTGATACACATGTCATACAAATACATTCCAGGGTTTCCCTCGGTTCATTTGCCTACATGGTTATTTTCCCTTATGTTGTCACCATAGCTATCAACTGAGTATGTAATGTTCGGTTACACCCGAACTTAACCGTCCTTACTTGTTATGCAGTAGTTTTTTTCGCCATTATGCAGACATTATATAATTTTTTTCCGCTTCCACCTATCGTTGGGGCGTTTTAAAAAATAAAATAAACAATGAGAAAACTTGAAGACATTGTCAACTACACGCTGGGAAGCACATTCGAATGCGACGAATGCATTTTACGATTCACTTGATTATGAATCACAAAATACTGATACTCGTTATGAGGCGACGTGTATCGCGAACAAAATGCAAAAATGCGAATTTGGTTTAATGTTGATCTTATGGAACTCTATTTTGACTGCTATGCGTTCAGTTAGTAAGTCATTGCAAAGTGAAAAAGCAGATTTGCAAACGTGTGGTTTTTTGTACGGATCGTTAGAAGAGAGTTTAGTTTCATTCCGTGAAAAGTTCAATGATTTCAAGGAAAAAACAAAACAATTATAACCTGGTGTAGGTTATACAGAAATCGTAAACCGTACTCGTCGTAGAAAAAACCAACCTAATTACGGAAATGCTCCAGAAGTACAGAAGTACAGAAGTATAATGTACGCCTCGCCATGATTTTAGGACAAAAGGTTTCCTCGAAATCATCGACAATTTTCACAGTGAAATCGAACGACGTGCGAAAGTGTATATGGAAGTTTCAGAGGGATTTGCATTTCTCATCAACTTGTCTCTAAGTGATGGAGACCTCCACGAAGCTATAAATAACTTAGTTCGTTTTTGTTCTAGAGATTTTATTTATCTAATCATTGGCGGCCAGCGTGGTGTGATGGTAGCGTGCTCCGCCTACACTGAGGGAAAAAAAGTCTAACATCAAGAAAAACGGTCTTAATTTAAGCCCAAACGTTGTTAGTAGTCTGTTAAGCTTGAAAATTCTTAATTTAATAATGAAAATCTTATTTTTAGACCACTTAAATATAAGATTATTTCGGTTTGTTTTTAAGAACCAAATTCTTAAAAAGTGATTGATCGTTCTTGTTATAAGACGGAGAGATTCTTCCTTCACGAACGTGTATTCTTGATATTAATCTGCACCGTTCTGAATTCAAGAACGTGTATTCTTGATACTAATCTGCATTATTTTTACCTTCCACTTTCGAAATTTGAATTTTGAAATATAACCTACCCTGTAGGAATGGAATGAAAACAATGCCAGAGGTTAAACTTCACTTTCATTTTATTCAAGTATTCATAAAAAAAATCACATACAATGAGCGGTAAACGACTCACACAATAAAGAATTAAAATTGAAACACCTTATAGTCGTTTATATATATATACTTATATATGTTTGCTTTATTTGGCAAAACAATTGTTTCGACACTCGCGACGTGTCATCATCAGTTGCTAGTTATCAACTCAAATGTATATTTTCGCACGGTGCGTGGCACGGAGAATATATATATGTAAAAAAGAAATAAAACGCAAATTTTTATATTAGTATAATGACGATAATTTATTTATTTTGTATTATGTTAGTACAATATTTTACCTTTCGTATAAATTGAGATGTGGCGAGACCGCAGCAGTTGACCTTCCTTCGTGGTTGAAATTGATGATGATGATGACACGTCGCGAGTGTCGAAACAATTGTTTTGCCAAATAAAGCAAACATATATATATATATATATAAAGCACTATAAGGTGTTTCAATTTTAATTCTTTGTTAGATATATTTATTATTTGTAAAGTTTCAATACTTAGAGCCTACTTCATAGGACTGAAAATGATTGCTGAAATTTCTTATAACTATTTGATTACAAATTACTTACATATATATTTTCATTTTGAAACAAAATATGCTTTATTAAGTTCAATAGTATTTGATATACTTATTGCTAATTAATTTCCACTCCAAGTGTTCCTTTAAATTTTGTAAATAATTAGGTTTTTGGGTTCAGAAAAGTCTTCAAGGCAATAAAAGCAAGAATACATTTCGGTAAATTACTTATTATTTTTCAAATAACTTACAAGACGAGTGATATTTGGTTATGTGGTATCATAAGTGGTGTTAATTTCGAAAAAATATTGTTGTATGAAAGTCCACGGATACTGACACGTTTTGGGATATTTCAGTGAAAATATTTGAAAAATTTTAAAACATAAGTCCAAGCTTTCTATGAATGAGTTAAGTTTATATAAAATACTATCAAAGTAAATATAATAACCCTTAAAATCTGTTTCAACTGAACCTTCAACTATAAGAAATGGCTGCAAAGTTAACCAAGCTGAATAATATATGTTCATAATATCATTAACTTTAATTTGATAGTCATTAATTGAAGTCAGATGCAAACTAAAGTTTTCTTGGGCATCCATTACTGTGACTTTCTTTTTTAAATCGTGCAGGAGATAGTAAAACCGCATTAAGTAATATCGCACATAGATAATCCTGGACGTCTAATATAATAAAAGTGTTCAAATTTGCATAACAAAATTGTATTTAATAGTACCTTTATTCGTTGACTCCTTTACTTG
The DNA here is from genome assembly GCF_040869045.1 of Eurosta solidaginis. NCBI lineage: Eukaryota > Metazoa > Arthropoda > Insecta > Diptera > Tephritidae > Eurosta > Eurosta solidaginis. The sequence goes on from NC_090321.1 coordinate 210,087,411, forward strand.
CTGAATTAACTGTTTACAAAATTCATTACTGATATTGGCTTCATAAAATAGCTGCACTCGTTCTTTAAATATTTCCCATTTAGCATAGAACATATGTTCCCTTGATGGATACATAATATTAAAATCAATTTTTATCTAAAATTTAAAAATTTATTAGTAAAGATTTACAAATTTTTTGGCAAATTTACCAAATCAGGAGCCCTCGAATCCATAACTTTCGGCCATGACTGCAAAAATTCATTACTTTTCATTGACCTCAAATCTCTTTGTTGAATAAGAAAAGTGTTCTTCCACTAGTCGCAGATTTCGGTCCAGTCTGCACCCCCATGTACTTCGACGTATTGAGTCCGAATCTGGGTAGATGTGTGTGGTAGATGGAATGAGGTAAATGGGTCTGGTCAAATGTCCAGGCGAATTTTGTGTCTGGGTGTGATTAGTAAGTTCTAACCTTATTAAAAAGTCGTGGACGCAGTGGCGAGCTTATTGCTGATAGGCATGAAGATTTACTCTGACCATCTGCGCAGCCTTTGAACCAGTCATGTATTTTCGATGGCACCGACATTGTTTCGTCCTCAATTCCAAACTTAAAAAATTTACCTTAATTATTGTTTCATACATTTGTACATTAGTTTAACAAATATTGTTATATTTACCTTTTGCTTTCTCCAAGCGAATAACTTTTTACGAAACTCGATGCGTAGGCCAAAATGTGGGACTGCTATCTTCAAATCCTCGTTTCGAAAATATTGCAGGCATCTATACGGGATTTGTGCAAAAATACATTCCAGATTGAATTCCTTCAAAAAAGTTTTAAGATTTAAATCATCCTCGATATTTGAACTTTCATCTTCAGCTGTATTTAATCCGCTTTCGTTGTTTTTTGTAAAAACCGAACTTCCTGCAGTTTCCATTGCCCCTGAAGATCGGTTTGTGCCGTTTTTAAGAGGTAACTGGTTGCTCCGTCGTTATGAAACCCCAATCGCTTACTAAATTTTCATCACTAGTAGCATTATTTGAATAAACACTATAGTTTTCCATTTTTTTATTTATTTACTTCGATTAAGATGCGCAATAACTAATAAATGCCACAAAAATAAAACGACTGCACAAAGTAAATTAAAGTTATTTATAACATCACAATTGCAAAATCCAAACCCAACTGAGATGCGGGTTAGTTTTAAGCTCTATCGTTCATAGTTTAATATTGTAGCGTCCTTAAATTAAGAACGCGGTATAAATTCAAGAACGTATAGACGATATTTAAGAACGGGTATTCTCAAAATAAGATTGTATGTTTTATAAACAAGAATTTTGTTCTTAATACTAGAACTGAGGTCTGATATTAAGAATTCTCTCTTAATTTAAGAGCATTTTGGTCTCTTATTAAGACCGTTTCTTACCGAAACAGAACAATCTTAAATTAAGCCCAATAGGCTTAAACTTAGACCGCCATTTTTCTCTGAGAGTACTACACCGAATGCCCTGGGTTCACACCCCGGGCAAAGCAACTTCAAAATTTTAGAAATAAGGTTTTCCAAATAGAAGACAATTTTTCTAAGCGGGGTCGACCCTCGGCAGTGTTTGGCAAGCACTCCGAGTGTATTTCTGCCATGAAAAACTCTCAGTGAAAACTCATCTGCCTCGCAGATGCCGTTCTGAGTCGGCATAAAACAAGTAGGTCCCGTCCCGCCAATTTGTAGGAAAAATTAAAAAAAGGAGCATGACGCAAATTGGAGGAGAAGCTCGGCCTAAAATCTCTTCGGAGGTTATCGCACCTTACATTTATTTATCTAATCATTTTACATATATGCTATTTAATAATATGCCACGCCCATAAATTTATTGAAATATTTTTAATTCAAATCTTATTAGTAATTACAATGTATTAGCTTTGTTATAGTATTGAAAAGCTTTTAATCAACGCTTCAATGTTTTAATTAAATACGATTAAAGTGAAATAGGTACTAAACTATGTAGACAAAAGTGTTCGTCACCTTGAATTAATTAATAAAAATAATGAAATATATTAGTTTCTGATATTTGGTTTGACTCCCTTTGGACTTTAAGACTTCTTGAAGCCTATTAGGCATTGAGTCTACCAATTTTTTGTAACATCAGAAATTAAAATGTTACTGTGGATTTTTGCCGAATCACACGTCATTCGCATAATATTGTGTAGTTAAACAAGTGTCAGTCAATAGTTAAAACAAATATCATTAACAAAAGAGTTTTAAGAATGGTGAGCTTTGCTCTAATAATGTAAATATTGGTAGAAGCAAAATACTGATATATAAGACAGTAGCGGAAGTATAACAAAACAAACAAGATTCATATACAATAAACCGGTGATATCAAAACCATTCTGACGAACTCACAGTGGTCGATTTGCACTCACAGCGGCGCACTATGGGATAAATAAGAAAACGTTGTCTAAAAATCAAAATTCTCAGGAACGGCTTAAAAAAACTAAATACTTGGCGCAATTTATCTCCGACAAGATTTAGGCCAAGCTTATATTCAAATTGGTGTCGTGCTCCTTTTAACTTTCCCTAAAAATTCGGGGGAACTTTTTAAAATAACTTCTCTATGAGCTACAGTTTAAAACATTACGCATAGTTCAAAGTTCGGAGGCAATGCAATAAATGCAGAAAAAGTTCCGTTGGAATTTTTAGATAATTCTTTGCTAAAGACGGGTAAAGTAACAAAACGTGATGTGAGTTGACTTTATGACAAGAATTTGAAATTTGTAAAAAAATTTAAAAACGGCCGTTGAACTGCCCACATTTACAAGAAGGAAATTTAAATGATTTTTAAGCCGTAAATCCAAAGCTGTTGAAGATATCATATAAAAAGTAAGGAAGGCTAAGTTCAGGTGTAATTGGACATTACATACTCAGCTGAGAGCTTAGCGTTGTTGGTTTCGTAGGGTTTCGTAGATGGTTCATAAGTGGTTTTTAATTCCATATCACATACGTTTGGGAAATATCGACCAAATTGTAGACCAAGGGTGACATTTTTTTGAACGATTTTCCTTCATCTTTTGTCAAATAAGGGAAAATCATGATTGAGAAATAATAGGCAATTAAATAAAGACTAAAAACTTGAAAATAAAGTAATTAAAAAAGATTTTAGGTTAAACGGTTTTATTGAAAACAATACTTACATGAAGTAATAATAACACTAAAAGCTAGAAAATAATTAGGTAGGTCCTAGGTACTAGTCATCACACTCCTCATCAATCTAGGGCGTTGATCAGACAATTAAATAAAAGCGTTGGGCGCGTGAAATTTCTAAAAATGTGAGGCGTAGCATAACCTGATTAAGGTTCAGTTGGTCTTATATATGACTATCAATAGAAATTTGAGGCGTCCAACGCTTTTATTTAATTTACTGATCAACGCCCTATATTGATGAGGAGTGTGATGACTAGTACCTAGGACCTACCTAATTATTGTCTAGCTTTTAGTATTATTATTACTTCATGTAAGTATTGGTTTCAATAAAACCGCTTAAATTAAAAAGTTTTTGAATTTATCTTATTTCTTATTTGGTATAGAATTATGGCTTTTTTTCATTTTTCGAAATTTTCGATATCGAAAAATTGAGCGTGGGCATAGTAGGATTTCGCCCATTTTTAATACCAAGATAAAGTGAGTGCAGATATGTATGTGAGTTTAGTAAAGATATATCGATGTTTGCTCAAGTTATCGTGTTAACGGTCGCGCGGAATGACAGACGGTCGACTGTGTATAAAAACTGGGCGTGGCTTCAAACCGATTTAACCCATTTTCACCGAAAACAGTTACCGTCATTGAAGCGATACCTTTACCAAATATCACAAGGATTGGTAAATTTTTGTTCGTCTTATGGCATTAAAAGTATTCTAGACAAATTAAATGAAAAAGGGCGGAGCTAAGCCCATTTTGAAATTTTCTTTTATTTTTGTATTTTGTTGCACCATATCATTACTGGAGTTGAATGTTGACATAATTTACTTATATACTGTAAAGATATTCAATTTTTTGTTAAAATTTGACTTTTAAACTTTTTTTAAGTGGGCGTGTTCCTCATCAGATTTTCCTAATTTTTATTTAGAACACATATACTAATAAGAGTAACGTTCCTGCCAAATTTCATCATGATATCTTCAACGACTGCCATATCACAGCTTGCAAAACTTTTAAATTACCTTCTTTTAAAAGTGGGCGGTGCCACGCCCATTGTACAACGTTTTACAAATTTTCTATTCTGCGTCATAAGGTCAACCCACCAACCAAGTTTCATCGCTTTATCCGTCTTTGGTAATGAATTATCGCACTTTTTCGGTTTTTCGAAATTTTCGATATCGAAAAAGTAATCTGAGATGAGTGCTCGGGAAATTACATTAAGATACCTCAAAATTTACCCAAGTCATCGTGTTTACGGACGGATGGACGGACGTAGCTAAATTAATTTCTTTTTTCGCCCAGATCATATTGATATATAGAAGTCTATATCTATCTCGATTAGTTTATGCCGTTACGGGGTACCGTTATGCGAACAAAATTAAAATACTCTAGCGAACGGCATGCTCAATCCCTTCCAGGACGACGAAAGCGGAACGGATGTGCCACCTCTTGCAAGTTCGTCAGCCATCTCATTGCCCGGCACCATTACCAGACTGAGGGAAGTTTGCTCAGCGATCTCGTTAAGAGATTTGCGGCACTTCTCTACTATCCTGGACTTACATGTGATCGATCCAAGTGCTTTAAATGCAGCCTGGCTGTCAGAGTAAATACAAATTTGGTTATAGCCGTGAGCAACCTTCCCAGGTGATCAGCGGCTTCATTTATAGCAGCCACCTCCGCCTGAAAGACGCTGCTATGATCGGGCAGGCTAAATGATAGATTCCACCCTAGTTGAGGTGCAAAGACACCGCTACCCACCTCATAATCCAGTTTAGAGCCGTCAGTATATATCTGCAGCCTATCGCTCAGGTCCGGCGGCTCCTTCAACCAATAAGCTCATTTAGTGTGGCAACCCATAGAAGTGAAGAAAGTACCCCCCCCCCCCTGCGGGGTGCCTCACCGTATGTGTTTGACCACCGTTGAACCAGCTAAGTCGGCATGAACCTTTCTTCGCAACAGTAACTGATGAACAAGTTTCACTAGCCCCGAATCGGCCCCAAGCTCATTAGTGCATCAGTTATCGCAGAAGGCGTAACGTTGTTGAAAGCTCCCTCATTGTCGAGGAAAGCTATGAGTGTGAATTCCTTGAACGCCACGGATTTCTCGATCTGGGAGACAACTGCATGCAAGGCCGTCTCCGTGGATTTCCCTTTCATATACGCATGCTGGGATGTCGATAACTTTCCCTCCAAGGACTCCCTTAATGCGGAGTCTATTAACCGCTCGAGTGTCTTCAGCTGAAAGGATGCCAGACATATCGGTCTGAAGTCTTTAGGGGTCGCGTGGCCAGTCCTTCCAGATTTTGGTATATAGGTGACCCTTGAATCGTTCCAACCCCGTGGAATATAGTTAAGAGCACAAACTCCTTTGAAGATATTATACAACCACAAAGAATTCAGCTCGATTGTTTGCTGGAATTGTACCGGGGCCAATCCATCCGGCCTGGTGCTTTGAAGGGCTTGACCGACATAAAAGCTCATTTAATTTTACCCATAGCAATGAACTTCCCCTCATACGGCTCATCAGCATGAGTCTCCCTCCACTTCACTACTTCTACACTAGCGCCCGGAAAGTACGTACTCAGGAGCAGGCAAAGGGTACTCTCTGCCGAATCCGTTCGTGTCCCATCAGATCCTTGCAAGCATCCCGGGTCACATTTTGGAGCACCAGAGAGCACCTTTCTGAGCCTAGATCCCTCAGACACCGTCTCCATTCCGCTACAAAACTTCCGCCAGGAGGTCCTCTTCGACGACTTTAGCAGTTTCTTGTAATGCCCTAGGATTATCTTGTATGCATCCCATTTTTCAGCCTCCCTGGAGGCTTTAGCAAGATTGAATGCTTTCCGACATGTCTTGCGTAGAATATCTATGTCTCTGTTCCACCATGGTGGTTTGGTCTTACCCCTAGAGCTCTACTACCAAAGGCTCTTGGATAAGGGCTATATCAGCTGCTCCACTCGAAAACTGGAGCAGCAGCGCAGCAGAAGCTGCTTTACAGTGGTGGAGGTTGATTTGTAGGACCCGCACTAGGCTGAGCACCGACCACTTCCACCACTGTCAAGTCGCCGTCTTCATCAGACATTGGCTCCTCTCCAGTGTAACCACTAAGCCTGTCCAGCGTTAGCGAGGAGATCGAAGACGCGTCCCCGTAAAAAATATTAAAATGCGCGTGACGCCACCCCTTTTTTTTTGGGTGATTAGTCAATAATACTATTAATGCCATATATCGAACAAAAATCGACCAATCTTAACGAAATTTGGTATAAGGATTGTTTTTTAACAAAAAGCATGATAGAAATTTAATAAAATTTTAGAAATCGGTCACGCCGCCGGCTACATTCAGTAGAAGAAAAATTAAATGTTTTCCAAGCTGTAAACCAGAAGCCGTTAGTACCACTTTGTAGCAGCGGCGGATCCATTATTTTAATATAAAGGAAGTAAATATTAATTTGCGTACTTTGGGTTGCTCTGGATATAACAAAAAACGGGCACACTCTTTAAGCTATTGATAAACAAAATTATTATCTCACTTAGGTGTAATGTTTTCAAATAATATAATAAAAGTCCCGAAGATAAATTATAGACTTTTCAAAAAATCTAGATTAATTTTGATATATTGTTCTAAAGAGCTTGAAAGTATCCCAAAAATATTTATGAATTAATTAATTTGCATTACATACATATGATAGGCCCGGTTTTTCAGTAGTTGGTTAAGCTAAGCTTAAACTAAGTTTGCTTAAACTCTAGTCAAATTTAAACTCCAGTTAAACTACTTAGAAGGTTTTCAGTAACAGTTTAAGGCCACCTGTGGGGTAGGCTTTTTTGTACGGCAACATTGGTTTTTATATTATCTAGATAATTTGTAGATACGGCAACAGCTAGTTTTCGTTCACCCAACAAACATGGAAAAAAAGCAAAATATATACATATCTAAATTCGGAAGTGATATCCAACATCATTATTTAATTATTCTTAAACCAGATAGATCTCGAGATGATACCCAATTTTATTCTCCAATCACTATCCAACCTTTGAGAAATTTTGTAAAAGATGTGGGAAATAAACACCTGGTTCATAGCAGTGATGAAATGTAATTAATCAAAAATAAATTAAACATATTTCATTGTATTTTCATGTAATTACTGTAGTATGGAATCTCACATTTGAGTCCAGTTAGAGAAGCACAAGTTGTTAATTAAATTTTTTCAAGTTAAGTAATCTTAATATATAAAAATCACGTGTCACTATGTTTAACCGCGATGGACTCCTAAACTACTGAACCGATTTTGAATTTGTTTTGCACCCCGTGTATAGTTCGATCTGGCTTGAAATATAGGATAGGTTATATCTCAGTTTATGGTCGCAATATTATTTTATTGCAAATTTTTTATTTGTTTATATCTAATAATAAAATGTTACGTATACGCACCGGCACTTATATTTTCAGGTGGTGCGGATATACTTCCGTGTAATTGGTTGATGTTTAATTAAACAATATGCTTATCGATAAAAAATATTATAGCGAATGATATCAAGTATAGCACATCACCAGGCCCGCCGAGAAGGTGGGGGGAGGGGGTTAGCCCCGGCCCGGGGTTTCTGAGAGGGCTCGCGATTTAGAGGTACTATGACATTTTTTTTAATTCAGGAGAATCTTTAGTTGTTCCATGTGCAATTTTCAAGCCGAATTTCAAAAGCAACGAAAATCTGCATTTCGTTTTAATATTATAGTGAAGTGTGAAAAATAAAAATCTATATATATAAAAAGAAAGGCTAAAATTTGTTTTAGTTGGTCGCCGGTGTTTGAAGAGATGCGTCGGTCGATTTTGTTCAAACTTTCACACAAGTTGCGTAAACCTCACGCGGTGGTTACTACATAGGTTTGGTCGATCGACGTACAGGGTGTCGAGATATAGGCCAAAACGTGGGCCAGTGAATGCCTAGACAGTGTTTATACAATATGGATATCAAATGAAAGCTGTTGATGAGTGCTTTAGTACAGAGTAATATATTATACAGAGACGGACTGGGACTGGGATTAGGACTAGGACTGGGACTGAGACCCGGAGTGGGACTGGGACTGATACTCGGAGTGGGGCCGGTACTGGGACTGGAATAAAATACATACCACCCTCTGGGACAGGCAATAAGGGATGCAGAAGAATGAGAAGAAATTGAGAGAAGAGAAAAGAGAGAAGGAGATTGAGAAAAAGATAGAATGAGATGAAGATGGAGATAGATGAAGCGAAAGAGACGGAGGGAGTAGTGAATAAAAGGATTAGGAAAAAGTGAAGAGGGCGGAGGGCAGAGTCAGGCGGAAAAAGCTTATTAAAATGTATGCAGATAGGCCAAATTTAGGACAACGTCTGCCGGGTCTTCTAGTTGCTTTATAAAAAATTCCCTCTTTTGCTAAGTACGCTATAATTCTCGAGTTGAGCCACTGATTCGAAACATCTCTTGAGATTTCAGAAGTATGCCTAGTTATCGACATGAGCTCTAATGGTACTCAAGCCCAAATTCTTGTTGGGTATATTCGGTGATATTTCGAACGAACGCAAATAACTGATAGGTTTAGGATAGAGTTTAACTCTGCCAGATCAGTTAAATTAGACTGAAGAGCTGCAGAATAAGTTTAATCGTAGTTTAACTGACAAACTGAGTTGAACTTGCACTGGAAAACCGGGCCTTAATCGCTTAACAAAAACCTCCATAAGAATTTGCATTTTATAAGGCCAATAACAACACATGCATAAACATACATACATAGATATACATAATTGAACATAAAGCTATGGTAGGCCATAAATAATTTAAATACCAGAATAATTTTCATGAACACTTTGACCACCAAAATTCGAACACCCACACGCGTAATCAAACATATTTACATATATATGTATATATATAGTTATTAATAATTTCAATCAAACAAATACACCAATGCACATTTATGTGCAATCAAGTGAAGTTTATTACATTTGATTGCACGTACACATGCACATTAGGGTGGCTCACTAAGTTGCTTGTGCATTTCGAATGCAGGATTTTCCTGTTTCTCAAATTGAGAAATTTAGTTTTCTCAAACCCATGAAGAGAAAAAAGCAATGATTCTCAGAAAGAGAGGCTCAATACGAGAACATTTCTTTTTAAATTTCATATGCTTTGGTAATATTTCATTCAACAAAACAATATCAACCCGATTAGTTCGGCAGTTTAATGTAAACCAGAAAGTTTTTGTCAAAGTATTTAAAAACAACAAAATGATATGGCAACCTAGCATAGTACTAGAAAAGATTGGCAGCGTTAATTACAACATCGAAGTTACTGAAAACATGAATGTTGGATTAGGTTGATTAGGCCGGACCGTGAGGACCGCACATAGACCAGTGGCGGATCCAGGCTGCTTTTTGAGGGGGGCGGGGGACCAATTTCAGTCAGTAATTGTTTCGTGAAATGCAAGACAAAACAACAAGGAAACGTATAGCAGACCGTTATTTCTTAGGGGTAAATTTATTAGTATTTTTTTATATCGTTTAGTGATTTCATACACATATTTGGTTTCATTTCAATATTCAAATTAACAATAGTACATCCAATTATTATACTCAGCTGGGCAGAGCTCACAGAGTATATTAACTTTGTTCGCATAACGGCAATCCGTAACGGTAAAAACTAATCGAGATAGATATAGACTTCTATATATCAAAATGATCTGGGCGAAAAAAGAAATTTATTTAGAAATGTCCGCCCGTAAACACGATAACTTGAGTAAATTTTGAGATATCTTGATGAAATTTTGGTATGTAGGTTCCTGGCAACTCATCTTAGATCGCTATTTAAAATGAACGAAATCGGACTATAACCACGCCCACTTTTTCGGTATCGAAAATTTCGAAAAATCCAAAAAGTGCGATAATACATTATTCATGGGCGTGGCACCGCCCACTTTTAAAAGAAGGCAATTTGAAAGTTTTGCAAGCCGTAATTTGACAGTCGTTGAAGACAACATGATGAAATTTGGCAGGGACGTTACTATTATTACTATATATGTTCTAAATAAAAATTATCTAAATCGGATGAAGAAGACGCCCACTTTAAAAAAAAAAAAATTTAAAGTCAAATTTTAATAAAAAATTTAATATCTTTACAGTATATAACTAAATTATGTCAACATTCAACTCCAGTAATTATATGGAGCAACAAAATACAAAAATAAAAGAATATTTCAAAATGGGCGTGGCTCCGCCTTTTTTAATTTAATTGATGATGACCACGCCCACTTTTTCGATATCGAAAATTACGAAAAATGAAAAAATTCCATAATTCTATACCAAATATGAAAAAAAGGATGAAATATTGTAATTCGATTGGTTTATTGACACAGAATATAACTTTAGAAAAAACTTTGTAAAATGTGTGTGTCGCCTCCCATATTAAGTAGAATAAAATAAAAAAGTTCTGCAGGGCGAAATCAAAAGCCCTTGGAATCTTGGCAGGAATACTGTTCGTGGTATTACATATATAAATAAATTAGCGGTACCCGACAGATGATGTTCTGGGTCACCCTGGTCCACTTTTTGGTCGATATCTCAAAAACGCATTCACATGTACAACTAAGGAGCACATCCTTTTAAAACCCTCATAAAAAATAAAATAAATATAAGGCGCGATAACCTCCGAAGAGATCTAAGGCCGAGCTTCTCTTCCAATTTGCGTCGTGCTCCTCTTGATTTTCCCTACAAATTGGCCGGACGGGACCTACATGATTTTATGCCGACTCCGAACGGCATCTGCAAGGCAGATGAGTTTTCACTGAGAGCTTTTCATGGCAGAAATACATCCGGAGCGCTTGCCAAACACTGCCGAGGGGCGACCCCGCTTAGACAAATTTTCTTCTAATTGAAAAACCTTATTTCTAAAATTTTTGATGTTGCTTTGCCCGGGGTTTGAACCCAGGGCATCCTGTGTAGTAGGCGGAGCACGCTACCATCACACCACGGTGGCCGCCCGCTTAAAACCCTCATTAATACCTTTAATTTGATACCCATATCGTACAAACAAATTCTAGAGTCACCCCTGGTCGACCTTTATGGCGATATCCCGAAAAGGCGTCCACCTATAGAACTATGGCCCACTCCCTTTTAAAATACTCTTTAATACCTTCCATTTGATACCAATGTCATACAAACACATTCCAGGGTTACCCTAGGTTCATTTTCCTACATGGTGATTTTCCCTTATTTTGTCTCCAAAGCTCTCAGCTGAGTATGTAATGTTCGGTTACACCCGAACTTAGTCTTCCTTACTTGTTTGACATCATTTTTATCTTCTGCGTAGTTCATATTCACACAGTAAATTTAATTCCATGCTTCCCTTTTTTTATATATCTTTCAATTATATGATCAATATCAATCTCAATATCGAAATGGGTATTTAAAGGTGCAAGACCAGTGAGTCTGTTCTCGGACATTGTGGACGGTAACAACCACGCGAAGTGTCCAAAAACTTCTTTCAGCACAAGCATTGCTAGCTGGAAGCGTGGCGAGAATTTTGAAAGGAGCATTTATTGATGGCATATTCATTGCAATCACTTAAAACTTTTGCAGCTGATAGTGGAATTGATTTTTTATGTTGCTTATCAGACCAGCGTTCTGACCACACTTCGTATTCTCCAGCTAGATTAATTTTATTTCCTCCAATAAGAGATGCGTATCTTTTACCAAGATCTTGGACAAGCTCTTTAGACAAATTTTTTTTGCAGTGTATTATCTTTTATGATTTGCGATGGGAGTAGCAAATTAAGATTAAAAACTTGCAATGTGTCTTCAGGTAATCTACCTTGTAAATCAAGAATGATATGATCAAGAAGAGGTATATATATTGCTTTTCAATAATACTCTTCAGCGTCTGATGAAGTATAATTCGCACAATGTATTTGCTTTTTAGCAATTCGTGGGAGGACAATATCAAACTTCAACTCATCTGCTAAAGCGACTATTTTTCTGTAAAGTCCCGAAAAACGACTATCTGCTTCAAGTCTATGGTTTTTTAATGTTCGCAAAGTGTCACTCAGTGTTTCAGAAGCTTGATTCAAATCTATTGATGATGTTTGCAAAAGTAAGCTTAGTGGTCGTGTAACAGAAAGTACATTTGCTCAAACAAATCTTTGAAATCACGAACTCTGTCTCGCAAATAGATTTCAACATAGAACGGGCCTCAGAACTTGTTGTTGAATCTTGCCAAGTAGAAATTTCTTGAAACGAAGCAACAATTTTTGTGGTGTTTTCCTCAAACTGCATTATACCATCATGTTTTTCAGACCAGCGCGTTTCACATAGTCCACTTAATGATTCCTGCAGATGTTTTTTTGAAAACTATGGTACGTTTCGGAGACTACTGTAAAAAACTGATAATTTTTTTCATCAACTCAATACAATCCTTTATTTGAAGAGCTTTCGACGTTTTCCCAAGCGAGTTATTAAGACAATGGTTGAAACACGGACAGTGATTAGCATTGGTACATATTCTAATAAGTTCCTGCACAGCTCCCTTAACTTCTGATGTCATTACAGAACATCCATCCGTTCCAATTCCAACGCAATCTTCGAAGGGTAGTTCTAAATTATTAAATCACTATGTGTGCCAAGGCTACACCTGTGAATTTTTTTTCTCCCTGTATAACATCTTCTTCTCGGATCAAATCGTACGCATCAAGGAAAGTTACAAAATCATCTCTCGATCGCCCCTTCGCCCCCCCCCCCCCTCAAATCCGCTACTGACATAGACTGAATAAGTCCATAGTGTAACCCAAAGTTTGATATTATAATACTAGAAGCTTCCTAGGACCTATGCCACTAGATGGAGTCTTAGCCTGCCAAGGACAGGGCATGAGCACGAAACGTGCTCGATCGTTTTCTTCTCCAACCCGCACTTCCTACATATGCTATCACTGACAATACCTATTTTAAAAGCATGTGACGCCAGAAGGCACTGCCCAGTCAGAATACCCATCAGGAGCCTGCAATCCTTTTTTTAATGATAAGAGTAACTTTGTTCGTCTAAGATTGTAAGGCCTAAACGTGATCTTCGACACTTTATAACACCACGTTTGGGTCTACGCCTTTCTCGCTAGTTCTATCATGTGCAACCTTAAATAAATAAATATAAGGCGCGATAACCTCCGAAAGATTTTAGGCTGAGCTTCTCTTCAAATTTGCGTCGCGCTAATTTTAATTTTTCGTACAAATTGGCTCAAATAGCTCCCTTACATGTTTTATGCCGATTCCGAAAGGCATCTGCAAGGCAGATGAGGTTTTATTGAGAAACTGTTGTAACTTTCGTTTTCTCTTAATCTTGCCAAATTCGATTGGGACGTCTACGTAGCAAGCTTCGAGGGATGCACACTTTTCGCCAGCTTTTTCATTCTAGTGAGCTCATGCGCTTTTTCATTCCTATCCATTCCCTGGATTGCACACTAACACACTTTTAAAAGTTGTGCTATGCGGTATTATTGCCTTAATTACCGCTTTTCTGTCAATATAAAACTTAACGCGACTGCACTTTAAGCCATTTTCCTCCACTGTTTCTACTGCTTTGGTTACGGTTACTACTTCCGCCTGAAAAATTCAACACTGATCTGGCAAATTGTAGAGTCTGTACTGTATACCGCAGACCCCACTCTCTACATTAATTTGGAACCATTGGTGAACAAGTGTGTATTGCTCCGTCTGCCATTTAGGCACCCTTGCACTAACCATCCACCCATAATGTGGCTTCAACAGCCACTTCGAAGGGCTGATACGGTATTAGATGGTAGTTTATTCATCCAGTAATTAATGCCGCTACACTACTATGGCATTCAAGCAGCCCAGAGGTACTGGCTATTGTGGTAGTTGTTAACGCTATATTCTTCGCCGCTAAGTCTACAGTTGGAGTTTGTTTACACGGATCCCTGCTAAGTATTGATAGCCTGCACACCCTCTCTAACTATTTGAAATAGGTTCTTTTTTAAGTGGCTGTCCACCGAACAAGAACTCCATAGTATAGGATAGGCTTTACAATCGCTTTAAATACCCAATGGGAGAGAGGCCGACAAACCCGCCGAAAATTAATTTGCTTGTATAGATTTCCAATTTTATGCGCAACTGAGTGCTTAAAACCCCTTCTTTGCTTTTAAAATTTATACAAAATTCATTAAATTCCTCTTCGGTTCCCATTTTTTATGCATATACATAACTAAATTGTAAATCGTGTTATCGCTGATCATAAATCTCTTTTTGCTGGATTTTCAATTTCCTTTTTTATAACTTTTTTTCCGGATTTTATGTAGTGCGAAAACATCGGCACACGCAATTGCTAAACCAGCAACTAGCAAAAAGCAACAAAAGCAATAGCTCGAACATCGCAATTGGTAATACAATATGTGGCTGGCAACAAAAACACGACACGCGCAAATGTTGTTGCTTATTTGTTGTTGTATACAATGTTGGCGTTGACAGGCTGTGTTTGGCCGTGGCCGCAACAGTTTCCTGGAAAATTGGCAGAATCGTGGCATGACAAATATAACAACGAAAATACAAAATAAACATTTCCAACAACATACAACATATGCACATACAAGCAATACAAATAGCAACAACAAATCGTAGGTATGTATGTACTTTGTATGGAGTACTTATGCAGTACTTTCTCGTAGTCTCGTTGCTCGTTTTGGCGAATAATTTTTGGCATTTATGTTCTGTACAAGATGCCTGTATCTATGTATGTGTGGAGATATATTTACTTGGCTGGCCTAGCCACCCACCTACTAGTCTGTCGGCAAGTTGACGAGCAGTCGTTCGTTTATTCGATTCATCGGATGTACTAAACTTTGCAGGCTCTTGGCGTCGATTTTGCTCAAATTTGTGCTGGTGCTGACGTTATTTGACACATCGCCGACGCATTCGTTTGTATCTTTAACATGCAGTATATTTCAAATATGTGTATGCAAATATCTCAAAAAAGCTTTGAGGTTCTAAGAACAAAAATATTCTTTTTTTTACCTCACTGCACAGTGTTTCGTGTAGAACAAGCTAGCTGGACAAAAACAAAGTTCTTATTCCAAGAAAAGTGTAATGAGAAATGAAAGAAAACAAACAAAATAACGGGATTTTTGCTTTTTTTTGATATTTTTGCTCATATATTGAGTAATTGAAGTAAGAAGGCAGGAGTGGCCGTAAAATGCATTGATTAATCTGCAAAATTCTTGTTGAATATTAAGCTTCATATTTCTTTTAAGTGAACACTTTTATATAATTTTTTTGATGGATTCTAAGCTCGAAGGTAAGTAAAATTTTTTAATAGTAATTATTTCGCAATTAGAGTATTTTCAATATACATATTTAACATACCGTTATTAAGAAGAAACATCGGATCCTTTAGTTAACAGTTTTAGGGAGATACCTAAGAAAAAATTTAAAAGTCTGACTTCAGAAGTCTTAAATTTACTGTCCCCCGATAATGTTGAGGAGTCAATAAATACCCCAGTTGTTTCAAGCTTTCACAGTAGTGTCGCTGATGCTCATGACTATTCCACAAGTGACTCATCGAATGAAAGTGATGATAGCGAATAATAACATAATTATAAAAGATAACCTACTCTATAACTTTTTGTTGGATCAGGTTTTATTTAATTTAAACCTATTGTTTTTGTACTTTGTATGATACTTTAGTTTTAAGTTTTTGTAATAAGTAATTTTCACATAATTAATTCAATTATTCACATTGTTATTATTATTATTGTAATGCACTTTTACATTCCTGACTGGTACTATAAAATAATTTTGTAAAAATTGTAGCGCCAGGATAAATACTCAAATAAATACAAAATATGTACATATGTACATATGTATGTACAGTCATTCACAAAAATAAGTAGACACCCCTTTTTGAACAATTCTTACAATTTTCGCTTTCGAAAATTTATTTTAACTAATTTCCCATAAGAAAATTTTTCACGATCTTTAACTAAAACTAAATTATATTTAAAAAATGTTTGAAAAATTCGACGAATTTTCATAAAAAATTTTAATTTTTTTTCGGAATTTTTAAAATTTTTTAGAGTATTGAGATTTGTAGTCCATTCAATTTAAGTACAATAAAGTGATATTCTTAAGTCCTTTAAATTTTTTTGGATCTATGTCACTTATTCACATGAGTTACTGTATATGAAATAAGCAAATGTATGCATATGAAGTAAAATTTTGAAAAAAAAGAACATATGGCTGAAAAAAATGACGTAGTTGTAATAAATGACTGCATATGAAACGGAAAATCTCATAAAATAATTTTGTCCAGCTAGCTTGTTCTACACGAAACACTGTGCACTGGTGGAATAAGAATCTGAGTCTTCTTGAAAGGACAGGTAAAAGAATTGCTCAAGCTAGCAAAGGTCGCGGAAAGCGAAGCCTGCAGGGACTAGTACTAGAGGTTTACGCCGGTCACTTAATCGGCGGCGGCAGCATAGGCTCTATTATATACCGGCAGTGGCGGCGTGGCCAGCGCGCCGATAAAGTGATGGCATATGGCCAGCACAGAAGCCATAGGACTGCGATTTCGAACTCATACCTTCGTTGACGTCACTTTCCTAGAAGCTCAAGGTGTAGCTCCGCAGACTTTCTGACGTATGCTTTTGTCACGCTATGCTTTCGGGCTACACCAAAAAAACACCTTGAAACGTTAGGGAGTAACTATTCGGCCAAGGATGCCGCACTCGAAATCATAAGCGGTCTAAGTGGATATCATTGCGTAACTCATGGGTGAAAATCGTATAATCCTTGGCGCATGTTCTTGCGAAGGACAAAGCCTAACCTGGTTAAAAAATGTGCCTACGTATTCACACGGTTGATAGGCTATATCCAATGTGATTCACTCCAAGGAACTAGTTAGGGATAGGGCCGCCAACTTTAGGAAATGTTGAACCGGTAGACTTGGGTGTTGAATGATGAGGTGTGAAAATCAAAATTAAGATTTCAGACGCTATTTTATGGTTAAGCAAATAAAGTGATTATTCAAACCCTTCTCATACGTGTTGAAGATATATGCAACTTAAGTGTGAGCTGAGAATCATTTCAACGGATGATTTAAACCACTGGAGCTTACTAAAGGGTACTGCATCACTGATTTCGCTTATTCTTTTAGCCAATCGGGATATAAAATTCGGCAAATTTTTCGGGTAACTTGCTTTTTTAACAACTTGAGGACAATTTGAAAATATGTTGGACGTGGGACATTTTATTTAAATTCATTGTATTTTGTTAATTTTTTGAAAAAATTATGCAAAGTGAGCATTTAAATTATTATATAACTTTTCTTTAAGTGTTTTGTTTTAATAACTTGATGAATTCGGTGATGCGAAATCCGCGTCAAGCTGCCATTGAAAGCGCCTGTTTTCTCAAATAACTTTTGAACGGTTAGAAAGTGTTAAATTTCGCAATTGGATTTTTATATCTGGCAGTGATGCGCATCCGTTGATACCCCTTTCGACTATATCGGACCAAGTTTCGAGATGAACAATAAATGGCCTACACAGTCTTAAAAGAGTAGAAAATACAGTAACGCGCCGAACGCCGTCGCCGCCGACGCCGCGCCGATATTTTTGACATACGGCGGCGGCGTGCAAAAAACGTCGCAAATCAGCGGCGGCGGCGTTTATCGGCGGGATATATCTCTAACTAGTACAGGGATCTTTTGAGAGTCTACAAGCACGAAATCCACAGAGCGAAAAGAGCTTAATGGAACAATTTGTGTGGAGACGAGTGCTCCAGCGAAACAGCGCGGTTGAGGAAAGTCCTAACTAGGGGAAATATAGTCCAGGAACTAATGACAAAAAAAATAACGGGGAACAGTCTCGTCCTTGAAGCGGTTTTCGACGCACATTTCCCATGGGGAGATGATGCACAAGAGCCATTACACAACACTTACACTGTGGCCACGGAGCGAGTAGTGCCGGGCTTGGTGACTGATACCAAGATCGAATAGACTGAAGACTCTTTCTAAGTTTTATTTCCTGCCATCCTACAAACCTCGTGTAGAGCGATCATTGAATGACTTAGAACAATATTCCACTATTGCATAAGACTGAATCATGTACCCAACTCTTGGAGAACTGTTCGTGTCGTTTTCTTACCAAAAGCAGGGAAGATCAGTCGCATATATCTAAAAATCTATCAGTTTAACATAATTTCTGCTCAAAACTTTCCAGATGCTGATAGATGTGTACATAAAGTCCAACATGGATGAAAAACTGTTCCCCAGAATACAACATTCGTACATCAAAAGAAAGTCGGTAGACACGGCACTGCATAGGGTGATTGTAAACATAGAGAGAGCCTTGGAAAATAAGGAGTACTCTTTATTGGTCTTCTTAGACATTGCAAAGCCGTACCACAATGTCTCTAAACAGGCGATCATGTAGTGGCTTAGGTACATTGAAATACATCCAGTCCTAACCAGATGAATCGCCTGCATACACAATCGCAGTAAGATTAAGTACTTCCCAGTTGGGGCTGTATGAGGCCACAAAATCGGTGGGCAGGAGCACGCCGCAGAGCGGGGTATAGTCACCTCTTCTGTGGTCGCTGATCGTCAGCCAAATGGTTCGATATGGGACCCGTAAAACTAACGGCGTACGCAGACGACGTTGCAGTTTTCGTAAGTGGAAATGGCTTCCAACAATTAGCATGCAGTATACAGCGCAAATCCGGAAATAAACAAGCTGTCAGATCACTCAGGCGGAAGTAGCAGCCGCGATTAAAGTTGGAGGAAAATAGCCAAGCAGGAATTAAGGTAATAAACTCGCAAAGAACCATATTTAAAAGTGTTTTAGGGTGTTACATGCTGTTGTTGTTGTACCTTGGGGAGTGTTATCGATGTTGATGGTCTGTTGCCGAAGGCAGATCCGGTACGTTCCGGTACCAAGCCCGACCATCTCGGGAACGATTTATTATGACCACATGCGACCTTCTAAGCCATAACGCCCTCCCACCCCCGAGATACATAGGAGTTCGGGTCGCCAGAGCCTCGGCTGTTAATGAAACAGGATTCGCCACGGATAGGTGAGGTTAACAAATGGGTTGGAGAAGCTATATATTGCGCTGGTAACCCCTTGAAAGGGCTGCGCTACATAACCCCTTGAATCTATTTGGTATTTTAGTCACATACTTGTCAGCGATAGCAGATATAGGAAGAGCGGGTTGGAGAAGGAATCGTTCGAGCACGTTTTGTGCTCGTGCTTGCGCAGGCTAAGACTCCAGCTATAAAGAGTGGCACATGTATCAAATCTAGAAGCAGTAAGTAGCCTAGGTTCTAGGAATCTTCTAGGATTTGTCAAGAGGGCGGAGTTATTTTAAAACATAAGTACTGGTTTCTGATAAAGGTTTTCAGTTTGGTCGTTGAGCAAACTTCAGGTCACATTATAGACTCATTCATTCTATGTGGGATCCCAACGGACCGGCCAGTTCAGCCGTACCTCTTTAGGCCTTCATGTTTTTAACACCTGACATTTATACATGCTTTCATATTTAAGTACACATTTTATATATACATTCCATGTGTGAACATCGGACAAGTTACAAATACATCCTACTATCTCTTATCCCTCCGCGTTGAGACCGTGGAAAGTACAAATACACTTAAAATACGAATATTGTACAATCATTAGCACTAAGCAAGCAATGCTCCCGCAATACAATTCGTCGTATAACATTGTTATTGTTTTCTTGTTTTTCTGGCAATTCATCCAGTCAACCAGCCAGCCATCAAACCATATCAAACGCACATATCCAGTGCCAGTGAGCCCAAGCAAAGGTGACGGTCACAATGTTGATGTAGGCGTTTACCTTTTAATAGCTGATGCTGCCTGGATATTGGATGCTGTTGGACTCAAAGCCATTTTAAAATGCCTCACAGACGAAATTGTTGATGTGGGTGCAAATGACGTTGGTTAATAAAACACACAAACAGTGCACACAGTGAAAAGGGCCGATTTTATGACGCAGGTAGACAGACGCAAGCAATCTGCAGCCAAAGGCATTCCATTCCATCCGACATAACAGCGAAAGAGAATTGGATAGAACGAATTGAAAGGCAAAAAGAAAAAAAAAAAAAAACGGTGTGCACTGTACCTACACATGTATGTATGTATGTATTTGTGTGTGTGTGGTGTATTTAAAATGGTTAGCATTGCTGCTGGAATGGTGGAGATGAAGGTAATCTGCTGTTAAATCTGAGTTTTGAACGTAATTCTATCCCAACCACAGGACACCGTAAAAAGGTTTTCATTATGGAGATTTTGGATTAAAGTGGATTTTCTGTATATTTTATTTGCTTGCGCATATTTGTATTTTCATGCACTTAAATCGTATATTCAATTATTTTAAATATTTCGAATTGAGCATAAAATTGTTTTTTTTTTTATGTATGCTTTTTACTGTTTCTATGTACTTTAACTCAACCCTTTATTCAAATCATTCTGAGATAATCATCTTTTTTGGCCGCATACTGAGCCCTCTTTTTGTTATCCCTGGACAAAGTTAGCTCGGGCCGCGATCGATATTTTGTTATTATGAAAAATCGTAGATAATCGACTTAAAAGACGTTCACATTCGGATTCACTAATGTCGAGATATGAGTCTTATCCGATATATGGACCACTTTTTTTGTGAAATCGCATATACATAAAAGAAGACGTGAGCACCAAGTACTCATGAAGTTCGATGTGTAAAAATCCAGGTATACTTATAATAATTTTAAGTTAACTAAAGCTCGGCCCGGGATTGAAGTTAAGCCCAGTAAGTTTTGGCAGAGGTATCTTTGCCAAAAATTATTTGTGGCATTTTGAGAGGAGTTTCTTCGGCACAACTAATACAGAAAAGTTATTGTTTTATTATCGGATTATCGATAATGAATTGATATCGTGGATTTATCGGCGTTTTATCGACGGGTTACAGATGTAATATCGATTTTATATTGTAGTATTATCGGTGTCTGTTTTATAACAAACCGACATTTTGTCGATAACAAATCGATAATACGCCGACAGCAAATTGGTAAAACTAAAAAAAAACTTTTTGATAAATTATCGATAACTTTTCGATAAATATTCGAAAGTACTAAATGTATAGCACTTCGATAATAAATCGATAACTCGTCTATACCTCATCAATAAAAAATCTATAAAAATCGATAACTCGATGATAAGAAATGAATAACTTGTGCAGAACTTATGGATAACAAACCGATAACTCGTCAATAACAAGCCATTTCTCCCATATTAACTTTACCGCGTGCAATGCGTCTACATCATCCTACAGTGTAGTGAGTATATGGGGTATTCCATCCCATTTCGACCAATTTTGAACCCGACCGCTTTAGAATTGGCTTAAAGTTTTTCTTCTTTTTCTAGCTTACGAAAGACGTTTTTCAGAATTTTCTCAAATTTTTTCATCCAACTCAAAAAAAGTTATGAATTTAAAAAAAAACACCGCTTTTGTTTTCAAAATGCTATAACTTTTTCAAAAATTGACCGTTTGGGATCTTTTAAATTTGTTTTTAGATGTACTTTTCGGAAAAATACAAACATATTTTTAAAGTTTTTTTTTAATTTTTCAGTTTTTCGAAATTTTTCGAATTTCGCCATTTTTATAACAAAAAAATGTAAGAAAATGATTTTTAAGTATTCTTTTCTTTATATATATATATTATCTACGATTAAAATAACCAGGATTAATGGCTGACACAGTAAACATGTAAGTTTTCTAAAAATAATGTAACAAATTATGAATTTATTATACTTAAAAATCATTTTCTTACATTTTTTGTTATATAAATTTTATTTTTGAAAATTTTTTTTTTCAATTAAATAAAAAAAAAATATATAAAAAAAAAATCGGTCCACTCCGGGATTAGTGGGGATGATTGCAGAATTAATTGAAGTTTTTTATGAGAAAAAAAAATGGCGAAATTCGAAAAATCTCGAAAAACTGATAAAATTAAAAAAAAAACTTAAAAAATTTTTTTTGTATTTTTTCCGAAAAGTACATTTAAAAAGAAATTTAAAAAAAAGATCCCAAACGGTCAATTTTTGAAAAAGTTATAGCATTTTGAAAACAAAAACGATGTTTTTTTTTTAAATTCATAACTTTTTTTGAGTTGGATGAAAAAATTAAAAAAAAAACCGTCTTTCGTAAGCTAGAAAAAGAAGAAAAATTTTCAGCCAATTCTTAAGGGGTCGGGTTCAAAATTGGTCGAAATGGGATGGCATACCCCATATATACTCTTACATCCTGTATTCCCCATATAGCGTACCAATACACTACCTCTTTACTTACATTCTATATGACCCCCTGTAGCATACTTCCAAAGGCTACACTTACGCGAATTCGAGAACTTTTTATTTAGAGTTTTATGCATTTTTTTCTGAGTATGCACTTTTGTAGCCCAATTAACTTTAGTCTAACAAGTATAGCTTTTAGGTCTTTCAAAATTCACATTGGTATTGATTAGGTAAGGTTGAAGAACGGTGGGAAGATTCGGCGAACTAAACTACCACCACATATAGATATTGAGCGGGCATGGCAGTCTCAAGGAATATCTATATAAGCGTAGAATAGAGGAGGATCCTCACTGTTCCAATGAATTGGAAAACGCAGAACACGTTATGTTTCACTGCACTTGTTTTCACGGCGAAAGACTCTCTACACACAGAGTTTTTGGAGAAAAGGCTTCCATTAGGAATTTAGTTCCCCGAATGTGCAGACAAATAGATTGTTGGACTGCTGTCTGAAGAGGACCTTTCTAGTTATGAAGCAATTGATGCATGCTGAATGGGAGCGCAGAAAAATGCGCTTACGAAGCAGTGGTGACTAAATCGCCTTTCCCCCCTGTGACGTTATGCCTAACGGCGGTCTCAAGTGGTGTGGACACATGAACAGGATTAGCCTGGTTTCATTGGGCCACTAGAGGGCAGTGCGCTACCCCAACGTCCAATTAAAAAAAATCATACCAATTATATTCCTACGACCGCCTGTAGCATACTTCCAAAGGCTACACTTGAGAAAATCCGAGAACTTTGTATTTAGACTTTCCCGAATTTTTGAGTATGCACTTTTGTAGCCCAGTCAACATTAATCTAACAAAGTACAACTTTTAGGTCTCTCAAAATTCGTATTGGTTAGGTAAGGTTGAACTGGCAGGTCAATAATGTGTCTATAGTGTTACCAGAATTTGCTTGACGACCAAACGGCAAAAAACCCGATTAGGTACCAGGACTAATATTATAGAATAACTCCGTCCTTTTGATAAATATAAGAAGTTTTCTAGGACCTATATCTATAGCTGCTGGAGTCTTGGTCTGGCGAGCGGAGGACACGAACACAGAACTTGAGCAACCGTTTCTTCGCAGAATAGATATATGGTCCGACCTGTGCGAAGTCACTCCAATGCTTTGATCGCCGCCTGAATATCAATATATATATTGAAGCGACTACAGTTTAGCACGTTTAGGATATATTTATTTGTGGATAGACATAGTAAACAGCAGACCTGACGACTTACGCTAATGGATTGATTTCTGACAATGTTTTCCCCAAGGGCTTTGCAGATTTTCTTCCATGAGAAAATAAAGCTATGCGCCCTTCGTATTTCAGAAATATAAAATGACCTTCGGAAAAAAAATTTGATGCTATCATTTGTATAGAAATATCACGAACCATATGAAGTCCGTCCGGAATTAGGAACGTGAAAATTTTGCAGAATATGGCCATGCTTGTGTGCATGCTCTATATAGAGTCCCAACCCATTCTATCTATGTTGCTCTCCTCTACTACTTTTCGATCGCATATAGTGAGACATGGCCGCGAGTAACGGTCTCAAATCTCAATTCTTGCCCACTTAAATTTGCTGGCATGCAGAATCTCAAAGGCCCGTTGGACTGTATATGTTCCTTTGGAATTTTCTGAACTCCACTCACAGCTATCGTCTAGACTACAACATGGATGAGCCCTTTGATATCAACAGGACTTTTACGTATTTCGCACTATAAAAAAACTGAACTATTAGTTGGTAGCTTGTAGAGAGCTTGCAGTAAAGTGCAATAGCTAGTTGAGGTTGTGTGAGGAAGCAAGAAAAAACCATAATTTGGAAAACTCTTGGACAGAGCTCCCAAGGAGTAGTACCTCAGACCTATGGAATATCCAATATTCAAACACACAAATCAAAAGGCTTATAGACAAAAAAGAAAGCAAAAATATTCTGCCTCGTTAATAAAAATTATCATATGAATATATGCACGGTTGGCAAATGGAAAATGATTCCGAAAACAATCCTAAAATGTTTTCGATATAGTCGTTATAGTTCGATGTGTAAACAAACATGTGAACGTCTAGGAAACTAATGCCAAATTAACTAGGGCTCGCCCAGGGGTTGAAGTTAACCCAAAAGAGAGGTAAATTTACCAGAAACAAATAGTTTTGGGATTTTTGAGAAGAGCTTCGTCGGCTTCTCATTGGTAATAAGCCATATGATTTTATAATCATATTTTTCTATATATTATTATAACTAAAAATTATCAACGAATTATTTTTATTTTCGGCTTGTTATTGCCGAGCTATCTTACCGGCTTTTCATATAAAGGTTACACATTTGTCATCGATTTTATATCAAATTTTTATAGATATCTGTATCATAACAAACCGATGATAACGTGTCGATAGCAAACTGGTAAAACTTCGATAAAAAATCGATAACTTTTCGATAGCAAATTGATACATTTTTGCTAACGAAATTTTTCATAACACGACGATAACAAATCTATAAATTTAATGAAGCAAATTGATATCCCTTTTATAATATATCTATTACTTTTCGATGTGTAATCGATAACTTTTCGATAACACTCTGATAAGAAATAGACAACAGTCCGATATCAAATCGATAACATATTGATAGTATATTGATAATTTTTTTGTAATTTGTTAAACTTAGTTTTGGTTATTTTATGTATTTTCAATTTATTTTATTTTTTTTATTCCACTTTATTCTATTTTATGTTATTTTTTTTTTGTCATTTTATTTTATTTTTTATACTTAGTTGAGCGGAGCTCACAGAGTATATTAACTTTGATTGGATAACGGTTGGTTGTACAGGTAAAAAGGAATCGAGATAGATATAGACTTCCATATATCAAAATCATCAGGATCGAAAAAAAATTGTATTGAGCCATGTCCGTCCGGCCGTCCGTCCGTTAGCACGATAACTTGAGTAAATTTTGAGGTATCTTGATGAAATTTTGTATGTAGTTTCCTGAACACTCATCTCAGATCGCTATTTAAAATGAACGAAGTCGGACTATAACCACGCCCACTTTTTCGATATCGAAAATTTCGAAAAACCGAAAGAGTGCGATAATTCATTACCAAAGACGGATAAAGCGATGAAACTTGATAGGTGAGTTGAACTTATGACGAAGAATAGAAAATTAGTAAAATTTTGGACAACGGGCATGGCACCGCCCACTTTTAAAAGAAGGTAATTTAAAATTTTGCAAGCTGTAATTTGGCAGTCGTTGAAGATATCATGATGAAATTTGGCAGGAACATTACTCCTATTACTATATGTATTAATACTTAAATTAATTATTAATAAAAATTAGCAAAATCGGAGAACGATCACGCCTACTTTTAAAAAAAATTTTTTTTTAAGTCAAATTTTAACAAAAAATTTAATATCTTTAGAGTATATAAGTAAATTATGTCAACATTCAACTCCAGTAATGATATGATGCAACAAAATGCAAAAATAAAACAAAACTTCAAAATGGGCGTGGCTCCGCCCTTTTTCATTTAATTTGTCTAGGATAATTTTAATGCCACAAGTCGAACAAAAATTTACCAATCCTTTTGAAATTTGGTAGGGGCTTAGATTCTGGGACAATAACTTATTTCTGTGAAAAAGGGCAAAATCGGTTGAAGCCACGCCCAGTTGTTATACACAGTCGACCGTCTGTCCTTCCGCTTGGCCGTTAACACGATAACTTGAGCAAAAATCGATATATCTTTACTATACTCAGTTCACCTACTTATCTGAACTCACTTTGTATTGGTGTAAAAAATGGCCGAAATCCGACTATGACCACGCCCACTTTTTCGATATCGAAAGTTACCAAAAACGAAAAAATGCCATAATTTTATATCAAATACGAAAAAAGGTATGAAACATGGTACTTGGATTGGTTTATTGACGCAAAATTTAACTTTAGAAAAAAACTTTGTAAAATGGGTGTGACGCCTACCATATTAAGTAGAATGAAATGAAAAGGTTTTGCAGGGCGAAATAAAAAACCCTTGAAATCGTACAAACACATTCTAGAGTCACCCCTGGTCCACCCTTATGGCGATATATCGAAAAGGCGACCACCTATACAACTACCACCACTCCCTTTTAAAACCCTCATCAATACCTTTAATTTGATACCGATATCGTACAAACACATTCTAGAGTCACCCCTGGTCCACCCTTATGGCGATATCTCGAAAAGGCGTCCACCTATAGAACTAAGCCCCACGCCCTTTGGAAATACTCACTAACACCTTTCGTTTGATACCCGTATTGTACAAACGCATTCTAGAGCCACCCCTGGTCCACCTTTATGGCGATATTTCGAAAAGGCGTCCACCTATAGAACTAAGGCCCACTCCCTTTTAAAAAGACTCATTAACACCTTTCATTTGATACCCATATCGTACAAACAAAGTCTAGAGTCACCCCTGGTCCACCTTTATGGCGATATCTCGAAAAGGCGACCACCTATACAACTACCACCACTCCCTTTTAAAACCCTCATTAATACCTTTAATTTGATACCCATATCGTAAAACACATTCTAGAGTCACCCCTGGTCCACCTTTATGGCGATATCTCGAAAAGGCGTCCACCTATAGAACTAAGCCACACGCCCTTTTAAAATACTCATTAACACCTTTCGTTTGATACCCATCTAGTACAAACACATTCTAGAGTCACCCCTGGTCCACCTTTATGGCGATATCTCGAAAAGGCGTCCACCTATAGAACTAAGCCCCACGCCCTTTTAAAATACTCATCAACACCTTTCGTTTGATACCCATATCGTACAAACACATTCTAGAGTCACCCCTGGTCCACCCTTATGGCGATATCTCGAAAAGGCGTCCACCTATAGAACTAAGCCCCACGCCCTTTTAAAATACTCATTAACACCTTTCGTTTGATACCCATATCGTACAGACACATTCTAGAGTCACCCCTGGTCCACCCTTATGGCGATATATCGAAAAGGCGACCACCTATATAACTAAGGCCCACTCCATTTTAAAAAGACTCATTAACACCTTTCATTTGATACCCATATCGTACAAACAAAGTCTAGAGTCACCCCTGGTCCACCTTTATGGCGATATCTCGAAAAGGCGACCACCTATACAACTACCACCACTCCCTTTTAAAACCCTCATTAATACCTTTAATTTGATACCCATATCGTAAAACACATTCTAGAGTCACCCCTGGTCCACCTTTATGGCGATATCTCGAAAAGGCGTCCACCTATAGAACTAAGCCCCACGCCCTTTTAAAATACTCATTAACACCTTTCGTTTGATACCCATCTAGTACAAACACATTCTAGAGTCACCCCTGGTCCACCTTTATGGCGATATCTCGAAAAGGCGTCCACCTATAGAACTAAGCCCCACGCCCTTTTAAAATACTCATCAACACCTTTCGTGTGATACCCATATCGTACAAACAAAGTCTAGAGTTACCCCTGGTCCACCTTTATGACGATATCTCGAAAAGGCGTCCACCTATAGAACTAAGCCCCACGCCCGTTGAAAATACTCATTAACCCCTTTCATTTGATACCCATATCGTACAAACAAATTCTAGGGTCATCCCTGGTCCACCTTTATGGCGATATCTCGAAAAGGCGTCCACCTATGGAAATAAGGATCACTCCCTTTTAAAATACTCATTAACTCCTTTCATTTGATACCCATATTGTACAAACAAATTCTAGAGTCATCCCTGGTCCACCTTTATGGCGATATCTCGAAAAGGCGACCACCTATACAACTACCACCACTCCCTTTTAAAACCCTCATTAATACCTTTAATTTGATACCGATATCGTACAAACACATTCTAGAGTTACCCCTGGTCCACCTTTAAGGCGATATCTCGAAAAGGCGTCCACCTATAGAACTAAGCCCCACGCCCTTTGGAAATACTCATTAACCCCTTTCATTTGATACCCATATCGTACAAACAAATTCTAGGGTCACCCCTTGTCCACCTTTATGGCGATATCTCAAAAAGGCGTCCACCTATGGAACTAAGGATCACTCCCTTTTAAAATACTCATTAACACCTTTCGTTTGATAACCATATTGTACAAACACATTCTAGAGTCACTGGTCACGCTGGTCCACCTTTATGGCGATATCTCGAAAGTGCGTCCACCTATAGAACTAACACCCTCGCCCTTTTAAAATACTCATTAACACCTTTCGTTTGATAACCATATTGTACAAACGCTTTCTAGAGTCAACCCTGGTCCACCTTATGCCGATATCTCGAAAAGGCGACCACCTATACAACTACCACCACTCCCTTTTAAAACCCTCATTAATACCTTTAATTTGATACCCATATCGTACAAACACATTCTAGAGTCACCCCTGGTCCAACTTTATGGCGATATCCCTAAATGGCGTCCACCTATAGAACTATGGCCCAATCCCTCATAAAATACTCTTTAATACCTTTCATTTGATACACATGTCATACAAAGACATTCCAGGGTTTCCCTCGGTTCATTTTCCTACATGGTTATTTCCCCTTATGTTGTCACCATAGCTCTCAACTGAGTATATAATGTTCGGTTACACCCGAACTTAACCTTCCTTACTTGTTTCTATTTTCGGCTTGTTATTGCCGAGCTATCTTACCGGCTTTTCATATAAAGGTTACACATTTGTCATCGATTTTATATCAAAGTTTTATAGGTGAGTTATTGTTAACGTGTCGATAGCATACCGATAGCAAACTGGTAAAACTTCGATAAAAAATCGATAACTTTTTGATAGCAAATCTATACATTTTTGCTAACGAACTTTTTCATAACACGACGATAACAAATCTATATCCTTTCGACGTGTAATCGATAACTTTTCGATAACACTCTGATAAGAAATATGCAATAGTCCGATATCAAATCGATAACATATTGATAGTATATCGATAACTTTTTTTGTAATTTGTTAAGCTTTAGTTTTGTTTATTTTATGTTTTTTCAATTTATTTTATTTTTATTTATTTCACTTTATTCTATTTTGTGTTATTTTTTTGTCATTTTACTCAGCTGAGCAGAGCTCCCAGAGTATATTAACTTTGTTCGCATAATGGTAATCCGTAACGGCATAAACTAATCGAAATAGATATAGACTTCTATACATCAAAATGATCTGGGCGAAAAAAGAAATTCATTTAGCCATGTCCGTCCGTCCGTCCGTTAACACGATAACTTGAGTAAATTTTGAGATATCTTGATGAAATTTTGGTATGTAGGTTCTTGGGCACTCATCTCAGATCGCTATTTAAAATGAACGAAATCGGAAGACAACCACGCCCACTTCTTCGATATTGAAAATTTCGAAAAACCGAAAAAGTGCGATAATTCATTACCAAAGATAGATAAAGCTATGAAACTTGGTAGGTGGGTTGACCTTGTGACGTAGAATAGAAAATTAGTCCTATTTTGGACAATGGGCGTGGCACCGCGAATGCACAAAAATTGTGTATATGCCCAAAAACTTTAATTCATGTGTAGGTGTCAAGCCGGACCATACATCTAAACTGGGTTCCCGGTCATAAAGGGATAGAGGGTAACGAAAATGCTGATGAGTTGTCAAAGGAGGGTGCAACACTCGCTGAATAGACGATAGACGTCCCAATCCATTTGGGAGAAATCAAAAGGGGACAGGAGTTGCATTTGATCAATCGAGCAGGAAGGATGTGGACCAAAGAGCGGGGCTGAAAAATTTCTAAAATCATGTGCAAAGCCTACGATATTAGACTCACAAAGTGGCTCATTTCTTTGAAGAGGGAAGACTTAAGGCTTACGATGGGTACACTAACTGAACACTGCCTTCTGGCGTCGCATGCTTAAAAGTTTGGCTTCATCAGGTGTAAGAAGGGCGTGCTGCAGGAAGAAACGGTTGGGCAATTTCAGTGCTCGTGTCCTGCTCTCGCCAGGTCACGGCTCCAGCTAT
This sequence comes from Eurosta solidaginis, assembly GCF_040869045.1. Lineage (NCBI taxonomy): Eukaryota > Metazoa > Arthropoda > Insecta > Diptera > Tephritidae > Eurosta > Eurosta solidaginis. The sequence goes on from NC_090321.1 coordinate 210,117,922, forward strand.
TAGAGGCGTCAGAGTTGCCATATCTCGAGACAGCAATTAAGTTAGGCCCTAGCAAACTTCTAGTGTCTGCTAAGAGGATAGAGTTATTCTCTAACATAATTCCTGATACCTGATTGGGGTTCTTCCGTTTGGTCGTAAAACGAGTTCTGGTAACACTAAGGACACACTCAGTCTATCTGAGGTCTTTATTGACCGACCAGTGCAACGTAACCTATATGTAGGTGATATGTTTGCCATTGGTTGTTGTGCTATTTTGCTCGTATCAACTCAACCACATACTTTGCTCCCAAATTACGCTACAGTGTAGTGATTACGCTTACGCTCTCAATCTCCATGGTGTGCTAGTACTGATATGCTAGTAAGTCTTCATACTCTAGTATTCCATACAGTACTTATACCAGTATTACACACAACGTCTACCTCTTACAAAGACCACGGTTACGATTACACTTACATCTTACGCGTACATTTATATCTTACGCTTACATTCAGGATTCCCCCATACCGTGAGTGAAGGTTTTTACACATCAGTAATCCCGAACTGTTCCTGAAGCCATTCCAAAATGATCCATGAATATATTACGTACAATTCCATCACCTTCAATATTTAATCAAACACCTTCGATCAGTTAGGCACCGACAAATGTGGCACTTATCTCCATACTGGTTGATATCCACCTTCAATTGAGTGATCTGGAATGCCTTCTTCTTATGGAAAAAACTGATAAATCCCCGTTTTATTATCTGAATAGATGCGTCCCCATTGTAATGGTAACAAGTAAGGACGGGACTGTCTTCGGCTGTGCTGACGACTTCATACCTTTCATGAATGGGGCTGAACAATAATTTTATCCCATTCGTAATCTCCGAATAATCGGATGTATAAGATAAGAAATATATAGTGAACAGATCTACATACCTAAACGATTTTTAAGATAAATATAAAATAAACAAGTAAGGAAGGCTAAGTTCGGGTGTAACCGAACATTATATACTCAGTTGAGAGCTGTGGAGACAAAGTAAGGGAAATCACCATTTAGCAAAATGAACCTAGGGTAACCCTGGAATGTGTTTGTATGACATATGTATCAAATGGAAGGTATTAAGGAGTATTTTAAGAGGAAGTGGGCCATAGATCTATAGATGGACGCCATTTAGGAATATCGCCATAAAGGTGGACCAGGCCTGACTCTAGAATGTTTGTACGATATGGATATCAAACGAAAGGTGTTACTGAGCATTTTAAGAGGGAGTGGGCATTAGGTCTATAGGTGGACGTCTTTTCGAGATATCTCCATTAGGGTGGGCCAGGGGTGACTCTAGAATGTGTTTGTACCATATGGATATCAAATTAAAAGTATTAATGAGGGTTTTAAAAGCGAGTGGCCCTTAGATGTATATGTGAAGGCGTTCTCGCGATATCGACCAAAATGTGGACCAGGTGATCCAGAAAATCATCTGTCGGGTACTGCTAATTTATTTATATATGCAATACCACTAACAGTATTCCTGCCAAGATTCCAAGGGCTGTTGATTTCGCCTTGTAAAACTTTTTCATTTTCTTCTGCTTAATATGGTAGGTGTCACACCCATTTTACAAAGTTTTTTCCAAAGTTATATTTTGCGTCAATAAACCAATCCAATTACCATGTTTCATCCCTTTTTTCGTATTTGGTATAGAATTATGGCATTTTTTTAATTTTTCGTAATTTTCGATATCGATAAAGTGGGCGTGGATATGGTCGGATTTCGGCCATTTTTTATACCAAGATAAAGTGAGTTCAGGTAAGTACGTGGGCTAAGTTTGGTAAAGATATATCGGTTTTTGCTCAAGTTATTGTGTTAACGGCCGAGCGGAAGGACAGACGGTAGACTGTGTATAAAAACTGGGCGTGGCTTCCACCGATTTTGCCCATTTTCACAGAGAACAGTTACCGTCATAGAATCTATGCCCCTACCAAATTTGAAAAGGATTGGTAAATTTTTGTTCGACTTATGGCATTAAAAGTATTCTAGACAAACTAAATGAAAATGGGCGGAACCACGCCCATTTTGAAATTTTCTTTTATTTTTGTATTTTGTTGCATCATATCATTACTGGAGTTGAATTTTGACTTAATTTACTTATATACAGTAAAGATATTAAATTTTTTGTTAAAATTTGAATTAAAAAAAATTTTTTTTTAAAAAGTGGGCGTGTTCTTCATCCAATTTTGCTAATTTTTATTTAGCGCATATATAGTAATAATAGTAACGTTCCTGCCAAATTTCATCATGATATCTTCAACGACTGCCAAATTACAGCTTGCAAAACTTTTAAATTACCTTCTTGTAAAAGTGGGCGGTGCCACGCCCATTGTCCAAAATCTTACCAATTTTCTATTCTGCGTCATAACGTCAACCCATCTACCAAGTTTCATCACTTTAACCGCCTTTGGCAATGAATTATAGCATTTTTTCGGTTTTTCGAAATTTTCGATATCGAAAAAGTGGGCGTGGTTATAGTCCGATATCGTTCATTTTAAATAGCGATCTGAGATGAGTGCCCAGGAATCTGCATACCTAATTTCATCAAGATACCTCAAAATTTACTCAAGTTATCGTGTTAACGGACAGACGGACGGACGGACGGACATGGCTCAATCAAATTTTTTTTCGATACTGATGAATTTGATATATGGAAGTCTATATCTATCTCGATTTTCCTTTATACCTGTACAACCAACCGTTATCCAATCAACGTTAATATACTCTGTGAGCTCTGCTCAACTAAGTATAAATAGGTAGGTACTTTGTGTGAGGATGCAAAGTTTCAGGTTTTTTGTGGTCTGCGTGTAAAAACTATGACTACGAATCACGTATTTCAACAATATATGACGTAAACGTAACTATTTGATGAAATTTTATGAATTTTGAAGCTTGTAGCCGTAAAAAAGGGGCAAAAAATACAGTTTATATGGGGTATTTAATATATGTACCACCGATCTCTATTTTCAGACAACAATATATGCTATATACGTAAGCATTTGATGAAATTTGAAACTTCTAGCTGTTAAAATGGGGCCGAAATCGCAAAAAAATCTATATATATACTATATATATATACAATATATACCATCATCTATATATTATATATATCACCGATCTCTATGATTTTTTGGCACAACAATATATACTATATACGTAAGCAATCGGTGAAATTTGAAGGTTATAGCTGTTAAAATAGGGCAGTAATTACGAAAAGTTCCTTATCAGAACAATCGGTTGTGGGGGATATATACTATATATACGACCGATCTCATCATTTTTTTCAGGCAACAATATGTGCAATATACGAAAGTGAAGCTTCAATCTGTTAAATTGGGTAAGATATTACAAAAATCCTCTTTTTCTGAAAAAATCGGTTGTATGGAGGATATATGCTATAGTGGTCCGATCCGGTCGGTTTCGACAAATGTCTAATCGGACACCCAAATACACCCGCTCACTAAATTTTATCAAGATATCTCAAAAATTGAGGGACTAGTTTGCATACAAACAGACAGACGGACAGACGGGCATGGCTAAATCAACTCAGCTCTTCAACCTGATTATTTCGGTATACTTAATGGTGGGTCTATCTATTTTCCTTTAAGGACTTACAATTTTCGGTTTAGTGACGAAATTAATATACCATTTCATTTTCATGAAAGGTCTAAAAATCTATTAGTCCCAGGCTCTTAATAAAACGACCTCCATAAGGAAATGATTAAATCCAAAATTATTGAGGCATTATGCCGATACGAAACATAGAGTAATGAAACAAAAAATACTTTCTATGCAGCAGCTGCCCTTAGCTCAAATATTATATATGTAGATATTTATTTTACCTAAAATATGGTTGCCATGGTGGATTGCTATGAGATAATAAGCAGCTTTTAAGAGATTTTAATTTTAATAATATTTATGTAAATAATATAATTTCAATATTTCTCTTTTCTTTCGTCATAAATTTGCAAAGAAATAATAAACTTTATAGACAAATAAGTGTGTGTGTATGTGTGTACCGATGTATACATACATTTGACGCACTCAAGCAACAGGAAAATATGAAAACTTTTCACACAATGCTCCAAAGCACGACGACGACCCCTAACCTCCCATATGCCTTTTTCATTCGTAGTTTGTTTTTAGTTGCTTTAGCAAGTAAATTTTTTTCACACTTGACTGCGCACCCAAGACCGCAAGCGGGTCATAAAGTGGTTTGGGGGAAAGCAGTCAAGTGTATGCTCTAAGCATTTGAGCCGTCAGCAAGTAGTACGTCAATTCGTTCGTTCGCCACTTAGGCAGGCAGATAGACAGACGCATCGACAGGTAGACAGCCAACCCATCAACCAGCCAGTTGCGGCCGTAAATGGGTCTATGGTTGGAATGAAAATGTGAAATATGTATGTATATGGATGGCTAAATGGTATTGGAAATGGATATGTACCTAAATTGCGAGTAATGTTAACGTGGGAATGGGAGGTAAATACACTGGCGAAATTTATGGAAATGTATGTAAGTAATTACATAGTATGAAGGTTTTTGTACTCAGCTCAGCAGAGCTCACAGAATATATTAATTTTGTTCGCATAACGGTACCCCGTAACGGCATAAACTAATCGGAATAGATATAGACTTCTATATATCAAAATGATCTGGGCGAAAAAAGAAGTTCATTTAGCCATGTCCGTCCGTCTGTCCGTCCGTCCGTCCGTAAACACGATAACTTGAGTAAATTTTGAGGTATCTTAATGAAATTTGGTATGTAAGTTCATGGGTACTCATCTCAGATCCCTATTTAAAATGAACGAAGTCGGACTATAACCACGCCCACTTTTTCGATATCGAAAATGTCGAAAAACAGAAAAAGTGCGATAATTCATTACCAAAGACAGATAAAGCGATGAAACTTGGTAGGTGAGTTGAACTTATGACGCAGAATAGAAAATTAGTAAAATTTTGAACAACGGGCGTGGCACCGCCCACTTTAGAAAGAAGGTAATTTAAAAGTTTTGAAAGCTGTAATTTAGCCGTCGTTGAAGATGTCATGATGGAATTTGGCAGGAACGTTAGTCTTATTACTATATGTGTTCTAAATAAAAATTAGCAAAATCGGATGACGAACACGCCCACCATAAAAAAAAAAAATTTTTAAGTCAAATTTTAACAAAAAATTGAATATTTTTACAGTATATAAGTAAATTATGTCAACATTCAACTCCAGTAATTATATGGTGCAACGAAATACAAAAATAAAAGAAAATTTTTAAATGGGCGTGGCTGCGCCCTTTTTTATTTAATTTGTCTAGAATACTTTTAATGCCATAAGTCGAACAAAAATTTACCAATCCTTGTGAAATTTGGTAGGGACATAGATTCTATGACGATAAATGTTTTCTGTGAAAATGGGCGAAATTGGTTGAAGCCACGCCCAGTTTTGATACACAGTCGACCGTCTGTCCTTCCGCTCGGCCGTTGACACGATAACTTGATCAACAATGGATATATTTTTACTAAACTTAATTCACGTACTTCGCTGCACTCACTTTATCTTGGTATTAAAAATTGGCGAAATCCGACTATGACCACGCCCACTTTTTCGATATCGAAAATTTCGAAAATGAAAAAAAAAATGCCATAATTCTTTACCAAATACGAAAAAAGGGATGAAATATGGTGATTTGATTAGTATTTTGACGCAAAATATAACTTTAGAAAAAACTTTGTAAAAAAAGTTCTGCAGCCCTTGGAATCATGGCAGGAATACTGTTCGTGGTATTACACATATAAATAAATTAGCGGTACCCGACAGATGTTGTTCTGGGTCACCCTGGTCCACATTTTGGTCGATATCTCTAAAACGGCTTAACTAACTAACGGCCACTCTCTTTTAAAACCATCACTAATACCTTTAATTTCATACCCATATCGTACAAATACATTCTAGAGTCACCCCTGGTCCACTTTTATGGCGATATATCGAAAATGCGTCCACCTATAGAACTAAGGCACACTCCCTTTTAAAATACTCATTAATACCTTTCATTTGATACCCATGTCATACAAACACATTTCAGGGTTACCCTAGGTTCATTTTCCTACATGGTGATTTTCCCTTATTTGACAAAGGATGAAGGAAAATCGTTCCAAAAAACGTCATCCTTGGCTTACAATTTGGTCAATATTTCCCAATCGTATGTGATATGGAATTAAAAACCACTTATAAACCATCTACGAAACCCTACGAAACCAACGCAGCTAAGCTCTCAGCTGAGTATGTAATGTTCGGTTACACCTGAACTTTGCTTTCCCCATTTGTTATATTTATAAAAAAATAAATAAATGTAAGGCGCGATAACCTCCGAAGAGATCTAAGGCCGAGCTTCTCTTCCAATTTGCGTCGTGCTCCTCTTGATTTTCCCTACAAATTGGCCGGACGGGACCTACATGTTTTATGCCGACTCCGAACGGCATCTGCAAGGCAGATGAGTTTTCACTGAGAGCTTTTCATGGCAGAAATACACCCGGAGCGCTTGCCAAACACTGCCGAGGGGCGACCCCGTTTAGAAAAATTTTCTTCTAATTAAAAAACCTTATTTCTAAAATTTTGATGTTGCTTTGCCCTGGAGTTGAACCCAGGCATACGGTGTGATAGGCGGAGCACGCTACCATCACACCACGGTGGCCACATATTTATATTTTGTATAAATTAAGGCTTTATTAAAATACTTTAGGTATTTATTGATAATGGCGTACAGTGGGTTTATTTATGATCCTTCAAATCCTTCATGTCCATTAATTTAGAAGTTATTAAAAGAAGACATAAACTTCAAATGTTGAATCGAGCGAGGAACCCAGGGAAAGAAGCATGGGAAAGTGTATTCGATTAATAGTGCGGCACAATACTCCCCGGAATGGTCTTGAAATAGTTCCGAAAACATTCTCGAAATTATCCGGCGAATGTTTCAAAATACCCCGTAGCAAACCTTTCGATATGATACCTGAACATGTTCGAAATGATCCCAAAAGGTCCTAAATCGGTCCGAAATAATCGCGAAAACAATACCAAAACCATACGCTGATTCTCTCGAAATATTCACGAAATCATATAGGTGTTATTATTACGAAAACGACAAAAACGTTCTGAAACGATTCCGAACACACTCCCGGAATAGTCCCCAAACAATCCTGAAGTAAGTAAGTCTAGAAATTGTCCCGAAATTATTCCATATCATTGGAAATGTCAAGAAATGGCCCCGAATTTAACCTGAAAATTATTTTGAAATAGTCCCGACATTATCCCGAAATTATACTGTAAATAACCCGAAACCCGATTTATAAAAAGGTTCTATATTTTGGGAGGGATGTAAGCACGCCACTGCTCACTTTTCACAGATTACTTTGACCTCTACACATATACCAAATTTAATTTGGCTGGGATAATTACATTGAGAGTTATGAAGTTATGGAGCTTGTGTGAGTATACTATGACTCTGCTCGCTCTTGCTTTGAACTCTCTCTACATATAAGATCCAGACGCCAAGTTTTATTGGTATAGGACAAACACAGACAAAGTTAGAGCAATTTTGAAATACTGTTCTAGAGAGGTGTAACGAGTCTCTGCCTAAATGTATACCCCTATAAAGTCCTAATATTGATTAACGTTAATATACTTATTTATAGGGTCTTACTCATATTTTTCAAAAAAACATAGGCAGCAGATCATTCCACACTATTGTCTATATCTGTGTCGAGTTTCATTCAAATCTCTTTAGTCGTTCTGGCGTAAATGAGTCACAAAACTATGAAAAAATTATTCAAAAGTACCTAAAAAAAAGTGGGTCTAGTAACAGTGCTCGGATACCTAACTATAGCAATCGCGACGTTACAGCTGCCAGCTGGCCTACGAGGGCGCATAATTAACGCTGGCCTACGTACTCAAGCCTTTTATAGGAACTTCCTCCGCTAAAGACGGTTAAGGATCCGGTGGCCTATCTAAGCAGGAGCCTCGTCCAGTGGGATAATTCCGAACACCACCTACACAATAAGGCGAGAGTACTCTCCATTAGGGAGAGAAATTAAATGCTTAAAAAACAGTTTCTGTTGAATACTTAGAAATCTGGGCATCCCAACAGACATACGATTGATGAGGCTAGACCTCCCTTGGGCTTAAGGGGTCATCTCCATAGGCATTATGAGGAAATACGGCACCTGAGAGCACAGCCGTATGAAGCAAAAAAGCAGAAGCAGGTTCTCAGTGATATCCAGAAACAGGCTTCGGACCTCTATGTTAGGAATTACCCGGCGAATCCAGCTCTTAAAGAAAAACACCCAGAACTCGCAGAAGAGGGACGCACTCTCCCTAGGGAAACGCGCGTCACTCTAGCTCAACTTAGATCTAAGTACTGTAACAGGTTAAACTCTTACCGATCTAGAATTAACCCCGAGATACAAAATGTATGTCCTGCTTATAATGTGTCCCCACATGACACCAACCATATATTCAATTGTAATGTGGAACTAGCGCCTCTAACACCCCTATCACTATGGTCCACCCCTGTGGAAACTGCAGGTTTCCGTGGACTCCCGTTAGAGGACATTGATGACAATTTATCAAAAGAACCAAAAAGGGACTAGAGACCTTACTATTTGTAGTGAAAGCGTTTATGGGTGGATTAAAAAGTGGCGTGTTCAAAGTAGTTTTAGACTTTATCGTTGATCAGCCCACACAAACTGGAAACTTCATAATGATTTGTTGGCTAGAGACTTACCGGCACTGCCCTCACAAAGCCTCTCATCAACTAAGGAGCTGGGAGATCTGGTAGTGACCTTTACATTGGCAATCTAAAATGCTAGAAGAAAACTAAGGAATTTAAAAAAGTCCTTAGATAGGCGAAGAGATCTTCGTGGATAAACTTCTGCACTGAAGTCAAAAGTGTCGATGACACTTAATGGCACCTCGACCAGCACAGAAAGGGAAACCTAGATATGCTCCTAGACACACTTTCCGGAAAACATACACAACGCACCTGAAGCTCCTGTAACATGCCCGTAAGTATACCCATCACAAAAAAAGGGTTAAGAGGGCATCCAAAAGCTCTAAATCTTTTAAGCCTGGAGATATTAACCGCTGGCTTGGCTCTGAGCTATATTCCGTGTTCATGGCAAAGTGCCACGGTTATCTTCATTCCCAAGGCAGGGAAAGCTTCTCATTGCGAGCCAAATTACTACAGGCCTATTAGTCTCTCATCCGTGGATACATAGAGTGGATAATTAGCAATTTCCTCACTACTGCTATTGAAAGCAACCTGATATCAGCTTAACAGTTTAAACGGTTATGGCCGTCCCACAAGGCGCGCCAGTCGCTTCTTCGCTTTGCAAATTGGCGTCAATTGGTCACACCGCATACACCAACTGTAAATCTACGGAGACTGCGCACCACACCAGAGTCTCAACTATTGAAACCTCCATGTTCGAAATGGAATGTTGACATTGAAGGCGCAATCGACAACAAAAGCCCTGATACCGTTAACAACCGTCCAAAGTATCTGGATTTATATAGACCCCTAGTTTTTTCCCTATGGTCCTCTCTGAGCGGCTTACCGTTAATTCCAATAAAGTTGAGGTTCTCTTAACTACCAAAGGATACAAAATACTACCAATAAACTTTCCACAACTAAATGGTGTCCACCGTGGTGTGATGGTAGCGTGCTCCGCCTACCACACCGTATGCCCTGGGTTCACACCCCGGGCAAAGCAACATCAACATTTTAGAAATAAGGTTTTTCAATTAGAACAAAATATGTCTAAGCGCCCTTCGGCAGTGTTTGGCAAGCCTTGAAAAGCTCTCACTGAAAACTCATCTGCCTTGCAGACGCCTTTCGGAGTCGGCATGAAACATGCAGGTCCCGTCCGGCCAATTTGTAAGGAAAATCAAGAGGAGCACGACGCAAATTGGAAGAGAACCTCGGCCTTAGATCTCTTCGGAGCTTATCGAGCCTTACATTTATTTTTTTACTTTCAAATGGTGTGCGCCTAAACTGGCCGAGAAAACCAAATACTAGGCGTAGTTCTGGACAAAAAGCTGAACTGGAAGGACCACGTTCATTGAGCGTGCGGGAGAGCCATTGGTAAAAATGGGGACTTAACTGCAATATATGCAGATGCATTTATACTGCAATTATTCCATTCATACTGTTGTTTGGAATAGTCGAAGGATGACTTTTATCGTCGGTGCTGCAGTAGTTGCCAGAACGGAAGAAGAAGAGGAGAAAATGGTGGTTAACCTCATCTGTCACTACCCGACTCTAAGAGGTTCAAGACGGCATTTTCTTGGAGCTCCCTTTCTAGATAATCTGCGCCTGGTCGTGTAGTATGGCATCAAGGACTTGGTAGTCTTTATCAGGTTTTTAAATTGGCACGAAAAGGAAATCTAATGGTGTCTCGTCGTGGTATCACCGCGGAACGAATTGTCACCGGCCTATATGTGCCCGTGGGCAGCCACTAACCTAACAGTGCTCGAAAACAACTCACTATAATTCTAAAACAATTCAAAAAATGCTGACTGGGTTAATACGTAAATGTATTTCACTTAAGTATGTTCGTGTGTGTCTATGTAATTAGTGAAATTGTTGCTGGGAATGTGGTTTCGCGTTGCGGTCGTGAGGTCGCTGTGGAATCACTTAGTACACTTGTAAGTCATATTTTAATATTGTTTTTGTTGTAGCTCATTATTTATTTTTTTTTTTTAAGTTATTGCTCTTATGTGAATTATTTTTGTTTTGTCTTTTTTCTACTTTTTTTTGTCCGTTGAGAGCAGTGCGTGTTAACGTACATTTCTGCATGTTGCTTTTCCCATGATTTACGTTTCGCTGCTGATTTATGTTTCTAGTTGCTTATTAACGTAATTTGGCTTTTTGCTTTGCTTTTGGCGTTCTTTATGCTACTGTAATAATTTGAGATATATGGCAGACCTACCCGATGGGTTTTTGTTTTTATACTCAGTTGAGCAGAGCTCACAGAGTATATTAAGTTTGATTGGATAACGGTTGGTTGTACATATATAAAGGAATCGAGATAGATATAGACTTCCATATATCAAAATACTCAGGATCGAAAAAAAATTTGATTGAGCCATGTCCGTCCGTCCGTCCGTCTGTCCGTTAACACGATAACTTGAGTAAATTTTGAGGTATCTTGATGAAATTTGGTATGTAGGTTCCTGAGCATTCATCTCAGATCGCTCTTTAAAATGAACGATATCGGACTATAACCACGCCCACTTTTTCGATATCGAAAATTTCAAAAAACCGAAAAAGTGCCATAATTCATTACCAAACACTGATAAAGCGATGAAACTTGGTAGGTGAGTTTAACGTATGACACAAAATAGAAAATTAGTAAAATTTTGGACAATGGGCGTGGCGCCGCCCACTTTTAAAAGAAGGTAATTTAAAAGTTTTTTAAGCTGTAATTTGGCAGTCGTTGAAGATATCATGATGAAATTTGGCAGGAATGTTACTCCTATTACTATATGTATGCTTAATAAAAATTAGCAAAATAGGAGAACGACCACGCCCACTTTAAAAAAAAAATTTTTTTTAAGTCAAATTTTAACAAAAAATTGAATATTTTTACAGTATATAAGTAAATTATGTCAACATTCACCTCCAGTAATGATATGGTGCAAGAAAATACAAAAATAAAAGAAAATTTCAAAATGGGCGTGGTTCCGCCCTTTTTCATTTAATTTGTCTAGGATAATTTAATGCCATAAGTCGAACAAAAATTTACCAATCCATGTGAAATTTGGTAGAAGAAAATGAAAAAGTTCTGCAGGGCGAAATCAAAATCCCTTGGAAGCTTTACAGGAATACTGTTTGTGGTATTACATATATAAATAAATTAGCGGTACCCGACAGATGATGTTCTTGGTCACCCTGGTCCACATTTTGGTCGATATCTCGAAAATGCCTTCACATATACAACTACAACTACTCCCTTTTAAAACCCTCATTAACACCTTTCATTTGATACCCATATCGTACAAACACTTTCTAGAGTCACCCCTGGTCCACCTTTATGGCGATATCCCTAAATGGCGTCCATCCATAGAACTATGGCCTACTCCCTCTTAAAATACTCTTTAATACCTTCCATTTGATACACATGTCATACAAACAAATTCCGGGGTTACCCTATGTTCATTTTCCCTTATTTTGTCTCCATAGCTCTCAGCTGAGTATGTAACGTTCGGTTACACCCGAACTTAGCCTTCCTTACTTGTTTTTTTTTTTCCTTTGGCAGTAAACAAGGTGGAAAATTGTGAAGCCGGTTCTTTTATATACAATTTCTTACGTGGAATGCTAACTGGGTGCTGTGGTGCTGAAGAATCTTAAAATGTGTCCAAAATGAAATTAAAGTGTTTTTGTTCTCTTATTATCAGTATTTGTATTATTAATGATTTAAAAAGTTTCTGCTGCCCAACTCAGCAATATTTCGATGTATCCTAGTAATTCATCTAGTCAAGCAATGACTGACTCGGCAAAAGCTTAAAAGAGTCGCGTACAATAATTTACTTAACTGGCGCTTAACCGCTTAAACGGTTATGGCCGCCCAGCAGCTAACTGGCGCCAATTGGTCACACCAAGGTAATTTAAATCGTTTTTCCCCTCGTCCTCCCAGCGAAGTGGGGCCCGCCCTCTTTCTCTGCTTCCATAGGCGGGTTCTGATAAGGGCGCCCGACCATCTCGGGAACGATTAATATGACCACATTAAACCTTCTAGACCATAACGCCCCCCACCATCTAGTTCCATGACGAACTTGGGGTAGCCAAAGCCTCCCCTGCTAAATATGTGTATGATACATTCATATTGTAGCAGGATTCCTCTCGCGTAGGTGAAGTTGACAACTGGGTTGCGGAAGCTTTAAAGCCATAAAGCTTTGTATACCGCTTATCAACCCTTGAATCCCGCATAAAGCTCCTACAGCTCATCGTTATATATTCTTCGGTACGCGCCATCGCCAACGCGCAAAGTTCCATAAATCTTTCGAAGAACTTTTCTCTCGAACACTCCCAGAGACTTTACTTTCCGATTGCCTTCTTAGTCCAAAGTAGCGCGAGAGTAACTCTTTGCTGTATTTCAGAGCTGATGTTGTTGTTTGTGTTAAGGCGGGTTCCCAACTAAACGAAGTATATAACTATTTCTAAATTATGGCTGCAACAGTAGCGGGGCTGGCAGGGCGCAAATGCGCTGACTCTTTGCTCTTTTTGATAGAGTTTTTCAGTTTGGTCGGTAAAATAAACTTCTGGTAACACTTCGGACTTATTCAGTCTAAGTGTGGTCCTCATTGACCGGCCAGTTCAACCTAACCTAACCTTGCTTGATGATAGCAAGAACTTCGTTTTGACTTCATGCACCATAAAACCCATATTTTCCACTTCTTCAAGTTTGAAGTAAGCAGAACATGCTGCGCGAATGCTCAGGCCGAAGTTATCAATGTCGTCAGAATACGTCAGTAATTGCACGCTTTTAAGAAGATTATTCCAGAGAGATTAAGTTCTTCAGCTTGTATTATTTTTTTCAGCATCAGATTAAAGAAATCCCACGATATGGGTCATCTTATCTGAAACCTCCTTTAGTTTCAGACGGCTCGAAGAGGTCCTTTGCAATTCTTCCCGAGATGATAATGTAGCTCATTTTTTCGTATAAGTTTTGCGGAAAACCCTAATTCAGACATATAGGCAGCTCCTTTTCGTGCTGTTGAAGGCGGCTTTAAAAGCGATGAAAACATGATGTGTGTCAATTCTTTTTTCGCGGTTTTTTTTCTAAGATTTGGCGAATATTGAAAATCTGGTCTATGGTAGATTTACCAGATACGAAGCCGCACTGATAAGGTTCAACCAGCCAATTCACGATGGGCCTCAATCTTTCGCACAATACGTTTCACAGGACATTACATTCGATACTCTGAGACTGATTCCGCGATAGCTGGCACAGTTTGCAGGATCCCCTTCCTTGAGAACTGTGTAGAGAATACTTCGACTCCAATTATCGGGCATGCACACGTTCGACCATATTTTGCATAGAAGCTGATTTTTAATTTTATTATCGCCATTCTTTCCTCATCATAGTCGGGTGAGGGAACATTTGTTCCATCATCATCGATTACAGGCTCTCTTCCCTGGCCTTTCTCCATTTAAGAGCACATAGAAGTGTTCCCTCCATAATATAAGCACCCTCTGGACATCGGTTTCCAGGTCGACGTTTTCGCTATTAGAGGAGTTTGTACCGGACTTAAAATCGTCCGTCTCTCACCGGAGCTTTTATACACACTTCTTGCTGCGTTCGATTTTAACATAGCCCTGTAGACAGCCTCCTTTCTTTCGCTTGCAACGTGGAATTTTTCATCGTACCAGTTGTACGGTAGTAAGTGCTAAGAGATATGCCCACACTGCTCCTGTATTCCATCGGATTAGCTTGTGTTCTCAGAGAGCAAGTGTGAGAGTAGCGATTCGAAATCATTAGCAGTCTGTTGCGATTGCAGCCTTTCGACGTCTAGCTTTCCTTGTAATTTTTGTTTTTTGCTTTTAGCTAAGCAAAAGTGGGCACGTATTTTGGCTGCGACGAGATACTGATCCGAGCCGATGTTAGGTCGTTGAAACGTGGGCACATCTAAAACATGGGAAGCATGCCGTCTATCACAACGTGCATATCTGATTGCGTCTATTTCGATGGTAGGACAGCCATTTAGCTTGATGCATGCATTCACCTCCTGCTGAATATGACTATGTTTCGAACACCGGCGAAGTTGATCAGCCTCAGTACATCAGGAGAGGTTTCATTGTGGAGGCTGCACTTTCCGACCGTGGGGCCAAAATCACGTTTTTAGCCCACCCTAGCGTTACAATCGCCAATGTGGTGGCAGCGCTCGTATTTGCGTTCTAAACGTTCATAGAATGAGTCTTTCACCTCATCGTTATTTTCCTCCGTCGCTGCATGGAATATTAAAAAATTTAGATTAATGTGGAGAGCGACGAAATGGTCTTCCACATGCGTGGATGATAGTCACGAAGTCTCACTCCAACCACGAATCCAACGCCGAACCTGCCCTTATTTGCATGGCTACTCCAGTAAATGTCACAACTTTTGACTGTCTTTTTTCCTCAATTCGTTCATCGCATCTCTTGGATGGCTGCGGAGGACATAAAGTGGCCTGACATCTGCATCAATCCCATTAAGGGAACAGACATTCCAGAAGTCTTTTAAGCGTTTGCATCGGTCGCCATCTGTAAAGGGTTATCTTTTTATCCGAGTCTTGTATAGTATTTTCAGTGGAGTGTGGTTTTAAATGGTTGGTCCCGATCGCAGCGCCGAGTCCGCTCATGTTGGTATAGTTAGCCGCTTGATCCAATGTGAGGTGAATGGAGGTCAGGAGCTTTCTCCATTTGCGTGGACACCCGGTTCCGCCCTCCAACTAACTTTGAATACAGCCCATGTGTCTTCAGCTATGTACTTTGTTTCATATTTATTTTGCAATACATAATTTCGAAAATTTACGCTACCGTTGAAGCAACTGCAAAGTTTATTTTTAATTTCATAGCATATTTAATTGAACTTAAATTGCTGCTGCCGAAATTGTTGCTATGGCACACTTTTATGCGATATTTTTAAGCTTTTGCAAATTTGTATTTCAGATTCCTTTATGTATGCCTATTCATATGTTTGTATGTATGTATATACATATGTATATATAAGTGTATATATCAATATCGAAAAAGATGTGCCTCTGTATAAAATAGTTTGGATTATTTTTCACAAATTTATTGGCTTCTGGTCTCATAATATCTCGGCTCATTTCGCCATTTCTGTTTTCATGATTTGTAGTAATTTCAAGAAATTTTCCATATTACGTCGGTTGCTATTCGTATTGCGATGTGTATACTTACATATTTCGTAAAAGTTTTCGCTTCTGTTTTATTTGTTGTTATTTTATATTGCTTCAGCGATAAACTGTGCTCTTTATAATTCGTATGTTTTTGTTGTTGGAAATATAACAGCGTTCACACATATATATGCTTGTATAGAATTTCAAGCCCACTGAAATCTCGAGCAGGCGCATCATCCACTGGCAAATTCGTACTCTTACTAACACATACTCATCTACACACGCAGATACAAAACGCATACAAATGCACGCTCGTACTCATACAGGCATACATTAATGGAAATTGAGAGCGAAACATTGAATTCGCCGCGCGCCTTTTTTGTTAAGCACCACTACGTAAGCAGTTCTTTGGCGCATTGATTTGCATTTGTATTAGTGAGTTTTTTGTGTAATTGTGTGAGTGCATACGACTGTGAGTTTGGGGCTAAAAAGAGGCGCATTGCTCAGCCTGAGTGTTTTTCGAATGTTAAACCGTATTTCCACTGATAATCGTTGAGTGCCACGTTCGCTTAGCCGAAGTTCAGGAAAGTGGTTGAAAGCAGGAGCAAAAGCAATAAAATTGAAATTTGAAACATGAAAATTTTAGCATTAATTTTAATTATTCGAAATATGGAAGGACGCAGGTCAAGGTTGAGAATCACGCAGTTTTTGATTTAAACAAATTTATTTGTGATTTGATTATTAGCCCAAATCAAAGATACTTTTTACACCTTTCATGAATGTATATTGAGGAGTTTGGTCCGAGTATCAAAATTTTAAGTCCTTAAAGAAGAGAGATAGATCCATCAATAAGTAAACCGAAATGAATAGGATGACGTACGATGTGAGTCTGTTTGAACGCAAGCTCGTCAATTTATAGATATCTTGATGAAATTTGGTGAGTGCGTTTACTTTGGTATTCGATTACACATTTGTTGGAGCCGATGGGATCAGACCCAGGGCCGCCGAGAGAAAATCCGGGCCCGGGGGCAAAAAAAATACGGGCCCCAATACTAAAATGAACATATTCTCAAAATCAAAATTACCATCTTTTACATATTTATATGCATTTGTACATATATGTATATTTAAGCGTATACATGCATACATGTATATTATATTCAATGAATATATAGGTACGAACTTTAATTTATCTACACATTCATACAGAACAACATATGAGTAAATATGTTTACATAGAAATATACATATTCTTCATAAAATACTAATATATTTGTAGAATATAAATTATTATATTGATTGCGAGAAATATTACACTCTAAAAATCGGTGAGGTGTGAAAACTAATGAAAAAAGAAGTACAGTTTATTACTAATAGAGTTTCATTTAAATATTGCATTAATTGTATGAAATAAATTTCTTTAAATCGCTGTTTACATACATACATAAGTACATGTATATCACTGCATAAGACTTTGCATCATACCGAATTTTTCTGCTGCAACAGAAAACAAATTCAACTTTATAAAATTTGTTGAAATTTAAAATGATTGCTATCTACGAAATGTGATTAAAGGTGTGGTTTGTTTATTTTCTATAAGCAAAAACTTGGATAGCATTTTGAGATTCCCGGGCCCCTCCAAAGCCCTGGCCCGGGGGTAATGACCCCCTCAGCCCCCCCCCCTCTATCGGGCC
Source organism: Eurosta solidaginis (assembly GCF_040869045.1). NCBI lineage: Eukaryota > Metazoa > Arthropoda > Insecta > Diptera > Tephritidae > Eurosta > Eurosta solidaginis. Next base: position 210,135,529 of record NC_090321.1, read on the forward strand.
TGATCAGACCACTACAGCATATATTCCTTGGTGAAATCTCTATCCTCATCATACCTCACCACTTAGCCGATCATGCTCGATAGCTTCGCTAGGCTGATCGCGCCTCACTGGAGAGGCGAGAAGCCTCTGTTCATCTTCAGGCGAGATTTCGGATTGAGATTCCATCGGAAATTCTTCCTGTGAAATCTCTACATCATGATTATTCGGCCCGGTATGCTCGTGGCGACAGCTGATGCGGCTTGCACCCAAATATCGAGTCTTTTGGAGCTGTTCAGCTAAAGTTTATTATTTGAATTTGAATTTAAACTCATAAATGTACCCACGAGTATAGGGGGAAATAGGTCATCTGCGACATAGCCCACAATATCCCAACAGGACTAATTGCAATCAGAGGGCATCTGGGGTCTAGAGGCCGCCGTAATAAGACACAATTACGTAGTGCCATTCATTTTATGAACGCGGTTAAGATAACACTCGGAATCAAGTTGTCCTATCTAAATCCACCATATTCGATAGAAGAGTAAGTTTTCGTCACATATGTTTAGTGTTGGGCTACAGAATAGCCCGTGCTCGCTGAGAAACTTGGGCTTAAAGAGGAAAGGGGTACCAATGTGGGATGGGAGTAGAAGAGAAATCAGTCGATAGGGGCGAGGAAAAGCTCGCCGCCCGAAGCGTTAACAGGTGTCACCACGAAACATCCTGTCAAAGACACCCGAAAGAAGCATCTTTGATTTGAATGCCGAATCAAATCGCAAATAAAAACGCTTTTGATTTAAAAAAAGGCGATATAACTTCAATTTTTTATCAGCTTTAAAGAGACTTAAAAAATAGGTTAAATACTTCGATGTCTCCTGCTATTGATTTATGATTGGATTGGGCACGATAGGAGGCTGTATAAAGGTTTTTTAGATGCGGTGCCTATTAAAAATTTTCAACGTCTTCAGTAATGTTCTTGAGGTTGGTCGGAGTCTATGTGGAAACTGATGCTGGAGGATTACCAGTAGGAAGTTGTATATTAGTTAGATCACTAGAACGTGGCGAATTTATATAATTTATGCTGCTTCTTCGTAGCGATTGGCCGATGTTTGTACATTAGTTTTGGGCGTAGCTGGAGCTTGGATTATTCGGCTGTTGAGGTAAATTTTTATACTCAGTTGAGCAGAGCTCACAGAGTATATTAAGTTTGATTGGATAACGGTTGGTTGTACATATATAAAGGAATCGAGATAGATATAGACTTCCATATATCAAAATAATCAGGATCGAAAAAAAATTTGATTGAGCCATGTCCGTCCGTCCGTCCGTCCGTCCGTCCGTCCGCCCGTTAACACGATAACTTGAGTAAATTTTGAGGTATCTTGATGAAATTTGGTATGTAGGTTCCTGAGCACTCATCTCAGATCGCTATTTAAAATGAAGGATATCGGACTATAACCACGCCCACTTTTTCGATATCGAAAATTTCGAAAAACCGAAAAAGTGCGATAACTCATTACAAAAGACAGATAAAGCGACGACACTTAGTAGATGGGTTGACGTTATGACGCAGAATAGAAAATTAGTAAGATTTTGGACAATAGGCGTGGCACCGCCCACTTTTACAAGAAGGTAATTTAAAAGTTTTGCAAGCTGTAATTTGGCAGTCGTTGAAGATATCATGATGAAATTTTGCAGGAACGTTACTACTATTACTTTATATGTGCTAAATAAAAATTAGCAAAATTGGATGAAGAACACGCCCACTTTTAAAAAAAAAATTTTTTTAAATTCAAATTTTAACAAAAAATTTAATATCTTTACTGTATATAAGTAAATTAAGTCAAAATTCAACTCCAGTAATGATATGATGCAACCAAATACAAAAATAAAAGAAAATTTCAAAATGGGCGTGGCTTCGCCCATTTTCATTTAGTTTGTCTAGAATACTTTTATTGCCATAAGTCGAACAAAAATTTACCAATCCTTCTCAAATTTGGTAGGAGCATAGACTCTATGACGGTAACTGTTCTCTGTGAAAATGGGTGAAATCGGTGGAAGCCACGCCCAGTTTTTATACACAGTCCACCGTCTGTCCTTCCGCTCGGCCATTAACACAATAACTTGAGCAAAATCCGATATATCTTTACTAAACTTAGCCCACGTACTTACCTGAGCTCACTTTTTCTTGGTATAAAAAATGGGCGAAATCTGACCATAACCACGCCCACTTTATCGATATCGAAAATTACGAAAAATGAAAAAAATGCCATAATTCTATACCAAATACGAAAAAAGGGATGAAACATGGTAACTGGATTGGTTTATTGACGCAAAATATAACTTTGGAAAAAACTTTGTAAAATGGGTGTGACACCTACCATATTAAGTAGAAGAAAATGAAAAAGTTCTACAGGGCGAAATCAACAGCCCTTGGAATGTTGGCAGGAATACTGTTAGTGGTATTGCATATATAAATAAATTAGCAGTACCCGACAGATGATTTTCTGGATCACCTGGTCCACATTTTGGTCGATATCGCGAGAACGCCTTCACATATACATCTAAGGGCCACTCGCTTTTAAAACCCTCATTAATACCTTTAATTTGATATCCATATCGTACAAAAACATACCAGAGTCACCCCTGTCCCACCCTAATGGCGATATCTCGAAAAGGCGTCCACCTATAGACCTAATGCCCACTACCTCTTAAAATGCTCAGTAACACCTTTCGTTTGATACCCATATCGTACAAACATTCTAGAGTCACCCCTGGCCCACCCAAATGGCGATATCTCGAAAAGGCGTCCACCTATAGACCTAGTGTCCACTCCCTCTTAAAATGCTCAGTAACACCTTTCGTTTGATACCCATATCGTACAAACATTCTAGAGTCACACCTGGCCCACTCCTAATGGCGATATTTCGAAAAGGCGTCCACCTATAGAACTAAGGATTACTCCCTTTTAAAATACTCATTACCACCTTTCATTTGATACCCATATCGTACAAACACATTCTAAAGTCACCCTGGCCCACTCTAATGGCGATATCTCGAAAAGGCGTCCACCTATAGACCTAATGTCCACTCCCTCTTAAAATGCTCAGTAACACCTTTCGTTTGATACCCATATCGTACAAACATTCTAGAGTCACCCCTGTCCCACCCTAATGGCGATATCTCGAAAAGGCGTCCACCTATAGACCTAATGTCCACTCCCTCTTAAAATACTCAGTAACACCTTTCGTTTGATACCCATATCGTACAAACATTCTAGAGTCACCCCTGTCCCACCCTAATGGCGATATCTCGAAAAGGCGTCCACCTATAGACCTAATGTCCACTCCCTCTTAAAATACTCAGTAACACCTTTCGTTTGATACCGATATCGTACAAACATTCTAGAGTCACCCCTGTCCCACCCTAATGGCGACATCTCGAAAAGGCGTCCACCTATAGACCTAATGACCACTCCCTCTTAAAATGCTCAGTAACACCTTTCGTTTGATACCCATATCGTACAAACATTCTAGAGTCACACCTGGCCCACCCTAATGGCGATATCTCGAAAAGGCGTCCACCTATAGAACTAAGGATTACTCCCTTTTAAAATACTCAGTAACACCTTTCGTTTGATACCCATATCGTACAAACATTCTAGAGTCACCCCTGGCCCACCCTAATGGCGATATCTCGAAAAGGCGTCCACCTATAGACCTAGTGCCCACTCCCTCTTAAAATGCTCAGTAACACCTTTCGTTTGATACCCATATCGTACAAACATTCTAGAGTCACCCTTGGTCCACCTTTATGGCGATATCTCGAAAAGGCGTCCACCTATAGAACCAAGGATTACTCCCTTTTAAAATACTCATTACCACCTTTCATTTGATACCCATATCGTACAAACATTCTAGAGTCACCCTTGGTCCACCTTTATGGCGATATCTCGAAAAGGCGTCCACCTATAGAACTAAGGATTACTCCCTTTTAAAATACTCCTTACCACCTTTCATTTGATACCCATATCGTACAAACACATTCTAGAGTCACCCCTGGCCCACCCTAATGGCGATATCTCGAAAAGGCGTCCACCTATAGACCTAATGCCCACTCCCTCTTAAAATGCTCAGTAACACCTTTCGTTTGATACCCATATCGTACAAACATTCTAGAGTCACCCTTGGTCCACCTTTATGGCGATATCTCGAAAAGGCGTCCACCTATAGAACTAAGGATTACTCCCTTTTAAAATACTCCTTACCACCTTTCATTTGATACCCATATCGTACAAACACATTCTAGAGTCACCCCTGGCCCACCCTAATGGCGATATCTCGAAAAGGCGTCCACCTATAGACCTAATGCCAACTCCCTCTTAAAATGCTCAGTAACACCTTTCGTTTGATACCCATATCGTACAAACATTCTAGAGTCACCCCTGGCCCACCCTAATGGCGATATCTCGAAAGGGCGTCCACCTATAGACCTAATGCCCACTCCCTCTTAAAATGCTCAGTAACACCTTTCGTTTGATACCCATATCGTACAAACACATTCTAGAGTCACCCCTGGCCCACCCTAATGGCGACATTTCGAAAAGGCGTCCACCTATAGACCTAATTCCCACTCCCTCTTAAAACGCTCAGTAACACCTTTCATTTGATTCCCATATCGTACAACTAGAGACACCCCTGGTCCACCTTTATGGCGATATCTCGAAACGGCGTCCACCTAGGGAACTAAGGATCACTTTATAGAACTAAGGATTGCTCCCTTTTAAAATACTCATTACCACCTTTCATTTGATACCCATATCGTACAAACACATTCCAGAGTCACCCCTGGCCCACCCTAATGGCGATATCTCGAAAAGGCGTCCACCTATGGACCTAATGCCCACTCCCTCTTAAAATGCTCAGTAACACCTTTCGTTTGATACCCATATCGTACAATCACATTATAGAGTCACCCCTGGCCCACCCTAATGGCGACATTTCGAAAAGGCGTCCACCTATAGACCTAATGCCCACTCCCTCTTAAAACGCTCAGTAACACCTTTCATTTGATTCCCATATCGTACAACTAGAGACACCCCTGGTCCACCTTTATGGCGATATCTCGAAACGGCGTCCACCTAGGGAACTAAGGATCACTCCTTTTCAAAATACTCATTAACAGCTTTCATTTGATACCCATATCATACAAACATATTCTAGAGTCACCCCTGGTCCACCTTTATGGGGATTTCTCGAAAAAGCGTTCACCTATAGAACTAAAGCCCATTCCCTTTTAAAATACTCATTATCACCTTTCATTTGATACCCATATCGTACAAACACATTCTAGAGTCAGCCCTGGTCCACCTTTATGGCGATATCCCTAAATGGCGTCCATCCATAGAACTATGGCCTACTCTCTCTTAAAACACTCTTTAATACCTTCCATTTGATACACATGTCATACAACCACATTCTAGGGTTACCCTAGGTTCATTTTCCTACATGGTGATTTTCCTTATTTTGTCTCTTAATCTCTCAGCTGAGTATGTAATGTTCGGTTACACCCGAACTTAGCCTTCCTTACTTGTTTTATTTAGCCTTCTAGGAGGCATCACCCTACATCTTTCTATATTGGTCATTATTTTCGAATCTGAGACACAGGCTAGGTGCCCTCATTCCAAGGAGTCGTGGTAGATCTTCTTTAAGGGCCCGAACAAATGTGTCTAAGGATTTATAATCTAGGTCCTACAAAACTTTATTAAAATAAGGACACATTCGGTCCATGTGAGGTAGGTATTTATTAATCGGCCAGTCAACCTAACCAATGCCCAATTAATAATAACGATTTAAAAATGTGTTGAAGATTTCGAAGAAAGCTTTTTTTATTCCTGAAGACTCTCGTTTTTTGTACAAAGTTTCGTTCGAAAGCACCCTTGGTGCAAATTAGCTCTTTGGTGACTTCAGAAATATTCTTTGAACTGTAAAATAAATGTTTATTCTTCAAAAATTATACCTTTTTATCCACTGTGCCCCTTCGGCTCGTTAAGCTGCAGTTAAGCGGCAGTTACCCACGAACGTACGTAGAAACAAGTAAGGAAGGCTAAGTTCGGGTGTAACCGAACATTACATACTCAGCTGAGAGATTAAGAGACAAAATAAGGAAAATCACCATGTAGGAAAATGAACCTAGGGTAACCCTAGAATGTGGTTGTATGACATGTGTATCAAATGGAAGGTATTAAAGAGTGTTTTAAGAGAGAGTAGGCCATAGTTCTATGGATGGACGCCATTTAGGGATATCGCCATAAAGGTGGACCAGGGCTGACTCTAGAATGTGTTTGTACGATATGGGTATCAAATGAAAGGTGATAATGAGTATTTTAAAAGGGAATGGGCTTTAGTTCTATAGGTGAACGCTTTTTCGAGAAATCCCCATAAAGGTGGACCAGGGGTGACTCTAGAATATGTTTGTATGATATGGGTATCAAATGAAAGCTGTTAATGAGTATTTTGAAAAGGAGTGATCCTTAGTTCCCTAGGTGGACGCCGTTTCGAGATATCGCCATAAAGGTGGACCAGGGGTGTCTCTAGTTGTACGATATGGGAATCAAATGAAAGGTGTTACTGAGCGTTTTAAGAGGGAGTGGGCATTAGGTCTATAGGTGGACGCCTTTTCGAAATGTCGCCATTAGGGTGGGCCAGGGGTGACTCTATAATGTGTTTGTACGATATGGGTATCAAACGAAAGGTGTTACTGAGCATTTTAAGAGGGAGTGGGCATTAGGTCCATAGGTGGACGCCTTTTCGAGATATCGCCATTAGGGTGGGCCAGGGGTGACTCTGGAATGTGTTTGTACGATATGGGTATCAAATGAAAGGTGGTAATGAGTATTTTAAAAGGGAGCAATCCTTAGTTCTATAAAGTGATCCTTAGTTCCCTAGGTGGACGCCGTTTCGAGATATCGCCATAAAGGTGGACCAGGGGTGTCTCTAGTTGTACGATATGGGAATCAAATGAAAGGTGTTACTGAGCGTTTTAAGAGGGAGTGGGAATTAGGTCTATAGGTGGACGCCTTTTCGAAATGTCGCCATTAGGGTGGGCCAGGGGTGACTCTAGAATGTGTTTGTACGATATGGGTATCAAACGAAAGGTGTTACTGAGCATTTTAAGAGGGAGTGGGCATTAGGTCTATAGGTGGACGCCCTTTCGAGATATCGCCATTAGGGTGGGCCAGGGGTGACTCTAGAATGTTTGTACGATATGGGTATCAAACGAAAGGTGTTACTGAGCATTTTAAGAGGGAGTTGGCATTAGGTCTATAGGTGGACGCCTTTTCGAGATATCGCCATTAGGGTGGGCCAGGGGTGACTCTAGAATGTGTTTGTACGATATGGGTATCAAATGAAAGGTGGTAAGGAGTATTTTAAAAGGGAGTAATCCTTAGTTCTATAGGTGGACGCCTTTTCGAGATATCGCCATAAAGGTGGACCAAGGGTGACTCTAGAATATTTGTACGATATGGGTATCAAACGAAAGGTGTTACTGAGCATTTTAAGAGGGAGTGGGCATTAGGTCTATAGGTGGACGCCTTTTCGAGATATCGCCATTAGGGTGGGCCAGGGGTAACTCTAGAATGTGTTTGTACGATATGGGTATCAAATGAAAGGTGGTAAGGAGTATTTTAAAAGGGAGTAATCCTTAGTTCTATAGGTGGACGCCTTTTCGAGATATCGCCATAAAGGTGGACCAAGGGTGACTCTAGAATGTTTGTACGATATGGGTATCAAATGAAAGGTGGTAATGAGTATTTTAAAAGGGAGTAATCCTTAGTTCTATAGGTGGACGCCTTTTCGAGATATCGCCATAAAGGTGGACCAAGGGTGACTCTAGAATGTTTGTACGATATGGGTATCAAACGAAAGGTGTTACTGAGCATTTTAAGAGGGAGTGGGCACTAGGTCTATAGGTGGACGCCTTTTCGAGATATCGCCATTAGGGTGGGCCAGGGGTGACTCTAGAATGTTTGTACGATATGGGTATCAAACGAAAGGTGTTACTGAGTATTTTAAAAGGGAGTAATCCTTAGTTCTATAGGTGGACGCCTTTTCGAGATATCGCCATTAGGGTGGGCCAGGTGTGACTCTAGAATGTTTGTACGATATGGGTATCAAACGAAAGGTGTTATTGAGCATTTTAAGAGGGAGTGGGCATTAGGTCTATAGGTGGACGCCTTTTCGAGATGTCGCCATTAGGGTGGGACAGGGGTGACTCTAGAATGTTTGTACGATATCGGTATCAAACGAAAGGTGTTACTGAGTATTTTAAGAGGGAGTGGACATTAGGTCTATAGGTGGACGCCTTTTCGAGATATCGCCATTAGGGTGGGACAGGGGTGACTCTAGAATGTTTGTACGATATGGGTATCAAACGAAAGGTGTTACTGAGTATTTTAAGAGGGAGTGGACATTAGGTCTATAGGTGGACGCCTTTTCGAGATATCGCCATTAGGGTGGGACAGGGGTGACTCTAGAATGTTTGTACGATATGGGTATCAAACGAAAGGTGTTACTGAGCATTTTAAGAGGGAGTGGACATTAGGTCTATAGGTGGACGCCTTTTCGAGATATCGCCATTAGGGTGGGCCAGGGTGACTCTAGAATGTGTTTGTACGATATGGGTATCAAATGAAAGGTGGTAATGAGTATTTTAAAAGGGAGTAATCCTTAGTTCTATAGGTGGACGCCTTTTCGAAATATCGCCATTAGGAGTGGGCCAGGTGTGACTCTAGAATGTTTGTACGATATGGGTATCAAACGAAAGCTGTTACTGAGCATTTTAAGAGGTAGTGGGCATTAGGTCTATAGGTGGACGCCTTTTCGAGATATCGCCATTAGGGTGGGCCAGGGGTGATTCTAGAATGTTTGTACGATATGGGTATCAAACGAAAGGTGTTACTGAGCATTTTAAGAGGGAGTGGACACTAGGTCTATAGGTGGACGCCTTTTCGAGATATCGCCATTTGGGTGGGCCAGGGGTGACTCTAGAATGTTTGTACGATATGGGTATCAAACGAAAGGTGTTACTGAGCATTTTAAGAGGTAGTGGGCATTAGGTCTATAGGTGGACGCCTTTTCGAGATATCGCCATTAGGGTGGGACAGGGGTGACTCTGGTATGTTTTTGTACGATATGGATATCAAATTAAAGGTATTAATGAGGGTTTTAAAAGCGAGTGGCCCTTAGATGTATATGTGAAGGCATTCTCGCGATATCGACCAAAATGTGGACCAGGTGATCCAGAAAATCATCTGTCGGGTACTGCTAATTTATTTATATATGCAATACCACTAACAGTATTCCTGCCAACATTCCAAGGGCTGTTGATTTCGCCCTGTAGAACTTTTTCATTTTCTTCTACTTAATATGGTAGGTGTCACACCCATTTTACAAAGTTTTTTCCAAAGTTATATTTTGCGTCAATAAACCAATCCAGTTACCATGTTTCATCCCTTTTTTCGTATTTGGTATAGAATTATGGCATTTTTTTCATTTTTCGTAATTTTCGATATCGATAAAGTGGGCGTGGTTATGGTCAGATTTCGCCCATTTTTTATACCAAGAAAAAGTGAGCTCAGGTAAGTACGTGGGCTAAGTTTAGTAAAGATATATCGGATTTTGCTCAAGTTATTGTGTTAATGGCCGAGCGGAAGGACAGACGGTGGACTGTGTATAAAAACTGGGCGTGGCTTCCACCGATTTCACCCATTTTCACAGAGAACAGTTACCGTCATAGAATCTATGCTCCTACCAAATTTGAGAAGGATTGGTAAATTTTTGTTCGACTTATGGCAATAAAAGTATTCTAGACAAACTAAATGAAAATGGGCGGAGCCATGCCCATTTTGAAATTTTCTTTTATTTTTGTATTTGGTTGCATCATATCATTACTGGAGTTGAATTTTGACTTAATTTACTTATATACAGTAAAGATATTAAATTTTTTGTTAAAATTTGAATTTTAAAAAATTTTTTTTTAAAAGTGGGCGTGTTCTTCATCCAATTTTGCTAATTTTTATTTAGCACATATAGAGTAATAGTAGTAACGTTCCTGCAAAATTTCATCATGATATCTTCAACGACTGCCAAATTACAGCTTGCAAAACTTTTAAATTACCTTCTTGTAAAAGTGGGCGGTGCCACGCCTATTGTCCAAAATCTTACTAATTTTCTATTCTGCGTCATAACGTCAACCCATCTACTAAGTTTCGTCGCTTTATCTGTCTTTTGTAATGAGTTATCGCACTTTTTCGGTTTTTCGAAATTTTCGATATCGAAAAAGTGGGCGTGGTTATAGTCCGATATCCTTCATTTTAAATAGCGATCTGAGATGAGTGCTCAGGAACCTACATACCAAATTTCATCAAGATACCTCAAAATTTACTCAAGTTATCGTGTTAACGGACGGACGGACGGACGGACATGGCTCAATCAAATTTTTTTTCGATCCTGATTATTTTGATATATGGAAGTCTATATCTATCTCGATTCCTTTATATATGTACAACCAACCGTTATCCAATCAAACTTAATATACTCTGTGAGCTCTGCTCAACTGAGTATAAAAACGTGTCAGCTGACACGACCTATCTTATGAGTGTGCAATGTAAACGAAAACTCACTGAAGTGCAACGCCCGTACGTACGTAGCCCGCAACGTAGAAATCAAAACAATTTTGATTTTTTCCGTAAGAACGTGCCAGCTGATCGCTCTCTCACTAGACAGAGTTGCCTAATAAACTTTTGTGCGCTAATTTTTGACCGTTTGCAGTTTTTATGCAAAAACACCTAATTAAAGTTTGAAAAATTGTGGAAATAATTCGAAATAATTATGTAAAAGTGCAGATTATAAATATGTAATTATGTTATTTAATAATAATTCCAGCCTTTTACAACATCAAAAATTAAAATAGAAAAAGTTGATGTTTCCATAAGCATGCATTCAAACAGGCCAATGGCAACAATTTTTTCTTTGTCACTACGGGCATAAATTTCACTTAAATGTGTGTACGTACGGCATACGTATACGTACGTTACACACGTCGGTGGGTAACTGCGGCTTTACTTACAATATGTACATACATTTGTAAAAAGTTTAATGCTTGGGTGGCTATGGGCCGAATATTTGCAAGCTTATCACGGCGAATTCCGCTCTCATTAGCTGATGTTTGGGTAGACAAGTGGGCCGATATGATTGTGGTGGTAAAACCATTTGAGCAAAATATTTTTTCGATTATTTTGATTTGGAGCTCTCTCTCCAACGATGCTCAGCGTTCGCTATTTTTCTTCATTGGCATTGCAGTTTGTTGTTTTGTTATTAAGTTTGTATGTATTCTTTATGCTATACGTTTGTCAATTGTTTATTGTTTTTTTTTGCTTGTTTCATATTTACAAATCTTTGTTCGTGTCTACGTTCGTCCATACGAAATTTAGTTCATTAGCAGTTGGCTTTAGCCCAAACTGCTAGCTAACTTCTCCACTCTACCGTTGCTTTTCTATTCGTTCGAGTTCGACTAGAAGAAGGTCATACAAATTCGGTAGTTAGATAAGACTACGCTCTAGCTTTTGGCATTATATGGCGTTCACGTCCCTTTTGCCACCGTTTCATCTCTAGTCTACCATATTACTAATGCCCTTTTGCAACAAACATTTAATGCGGTGTTGCCGCTTTTCATGCAATGTTTAGAGACGTGTGTACATACATACATTCGTCAACATGTAGCTTGGGTTTCGGCGCACAAAATTTCGACTTTCGCAGCGCACAAAATGACGTTAATAAAAGCATAAAACAACAAAAGCCACCACTTACTGTTGCTAGCAAAAGCAGCAACAACTAACCAAAACACATCAAAGTTATTTCGTGAGCCAAACGCCAACCAACAACATCGTGTTTCACAATGACGATTTTATCAGCATCGACTTCATCACATCACCATCGATCGGCATCGGCATCATCATCATCATATTTATTATGATTGCTTGTGACTTTACGACTTGTATGAGTATTTTATTATCTCCCTCCCATTTAGTGTCGTAATCGCTGTTATTCAGATCAAATTATCATCGTCGTAACCGAATAAAGCGCTAATCGTTTTTATTGGAACTCAAACAGTCATCATTATTAGTGGCTATGGGCTATCTTTGGTTGTGTTTTATGCCAACGGATTGTTCTATGGACGCCATATTGATTAACAAATAGAAGTTTTTGATTCATATCTTATCACATAGAAGCAATTCAATATTTAGATATAGTCAAGTATATTTCCCTCCCATTATGAACCACATGTTTAGGTTCCAACGAGCGCGCAAAAACAACTGCCGTGACGTCCAGAAGAAAGAGAGATACCCGCTCAGAAAAATGAGAGAATATTGAGATTTAAGCCACACTTTAGAATGCATTAGAAGCAATTTAGATTACTACAATTAGGGGTGTACCCAACCTTTTCAACTGGGAGGTTACAAACCGCATATATGCTACTCGTTCCCAATATGGTCGCCAAGCATAAAAGAAATGCACTGAAGTAAACTGTAGGCCTGACAAAACTCCGCGCTCAGAACTGCCACGGAGTGTCTTCCTATTTCTTCAAAACATCATCTATACCATGAAGCGAGAATACTTCCTATAAAGGAGGGAAACCTGAGCATCCCACAGACATTTGATTGAAGAGGCTACGCCTCACAGGAACTTAAGAAGTAATCGCTGCTTGAATAAAAATGGCGCATTATACCTTCCAGGAGATTTAGGACGAGATTCTCTTCCAATTTGCGTCGTGCTCATTTATAATTTATACTACAAATTAGCGGAACGGGACCTATAAGTTTTAGGCGGACTCCAAACGGCATCTGCAAGGAGGTGCATTTTCACTGAGAAGCATTTCATGGCAGAAATACACTCGGAGTGTTTTCCAAACCATTGCCGAGAAGCGGTCTCTCTTTCTGATGTTGCTTGATGTAACTTTTCCCAAAGTAGGGCCTTCGGTGTGGAAGGCGATAGAAAATTCTCGCTGACGATGTGTTTATAGATTTTAACCATCGGCCGCCGTGGTGTGGTAGTAGCGTGCTCCGCCTAGCACACCGAAGATCCTGGGTTCAACAAAATTTTAGAAATAAGTTTTTTTTTAAGTAGCAGAAAATTTTTCTAAGCGGGGCCTCCCCTCGGCAGTGTTTTGGCAAACACACCGAGTATATTTCTGCCATAAAAAGCTTCCCAGTGAAAACTCATCAGCCTTGCAGATACCGTTCGTAGTCGGCATAAAACATGTAGGTCCCGCCAATTTGTATGAAAAATAAAAAAGGAGCACGATATAAATTGGAAGAGAAGCTAGGCCTAAAATCTCTTCGGAAGTTATCAAGCATTTTATTTATTTATTTATTTATTAGACATCGGACGGCTTCTTTTATAACTGTTAGTTCTGAAGGCGCTGCTATGGCCCGACAGCCTTACACTTAAGACGGACGAAAGATCGTCAGTGTACACTCCTATGCCCACATTTCCGTAAAAACAGCACTGCTATTTGGGTCTAGAACAGAGATATTATCCATTTTGTGATTCTATGGAATAATAATGGAGATCTTGTTTTCTAGATAGAGGAATGGAGTGATATAATGTAGTGGACTGTGCTGGCAAAGAAACTGTATATCCGTAGAACAGCATGGGTCTCAAATCTCGGTGTGCAACCAGAAGATTATGGGTAGCTTTAAAGACGTGAACATAACTTGAACAGGCCTTCGCGAGATTCTGTAGGAGCTCGCCTAGACTTTGAAGGTGTTTTTCGGTTGCTGTTAGAGCTACGCATGTCAGCGGTTTAAGGTGTAACCCGTTAGGTTTCACAATAGAGGGATGAACGCCTTTGGCGGGTTCACCTACATACTTACAGTATTATGGAGAAGTCTTACAGATTTTGTTGGATAGTTCTTCCGCTTTGAAATTATTCCACAATATACAGGGAGCCGATGCCAAAAACATTTATCTGGCACCCAGACGGTAACGTATTTTGCGAGGTGCTTTGGTGTTGTTTTGTTAGACTGCTGTGCTCTTAAATCTATTTCCCTTCGATTTCTAGATTTCAACGCACATCAAATTAGACCTTTTTCAATTATTAATGTAAATAGTTTCTCCTCAATTCAATAAGGCATTCTTCTTAAACTCGTAATGGTTTCTGAACCGTGGAAGCCTCGCACGAAATGAACGATTATTATGTTATATAAGCTCGCGAAGGCTTACACGGCTTCAGAGCTTTGTTGGAGCTTGCGTACTTTCACGGGTTTTTCTAATATTTTCTTATATAAATCTTATTTAGGACCCCTGTTGTAGCGATAGAGACACTCCACAAAGGTTTGGCAGGTGATATCGATATTGATGGTCTTTTGCCGGTTATAGATCCGAAATGTTTGGGTAACAAACGCCATTAAACTATAAGCCCGATCGTCTAGGGCATAATATGACCACATTGAACCTTCTAGGTCATCCCGCGCCAACCCCCGTTCCATGAGGAATTTGTGGTCGCGAGGGTCTCAGCAATTGAAGGAATAGGATTCGCCACGGGAAGGTGAGGTTGACAATTGGGTTGGAGAGGCTAAAACTTCCGCTGGCAACCCCTTGAATGGGTTGCGCTACACAACTCGATTTTCTATCGAAAATTTACTTATCTGTTATCGAATTTGGTATCAAAAAGTCATCGATTTACTATCGAACAGCTATCGACATGACAAAGTTACCAATTTTTTATCAAAAAGTTTTCGGTTTATTATCGGAGTGTTGGCAATTGGTTATAAGCGTGCTATCGATTTGTTAGCGATGACGCATCGGTTTGTTGTAAAACAGATATCGATAAAACTTCAATACAAAATTTGTTTAAGCGACTTAAACTATGCACATTTTTCGTTCGTTTGTTTCAGTAGCCATTGAGTGTGCTTGTAATTCTCAACTGGTTAGTGAAATATTCTAAAGACATAGTTTGAGTTTTTTAATTAAAACCGAGGTTCTTCGGATGGTGTGCTAATACATCAGAGCCCAGTGCTTGCCTCCATATCACCCTTTGAAGGGGTTCTTCAAATAGAAGATGAGGTGGCTCATTAGAGCGAAACCTCAGAGTGCCCAACGCTCGCCCCAAATTAAATAAATGGAGGTTCTTCGGATGGTGTGCTAATACATCAGAGCCCAGTGCTCGCCTCCATATCACACTTGGAAGGGGTTCTTCAAATAGAAGATGAGGTGGCTCATTAGAGCGAAACCTCAGAGTGCCCAACGCTCGCCCCAAATTAAATAAATAGAGGTTTTTCTTGTAGAAAATGGGGTGCCTATACCTCAGAGCCGTCCCGTGCTCGCCTCCATATCACATTTTAAAGGGTCCTTCAAATAGAGGATGAGGTGGCTCAGTAGAGCGAAGCCTCAGAGCCCCCAGTGCTCGCCCCCAAATTAAATAAATAAAAGGTGTACTGATGCTATGCATCCTCCCATGACTTAAACACACCAATAACACTAAAACTACCCAACTTAATCCCTTAAAATAAACACAAATAAATAAATAAAGGTGTACTGATGCTATGCATCCTCCCATGACTTAAATACACCAATAACACTAAAACTACCCAACTCAATAAATGGAATACATTAAATCAAAAACCCCATAAACTCAATACAGTCCATTAATAATAATAATTTATAAATTTAAAAAAAAAAGGAATGCTTGGTGGGAGTTGAACCCGCAACCCCGGGCGTTTGGTCGGGTACGTCAGCCACTGTGCCACGACTCATACGCTTACAAGCACATAAAATTACTCATTTATAACTCTTATTAAACTGCTCGCCCTCAATTGCCCAAAGCTTAGACAAAATTGATGACACATCTGTAACCGTCGATAACAAAACGATCAGTCGGCAATAACATGCTCTTAATGAACCGATAACTCGACGATAAAATCTCGCTATCGATAACAAATCTAGAGATCCTGGGTTCACGCCTCGGGCAAAGCAACATCAAAATTTTAGAAACAAGGTTTTTCAATTAGAAGAAAATTTTTCTAAGCGGGGTCGCCCCTCGGCAGTGTTTGGCAAGCACTCCGAGTGCTTTGCAGATGCCGTTGGGAGTCGACATAAAGCAAGTAGGTCCCGTCCCGCCCATTTGTAGGAAAAATTCAAATTTTTTTATTTTATAATATGTCGGTATCGGTTGCCACCGATCGGTTATTACCGATAAAAAGCCTATGGAGCCGACGAAGTTTCTCGTTAAGTTTCCTCTGTTGCAAATGCTGAATGGTTTGCAGTCTCACCTACTCACATTCTCTGCGATTTTACGTACGTACCAGGTAGATTTACTGTCGGGTACATATTCACATACTTACATACATACGTTTTATATTTCATCATACATGTAAACATTTTTATTGGCGCTTATATTTTTATTGTTGTTTGCTGCTTCTGCTGATTTTGCTTTTTATCATTTGCGCGTTTTGTTCATTGTCTCGCTGTTGTTGCCACTTTACTACGTGTTTTATGTTCTGGCATATTAATGTTGGCTATAAAAATTTCAAATCAAAGCTAAAACACAATGGAAAGCGCAAGAATTCAGTAAATTGTTTTTAAATCAAGTTATTATTTTGCGCTTTTAGTTTAATTTAATCAGTGTTCTCATTTTAGTTTATATAACCCACAAACCGGGAAAGGTGTCGCAACGTAGTATAACTCAACTGGAAGTCCTCATTAACATTTTTGTAGTGTTTTATTGTCGAGTTATCGGTTTGTTATCGTCTTTTTATCTACAGTTAACAAACGTGTCATCGCGTTTCTGTTGAAATTTTACCAATGCATAGTCGGTGGCCACCGTGGTGTGATGGTAGCGTGCTCCGCCTACCACACCGTATGCCCTGGGTTCACACCCCGGGCAAGCAACATCAAAATTTTAGAAATAAGGTTTTTCAATTAGAAGACAATTTTTCTAAGCGGGGTCGCCCCTCGGCAGTGTTTGGCAAGCGCTCCGCGTGTATTTCTGCCATGAAAAGCTCTCAGTGAAAACTCATCTGCCTTGCAGATGCCGTTCGGAGTAGGCATAAAACATGTAGGTCCCGTCCGGCCAATTTTTAGGGAAAATCAAGAGGACCACGACGCAAATTGGAAGAGAAGCTCGGCCTTAGATCTCTTCGGAGGTTATCGCGCCTTACATTTTTTTATTTTATAGTCGGTAACTAGTCAAAAACACACCGATAACAAATTGGTAATACTTTGGTAACATTAAAAAATCGTTCAATAACGATCGATAATAATAAATAAATTTTCGATAACAAATTTATAACTTTTTGATAATATATCGATAGTAAATCGTTAAGTTTTTGATAACAACTCGATACCTCGTCAATACCACGTAAATGACGCACCGATAACTCATCGATAAGAAACCTTATACACTTTGATAACGAATTGATGACATGCTGTCCGGCTTCGGTTCCTCCTTCGGTTTTGAGTTCTAATTTTTCCTTTCCTCTCCTTTCCCCTCCTTTTTTTCTTTTCCTTTACGTTCTGTTCCTTCCTTTCCTTGTATTTTCTCGATGTGTCTTGAATTTGCAACCGTGACGGTAACCATTAAGAAGATAAGTAAATATAAGGCGCGATAACCTCCGAAGAGATTTAAGGCCGATCTTTTTGCTCCTTTTAATTTTTTTTTTGTTTTATGCCGACTCCGAACGGCATCTACTAGGCAGATGAGTTTTCACTGAGGCAGAAATACACTCAGAGTGCTTGCCAAACACTGTCGAGGGTGAACCCGACTAGAAAATTTTTCTTCTAATTGAAAAAACTTGTTTCTAAAATATTGATGTTGCTTTGCCCGGGACGTGAACCCTCTCTTTTCCTTTGTCGTTTCACTTTCTTCCTTATATATCATTGAATCGGTTTTTTGCCTCCGTTACTTTCCATTAACTGGGTTTTTGTCCGATTTGGCTGTTATCAACTGCGGTATCTCTTCACTGTGGCTTAGTTAACTCTCTGTTGTTCTTCTTCTACTTTTTCCTTTTTCGTTCCCTCTTCCTTTTCGGTTTGCCTTTTTTCTTTTTCGTTTCCTCTTCCTTTTCGGTTTGCCATCCACCTCTGTATCCTTTTTCCTTTCTTCGTGCACTCCCCTTGCCTCTCTCCACTCCCTTTCTTTACTTCTCATTTGTTGTGGGCGGAGGCTTAGAGTATCGTATATTAAAGGCTGCGTGTTCGCAGCAAAAATAAAGAAATTGAACATCAACGTTTATTAGAGGCGTAAACCTTGCGAAACTGGTGAGAGCATAGAGTGCCGCAAGCATCGGCCGCAATGTCTCAAAATTCGCCTACCGTGTTCGCCGGTAACGTAAGCTCATAGTACATAGGCACACGGGTTAACTTCTTTATTTTCACACTCTTCTTTGATCTTGATACTACAACTCATCTCTCCAAAATGTCGGTATTTGGATTTCGTAATATTCGTAAATATTGAGAAAAACAGATGTATGTACATAATATATTGTTCATTCTATAAAACAAAGCTGACTATACCGTGGTTCCAGTGCAATGGTAGCCAAAACTTAAATTGTGGATGTGTTTGTAAAAGCAAAATCATCGCAGTGGTTTAGTCGTTGATTAACGAGCAACTAGGCAAGATGTATGCGCGCATGTTTCTTAACATTCAAAAAATAATTCATTATTATGCTATAAGCACATTATTTCATTGCTCACAAGAACTTAAAACAAAATTTATTGCTAACTAAAACATTGTGAACATGAGCGTGTGTTTTTGTTTGAAATGCGCAAATTAACAATAGCGGCGCAAATAAACAATGTTGCTGCCCTGCTTATTTAGGGACTACTAGACTACTCTACTCAGTTTCAGTTAACGCTCCCGAGTCAAATAAATTTGAAAAAAGTCACACTTGAGTGTTTCACCACCTGGTATAAAATAACCTTTCTACTAAGCTATCCCCGATTTGTTTTTGATTTTCTCACAAAACTCTGTTTTGCGCTACACGAGAGTGTTCGGATCGAAAAAAGAACACTGTGTTGTATATTGCAGTACAAGGCTTTATAGTTCTCTAAATTGAATATGGGCCTTGTGAAAGAAAGGGATAGTAGCTTGCGCTGTTCGGAAATGTCCCATATACAAATACCAACAATGTTAGTAGCAAACAAACTACGAAATAAGAATAAACTTGATTCGGTTATGGGTATTGATAAAACTTGCTCGGTGGGTTGGTCTTCGATTGATCTATTTAAGTTATTTTGCTCCCGTGCAGGACAAAAAAATCAATACTCTCAAAGCTAGCTCGGCTAAATTTGTCTGTTAGATATGGATTGTTCCTGCTCTTTGATTAAACAACCGAAGATAACATGGTAATCATCATTAATTTTCCATTTTTCCGTACCAGAACTCTTTGGTTTCGCCTGAGTATAAACTGATTCAAATATATTTAAATAGTTATTCTTTAGCTGTCTATACGAGTATCTCGAAGGATTTATAAATCGCTACCAAGCATTGCCATGAGGACCGGAGTTTGATGTCACGGAGATACGAGCTAGGATCACTGCCCTAATAATTTCGGCATATCACTATGCCGGTAGCAAATAAATGCTGCACAACCACAAGAGCAATGTAAACAGATGGGACAGATAGCTACGCACCCATGTACACAGCAGCTTAGAGCGTAAACGATATTACACACACATGTAGACAGCAACAAAGAGTGTAGATAATATTACTCACATGCATAGAAGCGACAGCGAGTATGAGATGCAGAGATATTAGATAAGTAAATAAGCAACTAATAGAGAAGGCTGTTCGCGAAAAGTCTCGACCAGGGCCAGGCATGCTTAACGAACGAAACAATATCATTTCGTTACGATAATCAACGTTAATAAACGAAACGAAGTCATTTCGTTTCGTTTATTAACGTTAAGAACGCGAAATTAACGTTAATTTGACGATCTTAACGTTAATAAACGAAACGAAGTGACTTCGTGTCGTTTATTAACGTTGATTATCGTAACGAAATGATATCGTTTCGTTCGTTAAGCATGCCTGACCAGGGCTCTTCATTTCATAGCACAATTGTGCAGATTCGATTCACACAGATTCATCCGTTATTTCGTTTATTGAATGTGTTGATCATCGCTGAACAAGCGGAGTTCAACATCGAAGAAGAAACAAAAGCAAACAAAATCTCAAGCGCGTAGTTTAAGAACTTTTAATGTCAGCATTATATTTTAATTCTTTGGAGCTCTCATGTAATTAAATCATATTTTCATGGCAAATTTAGATCAACGACTAAACCACTACCACTACGATCATAGCACTCTAACTAACACAATAACAGTTTCAGTTTTTAAGAGCCCTGGGGCCCTATTCAGTAACTATGAGTTATGAAATGTACATTTTTCTTTCATACAAATTATATGAAGAAAAAGTGTACATTTTAAAACTCACAGTTACTGAATAGGGCCCCTGGTCTGAACTCTGGGAGAAATAGGCGAACGTGGCAACTGACAGTATAAGGGCAGCGCAGTCTGGGAATGCAAGATTCAGTTTGATTTTAAAACGCTGTAATTGAAATACGCTAATAATTTCAATTGTGAAGTTCTGCTGTAAATAAAGAGCATTTTGATGAACTGAAGATTTGAAAGCATTTATTTGACAGTTCAGTGAATCGAACGATAACAGAAGGCAAATTATAAATGAGAATTCTTGAGATTCACGCTACAATAATTTTTACTTGGCCAATTCTGGGTGCTTGAAGGTTTGCGCTAACGAAATAAAGCAAAAGGTAATAGCGAAAGAAAGTATTGTACGTTCTACTACAGAGAACTCTTGAAATATTCGCATTGACTTTCTCGGTGGTAGATTAATAGATAGATAGACTGATTTAATTTCTTTAATAATTTGGGAAAAATTGAAACAACGTGACATCAAGACGGACAAGGCGACAGCTGTTTCGATTATACCTAGTAAATCTCTTCAAAGCCGTTTCTACCGGGAGTGGAATTTGAACCAGCACTCCTTCCATAAGTTGAAGTGTTACAAACGCATTCAGCCACGTTATGCCTTAGTTGTTGTAAACTTTATCCCAATTGCCTTTTTGCATATTTTATTCTTTGCACAGTACATACTTCGTATATTATCGTATGTTAAAGATATGCTTTCTGTTGTTGGCAGGTTTCAAAGAAACTGGTATTTTGATTTTGTTCTATTTAGGCCCGGTTTTCAGTTCAACTCAGTTTGTCAGTTAAACTACGCTTAAACTTGTTCTGCATTTTTCAGTCTACTTTAACTGAAGTCTAAGCTTAATTTAAGCAGCCAATCTGGCAGGATTAAACTTTAGTTAACCTATCAGTTATTTGCGTTCGTTCGAAATGGCGTCGAATATACCCAACAAACATTAGGGCTTGAGTACCATTAGAGCTCATGTTGATAACTAGGCATACCTCTAAAATCTCAAGAGTTGTTACGAAACAGTGCCTTAACTTGAGAATCATAGCGTACTCAGCAAAAGAGGGAATATTCTATAAAGCGAAAAATGCTATTACTTAAGTTGAAAAAATTATAGTCCCCAACTTGTGGTTCTCTAACTGGACCCGAATGTAAGATTCCAGACTACCAGTATTTTCACGGAAATAAAATAAAATATGTATATTTTATTTTTAATTAATTACGCTTCATTACTGCTATCAACCAGGTGTTTATTTCTCACAATAAACAGCTGCTGGTACCACCTTTGGATATTTTTTTTCAACTCCACCTCAACTTGATATCCAATGTAGGATATCAACTGGAGAAATGTGTTCAATATTCATTTGAGAACTGTACATTTCTTAAAATCCCTCGAAAATTGGATAATAATTGGAAAATATTAATAACGTTGAAGATCAACTCGAGAACTCTAAATTTTACAAAATTTCTCAAAGATTGGATAGGGATTGGAGAATGAAGTTGGATATCAACTCGAGAACCATCTGGTTTAATAATAATAAAATAATAATGTTGGATATCACCTCAGGAACTAGATATATATTTCGCTGGAGAAATATTTTTTCCATGTTTGTTGGGTAAACAAAATCCAGCTGTTGCCGTATCTACAAATTATCTAGATAATAAAAAACCAATGTTGCCGTACAAAAAATCCTACCCCAAAGTCGGCCTTAAACTGTGACTGAAAATCTGCTCAGTAGTTTAACTATAGTTGAAATTTGACTTGAGTTTAAGCAAACCTAGTTTAAGCTGAGCTTAACCAACTACTGAAAAACCGGGTCTTATAGAACCACAAAGAATTAACCAATGTTGTCTATTTGTATGAATTAAGCGGGAATTGCCTTAATTGCATTTTTAAATGTATGAAAACATTCACTTGGAATAATTTTTAATTTAATTTATTTAATAATTTAGGAAAACTTTCTGTTAACACCGAACAACTAAACTCCTTAATGAACCTGACATCGAGACACGATTTAGCTGTCAATGGAATTGATTACGTATCAATAATTTTCGATTAAAATCTTTTATCTCTACATATACAAAATTATGAAAATAGTTTTAAATTACAATAATACCATACATGAAAATTGCATGGCACCCAAGCATTCATCAATCAAATCATATTAAGTCATTAAAGTCAAACTCAAGAGTTGTAAAGTTTTAACTGCGTAGCTTCCGGGTTACGATTTCTTATTATGCATAAATCTAAATATTCTCTTCCGCCATTGTTTATTCACTCAACGACCTCTATGAATACAATTCCCTATTTATGAAAAAACCAATAAAATTCCTACAGTCGTTAATTTATTAAAATGTTTGTAAACACATGTGTATGTACGTATATTAGACTGGGTCGATTTATTAGCCGATATCGCGCCATCGATTTTTCGATATGATTTGGGCTCAGGAAAACAAAGTTCCATTACGCATACCCAAAAAATAAATTTCGAGCCTGCGAAAAAAAGGGTAGTGTGCCAAAAATTAGTAACATAACAACGAATTAGCTCATTCGGGTATACTTCTGAATAGTCGGTACTTACATAGGGACATTAGAGTGCCGTTTGCATTTTCATTGAGCATACTACATATGTATGTTTTGAAACGAAGTACTTGCTGTCATCCAAGAAAGTGTCGGCGCACTCGCGCCTTGGCTGGCACGTCACCTTTGGCGGATATAAATTAGAGACTCTGAAGGATATCGTCTATTTGTGAACCAGCATTAACAGCAAAAACAATGTCAACTTAGAAATCAAAGAGCGAATAACTCTTGCCAACAAGTGCTACTTTGGGCTGAGTGGGTAATTGAAAAGTAAGGTACTCTCTCGACAAACTTTTGTCGCTTTACAAGTCACTCATAATAACTGTCCTGATGTCGATTCATGGATGGTGTCAAGATAAGATGGAGTGTTCGAGAGAAAAGTTCTCCGAAACATTTATGGTCCTGGCGAGTAACGAAGGAGGTATAGTGATGAGCTGAATTTCTTTACGCAGATATAACGATATGGACATTTATTATTTGGTTGTGAAGCCAACAGTCACCCATGCTTCCTCAAAGAGCAGCAAAAACAAAATTAAGCAAACTGCTTCGACTAGGTTGTATTGACATACCTACATATGTATGTAACTCTCTTCCCTACTCTAATAGAGAAAAACGGCAAAACTTGCTGCACTAAGCCTTCAAAATATTTCTGCGCCAAATATCGGAAACATGACAGGGCATATGAAAAAAAAAAAATTTATAATAAATAATGCATAGAAAATCCCATATTGCAACCTCGGTTATGAAATGGCCCTCACGCTCAGAAACTTCCAGGGTGTCCATCGAAGACAAAACTCTTTGGGCAACAGAAAATCGTTACAGTGACTCTGACTCAGAGATGTGGTTCAAGAATGGATCAAAATTCGATGACGGAAAGGAGCTGGTATTGCACACTGAAAGAAAAATACTGGTCAATTCAACCGAAATTTCTGTCAATTTTTATCCATCGCAACAAGATGTTGAATCAACTGCGCACAAATCGTTGATTCTTAATTGACCGTTTTAGTAGTCAAATGAACAAAAAAGTTGTTGCGACAGCTTTGTATGAAAGTACCTACATATGTTGCGGCATTTGCAAGGCAGATGAGCTTTCACTGAGATCTTTTCATGGCAGAAATACACTCGGAGTGCTTGCCGAACAGTGCCGTGGGGCGGCCCTGCTTGGGAAATTTTTCTTTTAATTGAAAAACCTATTTCTAAAATTTTTATTTTGCTTTGCCCGGGGTGTGAACCCAGGGTCTTCAGTGTGGCAAACGGAGCACGCTACCATCACAGCACGGCGGCCGCCATATACATACCCATGATTCAATCACAAGAGGTTTGCTCGACAGACAAATTTTTTGACAATTGCAGCCATTTTGCTCCCAAATCGAATTGACATCTGTTAACTGTGTTGTTTCTTTGGGATTTTTCGAAAAATATTAGTAGCAGAAATAGGAAGCAATCAGTTTACAAATACCCGATAAGTACCGAACTGCATAATTCATTAGAACATTTATTTTAATTTTATGATGAATTTATTAACTATGCCATGATCTAATAGTGCGGCTGAACATAGGTTTTATGAAAAGTACGGACACCAAGGAATCGTGCACTTTCGTAAACCTATGAACATACGAAACCTAAACCATTTCAAAATTCATCGTTCAACGTCAAAAACTCGACTAGTAAATCGAGTCACGTAAAAATGACATTAGTAAATAATGAAGATGCCATAACGAAATGTACTCATTGATTCCGTATGTTCGGAACATTCGTCTCCATTTAAGAATTTGGGGAATCGGTTTATATTTGGAATATTATGTATATTCGGACCTCGTGAGGTAGTATCAAACAAACGTGTTCCGAATATTCTAAATTAACGGTTTATGCGGAACACTTTCATGAATACTTAACGTAAAGGAGCTTTCCGAAATTTCAGAATAAAAAGGTGAATACTCCCTGTGTAGCAGGACCGCATAAAAGATGAACTCTCCTGTCAAATTCAATACCGGAATATAAAGTTCTAAGACAATAAGCCATTTATTTTTTTTTTTGTTTTGTTTTTGTCAGACCATGTCGGCTGCCTCTTCAATATCGTCCTATCTCAAAATATTTTTCAAAAACTTCCCATTTCATGATTTGTCACAAAAAAAATCCTATATTAGAATTAGATTGGAGATCGCCTCAGAATGATTTTCATTAACTCCCTCTTATGTCATAATGCATTGAACTTATGCTCATATAGGGAGCTTTTGAAACAAATTTTGATATAGTGTATTTTTGAATAAAATTCTCTTTTATCAATTCACGAAATATTTAGTAGAAAATGAATTATTTCCTCCAAAACATGTTGGCATTTACAAATTTATTATCACTACTAATATACTACTAAATGTACTTTTCTACTACAATTTTCGCTAAAGGGAATTAAATTATTACCCGTTTTCCTTACTTCGTAAAAGCAACCCGTCCAGATTTTTCAATGTGGGAGTGTCAAAGCTCTGCCGTCATTGAAGAACAAACCTCTAGTAATTGAATCATGATACATACCTAAATATGTGCATACATATAGTACACAGCATATATAAGTACAAAGTAGAGGGCGCAGTGAGCGTAAAATTCTCTTTGAAATTTGCTCATGTATTGACTTTTGATCGCTGTTGAAATGACCAGTGAGATCAGTGGTGTTAACAAATCAGTTAGATTGTTTAGGAATATGTTAATTTTACAGAATTTTGTTAACTTAAGGGCGACAATTTGTCTTCTGTTGAAATGGCTAAACTAATTTGTTCGCTTGACAAAGAACTCGGTCGAACTTACCATAATTCGATCAATTTCACCGAATCTCCGTTAAGTCAAGAACAACAGAACCGATTTGTTGATTTTACTAGCAACATTTCTTTCAGTGCATAAGCCGGGCAAAACAGGAAAAATTGTTTATACTTTCAGCAACGAGAGTATCAGCCAAACTCATTAATCTAAACATAGGGGATCTACGAACTCTCATTGGGTACTATACGAGACACTGCAGTCTACGATGTGATCTAAGTAAGTTAGATCTATCGGATACACAAATTAATCGTTTTTGTGAGCGATAAAACGCCGGTTACCATTCTCTGGCAAGGCAAATTGCGAAAACTACACCAAAAAGGTAAGTTGTACTGCAGGGAGCATAGCAATAACAAAAAGTAACAATAGGTCAAAGTACTAAAGTAATATATAAGCAATAGGGCTTTTGTTTACAATCGAAAGTTCGGCTGATCGACTAGTCGGGTAGGAACTTTACCATGGATGGAAAAACGACTAATTGGGGTACGATTTTAACATAGGATGCAATCCATTAACTGTCATTATTTGAATACTGAAAGTTTCATAAATTATATTCGAATAGTTGAATATGTCACTAATCGAATGCGAACAACTACTCGATTAGTAATGATCGATTATTTGACCGAAAAACCTTTGCTCATCGACTAATAGATTGTTCGAATAGTCGATTATCATAAGATTATCCCGAAGTTGTTCTGAAATTATTCTTTAAATTCCCAGCATTAATAAATAAAATTAAAATAAATGCAAGGCACGATAACCTCCGCAGAGATTTTAGGCAGAACTTCTCTTCCAATTTGGGTAGTGCTTCATTTTTTAAATTTTTCCTACAAATTGGCGGGCCGGGGCCTACACGTTTTATGCCGACTCCGAACGGCATCTGCAAAGCAGATGAGTTTTCTGTGAGAAGTTTTTCATGGCAGAAACACACCCGCATAGAAAAACTTTTTTCCTAATTGAAAAAATTTTTTTTTCAAAATTTTCGATATTGCTTTGACCGGGAGTTGAACCCACGATCTTCGGTTTGGTACGCGGGGCACGCTACCACCACACAACGGCGACCGCCGTTCCTGGACGTCGACAAACTAATCTGCAACGATTATGAAATTATGCGGTCTCCGTCATTGTTCTCGGCAACGTTATTACAACAGTTTTTTGAAAAAAAAAAAAAATATTTTTTGGGTTTTGGGGAGAGTTTTGGTCGAAAAATTGACCCTTTCGCCCTTTTTTTCGTAGGCTCGAAATTAATTTTTTGGGTATGCGTAGTGGAACTTTTTTTCCTGACACCAGATCCCATCGAAAAATCGATGGCACGATATCGGTTAACTTTCGTCCATACAAATCGACCCAGGTTAATGTATATGTATGTTATTTAATATTTATACATTTAATTACATTAGCGTGACCCTTGGCAGATATGCCATTATTGACGGATATAAACTCGAGACTGTGAGGGACTTCGTCTACTGAGGAGCCAATGAAAGAGTAAAGTCCAGAGTAGGTCAAGTTGCTCATCCTTCCTGTCCAGATATATGGCTTGAAATCGAGGACGGTGTCGAGAGAAGATGAGATGCCCCTTGTAGTGTTCGAAAGAAAAGTCCTCCGTAAGATTTTTGGTCTTGCCCGTGATACCTACGGCATCTATTGAATGGGGTAAAACGATGAGCTGTATGAGCATTATAGAGATTTGAAAACAGTGTAACCAATAAAAGCCCAAAGGGTTTGCTTGCTAGGTCATATTATGCGAATGGGCGGAGATGCTCCGGACTAAAAAGTATTTCTATCGGCACTCATAATTGCAAGCAAAGGAAGGAGAGACCCTCACTGAGTTCGAAGACTTGATGTCCTTGTTACTTCCACTTGACGTCATTTATTGCGAATCAGGGATCTAAAAAAATAGGCAATCTCATAACGATATGTGGACTTCATATTTCACATCTTTTTGAGCCAAAAATCTTGGCATGATTTTGCAGCTACAAAATTTTGGAACTCCCGCTCCAACGCTCTGTTTCACATGTCCAGCTCATGGGAATAAGTCACCATTCTTGCATATCATTCCTTCAGGGATCGGTCCAGGTTTCCGTCTTACGTTCTTAGCACACTTCGCAGTTCGACTTCTTCACATTTTACAGCGTCGTTTGCCATAAACGCTAATAAATTCATGCATTGTTTTCTTTAATTGCAAGTGCCTTTTTTATGATATGCCCTATTTTTGCTCAGACCTGAGGGTCACTTCTTAGTTTGTTGTATGTCATAATTCTACTCTTTTTATTGATTTGAATTTTTTTTTTGGTCAAGAAACCCACCACAATGACTACTTCGTCGAAAATGTCGCTTTTAAGTAGTGTGACAAATTACGATGTCGTATGAAACTTCTACCAGATCTAAGATGCTTTCACTAGTTACTATCCAAAGCTTATCTGCCTGGAATGCTTTCATCGTTTTTTTAATCAGTTCCCTTGATATAATATAATGCGATACTTCCGTATCAACTCTATATACCTGCCCTTTTGAAAACCAGCTTGCGCTTCTTGTATCCTCTCAAAGTTTGTTTCTTGCGTCATCCCTCTCAGAACCAAACTGTTACCCGCATGCGACACATTTACTTACTTTATCATTTTTACCGTGTCTTCCTCGTTCTATTTCGCCATTCTGACAATTTCGCTTTCTGGTGACGGTACTTGTAAGAACTCTTGCATAATATTAAAACGATTGCGTCAGAAATTCGACCCCGTGGCAAACATTTTTGGTAAGGTTTTTGGTAGGCAGCTTTCTTTGTGGCCATATTGCTTATTTAAAGCTCTTGCTAGATGAATTAACTTCTCGATATCGCATGAAAATTCCAGCACAATTCTGATAATTTGGAACGGCGGTCGCCGTTGTGTGGTGGTAGCGTGCCCCGCGTACCAAACCGAAGATCGTGGCTTCAACTCCCGGTCAAAGCAACATCGAAAATTTTGAAAATAAAATTTTCAATTAGGAAAAAAGTTTTTCTATGCGGGTGTATTTCTGCCATGAAAAACTTCTCACAGAAAACTCATCTAATTTGCAGATGCCGTTCGGAGTCGGCATAAAACGTGTAGGTCCCGACCCGCCAATTTGTAGGAAAAATTAAAAAAATTAAGCACTACCCAAATTGGAAGAGAAGTTCTGCCTAAAATCTCTTCGGAGGTTATCGTGCCTTGCATTTATTTTAATTTTATTTATTTATGCTGGGAATTTAAAGAATAATTTCAGAACAACTTCGGGATAATCTTATGATAATCGACTATTCGAACAATCTATTAGTCGATGAGCAAAGGTTTTTCGGTCAAATAATCGATCATTACTAATCGAGTAGTTGTTCGCATTCGATTAGTGACATATTCAACTATTCGAATATAATTTATGAAACTTTCAGTATTCAAATAATGACAGTTAATGGATTGCATCCTATGTTAAAATCGTACCCCAATTAGTCGTTTTTCCATCCATGGTAAAGTTCCTACCCGACTAGTCGATCAGCCGAACTTTCGATTGTAAACAAAAGCCCTATTGCTTATATATTACTTTAGTACTTTGACCTATTGTTACTTTTTGTTATTGCTATGCTCCCTGCAGTACAACTTACCTTTTTGGTGTAGTTTTCGCAATTTGCCTTGCCAGAGAATGGTAATCGGCGTTTTATCGCTCACAAAAACGATTAATTTGTGTATCCGGTATATTTAACGTACTTAGATCACATCGTAGACTGCAGTGTCTCGTATAGTACCCAGTGAGAGTTCGTAGATCCCCTATGTTTAGATTAATGAGTTTGGCTGATACTCTCGTTGCTGAAAGTATAAACAATTTTTCCTGTTTTGCCCGGCTTATGCACTGAAAGAAATGTTGCTAGTAAAATCAACAAATCGGTTCTGTTGTTCTTGACTTAACGGAGATTCGGTGAAATTGATCGAATTATGGTAAGTTCGACCGAGTTCTTTGTCAAGCGAACAAATTAGTTTAGCCATTTCAACAGAAGACAAATTGTCGCCCTTAAGTTAACAAAATTCTGTAAAATTAACATATTCCTAAACAATCTAACTGATTTGTTAACACAACTGATCTCACTGGTCATTTCAACAGCGATCAACAGTCAATACATGAGCAAATTTCAAAGAGAATTTTACGCTCACTGCGCTCTCTACTTTGTACTTATGTATGCTGTGTACTATATGTATGCACATATTTAGGTAATGTATATGGCGGCCGCCGTGGTGTGATGGTAGCGTGCTCCGCCTGACACACTGAAGACCCTGGGTTCACACCCCGGGCAAAGCAAAATAAAAATTTTAGAAATAGGTTTTTCAATTAGAAGAAAATTTTCCTAACCAGGGCCGCCCCACGGCACTGTTCGGCAAGCACTCCTAGTGTATTTCTGCCATGAAAAGATCTCAGTGAAAACTCATCTGCCTTGCAAATGCCGCAACATATGTAGGTACTTTCATACAAAGCTGTCGCAACAACTTTTTTTGTTCATTTGACTACTAAAACGGTCAATTACGAATCAACGATTTGTGCGCACTTGATGCAACATCTTGTTGGGATGGATAAAAATTTACAGAAATTTCGGTTGAATTGACCCGTATTTCGGTTGATTTTACCAGTATTTTTCTTTCATTGTGCAATACCAGCTCCTTTCCGTCATCGAATTTTGATCCATTCTTGAACCACATCTCTGAGTCAGAGTCACTGTAACGATTTTCTGTTGCCCAAAGAGTTTTGTCTACGATGGACACCCTGGAAGTTTCTGAGCGTGAGAGCCATTTCATAACCGAGGTTGCAATATGGGATTTTCTATGCATTATTTATTATAAATTTTTTTTTCATATGCCCTGTCATGTTTCCGATATTTGGCTCAGAAATATTTTGAAGGCTTAGTGCAGCAAGTTTTGCCGTTTTTCTCTATTAGAGTAGGGAGAGAGTTACATACATATGTAGGTATGTCAATACAACCTAGTCGAAGCAGTTTGCTTAATTTTGTTTTTGCTGCTCTTTGAGGAAGCATGTGTGACTGTTGGCTTCACAACCAAATAATAAATGTCCATATCGTTATATCTGCGTAAAGAAATTCAGCTCATCACTATACCTCCTTCGTTACTCGCCAGGACCATAAATGTTTCGGAGAACTTTTCTCTCGAACACTCCATCTTATCTTGACACCATCCATGAATCGACATCAGGACAGTTATTATGAGTGACTTGTAAAGCGACAAAAGTTTGTCGAGAGAGTACCTTACTTTTCAATTGCCCACTCAGCCCAAAGTAGCACTTGTTGGCAAGAGTTATTCGCCCTTTGATTTCTAAGTTGACATTGTTTTTGCTGTTAATGCTGGTTCACAAATGACGAAATCCTTCACAGTCTCTAATTTATATCCGTCAAAGGTGACGTGCCAGCCAAGGCGCGAGTGCGCCGACTCTTTCTTTGATGACAGCAAGTACTTCGTCTCAAAACATATGCTCAATGAAAAAAGCGCAAGGCACCCTAATGTACCTATGTAGGTACCGACTACTAACAAGGGTACCCGAATGAGCTAATTCATTGTTATGTTACTAATTTTTGACACACTACAACACAGATTTCATATGGTACGTAAAAATAAAATATGTACAATGTATTGTGCTGAGCTTTGTCAAGTGACGAAAAACATTAAAATTTAAATAAATTTTTATTTCCAAATCACGCTACTAGCAATATTTATTAATGTTTTCTTTCATTGCTTATCGTTGAACACAGCCATACATACATACTTTTATACTAATGCGATGCCATTTGTTGTGAATGTGTGTCTGTGTTTCTCTATGGGTTTGTATGAATGTGCGCCCGATACGATAGCAAACACACACAAATGAACGAATAAGAAAGAGAAATGTGGCAACGTTGCATTAAATTTTATACGAGATTCGGTTTGAGGTTTGAATTGAACAGCAAAAGTAAATTGGAATGAATATAAACGTATGGGTGTGTGTGTATTGCTATAAGCATTTGGAAATGGTGCGAGAGGGGTGGCATTGTGCTATGTTTTTGTAGATTCGTTCATTGCTGATAGCGTAATTCGTTCGTTCGTCTTTTTGCTTGGGTTGGTTCGTTCATCTGTTTTCGTTCGTGGTTAATCGTATGATTTGTCGGTAATTTTATGCAATTATCCATAGCACGATGGGGCGAAACTTCATAATAGTTAAACTAAGTTTGCAGGGGGAAATCAAGCAGATACATACATACATAAAAGACAATTTGTAGTAAAATGAGAAAAGTGTAATGACACTAATTAGATACATTTTCAACCGCTTCAAATTTAACAATTGAAGTTTTGCTCTTCAGTGCATGGAATAATGAGAAAATGGCATAAATGGCATTAAGAATTGTACAGCGCTTGGAAGCCAAACGGTCTTAGGTAGTTCTCTAACATGAAGGTTGCAGCGAGAAACCCTCCCTAAAGCAACCGATATGAGAAGGAAGAGGCTTGGGTCGAAATGTG
Source organism: Eurosta solidaginis (assembly GCF_040869045.1). NCBI lineage: Eukaryota > Metazoa > Arthropoda > Insecta > Diptera > Tephritidae > Eurosta > Eurosta solidaginis. Next base: position 210,167,890 of record NC_090321.1, read on the forward strand.
GTGGAGGCGATCGAATGAAGGTCGATTTCAAGACATAGACCTAGAGCCTTGAGGCAGGCTGATAGCATCGGCAGGACATGTTAGTCTAGAGATGTATGGCAGCGGAACTATAATATCGAGATATCAATTACCTCGAAAGCTGCACGACAGAGAGAGGGGGGAAGAGTTGTGGTATGCAAGCATCAGAGTGCACGAATGAAGTGGTTGACGAACTAAACGGGGCTAAAGACTAGACTCAGGCTGATGCCAGTTTTCTCGGGCAGATGAAAAAAGCAGTCGTTTACTGTTTGGATAATAGAGCCCAGAAATCACTTTTGGCAGACGTCTACTGAAAAGTTAAGATCTGTATAGGTAGGTAAAAAGAGCTTCTTAGTGTTTTTGTCATAATGTTGCAGAACGAATCAAATGCACCGCTACCACACTCCGATTCAGCGGGGTAGGTTGAACTGGCCGGTCCATGAGGACCTCACATAGACTGATTGAGTCCGTAGTGTTGATTCAGCGGGGTAGTACAATGGGATTTTATAAGATGCAGGAGAAACTACACCTTGAAATGGATGAAGAGAGTTGTTCCAGACCTCCAAAAGCAAGGCTCCAGTGCACGGTTTGTGATGGTGGCTATTGCGATTCGTAGGACCAAGGTATGGTATATCGGGACTCAAGAAGAAGGATCAGCAAAGCCGCTACAAGAACGCGGAGTCCATGTTGTACACAGAGTTAGGGAAAATGCATTGGGTATGTACGGGCTGTTTTTATCTGCGTATCACGAATATAAGTAACAAGGAGAAAAATTATTGTATTCTATAAGAACGTTGTTGTTATTGTAGCGAGAAAAGAGAAAACCTTAATTGCTGATGTACTTAGTACCTTAGTGGGTATACCTCCTTTCCCTTTTCTACTAGAGAAGTGTTGCCAACTTGCTGCACTAAGACATTCAAATTTTTCTGAGCAAAAGTGCGGGAATATGAAGCAACTACTTGATGCAATGTCGCCTACACTCAGAATCTCACGTAACTTTGAGGTGCTTACTTTGGGAAACGGGGTATCCTTATACTGACCTTAACTCAGAGGTGTGGTTCGCTCATGGATCGAAGTTTGATGACAGAAAAACGGGAGCTGGTGTACGAGTATATGGACCATCTTCAAGAAATCGATACCAATGGTATGCTACTCTACCATTTTCAGGCTAAAATCAACGCAATAGAATATTGCGTAAGAAAATGTCTACGGAAAGGCATATCCTCGAGGAGTATGCTCATTATGTCGAGCATCCATGTAGCCTTGCAGTCTTCACAAATACTTCTAAGCTAGTTCATTTGAGACCTAAATGATATGAGAGCCAAAAACAAGGTTTTGTTAGGAGGGACTCTCGCGCATCAAAGACATGAAGGTAATAAAGAGCCAGACTACCTGGATACAACGCGATTGTGTGTATTCTATGGTCCAGATTCCATTTATGGACTCACAAATGCACATACTAGGGAAACCATAATTAATTGGGGAAAAAAGCTGTTCAGTCAACACTGACTTGTTTGCCAATGGGGAAAGACAGACCAAATTGTTTATAACTGCTCCCAGTAACGAGAGTAGATATCAGTTAAATTTATGAATCTAAGCAGAGAGGAGCTACGAACTCACACTGAATACCATACGGGGCACTGAAGTACACCATATCACTTAAGTAAGTTAAATCTATCCGATACAAAAATTTGGCGCTTTTGTCAGTTTACGGTTTACATTATTTGCGAATGCGTCGCTTTGGCAAGGCAGAGACTCTTCCGTCTAGGTGGCGCGACTTTTATTCCCCTCATGATATGGCGTAAAAAGCCTGAATAGCTTGGATATACCTATTAAAAGCCTTCACTTACAGTAGTACAGGCGGAAAGGTCAAATATAATGCATCTTAAAAAAAGTCGCGGTGCATCGAGGCCTAATAATAATTATAATTGACATTTACCTATATCTTCGCAGGTCTAATTACTTACTTATTTGACGCTTACCAGTTTAAACGATTATGACCGTCCAACAAAATGCGCCAGTCGCTTCTTCGCTGTGCTAAAAGGCGTCAATCATTTTCCACCTGGTCCTTCCTGTCGTGTGGGAGCCACCCTCTTCCTCTGCTTCCGTTGGCGGGTTCCGATAAGAATATCTACTGTTTTTAGCCGGAGTATTTATTATCTTTGATTCCTAGCCAACATAGCTCTGTTCTTTAATTCGCTGGACTTTAGCGTTATTTACGTAGAGCTCGTTCAGATCGTCATTAAATCTACTCCTTCACTCGTCCCCGCCAGCTCGTAGGTGTACCTAAAATATTGTTATATAAGCTTCTCGAGACCAATATGATGACAATATATGGAAAGGGACAAATTAAAAGTATACAATTTGTTTCGAGACCTCCTCAACATAATCATTAAATCTAAGGTAGGTCTTCTGCCAAAATTCTACCGATCCTGTCTAATGTAATTATTCCTTATCTTCTTCATATCGAATTTAAATTTTTACAAACTTTTGACTCTCTCTCATATTCGCTTGTGCGAGACAAAACCATGCAGCCGTTTGCCCAAAAGCCATTTACGTTAATTGTTCAGTTTCATTTTCGTACCTACGCTGTTTAGAAAAAACTATAAAAAACAAATAACAATGCTGGCAAGGAACGCTATCAGAAGGGAAGCATGAAAAGAAAAAATGGTGCACAACCAGACGCCACGCAGTGTCTGCGTCTGCCATATCTCCATACATCAAAGCAGCCACTTAACGCCAACGCCCTTTTCGATACAATGCCGCCACCGTCGCTGCATATCAAGCAAACTACTCATAAATGTAAAAAAAAACACAAAATGTGCACCAGTTCACCCGCACACAACGAAGTGTTAGCAACCAAAGCGCTTTATTCACTAAATTTAGCTTGGTTTACTGTACTTTTACTAACTCCAGCCGTGGGCTTGCTAAATGGCTGCTACACTTTGTTGTTGTTTTATGTTGCATTTTATGTTATGCTTCGTCAACAAAGGCGGGCTTATGCATACTCGATTCGTGCATAGCCGAACACAGTGATTGGTTAATAGTTCGGCTTGATTAGTCGTTTATTGACGAAGTTTTTTGGAGTGTTTGTGATTGGCTTGCGGTTGGCAATCTTACGAATGCATGACGTGGTGGAGTGTTTTAGTTGAAGGCATATTTAATGTATGATGCCGTTGTTGCCACCCCAAGCACATGTAACCATATGAAATGAATAAACGCACACTCATACATATATTGCTTGGCATGTGTGTATATAAATAAATGCATGGATGAGTGGCCATCTCAATTTAGGTTGAATTTATCCAAAGTGATTTGCAAAGTAAATCAAGAAAGAAAATGAAGAAAAGCATTAACTACATGAAATCATTCTTGAATGAAGAGAAGCCAAATAAAACAAACAAAAAAACATAGTTTATTTTCGCTGAAGAGTGGAGTAGGGATTATTGTCGGAGATAACGGAGGAGTTGAATCACATTTAATGGCCCATTACTGATACTTACCATAGACTTGACTTGACTTGAGAACTGTCACTTATAGTTCTGTTGAATGAACATTGCATGTTTCTGATTAAGTGCCAAATACACGGCACGAACATTTCCGCGAACATTCCGCAATCTTGTTCGCAGCTTTGGCCATACACCATACGAACTTTTGGCCGAACATTAGTTCTCTTTCAGACAGCGATGAATACGGACAACAATTGTGCTGCAGCAATATTGCTCGCTGTGGCAATTAAGCGTAAAAAAAAGAGAGAAGAACGCAAAAAAAGAATTTGGTGCAAAGAATGGTTTAAAAAACGAGCAGTTCTTGGACAAAGTGAGCTTATTAAAGAACTGGAATTCACGTCACAAAATTATTTTAAAAATTACGTTCGTATGAGCAAGGCAACATTTGACCAACTTTTACAAAAAATTTTGCCACTCATAACGAAACGGGATACAATAATGAGAAAGCGATTCCCCCTCATCACCGCCTTGCTGTAACTTTGCGCTTTCTAGCTAGTGGCAATAGCTTTGAAGACTTAAAATTTTTGACAGCAATTGAGCCCCAAACGATTGGGAAAATAGTTACAGAGATTTGTGATGCCATAATAAGTCAATTGAAAGATTTTATTAAGGTAATTATTTATTGATTAAATTATTTGTTTTCGACTAAACAAGAAAAGTTTCATGTGTACATATGTGTGTCTGAAAATTATTGGTTTTTTGAAGTAAAAATAAAAATAAATTATTCGTCCGTTTCAAACGATGCAAAGAAATTTGTAAGTTTTCTACCGAGCTCGAATTAATGGATGATGTATCTTCAACGATTCGTACGTTTTGTGTGACTTGAGGTGACATTCTACTACTGTTTATGGACGAGCCGCTACTTAAAGGAGTCGGAACTCTTATTGTATAATTCTGCATGTGTTGGGGCACCGCGTAGTTGAGTTGCGTAGACGTGCGCATTGGGTATTGCGGAATGACATTTGGTGTTATTATTTGACTTGGGTTAAAAACATTTTAGATTTGAATCGCGTGTCTAAATTCCAATGCTCCCAAGCAACCTTGAAATAAAACATCTGATATGATTTTTC